>NC_135320.1:77522656-78147656 GCF_048772815.1 Callospermophilus lateralis | reverse complement strand
AAAAAAAAAAAAAAAAAAAAAATAAGTAAATAAACAAATAAATAAATGCATAAGGCCTTAGAAGCTTCTGCCTATTAACTTTCTGAAGTTAAAACAAATGTGCAGTACATATTTGTTTTTAAACAAATGTAAAAAATAAGGTTTAAGAAATGATGGAAATCAAGTCAGCACAAAAAGCATACATTGTCAACGCTCTTGCCACCCACTGCTGGTGGCTGAGGCTCAGAAGTCGGAAGGACTTGGCACTAGCTATGTCACATCCTAGTTCAGCTCTTTGAGCTTTAGATTCCCTCCATAAGTAAGGAAAAAAAAGGCATAAATGTACTTGTTCTCAAAGAAGAATAAATGTTCTGTTCTCAAATGAGAACACCTAAGTTTGATCAAGAGCTTGCTAAGTGCCAGGTACTATGCCCAACTTTCAGGACACTCCCTGAGGTCTCAAACTGTGCATTGTGTGTGTGATTTACACCTTTGGATGTTTCTTACCTTCTCCATGTGCCATTCTTTTAAAAATTAATCTTCATCACCTAAGAATGCAACATTTTGTCGTGTCTGTTCCCTTTTCTGGCTTTTCCTCTTAGCAAAATGAAAGAGCTGTGCAGCTGTGCTCGCTCCTTGGTTTCCTCCCGGCTCAGCCTGCCCTGTTGCATGCACTGCTCCCAGCTCATTTCACCAAAGCGTATCGTCTTCTTCACACCTACAGATTTTCAAGTTTGAGAAACCTGCATCACACCCTAATGATCAAAGAAGTGCTGAGCTACACTCTGCCTTTTTGTGAGAATATGTAAAACCTATTGTTTTTTAAAAAGTTGCTCCACATAGGCCCTTTAACTTTCTCATTTGCTTTTTATCTGCAAAATTTGGTTGCATGGGAAGATCTATCCCAAAATATTTAATTAAATATTGCTGAAATAGAGACTTTGTCAAAGGTTTTATTCAAATCACGATAACCTGGCTTTTCAAAGGGAATCCAAAGGCAAAAATAAATCCACCAAGTATCCACTCCAGTTATTGAAGACAGATGAGACACATCATTACTTGATTTCAACCAAACAACCTATTACAGTGAGAATGTTTTAAGAATATGTCCCCAGCACCTCAAAAAGAAAAAATTATTAGAATATGTTTTGAAGCAGAACTTGGCTACTACTACTGTGCTATTGCCTAAAGAGTTCAATGCTTGAAGGAAAAAAAAATATGCATGGGGACAAATTTTGAAGATGGGTTGTATATTATTTATGGGCCTTTTGAAAAAAGTCAGCATTTTTACTCAACTCCATCAGGGCCCTCTGAGGAATGCAATACTGCCATTCTAGATACTTCTTTCTTAGGAAGCCTGCTCTTTATCAGCATCCTGTCTCCGTGGTGATAGGTTACTGCTCATCCCGGCTACCCCATCCTCAGCCTCCCCCACTCACAGCAAGCTTTAGCAGGAGGAAGGGCTCTCTGGGGGGCCATGCACTGCAGCTCCAAGACATAAACAACTCCATGGGTGGTTGCCACAGCAGTTCTTCATCCACAGTGTATTTACTCCAAGGTATATGGGCGGCGCACTTAAGTGCATCCAAAGAAGAATTGATACATTTCAATAAATCACTCCAGCTAGGTGGTCGCCAGCTAGTGCTCTGGAAGATGGGGTTACAAGGCTACCACCATCATAATTCATCATTAGCAAGAATGGCAGAACCAGGGTGCAGGCACGGAGTGCTTCCCTAGTTGAAATAAGACTACACAGCCCCAAGAAAAGAACACCAAGCAAGTTCAAATTTGGATCCAAGTAAACCTAGGGCTTAGCAATTGTAAGGCTTTGGTGGCATTATTTCACCTGGCTGAATGTAGATTTGCTCATTTGTAAAATGCAAGTAATAATACATACCTTATGAAATTGTGAATATTAAGGGTTTATCATACAGATAGTGACCAACATATAATGGCAATTATTAACATTATTTTTATAATTGGAAGAGGGTTTATATTAAGAGAACATATTAGAATGAAAGGTAGGCAGGAAGTAATTGAAAGATAAAAATATTCCAATAAAGAGCCTATTTTAGGGGTTGGGGATGTGGCTCAAGGGGTAGCACGCTTACCTGGCATGCGTGTGGCCTGGGTTCGATCCTCAGCACCACATACAAATAAAGATGTTGTGTCCACCAAAAACTAAAAAATAAATATTAAAAATTCTCTCTCTCTTTAAAAAAAAAAAAAAGAGCCTATTTTATCTCACTCCTTCATACGGCCGTGTACACATACCTGTGTGGCTTATAGTTCCTTGTATTTAAGGATCCACCTGCACAGGGGGAGCTTAGGCCCATAGTCTACATGTGAGGCCTGCAGTTTAATTCTTCCATCCCATGCTCTCCTGAGGTGGCATGCATTCCATTCCACAAAGTGGACATCTCACCGTGACATCAGTGATAACAGTGCATCTAACTGAGGCTCAAAATTGTGTGGAATGAAGAGATGAGACTCCGCATGAGTGCTCTTTCCTCCAAGGCAAGTAAAGGCACCTCCAGCACCAAGCTTGTCTTTCTGTCAATACTTCACCATCAGCTATTCTTGGACTTCCTGATCTTAGAATTTGAACAGTCTCTCTATCAACAAAATTCAGAGTTGCATGAGCATGATCATGCCTATTTTAACAAGAAAATCAGTGCACAGAGAAGATCATGACTCATCCAAGCCCAGAAGGTTTTTGAGTGGCAGGGCTGATGAGCATGCAGGTTGCCTGATCCTGGCTCTTGATCCGTTATCCTGCACCAGGATGCCTTTCAGGATAGTCTGTTGAATAAATTATTTTATCATTGCAAAAGTGCTATCAATACTATCAGAATTAATTCCACGTTCAAAGACTCAGTTATTTCAAGTAAAGGTAGAAAGAAATCTCATCCTAATTGAAGTGGTTGAATTCTTTGAACAATGGAGTCATCAGCTAGAATGATGGAAAGTCACTTGATCTTTGCTCATCTCAGACTTTTCTCCCTAATCACAGGGATGACCCGCTGAACCCCACAGACAGCTCCTTCATTTAACTTAGCTTCGCTGGTCATGTTCATGCATATGCTTAATTCCATTTTTTTGATTAAAACTGCTATACTTATATCTTTTTTGTAGTGTGTTCTCTGGGAGGAAGATAAAAGCCTTTTACCAAGTTGGCTAGCTTGCCTGGATGTGTTATTTTAATTTCAAGTTATTCTGGCATTTGAGGGATTTAGGATTGGAAAAAAATCTTGGTCATAACTCATTACTTTACAAGGTGTCTCTTTTACCACCAGTCTTCTCTTTGTCAACAGTTTCACAGCTTTCTCTATCCTTCAGTATGGAGACCTTTATAGACTTCTAACATAATCCTGGGGACAATGTGGCTACAGAGCGAGCCTGTGACCGAATGGAATGTGTGAGTATTTCTGGTATCTAACTCTGAGTTTTCAACCTTCCTTCAGAAACTCTTCATGTAAATGGACCAAGGAAAACATGTTTTCCTTTAACATAAAAAACTGTCTTTATGGTAATGGGAAATTTTATGGGCTTTCATCTGTTCTTTTATTATAAAATGTAAATATTAGGACGTTTGCTATAAAAACTTTCATTACAGATATGTGAACTCAGCCTCCAGTGGGAGCTCTCCTTTTATCCTTCTGAGCTTTGCTGCATCCATATTTTTGTTTCAGTACCTGCCTGATCTGAGTGTGTGTGAACACGGGTATGTGCATGTGTGTTTGAATTCTACTTCAATATCACAAGTGTGTGATCACTATCGTGTCCTGAAGTGCTTTGTTAAATTAGACACAACCAAAAAATGTCTTCAGACATTGCTAACTGTATCTGAAGGAAATACTGCCCCACCAGTGAAGAACTATCAGGCTTTCCTTTTGTTAAAAAAAAAAAAAAAATTAATTGTGCTTATTCTAACTCTAGTTAGCTCAGCTATTTAGAACAGAGCAGCAAAGAGTCAAGGTTAGAAGGCTGATCATCAGGAGGCTTTATAGTCCTTCACTGAGCATGTATCACGTGATGTGATGTGTGATTGTATTCCACTGTGTAAGGTGCTGAGGGGATGCCAGAGAAAGACAGAAGCCAGACAGTGCCCTCCAGGAGTGCGCGACCCTGCCTGGTCAGTGAGAGAGAGGCCGAATGAGTGGTGGAGTCCCTCAGAGGCTGTCCAGGGCGACACTGAGAGTAAAGCAGTGCCTGATCCTAATGTTGAAGGATGGGAAGCACCTGGATGGGCAGACAGCAAACTGAGTCGGTCCCTCCCAGGAAGGATGATTATTTATAGCGACACTTTAGCATGTGCTAAGTACCAGGGCAGTTTGCTGTGTTCTATCAGACCCCGCGAGTGCTGTCTCTGGTGTTCGCAGACCGCTCTATAAATCCTTCCTTCTCCTATTGCACTGGATGGGCAGGATACCTTCATCTCCACACACATTTCTGTGTGTAAAATGGTAATAATCACATGGTATGATCATTTTGGGATCATAAAAGATATGAAAAGTTATTTAGTACAGTTTCTATGCTATTAATAAACAGTAAATATTTTCATTTTCCTTATTTCTCTTGTTGTTATTAAATACCCATTTATTTGGGCTTTTAAACCCAGGTCTGTCTGCCTTTGGGCTGTGCCTTCTGCAGTTCACTCTCTCCTGGGGTGCAAGGTTTGTGTTGGGGCACAGTAGAAGCTCAGGTCCTCCCTGGTGGACATAATGAAGAGTTTGAGTTATTCCCAAATGGGCAATAGGAGCTGCTTAATGATTCTGAGCATTGCTTCTCTGAAGAACTATTAAAAGAAAGATAACTGGAGTGAAAATATAGAGACGCGCAGAGACAAATAAATTCTCCATCTGGAGGAGAAAGGTCGGCAGAAGCCAAATCATGCAAACCCTTCTAGGTGATGTTAAGGAGCCAGAAGTGCATCTTGAGACCAATGGGAAGCGCTGACGAATTAAACAGAGAAAATTACCATCACTGTTTGAAAGATGGAGAATGTTTGGGGGTAATGCACACCTGGATATATTGTGGTCTATGAAGAAGCAAAGTTATAAAAAAATGATGGCAGCCGAGGCTTGGCTAGTTAGAGAAAGCAGAGACTAGTAGATGATTCTACAAGTAGGTGGAAAAGTGGTAGGTGAAGAAGACATCCTTGTTGCTAGAATTGATAGAAAATTCTTTAGCTAAATAAATGATAAATTGAGGTATTTGTCTCTAGATCCAACTTTTAACCCAACTTTTCAGGTACCTCTCTTCTGTCCTAGGTAGCTATAACCCACCAGATGCTGAGAAAGCAAAAATAACTACAAGCATAAATCAGTGTTGCTTCCCTAAAAGTGGAAAAATAACTCAAATTTCATGGTCTTTGGATTTTTGCTGAAAATAGTAAATGCATTTGGAAAAATGAATGCATATATTAGGTTAGTTGTGTAATCTCTGTATAGGAGGGAAATATGGCTTGCCTTGGAATGTGGTATTTACTTCAGTGCACCCAATTAGCATTTCGCATTTGCCACATTACCCATTCTTTTCCAGAGCAAGCTTGCATAAGTGTTTTGCTTTAAAAACAGGCTGAAGCTTGTGGTCTAGTTTCTGGTAGGCTACAACCTTAGAAAAAAGTGGAAATTGATGGATGCTTCCCTATAAACACATCATTGGCTGACTTTTAATGCTTACTGATTTATATAGTAAATATATTTTGATCTAGTGTTCTGTGCCATGTATTGGGTTTGATGTTGTTGGTCATAAAATGAAAACAAGGTAGAATATCTCCGTTCTCAGCTGGGTTACAGTCTAGGGAGGGCGAGAGACAGGTAAACAAGGAATGTCAATAAAGTCAACAATTGTTGGGATGGAGTAAGCACGGAGTGATGGAGGAACAGAAGGGCATCCAGCCCCTCCAGGAGGAGCTAGCATTGAATTGAAACCTTAGGATTATTAGGGCTGCCCTGCAAAAAAGAGGAGTAAGAGGAAGATCAGAGCATTCACAAAGTTCAGAAGTGAATGTTTAAATAACGTCTTCTTAGTACTGCAAGTATTTCAGAATGGCTGGAGTGGAGAACTTTACCAATGGCGCACCCTCTGGGACAAAAACATAAAGGGACTTTTAGTTCATGCTTAAATGGCCTAAATTCATCCAAATGGCAAGAAGAAAGTGGAAGAATTTTAAGCAGGAAATTGACATAATCAGGTATGAAATTTAGAAAGAGCGCTTTGACTGCCAGATAGAGAATGTATGGTGGGAGTACTGAGGTCAAATTAAAAGTAAAAAAAGGGGGCTGGGGATGTGGTTCAAGTGGTAGGGCGCTCGCCTAGCATGCATGAGGCACTGGGTTCGATTCTCAGCACCACAGAAAAATAAAATAAAGATATATTTTGTCCACCTAAAACTAAAAATTAAATATTTTTTTTAAAATGTGGGATGTGAGTTTCATTTTTTTTAAAAAAAGCAAATCCAAGCAAACAGGGAAATTGTTTAGATGTTTGACATGTTGTTATGGATTAGAAATCATGCCTTCTTAGAAATTCAGTGCAAATGGAGAGAAGCAGGTCAATTTTTGAGAGTTTATTCAGTTGAGAGAATGATAGGTCCTGGTGACAGGTTGGATGTACTGAATGAGTTGGAGGAGGTGTCAAAGACAATGCCCAAGTGTCTGACTCTAGGAGCCAAATGAGCCAGGGGGCCCTGGAGTTAGAGGGACCTCAGAGAAGTGGTTACAAATGATGAGACAGGATAGCAGTTGTACCTCGGACATGGTAAATTTCACCCATCTATAGGTCACTTGACCAGAGCAGGTGGCTGGATTCACTGGGCTCGCTGTGCCAGGCTGTGAGCCCTCCTTCACATCAGCACACAGTGTGGAGAGGACTGTGATCGAATACAGTCCATGGACAGAGGAGTCAGACAAGTGACAGTGCTGTGTGAATTAGCCCTTCACAGCTCCCCTGGGGCGGTTACAAATCCTCTCCATAATCAATGAGGCACCAAGGGAACAGTTTCCGGTGACCTTGTTGCATTAATCTATTGTTAATTCTTGTTTAATAGGATTCAGATCTGCAGGCAGTTTGCTAATCAATACCAGTATATAGAGTGGCCCAGATGTGCTCAGCACAACTATCTGAACCCCCTTCAGACTTTGCACATGGCAACCGGGAAGGGGAAGATCTTACAGAGTAAATCATGGGTTTAGACATAAAGAAGAAGCCAATGTTAATTTCTTTCTTTTTTTTTTTTTTTAACCAAAGAAGCAGAGCAGTTCAGAAGCAAGTCCAAGGGCCAAGCGGCAGGTTGAACAGGTTAAAACAGGTGCAAATCCAGAAGGAGAACAGGAAGGTCCAAGCAATTATGTGCGTGGGCATCCGTCACTTGACTTCATTATTTATTGAGGACCATCAGAACTCGGATGGGCCAAATCAGCTTAAATACAACAAAACTGTCACAGGCAGCAAGTGGTTATTTTAGTTTGATTTCTTCACGATTGTGGAACTTCATTCCAGCCACTTTTGATTAGAGAAGTATTTTTCACTTATGATAATCCCTCCATTGTCTCTAAATTCTTTAGAGGATGCCCGAAATAAACATAAGGAGATCCTACTTAATGGACTCTCGCTCTATGTCACCAAATGGGCACTTTGCATACTGATTCCACTTAATCCTCATGACAATCTTATGGAGTAAGAGGAAGATCAGAGCATTCACAAAGTCCAGAAGTGAATGTTTAAATAACATCTTCTTAGTACTGCAAATACTTCAGAATGGCTGGAGTGGAGAACTTTACCAATGGCGCACCCTCTGGGACAAAAACATAAAGGGACTTTTAGTTCATGCTAAATGGCCTAAATTCATCCAAATGGCAAGAAGAAAGTGAAATAATTTTAAGCAGGAAATTATTATTAAATTATTATTAAACTTGTTTTTACAAATGAAGACAATGAGTCTTAGAGAAATTAATTGATTTGCTCTTTTGAAAATATCCATTGAATTCTCTTGGATATTTGTCAACACTAGAACACACAAATAAATTGTATGTGTAATGGAGTACTATACAACAATGAAAATAAACTAATGCTACACAAAACAATATGGAAAAATCCCACCAGTGTTACGGAGAGAAAAAAGAAGTTATATTAAAAAACTATGTGAGTCCACTCTTCCAAGTTTCAAAAAAAGCAAAATATATCAATAATACCAGAAATCCAAGCACAGGAGGAGGGTGATGGGAGAGTGGGACTGGGAGGCTGGCGGAAGGTGGTGGGCAATACATTATTCCTTAATGGGTGGTGACTGCAGACACATGCACACTTTGAGGCTCCATCAAGTCTACTGATGCACAATGGAGTTTTACTTTTCCATATGTGCATTCTATTTCCATAAAACCTATTTACTTGACAAAATAGAGATCATTTTTCTTTTAGCAAGTAGTCCATAGAATACTAGTATTGGATATTATGAGGCTAGTATTAATCTGCTACTTGATGTTCATTGCAGTGATAGAGAAAGAAAATGTTCATAAGAAAATGGATCCAGCTTTGTGAACATGCAGAAAATAATGACTTTTATAGCTCAGAACATGGACTGAGGGAACAGTTTGCTGCATGCCTACTGTATACCAGCTCAGGGCTGTATGATTAACACGGGTAATCAGCTCTGCAAGTCCATTTCCCCAGCTTTTTAAGGAAGAAAATTGAGATTTTTGTTTGTTACTGGAAAGAAAATCAAAATTCGAAAGGCCTCCTGCAAGACTCTTCTTTTTGGCTTTCCTTCCCTCTGAGAACTGGCTCTAACTCACACTCTTTCCTGCAGCAACCCTGGCCTTCTTTCAGTTTAATGAAGTTACCATTCACCAGACCCCAGGGAATTTGCATATGCTGTTTGCTCAGTCTGAACTGCTAGTCCCTGTTTCCTTTGTTATCTTTTGTTTCTCTATTAAATCACAGCAAGATACTCACCAGGGAAGCTTTCCCTGCCTTCCCATTGTCCATCATGCTGTAGGGGACCATTTTTTTCTGCTTGCCAAGCCTGAAACTCAGGATCAATAACTCTTATATTAGTAGAATTGATTGTTTAAGGTTTATCACCCTTAGCAAACTGTAAGCTCACAGCAGGACTCACCACACATCTCTTGATTGGCATCAGAACGCACAGTGGTAACTTCTATATCCCTGATGCCAGGCACAGAGAAGTAGCATAAGATAAACATTCAATAAAGATTTGTCAAAAATAAACAGTCACAATGGAATTTTACGCAGCCATAAAAAAGAATAAAATTGTGTCTTTTGCTGGTAAATGGATGGAGCAGGAGAGCATCATGCCAGACTGAGATGTTTTCTCTCATATGTGGAAGCTAGAGCAAAATAAAGGAAAAAAGGGGGTCCCCATGATAATAGAAGGGAGATCAGTGGAACAGAGGAAGAGGATTGAGGGAGAGATGGGAGAGAAGGGAAAATGGGAGGGTGGCGACTGCAGAACAAGATTAACAAAACGATGCTAGGTACACCTATGAGTATACCATAGTGAACTCCACCTTCATGTGAACCTACAAAGCACCAATTACAAAAACAATAACTAAATAAAAGAAAGACCAGCAGAGTAGAGGAAGAGAAATAGGGGAGGAAGGAGAAGAGGAGGGAGGGGAGAAGTACTGGGGACTGAAATGGAGCAAGTTTTCTCCCATAAATGTGTGACTATGTGAAAATGAACCCCATTGTGGAAACACAATGCACTAATAAAAATCATTTATAAAAGCTTTATACATTTTATTGGGATCAATGATATGTTGTCCATTTGATTGATCGACACTTGAGAAACATATTTTTGGGGGGGTGGGGGGGGACATGTTACAATTAGGGGCATTCACTTCATTTAAAAAAATAAAATTCTCATATGACCTTGAAAATAAATAAATAAATACAATGAACAAGGTTGAACTTCAAAATTAATCAGCTGGTATAAATCTATATGTATACCATTTCATCAAAATCCTGCAATGGAGTTAGTTTTAATTCTTTCGTAAGCTATGAAAATGAAGTCTAGAGAAACCATTCCTTCTCCAACATCAAACAGCTCGTGGTTAACAGATAACTACAGCTTAGAGCTCCTGGTTCCACATCCACTGACTTTCAAAAATCTTAGTCATGTTTGGCTTTCTCTTTGCCTTCCCTTAATTGCCTCCATTCTGATAAATTATACTGATACCCAGACAATAAGTTCACACGCTGGAATTAATATGAGCTCAAAGAACACACCAGAAAAGTAATTCACCATAAAATTCTAAATTAATACACCAAAGCCGTAACTAAAAATATTACTTCCATCTGACAACGGCACCTATCCTCCCTGTTAGTGTGGATTTCTTTATACACTGCAGATTTCCCTTCAAAGAAAACTGAGAGCCTCTATTGAACTACGCCAGAAAGAGTCGCGGCTGCGTTGAACATTCTACAAACATTCCTTTAAAAGTATGTATCATCGTGACGTTTTATTTAGATATATCTCTCAAGAAAGAAATTGCCTGTGTGCTGTCAGCTGGTGGAAAGTAACTGCATTTTCTCTCTGAAACCATTTGGGCTCCCAGAGGGGACAGAGAATTCAAATCCTGGCCATCCAACCACCACCTGCGTGTTCGGCCTCCCTGCAGCGAAGTTCTTGGTTAAGCCCATGGATCATATTTTTTCAAGTCAGTTGATTCCCCTTCAAATGCTACTGCCTGTTTTTCTACAACTAAATTTAAAGATGAGCCTTTGCAGGAGTAGCTATACAAATTCTTATATTTTTTTCTAGATTATTTTTCTGTCTTTTTTCACCTTTCTCTTTGTTTCTATTTAGTCAGGTATAGACTCTGAACAGGAAGTCTTAAAGTTAATAAATGAGAAATGCGCCTGTTGACTTAAAATGCAAGGATACTCTAGTGCTTTCTAGCAGCATTTTCCTCAATGCAGCTGAATCTTTGAGTAATAACCCATGGATGGAAGAGAGCAGCTGAATATGGGTCACGCCAATTTATCTTTCTCTGCTCTCTAAACGTAATCGACCAGGTCTAAAACCAGAAACCCATTCACATAGGACTCTGCAGAGGATAAGGCACTATTTTTATTAACACTTAACCAAAAGACTTAAAAGCTACCTGCCTTTTGAGCAACAGCATTAAAGGTGGTCGTGAGGAGATCTGGAGAAGTGATAATAAAGACCTCGGCTTTGGACTCTGCAGATAACTGATGCCCAAGAGCAAAAGGCAAAAGGAGAAATGGTCAAAACATCCCAGTTAATTTCCGGACACAGAGAGGACAGTAAAGAGAGGAGAGGAACACAGGCTCTGACCCACACATACCTGGGCCCGTGGATCTGTGCATTCATCCCTTCATTCTACAGTGGTAGCATGACATTGTGGCTGGAAACAGAGGCTGCAGCCAGACTAGAACTAAATCCCAGCCCCACACTGATAAGCCATGAAGCCTTTGGTTCGGATTAGATGCGAGCTGTTCCCCAAAAGCTCATGTGTGAGACAGTGCAAGAAGGTTCAGAGGTGAAATGATTGGGTTCCTCCTGATAGGGATTGACTGGTGGTGATTGTAGGCAAGTAGAGTGTGGCTAGAAGAGATGGCTCCCTGGGGGTGTGCCTCTGTAGTATTTATTTCATTCTTATTGAGCAGAGTTCTGTCTCTGCTTCTTGGTGGCTATGTCCTGACCTGCTGTCCTCTGCCACTTTATTCCACCATGATGTTCTTTCTCACCTCAAGCTCCCAGGAATGGAGTGGTCCATCTGTGCACTGAGACCTCTGAAACCGTGAGCCCCCGAATAGACTTCTCCTTCTTTGATTGTTCTTGTTAGGTCTTTTGATCACAGCAGTGGGAAAAAAGAAAAATAAAACTGACAAGAACAACTTTGGCAAGTTAGCAAGGGACTTGATCTCTCTGATTTTTCTGATCTGTAAAATGGACATGATGGTGATACTACTTTCATAAAGTTGCCAGGAAGATTGACTGAGTTAACGAGGCTCCCTGTGTTGATGCACCATGGGTTCTATAGAAGTTTTGCTCTTGGTTCCCTGCTGAGCACCTGCCATATTCCAACTCCCACATTAGGTGCTGAGGATTGTCAAAAAAGAAAGAAAGAGAGAGAGAGAGAGAGAGAGAGAGGAAGGAAGGAGAAAAAAAAACATAGGCACTGGTTTTATCCCTAATTTTATAAATCCCAATAAGTTCATGGTGGAATGGAGGGGGAATTATGAGAGAAAAGCAGCAAGACTGTGGGTGATCTGACTTATTGAGCGGCTAGGCACCCTGAATGGTGTCTGATTGGTGGAGTTGGAGAGGTTGAGGGAGTTAGGTGCGTCTAGGAAGACAAGGAAGAGAGCCAGAGAGCCCTGAGGACCCTGGTGAAGCCAGTTGGCCACTTCTGAGGAACCGAAAAGTCTCCTGTGCCAGAGACCTCAAAGGTGGGGAAGCTGTGGGAGAGGGGCTGGAGGCACCGGAGGGATCCCGTCACCAGAGCCACAGAGGTGATGTTACAGGGTGAGAATAAGAGGAAGCTGTTGGAGGATTTTATGCAGAAGAGAAATATGATCAGATTGGTGTGTGGAATAGACCTCATTTTCATATCAGGTTTAGGTTGGAAGAAAAATTGCATCCAAACTGTAGAACTTCCCCTTTATTTCTTCCCTCCCACCCTCAGACACACAATCTCCTCTTATCAACATTTCATGTTAGCGCAGTACATTGTATACAATTGGTAATATCAACTAAGGTCCCTAGTTCACCTAAGGATTCATCTTCGGGTCACGTAATTGCACGGATTTTGACATAGAAAATGTTGTGCACCCACCATTATACTCTGTCGCACAGAATAATTTCACTGTTTTATAATTTTTTTAAAAAAAATTTATAAAAGCACTAACTCTGGAAAGTGTGGCTGAGCAAGGGTGCTGATTAGAGGCCCGCTGAGTGCTTGTGGCCATGCTCTTGACGTGGGAGGATGGTGATGTGGGCAAGGACAAAGCATGGAATCAGAGGAATGGAGACAGGCAAGGTAGGTTTTAGTACTAGATGTGGTGGGGCCTGTTCATCATGATAGGCTACTGTTCTACAGCAGACCATCACAAGCTCAGTAGCGAAACAGAAGTGGAAGTGTGTTTTTCACTAGTATCAAGTCTGATATCCAGGGGTAAAATGGTTTTGAGTCAAGCTATTGTCCAGTGCTGCCACCTTGCAGCCCTGTCCTGGCCCCTTCCTGCTGCTCAGAGCCCTCTCTACTCACCTAGGACGAAGCAGGAGTGTGGAGGAGGCTGGGAGAAGCACAGGTCTTCCACTCATATTCCCCTGGCCGGCTTTCAGTCTCATAATATGTAGTGGTCATCCCATAAATAATACACTTTATTTTTTCTGTTAATAGAACTGTAGTTTCTTTTGGAAAATGAACTTTCCTTTCTTTAGCTCATGAACCTAGAAGCACATGCAGAAAGGGCTAAGGCAAGGAGCACACTCACATCTCCCACTCACATTCAGTGCAGAAGCAGTGAGCATGGACCAAGTGTCAAATCCAGGAGATCCAGCAGGCAGTATTCTCTCCTTACAGCTGGACTTGAACCTGGTAGAGTACAAGAGCAAGCAGAGTGCTTGTCTGAAAATAGTGGTAGCACTGAGAAAGCCAAGCTGAAGAAGGAGAGGAACACTGGTCCCAGAGTGGACACTGGACCAAGATAATCCAGAAGGTGCAACTCTTGCTGAAATATCTAACTGAAAATCCATCACTTCCCTTCAACTCCTCCATTGCTAGTGTCTGACAGAGCCCCAGGAAGTCTTCTAGATCCTAACATAGACCTTCTTTCTCCCTCTCTTCTCACGTATGTGTGTGTGTGTGTGTGTGTGTGTGTGTGTGTGTGTGTGTGTGTTTATTCTTATAGCATTTGTTTCCATGCCTGTCTTGTGGAATTTGCCACTTTCTCTCAGGTATCATAATTACTTATGTATCTGTCTAATCTACTAGAATTTAATCCTCTTAAGGAAAATAACTCCTTTCTGACTTGTCTCTAAATTCTCCAATTGTATTCTTGTTAGGTAACCAAGAAATAGGGTAGGAATAGAAGGTTGAATATATTTTCGTTCCCTAATTTCTGTGGCAGTGGATCCCAATTTAAAATTTCTGAGCAGTCGTGGTTTTATTGAAAGTTCTTCAAATCTATAGGCACACTGAGCATTGCATAATGAACCAAATCATTAATATATAAGTAGCATGTCTTGTATATAAAATGCAGTAAACATCTCTAAGCTAAGTTACTCTCTCGTGACTAACAAAATGTCATTTCATCCTAAATCTGTTAGTGAACCCAGGGAGGATATTTTTCAGTGTGTATTCTCTCAATGAGTGTGGTTATGGCTAGGCACATACCTTGACTGACCCCTCGCAATAAAACCAGGCATCCTGGGAAGCATACTCTTCAGATACATCATGCCACCTGAGCCTCTTGGAGCATGCCATCTGGGGAAGTCTCCCATTGATGGCTATTCCCTATAGCGACACTCTTCCAGAACTTTACATCACAGCACTGACAGGAAACAATATTTAAAGGCTCCCTGACATCAAAGGTCAAGATGCTTGCCACTGGAAATGATGGGCAATGTGTAGTGGTTCTTAAAGATCCCACCCAGTCACCTTGAGGACGGTGGGATGGGTCTCTTGGTAAAACTCAACTGTTTGTGACACTGCATTTCATATACTAATGGGCCATTTCCCAGGGCATGAAATTGTATACAGCAACTTACACGTCACATGCCTGCCCACACACCACTATCTGGCCTCTGCGATCCCTCCAGCCCCAACATGCACACACAGATGCATGAACGCAAAACACCCTTACATGTAGACACAGAGGTGCACAGGTGAGCACATATATGCCACCTTATTTCTGCATCAGATCATCACAATTTCCCTGCATACGTCTTTTACACTCATCTGCATCCTTTTTTTCAACTGAGAAACTGATGCATACAAAGTCCAATGTCCTCAAGGTCAACATTTGAAACCAGACAAATCTTAATCTAGAAGTAGCACCTTATTCATCACTGTATACTGATTGCTATTACAACTTGAATTTGAATCTTGTTAACTTCTGACTTTGTTCTGACTGAAGAATAGGGCTGAATCAAATGACTTTCAGATTTGATTTTTTTTCCACATTGTCCTCTAATGTAGACCTGTAAAAATGTGGCTTAAAGATTCTTGAACCTGCCCTTACTTCAGTCCAGGTGAGTATCCTTCAGAGGTCCTCCTCCCCACCTTCACCACTTTGAGTGTTGGCTTCACGGTTTTCCTTTTTGCAACAGTCACCTTTAAAAAATGATTGGTTTGCAGGATTTCAATCAAAATCATATACAAAAGGGACCCTTACATATTTGGGTGAGAGAGGAGCCTGAAGTTCAATCTCCACACTCTAAGGATTCCAGTTGCCCAGGGACATTCTGTTAATATACCATGTCGCCCCGAAGTTAAAGTACCAGGAGGTGGTGGAAACGATTAATTTATACAGTGTTAATCTTATACAAGTAGCTTCTTGTCAGAATCTTGGAAAGGTAGGTTGATTAGGCTTTGGTTTTCTCTGATAAAAAGTCTTGGTTCTATTAAGACAAGAGGTGACATCTGTAAAATTCTAATTCTTTTTTATTTCTCCACCTTCTATATTATGCTCCATCCCTGGGAGAATTAGAAAACAAGTTTTTGTACGACAATGCTTCATTGACTTTGATATTCAACGTCATGTTTTAAATAATTTATTTTTAACTGAAAAATGAAATTGTTTGTATTTACAGGATACGATGTGGCATTCTGATATTTGAATATTTTGTAGAATAATTAAATCAGGTTCATTAACATGTCCATCATCTCAAATACTTCTCTTTATTTGTGTAGAACATTTAAAATCTATTCTCATAGCAAATTTCAACCATAGTCACCGTGCTGTGCATAGAGCTCCAGCAGGTATTTCTCCTGTCTCACTGAAGCTTTGCACACTTGGAACCAACATCTCCCTATTTCCACCCCCGCCCCATCTCCTGGTAACCATCACTGTACCCTCAACTTCTGTGGATTTGGCTTTTGGGGATTTCACATACAAGCGAGGTCTTGTGGCACTTGTCCTCTTATTTTACTCAGCATAATGTCCTCCAACATATCCATTGGGGCCAATGACAGGATTTTTCATAATGGAGTAGGTACAAAACATGGCACAGTGTAGTCATAACTAGGAAGAATACAAAAGGAAGACTAGAGAGGAGGTATGATTATATTCCTATAAATAAGGAAATTGAGCAATGGGATATTTAAAAAATGGAGCTAGCAATTACATTTAGCTAGTTGATGACTTCCTCTCCCTTCTCTGATTCTAGTGAGGCGGTTTTTCCCCCGAGTCATATTCAAGAAAGTTGTCAGCATGCCATGACCAGAGGGTCCTTGCTTGTTAAGATAACACTGTGGGCCGGGCGCAGTGGCGCAAGCCAGTAATCACAGCTGCTCAGGAGGCTGAGGCAGAAGGACACTGAGCTCAAAGCCAGCCTCAGCAACAGTGAGGTGCTAAGCAACTCAGTGGGACCCTGTCTCTAAATAAAATACCAAATAGGGCTGGGTACGTGGCTTAGTGGTTGAGTGCCCCTGAGTTCAATCCCTGGTACCAAACAAAACAAAAACCAAAACAAAACAGAACAAAGCATATATTCAAGCAGATTTTTTCTGGTTTCCAAATTGGATCTGATAGATATTAGTATGGCCTTGGACAATGGCTTAACTTCTCTGTGTATCATCTTCTCCTCTGGAAAATGTTGTTGAGAGTATTTATCTAGTAAGGTTATTATGTCGTCTAATGCATTGACTTAAAAAAAAAAAGAACTGAGAATTGGACATGTTTAAAATGACAAGAGATAAATGTTGGAGAGGATGTAGATAAAAAGGAGCCACCATACAGTATTAGTAGGAATGTAAATTAGTATGACCATTATGGAAAACGATACGACATTCCTAAAAAAAAAACAAAAAAAAGTAGAACTACCATATGCCATATGATCTCACTATCCCATTCCTGGGCATATTTCCAAAGAAAGTAAAATCACTATCTCAAAGAAGTAACGGCACTCCCCTGTTCATTGTAGCCTTCACAATAGCCCAGATATTGAAATAATCTAAGTGTTCTTCAATGGATAAGGAAATCATATCACACATAAACACACACATACAAAATGGGAGTGGAGTATTATTCAGCCTTTAAAAAGAAGTGAATTATGTCATTTGACATGCATAGATAAACCTGGAGTGTATTATTCTAAATAAAATAAACCAGGCACAAAAATGACAAATACTCATGATCTTCCACGTAGAATTTTAAAAGTCACAAAAACAGAGTAGAAAAGTGGTTATCAGAGGTGAAGGTATGGGTTTAATGGGGAGATATTGATCAAAGGGAACGGATTTGCAATTGCAAAATGAATACATTCTAGAGACCTAATCTACAGCATGGACTTGAACTTGTGATTCTCTCGCCTCAGCCTCCTAAGCCGCTGGGATTACAGGCGTGCACCACTGCACCTGGCTATATAGCATGGTGACTATACTTAATAATAATGTATTACATACTTGAAATTTTCAGAGAGCAGAACTTAAATATTTTCACCACCAAAAAAGTAATCATGTGAGGCAATGGATATTCTAATTACCTTAACTGTGAAAATCATTTCAAATTGGATATTCTAATTACCTTAACTGTGAAAATCATTTCAAATGCATACCTATATCAAAACATCATGAAGCTGAAGCAGGAAGATTTTAAATTCAAGGCTAGCCTGTGCAACTTAGCAAGGCTCTGTCTCAAAATAAAAAAAATAAAATAAAAAGGGTGGGAACATATTCCAGTGTTAGGGCTCCCTTGGTTCTAACAAAGGAAAAAAGTCCTGTTGTTAATCTTGAATATAAGTAATTTTTATTTGCAAATTATTAAGGCATCAATATCATGCTTTCATTAAGAACCAGACTTGGCATGGATGAAGAGCTATATGCATGTTAGTTTTAATCATTGATATTCAGTTTACTTTACCTCTTTAGTGCCTCTAAAGAAGTAATGTGGTCTGAGGTTAGAGATTGGGTAAAATCTACACATACCCAGTACATTATCTCCTGTTTCTTGTGAAGCATTTGAACTGACATTTCATTTCCTTCTTCTCTCTTTCTCTCCATTACTAATAACATGCTAACTTAAATATTTGCCAAGCAAGGATCACAAAAACTGGATACTCCTCCCTCCCAACTCTAAATCAGAGATTGTATACATGGAAGGAAATAAAGGGGAGCAGTAGTAAGCAGATATAATTTTGATCCAGCCACTTTTATGGTGATTTCTCACATCCTGGGTTGAGGAGCTGAAGGTTTTTTGCTCAAGGTAATAGTTTTAAATAATAGGATTGCCTTATTTTGTTTTATCTTAAGCTTTATGCAAATTTTGTGTTCTCCTCCATAGCACTCCTCATTCCAGATATTCAAATAAAATTGGTGCTCCAGGATTTTTAACTGAGTCTATGAACTGAATCTTTTCTATCTTCCTAGAACAATGTTGGATACAGAGGATATTCCTCTGCATACTAATACCCTAATTTGAAAAGCACAAACATGCCTCTTCTTGCGCTATAGCATTTCCCTAGGAAACAGTACATTCCTATTCATCTTCTAACATCTTGATTCTAATAACCAACTCTATGTCAGTGACCACCAAAGTTCTATTTTTGGCCTTGAGTTCCAGGTTTATATCTTTCTTGATTAATCCACATACTCACTGAGTGTCTCAAATGTGGCCAAGCAAGTGTTCCACCCTCCCTGTTGACACAACAGCTTCATATCTGGACTTAGGAGCTACGCCACCATTCCTCCTCCTGTGTCTCTACTCCCAATGAACAACACAACATCTGTCCCGTGGTGCAAGTGAGAAGCCTCAACTTTAATCCTGGAGGCCTCCCTCATTACCCATAATTAATCTGTCTCCATGTTCATTCAATTAAATTCCTAATTTTTCCTGGATCTGCCTACTTTTCTCCATCTTTCCTGCTACTCTCAAGTCTTTCAAAGGCCCTGGGGGTTTACCCTTGCTCTGCTCTAATTGGGTCTCCACGCTGCAAACCAGATTGCTATTTTAAAATGCAAATCCAGTTGAGTCACCTGAAGGCTTCAAACCCCAGGGTAGCTTTGGTTGCTTTGGGGAAAATGTCAGGATTTATTGCCCAACTCTCTAAAATCCCCTGTAATCTGCTCCTTGTAACCCACCTCCAACTTCATTACCCATCACAGACTACCCCTCCCAACTCTGTTCCTGCCACATTAGCCTTCTTTGGTTTCCTGTACAGGAATGCCACCCTTTCTCCCAGCTCACAGCCTGTGCCTAAGCTGTCTCTTCTGCCTCAATTGTTCTCCATGGTTGAGCCCTTCTCTAGGTGAATATATCGTCTTTCATATCCAGCTCCAACCTCCCTGCCATACTCTGTCAGGGGACCCTGTACATTCCATTCTTGGCATTCACAGTTTGCATTTGAGCATTTAGGAAATCCTTTGATAGTGGTTTAGTTTTTGTAACTCCATACACTATAAACTCTTTACAGGAAACAATAGTGACAATTTTACTCACTGTTATATTCCCTTCTAACAGTATTCACATCAGAACAGATGTTCACTAAATATTTATTGAGTGAATGAATGGCTAAATGAACAATTCTGTGAGTGAGTAGGTGTTACTATTTCACATTTTATAGATGAGCAGAATGAAACTTGAATAGGTGAAATGATTTGCCCAGGGATACATGCCGCTGTCTGGCTGGGCACAAGATCACGAGCCACTCAAACAGGAACAAACTTTATTTGAAAAAACCGCCAATAGCACGCCCGTGCCCGGGAAGCTTCCCGATCCACCCACGCGGCGTTCTGCTGGTTCCTTCCCGGAACTCTAGCGCAAGCGCCTCCCCGGAATTCCCTCCTACTGCACTTTCCCAACCAATGGGAACTCTCCAGGAGTCCCGCAGCAGGAGTCCGGTATCCATATGAATGTAATTTTTAACATAATCATATCATCTCAATGGCTAGCTGGCATCACCTTTCAATCAAAAATGCCATGCATCATATTAATTGGCTGTGGCTCCCAGCATCTCCCCCCTTCTGTTTAATTAAGAAACAAGTAATGTGGCTAGGGACCGTGCCTGTTAGGTTTGTCCAATTCAACATATGGTTCTTACCCGTCATTGGAAAACTGACCTTTAGGCGTCAGCCTCCTGTCTTAGGTTGATACCATTGCAATTGGATCATACCCGTCACTGACTACCGGTCCAGCAAATAGCCATACTTGTGGATAGGCCTATGCACCAGTGGGGGGGTGAGGTTCTTTGCCTCACCTCTGTTGGCCCCCAGATTTGGCCTTGGTGCCAGTGGGGGGGTGAGGTTCTTTGCCTCACCTCTGTTGGCCCCCAAAATTAGACCATCACTAGTAGAAGGGAGGAGGATACAGAAATGCCACAATACCACATCAATTGACGACTCCTAGGGAAAATTGCATCACTGGTGACACATCAGCAAAGATACGCCAGCATTACCATAATTTGTTGTATCAACAGATAGATCACAGTGCATACAAGTGATACATAGTCCAGGCAAGTTTTGTAAGCAGTTCAAAGTGGAGGAATCTATCAATATGTCCATTTCCTCCCAAGATCATTGATGTATCAGTTTATACAGTTTGTTGTGATAATTATCGAAGAAGTTGTAGTTTGGTTTCATCTTTGTCTTCACCGGCACTGGGATGAAAAATAGGAATTCTGACAATGATGTTAAAGAGAGAAAGAAAAAAAATGTAACATTTTAACAGGTACTAAGAAAACATTTTTTTTTTTTTTAGAACAATTTACATTATCTTGAACAGAATTATTAAATATAATGAAAAGGAAAGATGAAAATAAACAAACAGATTTGTTAACCTGCTTATTTGTACACCTATTAAAATAATTTTTAACAGCTGTTTACCCAATTTAAATTAAACCATTAAAATTACGTGAATAATAAAAAGTACTTGGATCCATTTTTTTTATGAGCACTCCTCATATATGATCTATGGACATACGCACATATAGACACATAACACAAAACAGAAGTGTGCATATATAACATACAACACATAAGACAATAGTAAAGGCCTTGTAGTTTCACCTAGGTGAAATCTCCATTGCAATGTTAAAAACTCCACAGACAAAAAATAAAACTGATCAGAAAAACATCAACCTAGGTCTGTATGAGCTCAAAAATAAAATAGAACCTTATGATATGGAAAAATGTAATAATAAAATAGATATTGAAAAAAGCATCCTGGTTAATCAGTCGCAGATGTAAGAATGGCCAAGCTGGAGTTCTGGATATCAGCTGTTATGGATTTGAGTCAAATCATCTTCTTTTTGATCTGTAGAAATCGTTTTAGTTAGTCTTTCTGGAATCCAAATCGGTTGCTGTTCTCCCTGTGGAAACACACAGACAGAGCCCCGACTCCAGACAATCACTGGATCAGGACCTTTCCATTGTCCTGTTAGAATATCTTTCCAAAGAACTTTAGGCTTATGCACATTTTTTGGATACATATGCCTTTCCGCAGCACTAAGTCCTGATGAATCCAAATTTAAAAAGTTTAGAGTAAAGAGGGTTATTTTAAGTTTATCTTTGGGGGATATATACCCCTTTCCAATTCCCTCCTTTTGTTTTAATAAGTACATTTTAATAGTTTGATGAGCTCTTTCAACTATGCCTTGTCCCTGTGGATTGTATGGAATTCCTGTTATGTGAGTAATGCCAAATGATGAGCAGAATTGTTTAAAAGAGGTAGAAGCATAACCGGGACCGTTATCTGTTTTTAACTGTTTTGGAACGCCCACAGTGGCAAAATTTTGTAAGCAATGAGCTATAACATCTTTAGTTTTTTCTCCGGCATGAAGGGAGCCCATCAAAAATCCAGAAGAAGTATCAACTGTAACATGCAAATATTTTAATTTTCCAAATTCTGGCAAGTGTGTGACGTCCATCTGCCAAATATGGTTAGGTATCAGTCCTCTAGGATTGACTCCAAGATTAACTTGTGGTAAAAATGTCACACAATTTTGACATTGTTTTATTATATGTCTGGCTTGTTCTTTAGTTATTTTAAAACGTTTTTGTAAAGTATTAGCATTGACATGAAACCTTTTATGAAAATTTATAGCTTCTTCTATTGTGGAGAAAATATGTATGTCATGTGTAGATTTATCTGCTAAATCATTGCCCAAACTAAGGGCTCCAGGCAATCCTGTATGTGCCCTGATATGTCCTATAAAGAATGGATCTTTTCTGTCCCAGATTAGACTTTGTATAGTGGAAAACAAAGAGAAAACAGTAGAAGAAGGGGAAATCCTACCTGCATCTTCAAGGGATACTATAGCATTAACTACATATTGACTATCAGAAAATAAATTAAATACGGAATCTTTAAACATCATAAAAGCTTGTAATACTGCATTAAGCTCTACCTTTTGAGCTGATTGTTTGGGTACTAAAAATGTAAAAGTTTGATCAGGGGTAACTACTGCTGCTGTACCATTATTTGACCCATCAGTGAATATATTTGGAGCATTCATGATAGGGGTCTTTCTTGTCATTTTTGGAAAAACTACAGGATGCTTAGACCAAAAAGACAACAAAGGATTAGATGGCAAGTGATTATCAAATGAAACATTAGATTTACACATGATTATTGCCCAAGTATTTAACTCATTGGCTAACTCATCAATTTGATCCATAGTATATGGAGTAATAATTTTATTGGGAGAAATCCCAAACACTCCCTTTGCTGCTTTTATTCCTTTGAGTATTAATTGTCCTACAGCCTCAGGATATCTAGTAAGAATAGTATTAGGAGAATAAGATAAATGTATCCACAATAATGGACCTTCTTGCCAAAATACTCCTGTAGGAATATTTTTTGTTGGTAGTACAATAAATAATAAAGGCAAACTTATATCAATTCTATCCAAGTGCATATTTTCCATATATGTTTCAATGATTTTTAATGCCTTTCTTGCTTCAGGCGTTAACATGCGGGGTGAATTTGGATCTGATGGACCTTTTAGGATATCAAATAAAGGTCCTAGCTCTCCTGTTGGTATGCCTAGATAAGGCCTTATCCAATTTATGTCTCCCAATAACTTTTGGAAGTCATTAAGTGATTTGAGTTGATCTACTCGTATTTGAATTTTTGGTGGACGGACCATGGTTGAGGATAACAGAACTCCTAGATAATTAATTGGAAGATTTAATTGTACTTTATCTATTGCTATCTCTAGATTATAACCTTTTAATAAATTTGTAAGTGTGGCATAACATTCTAGCAGTGTGTTTTTATCTTTATGTGCCAATAACATATCATCCATATAGTGAAATATTTGTAGTTCAGGATTTTGATTTCTAAGTGGTTGGATTGCTTTGTTAACATAAATTTGACACATAGTTGGACTATTAGCCATCCCCTGAGGGAGTACTTTCCATTCATATCTCTGATCAGGACCTTCATGATTTAGTGCAGGGATAGTAAATGCAAAATGTGGACTATCCTCAGGATGAATAGGAATTGAAAAAAAACAATCTTTAATATCTATAGCTAAAACATACCAGGTTTTTGGTAAAGCAGACAATTGGGGAATCCCTGATTGAGCAGGTCCCATAATAACCATCTCATTATTAATGGCTCTTAAATCTTGTAATAATCTCCATTTACCAGATTTCTTTTTAATAACAAAAATGGGAGTATTATGGGGAGATATGGAAGGTTGTATATGTCCTTTCGCTAATTGTTGTTTAACCAGATCATGGGCTACTTGTATCTTTTCTTTAGTCAGGGGCCACTGAGGAACCCACACTGGTCTTTCTGATTTCCAAGTAATTTTTATTGTCTCAGTGGCCCTTTCTGAAAATCCAACCCATGTCTGTCTGTTCCTTGATCTATTTGAATTGGTGCTGCTATATTTTGTCCTTGTTTTCCTAATCTTTTTTCTTTTTTAAAACCTTGTTTAGCCCTAGTAGTGGGCGCATTAGGATTGATGTTATTTGTTAACGTTAAACCCAATTGATCTAGGACATCTCGTCCCCATAAATTTATAGGAAGATGATCCAATACATATGGCTGTATAGTTCCCTCACATCCTTCAGGATCCTTCCAATCTAATACCATTGCACTTCTATGGGGATTAGTAGCCACTCCTAGGCCTCGAAGCGTTTGAGTGGCTTGTTGTAATGGCCAATGTTTTGGCCATTCCTGACTAGATATGATGCTAAGGTCTGCACCTGTGTCCAGTAGCCCATTAAAGTCGTATCCTTGAATATTTAGTTTTAGCATGGGGCAAGAATCTAAATTTAAAGACAGCATAGCCCAATCTACACCTGTGGAGCCCAATCCCCTGGTACCTCTTTCTACAGTACGACTAGAAAATTTATCATGTAGGCTGGGTATTATTAGTAACTGTGCTATTCTATCCCCTGGTGAGATAACTGATATGCCTCTTGGAGAACTAGCTATAATTTTTATTTCACCTTCATAATCGGGATCAATTACCCCGGGACTTATCATAAGTCCTTTTAGTGTGGAAGAACTGCGTCCCAATAATAAGCCTACCATTCCTTGGGGAAGAGGTCCTTTTACTCCTGTGGGAATGATTTGAATTCCCATCTCTGGAGTTAGTACTGCTCTTGCGGAGGCGCAGATGTCCAGCCCTGCGCTCCCTCTAGTTTGTCTGATGAGGGATTTAATGGATAATGTGTCCTGGGCACTACCTTGATGGTGCTGCTGGGTTCCTCCATTGCCCCGTATATTTGTGGTTTTGGGAACCGGAGCATTGGGCCCTCCAGTCCGTTTTTTGGCAATGGAGCCTGATGCCTTTCTCCACGATATCGTGGGTAAACACTTGATCCTTGTCCGTTTTTTGATAACGGAGTGCCCTCTATGGTAGTTTGAGAACGGCATTCATTAGCCCAATGTCTCCCTTTACGGCATCGTGGGCAAATACCTGGTATTCTATTCCTTTGATACCTAGCTTTGTTAAACCCTCCTCCTATGGGGCAATTCCTTTTAAAATGTCCTGTCTGATCACAATTGTAGCATGTTTTTGGCCTGGCATCTAAAGCCTGTTGTACTGCTGCTAAGACTTGTCCTTGTTCATTAATGTCTCTACATAATTTAATATATGTGTTTAAATCTTCATGTTTCCATGGTCTAATGACCTCTCTGCAGCAACGATTTGCTTGGTCATAAGCCAGTTGTTTTATAAATGGCATTGCTTGTTCTACATCTCCAAATATTCTAGAAGCTGTCTGAATAAGCCTATCTACAAATTCAGCGTAAGGTTCGTTAGTTCCTTGTATTACCTTAGATAACTGTCCTTGTAAATCTCCATGCCCCTGTAAAGTTTTCCATGCCCTAACTGCATCTGCAGCAATTTGTGCGTATACACCAGGATCATATTCAATTTGTTGCCGTTGACCCTCATAAGGTCCCTTTCCTAACAACATCTCCAGATTTCTTTGAGGGTAACCGGCTGCTGTATTTCGCCTAGCTGTCTCCATGCAGAATTCTTCATTGGCAACCTTCCATAACAAATATTGTCCTCCATTTAGCACAGATCGACACATGTTAGCCCAATCTGCTGGTGTCATGTCTAAGTTGGTAATAGATTCGACCATGCTTATGGTGAAGGGTGCTTGCGGGCCATAGGTTGTTACAGCCTCCTTTAATTGCTTTACTGTTTTGAAATCTAGAGCGCGGTGAATTCGTTGCCCTCCTGCCTGCTCAAGTACAGGGCATGCTAGTCTTTGGGATCTTGCCTTAGGATTTTGTGCATTAACTACAGGAATTGAGGGCCGCTCAGCTGCAGATGGAGCTGTTGGTTGAATTACGCCCTCTGGTGATAGAACGGAGTTAGTAGCAGCCTCCTGTTGTAACTCCCCAACTGATGGTCGTTTTTCCTCTAAGCTTTCTTTCTTCAAATTTTCCTCTGTCTGACTAGCTGGAGAGACCTTCTCTTTTGCTTGACCTGACATGTTTTCTACCACAGTTTGGACCTCTAACAATTTACTTAACAGTTTTTCGGTTTGTTTTTTACTAGTTTCTAATCTACTATAAAGGTAACGCAACCCAGTAAGGTAGCATAAAACAAAGCCGAAACAGAATGAAACAAAAACGGAGCAAAGAATAGTTGTATCAATTTTCTCTTTCTCCGGGCCAAACAACTTCAAGCCTTGAGCCAACCATTTTTCCCAGTTTGCCTGAGAAAATTCTAGGGATAGGCAGCTTGAAACAAAAACAAAATAAATCAAAAGAAGAACACATTGTTTTTTGAAATGGTCACCCATTCTGTCGCCTTCCCTCAGGGGCGAGCAATTTTACTCACCTCCAAGCTTCAGGCGCTCCCCGTACAGGGCCACCAGTTGCCGCTGTCTGGCTGGGCACAAGATCACGAGCCACTCAAACAGGAACAAACTTTATTTGAAAAAACCGCCAATAGCACGCCCGTGCCCGGGAAGCTTCCCGATCCACCCACGCGGCGTTCTGCTGGTTCCTTCCCGGAACTCTAGCGCAAGCGCCTCCCCGGAATTCCCTCCTACTGCACTTTCCCAACCAATGGGAACTCTCCAGGAGTCCCGCAGCAGGAGTCCGGTATCCATATGAATGTAATTTTTAACATAATCATATCATCTCAATGGCTAGCTGGCATCACCTTTCAATCAAAAATGCCATGCATCATATTAATTGGCTGTGGCTCCCAGCAGATACATGTTCAGAATACAGTAGTCAGAATTTGAACTCAGATATAAGACTCTGTAACCATTCTCTCTTTGAATTTTAAGAAAATCAAGTTAATTTGCTAGAGAAAATAACCAAGAATAGATAATAACACTGTAAAATTCAAACAACTTAATAAGTTATTTCTCAAAAAATTAATTTATACTTATCCTGAGAAACTGACACACTAAAAATCATAATAAAAGACTGCAAAGAAAATTAAAGTCACTCTGATCCCATCACGCAGAGAAGAAAGATACTATATTTATTCATTTCTCTGAAATACACTTTATCACATTTGATTATCTTTAAAACTTAAGACATACCTTAGAAAAACAGGATACCATAGTGTTTGCTAGTATTAATTTAGCTGTTGGAATTTTAGTGGGGTTTACTTAGTCATAGTTTTCATTTAGTCAGTACTTCACTTGAATCTTGGGCATTGCTAGCACTACATCTTTTAATTTAAATTAATTTCTGTTTAGTCAGGATTTTTTTTTAAGTTTTTAGTTTTCTTTTTTAAAGTGGTGTTGGGAATCAAATCCAGAACCTTACCTATGATTTGCTTGTTTCTAGCACTAAGCCACACACCACCTCCATTCACAGTTTGCATTTGAGCATTTAGGAAATCCTTTGATAGTGGTTTAGTTTTTGTAACTCCATACACTATAAACTCTTTACAGGAAATAATAGTGACAATTTTACTCACTGCTATATTCCCTTCTAACAGTATTCACATCAGAACAGATGTTCACTAAATATTTATTGAGTGAATGAATGGCTAAATGAACAATTCTGTGAGTACGTGTTACTCACAGAATTGTATTTGTCCATTATACCTCGGCTTTATTGAGGTATAATGGACAAATAAGACATATCTATTAATTTTAATCCCTAATTAAAGTGTTTTCAGAACAATTACACCTTGATTCAACTCCAAAACGAAGTAAATGGCTGTGTTTATAAAATAATGGTGGGAGGTATAATGTTAACTTTGAGTGAAACAAATATTCATGATTGGAGAAACTAACCTAATTCTGTGCTTTCACCTAAGAAGGCAGTCAAGTGCTTTATGAGACCCAAGGAAAGGGCCTATTAAATAGTGGAAGTTCTAGTCCTCATGACTTCTGAATTAATGCCAAAGAATGACCTAGAATAAGTGAACAACTGAACACAAGAGAAATGATGCCTCAGAAGAGGTGGAAGAACTTAAAGAGAGATGAGATGCTGGTCTGATCAGTTTATGTGACACACAGGACTATTATTAAGACATCAAACCTAGAAACTTCTTCATAGAAAGTCAAGCTATGCGATGAGTCTTGCTTTGCCAGAATCTTACATTCAGTGAAATATGTTAGCATTTGGAATTACATCCCATGAACACATTCTCCACGGCAACATCTTCAGTCTGTGGGGATGTCCTTCCTCTTAGAACTCCATTCTTCTGCAAGGCTAGACCTAGAAGCCATGTGCTGCCCCATAAAATGATTCCTAGATCCATGGTGGACCCTACCTCAAGGTAAATGACTTGGTAAAGGGTTTCTGAGAACATTTCCTGTCTTTTGGAACCTAAGGGCACTAAAACAAAATTCTTTATAGCCCTGTTGTTTTTGGGTTTGGTTACCAAGCTATATCACAAATCAGTTCAAACCATAAACCTTACAAATAAAATTGTTAATGCAACTCAATTACATACAGTTTGGATTTAACTACCAACATTCTGTATGAAACTGGCTTTGAGTCTTATGGGGTTTTTGTGATTGTTGATGCTTAACATTAAGTTACTTGCAAAACTCAATACCCAGTCAACTGGCTAATTAGACCATCTCACGTCTCACCTTTACTTGCTTGATGAGAGTCAGAGTCAGGATTACACCAGCTTTCCTAGTGGCATCTCACGCCCCTGTCTCAGCACAGCCTAAGACATGTCTCAGGACATGCTGTGCATCTGGGCAGCTGTTGCTGTGCTTCTGTCTCAGGGGAAATAGGAGCTCCCCTTCTTCACCGTTGGTAAAAGCTGATCATTGTATCAGAAGCCAGCAAACTATGGCCAATAGACCAAGGGTAGCTTGCAGTTTATGTAAATAAAGATTTTTCTGGATCATAGTGACACACATTGGTTTATGTGTATTATCTATGGAGTATTTTGAGCTGCAGAGGTAGGGCTTAGTGGTTGGGAGGACTGTATGCCCTGCAATACCTTGCATACAGACCTTTACAAAAAAACAGTTTGCTAGCCCCTGAACTAAGTATGGTCATTCATGCAACCAGTTTTATTCTTATTTATTTTATTTTTTTTTTTCTGAGCACTGTACTTGGTAGTGGGCTGACTGCTGAATTATGTCATTGGAAAATAAATGTTTTGACTGACAACTAGTGTCCTCCTTAAACACAATGAACTTTAAATCAAAACCAAGTTTTCCCCTTTCATTTTATTAGCCACTTCTTATGTGCCTTTGTCTTCTTACCATTTCTATGCAAGATGCCAGATATCCCTCAAATCATTTCAAACTCGGCACTGCTTTATTAACAGAAATGAAATCTGCCTTCAAGTTTCTGGAGGCTTTGAATATCAACTAAGCTGCCAGATAAAGGAAAGAAAAAGGAGGAATGAGGGAGAGACAATTAGAATTACACAGCAAGCCAAACTGGAGACTTGAAGGCCACTTCTGGATTAAAGGACACACAATTTAGGATCAGACAGTTTCAGGATTAAGTTCAACATTAAATCCTATTGGTCTTAGATTAGAAACCTTACTGGTGACTTCATAAAAATAAATCAGATTGAATTTAGTCACTAATAATAGCCTGACTTCAGAAAAACTCGCTTACAGTCTCTGAATTTCAATTTCCTTGCCTATACTATGGAGATAATAAAAATAGTTACTGATAATATGTATGTATGTATGTGTATGGCACTTGTGTATTAGCTATAAGTACAGCTTAAATCTCAGTAACTATTTATAAGAAGTGAAGTAATTATATAAATATAATGTATAAGTATCATAAAATATTACATGCTATAAAAGGAATTATATTTGTAAGTTAAAGTTAAGTAATTATACATATGATGTATATGTAATTGTATATGACATTTTCACTGCAAATTTATTTATATGGATGAGCTATCTGTTGGCAGCTCATAATAAGTGAGCTATTAGTTACTTGTTGGACAAGTGAGTGAATAAATGAATGAATGAATGAAAATTACAGTTTAACATAAAAATAAATAGTTTGTTCCTTTTGATTCTAAACATTCTTTGAAGTCCCCAGGACTCTGGAGGTAGAGAGTGACATAACAACATCTGATTTTAGATGCTGCCAGGTTAATCTTTAACTGTTGAAAAAGAATGTACACGGAGTATTATTCCACCGAGGTCTATAAGCAGACACTTACTGGGTTCACCTGCAAGGATACTGTGACTAAAAATCCTGCCAAGAACAACTTAGAGGAAGGAAAGTTTATTTTGGCTCATAGTTTCAGAGGTTAAATCAATGGTCATCCAACTCCACTGCTCTGCGCCCAAGGGGAAGCAGAACATCATGGCGGAAGGGTCTGGCGGAGGAAGTGCTGTATTATTCATGGTGGCCAGAAAATGGACAGAGAGAAAGAGAGCAAGCAAGGTGTCAGGGAAATGTAAACCCCAAAGTTATGCCCCAGTGACACACTTCCTCCAGCCACATCACATCTGCCTACAGGTAGTCCATTAACTACTACTAGTTAGTCGATTAGAATCATAATTCAATAAATAGATTAATCCACTGATGAGTTCACAGATCTCATAATCAATCCTTTCACTGCTGAACAGTCCTGCACTAACACAGGAGCTTCTGCGGGATGTTTTATATCCAAACCTTAACAAACATTGACCTGGATTTCCTAGTTGCAGCTTTAAAGGCTAGCCTTGATGATTTGCGGTCTTTACCACTCTTCACAAGAAAAAATAGTTGTCAGATATATCTTCACGGTCCCACAACTCTGTGATAATCAACCAGTATTAGGGGTTCTGATTATATAGGTAGCCCAAGTCAACGAAAAATCACTGCCTTCTGAGTCAGAAAGACTCAGTTTTCAATCCCAGCACTTTAGTGCTCATAAACACTTGCTGTTGGGGCTACATAACATATATTCTCTTTCTCTTCCTAATAGTACTCAAGCTTCTCAAAGGAAACCACCCCTGCTGTGAAGTTCAGTAGAAATTAAATTTACCACTGACTGCAGGGATGAGCATTTGAAGACCTCAATCTGTTAAGTGGGCCTAGAAGCAGTGACCTCCCAATAGCAATGAGCAAGCCCAAGGTTATTGTTCATTACCACTCTCCCTTAAAATGAACAGGGATGCCTGGAGAAATCACTGTTTACAGGATGTATATTGTAGTGGGATATGGGACGAGGCCGGCAATAAAATACAAGGAAGGACCTGAACTGATTTGTGCCAGAAAGTATGGAAGGTCTGAGAATGATGGGGGGACATTGACAGGAAGCCACATTAAGTACAATCAGAGGATCAAGACAAATGATGACTATAACAGACGATGGCTCACTGAATAAAAACAGAAAGCCATGCATATATAAATGAACAAATTAATAGAATAGATAAATAAATACATGCCAACATGAGTAAAATTTTAATGACCAATGGGATATTTACTTAGTGACAAACCACCTCACAAAATATTTATACATGAAGAATAGCACAGCTTTATAACAAGAAACTTGGCAGACACCATGTTAATCCAATTATCAGAGTTAACTTCGTCAGTAATGGGACTAATCAATATCATGTGACTCCCGATAAGACACAATGAGAAACATACAGCATCGTTTTGGTGATCTGCCTTCCAAAGATGCATAACCTGAACCTAATCATAAAGAAACATCTCATCAACAAAAATGAGGGGCATTGTACTAAGTCCTTGATAATATCGAAGATTGTAATGGTCAAAAATGTCAGTGTCATAAAGTCCAGAAGACCAAATTTTGTTCCAGGTTGAAAGAAACCAAACAGATGTGATGACTAAATGCAACATGAGATTCTGGACTGGTTCATTTTGGAATAAAGACATTGTTGGGACAGTTGGTGAAATTTCAATGATGCCTAAAGAATTAGATGGCCCTAATACTGATTTTGATGGTTGCATTTTGGTTACAAAAAAGAATGTCCTAAGTATACAAAATGCACATTAAATAATTCAAGGGTGATAGGGCATCAGTTTGGAAGCTCTCAAATGGTTTAAGAAAAAACATCTTTGTTCTGCACTTGAATCTTGGCTGTAGGTTTGAGATAATTTCAAATTACAAAAACTGATAATCCATTTGTAGAACATATCTGGTAAGATACATTGCAATGGGAAAGGACAGTTGTCCATCAGGGAAGAAATTCACTTTCCACCACATACTTTTCATGCTGTTCAGATATGCTATACTATAAATTTAAACTAATATGAATAGAAATGGCTGTATATTTGGATGAAAGTTAAAAAATACATAAATCCTCATTATCAAACCATTGAAAATTAAATTTATGAAGAGCTTTAGCAAACCAGCATTTTGATGGTTTATTCTATTACCATGTATCATTTCCCAGCTTCCTCTGGTTTTACAACATGCTGATCCTATAATCCTGATCCTTACAATACTTTGGGGTTTCAAAGTTTTTAAACCAGTGTTATTTTCCATGCTAATGGAAATTCTTTTAAACATTAAAAAATGAACAAATGAGGAATTCCTTCCCTCTCTGTACCTTTATCTTGATTGCCAGTACCATTGCAATATGACAATATATAATTATTTTATTTATTCAATCTTTCTGTGGCTCCCATACTGGAATCTCAACTTCTCTGGTAAAAGTATAACACTGAGGACTTTGATTTTTTTCTGTGCTGAAACTTTGGAATCTAATGCTATGCCTGGCACACAGTAAGCACTCAATAAATACTTACATAATCATTACACAGTCCTCAACAACCCTAAGGAAATCTGTATGACAGCCCCCATATACAGCATCATATATGAGCATCATATGCTTAGAAATGAGCAAGTTGATTAAGGTCACCAAGGGGCATTTGGGAACCTGAGAGTTTAAACCCAGGCCTTCCTGGCTCTTGAGTCCTATGTCTACACCGTCTCCTTCATCGTGTTGCCTGTATCAGCTGCGCCAGCAGTAATACACCCCGGCCCTGTACCTCCTGGTTGGTTCAGTTCTTGTCTGCCTCTCCTCTGGACTCCTGCAGTGAATGCTCAGCCTTCCTCTGACTCCTCTACACCCTGGAGATCAGGCTTCCAAAGAGAAGCCAGTGATGCTTGACCAACCACTTTCTGGGGCCCCTTGTTGCCTAGAGCAGAATTACCCAGAGCTTGTAGAACATTTAGACCCACCGAGGACAAAGTGGGAATTTCTGTTCCCAAAGCCAAGGGAGGGGAGATAAGCCTTTTAACCTAAGGGAAAATTGAAGAACAGCGTGCTGAAATGGTGATCCACTTGATACACCGATTGCAAGACGGTACAAGCTATGTCCCTAGGGCTAAAGATGTAAATAACAAAGGGTAGGCGTGTAGCACATTAATTAAATGACACATCAGTTGTTCAGTCTTTAACTTCCCAGACACTATGGTTTGAACAGGTCCCCTCCCAAACCCAGGAGCTTGTAGAAGGGGGTGATTAGCCATGATGCGCCTTCCTTGGGAAGGGCATTGGGTGCCAGGTAAAGGGACCTCACAGGAAGTTGGTTTTCCTTGTCCTTTCATCTTCTGCCATGGGCAGTTACAGCAAGAGAGCCCTCACGTTGCTGGAGACTTGATCTTGAACTTCCCAGCCCCCGGGAACTGTGAGATAGAAACTTCTATTCTTTGTAAATCACCCAGCGTCAGGTGTTCCATTACAGCAGCGCAAACTAAACTAAGATGCCAGAAATATTCCATGAGAGAATAAATAAAAGAGCAGGGAAGAAATAAAAAAAGGGAGGTTATTATAAGGGAGGAAGAAAATTCTTAGGCTGTTTTTGACCTTGAAGCCACTCAGAGATTGTATTCCAAAGAATAAATCTTTTAAAAGGCAGAGGTTACTTTTTACAGGTTCCCCCCCCCCACTTTTGAACAATTATTAAGGAAATGAAAACTTCAGTACTGAAATCAAGGTAACCCACGAGGATGGTCATCCAGGCCTCACACAGAAATGTCCAAGTCCCACCACATTTGTCACCTTTCTCATGATGCAGCCCTTTTGCTAAGAAGTTCACAAGTGGTCACTTAGTGAGATGCGGTGGAGGAGTCCTCCGCTAAATGTGGATGCTTTCTTCTTGTCCTGTTACTGTCGCCTGCCAATCATTCATCTCCTTGAGCCTTCACGAAAGAACTGCTTTGTGCCAGGTTCTCTCCTGGGGCTTAGGTTTTCCGAGCTGTGGTCGCTGCCCTCCCAGAGCTCACGGTTTGAAGACGGACATGCCTTAATTAAATGTTGCCTGGACATGGGAGGACAGAGGAGGGAATGTTGGAAGGATACCTTGTGCTGAAGTTGCTCTGGGGTGACTTTCCAGAGATCATGGAGCCAGGGGTTGAAAGTGGTTGAGAGCAGCACAAGGAAGGCCTGTGTGTGCCTGAGGAGGTGGAGGGGAGCAGGGGTGAATTTGTGGAAAGGACTCTGGCATGGTGTTTCATAAAGAGCAAATACTGACTTCTCTTTGTTTTAGTTTGCATATTATCCAATGAAAAGTAGGGAAATGCTGATCTCTAACATTCCTTCTAGCAAAGACTTTAAAAACTGGAGCCAAAGCAGAGACCTGTGTGTGGGGGGGGGGGGGATGGCAGTGAGCCCTCACCCTCCCTCCTCTGCCACCATTATCCATTCTCCAAAACCAACTTGCCTTAGTCAGATCCCAGCCCTGCCTTTTAATAAATACCCGATCATGGGCAAATTATCTGTAAGTGCTTCAAATATCTGTATCTTCAAAGGAAACTTATAGTTTGTGCCTCATCCTATTGTAATGAAGATTATATAAGGAAATGTTTCCAAAGCTCACATCTGTGCCTCATTTGCAATAAGGCTGTGTAAGTGGAGAGTGATGGTGATAGTGATGGAGAGGACATGCTGGTGCTGGTGGTCATGTTGTACATAGCTAGAATGGATTCCCCTTCTCCGTGTGTTGCCCTTGGAAACTACTTTTCTTTTCCATGCCACCCTGGAACTTCTATGTAACCCTGTTTTATCTGGATTCAAATAATGCTGTATGAGAGGTGATATTGCACAGTGTGAGAAATAATAATTATAGTTAGAAGAATAATGGCTGTTTTGTGAAATCTAATGATGGCCTATAGACTCTAATTAGCATATCTCAAGTCACCCTCATAGTGTGCTTTTATGAGAAGATTGACCCTTACAGGTTTGATAAACTGCATAAGGTTCACCCATGTTAGAAAGCACAGAGCTAATGCCAAAATCTCGAGGGACATGATTCTTGACTATCTTAACTTAATGGTTCTCATGTTACCCCCAGGGATAGCTTTGACATAGGGGGCATAAAGAACCAACACCAGAAGATTTAAGAGAAACTTCACAGTATTTTTTGATTTCGGATCATGGCCAAATCAGATGGAAATGGCATGCAGGAGAGACAAGCTTGGAGCCCTGCGTATCTGACTATATCTGGTTCAATACATTCCTTAAGATGGGCATAAGGAAGTATATTTTAATATGCTCACTCACATATTTGACTCCCTTTGACCTCTCTCCCACATTCACCATTTTGTGTGGGTGATTCACAGCAAAGAATGTTATACCAAAGTATCTCCTGGCGTACAAATGGATTATGAAAGACCCTGGGCATCCAGCCATGGGATATCAATGGACTGTGGAGCCAGAGTGCCCATCTCTAGCTGAATTCCTTCAGACTGATTCACCAAGTGCTAAGTGCATGGGGACCATCAGTAATCCACCCCAAAACAGCATGGTACGTCCAGGGCTGGGGTAGCAGGTTCAGTAAGCTCTAGGAGGAGGTGGCCCATTTTTCTCAAGTCTCCCACTACTGTTGAATTAGTGCCTACTCGTCAGTTCACAGAGGAAGAAAGGGGCAAGCGTGGTCCTGTGGATGGGTCAACTTCATATGTGAATTGAACCTGAAAATGAATTGCAGCTGAACTGAAGTCCCTCTGGCGAGGTACCCCTGAAACAGTGACAAGGTCAATTTTCCCAATGAGCAGAGCTTTGGTCGATGAGAAGTGGCCCAAAGTTGCGAAATGTGTGGACACATGGGCATGCAAATGGAATGTTTGATGGGCACAGGTCTAGAAAGGGATAGATTGGGAGATCAGGTCCCAAGTAGCATGGAGAAGATGGCACCCATGACAGAAGTAGTCTGAGGCCCATCTTGCAGTTGCAGGTCATGGCCTGTGAGAGCATTCCCCATGCAATGGCACTAAATAACCAGCTAGAAGGATTCAGCCAGCTGACATCAGCCAGCCTTTGCTGCTGATGGTAAAAGAACATGGGAGTCTTCTTATTCTCCAGATCCTGATAGGTAAGCAAGCTTTTTCTCAAGTAAAACAGACCTCCTTATGGTACCCTGCATCTATATTCCATTTCACAATTTCCTAGACCCTGTTTATTTCCCAGACCACGGAAGAAAGGTCTTTAAATTACAACCTTCTTATCTGGAACATACTGACATCTTGTAAAAATCACAGGTAAGCTTTGAAGTCAATCAGGTCTATCCTTTGCCCCTTTATTTACAAACAGAATAGCCTTAAACATAATAACAGACCTCTCTGAAACTTAAATAGGAACAACCCACCTTCAGGGCTATTTACAACGACTATATTAAATGATGTTTTTAAAAGGCTTAGTATAGTTCCTGCCATACAGCTAACCCCACGTGAAGGTTGGATGCTGTCTTCTGTTGTCAGAACTCTCCAGTCAGATCTCTCTGACCCTTGTTATCCATTGCCTCTCACCCTCTATCAGATTTTCAGATCCTTTTTTGTTTGAGTCTGTTCGGGCTTCTATAACAAAGTATCCTAAACTGGATAGCATATGAATACCAGAAATCTGTCTCTCCAGTTCTGGAGACCAGGAATCCAAGAGAAAAGTGCTAGCAGGTTCAGTACCTTGTGATGGCCTGCATAGAATCTTCTTGCATAGAATCTTCTCCCTGTGTCCTCACCTGTCGATGGAGCAAGGCACCTCTCTGGGGTGTCCTCTGGAAGGGCGATAACTCCATTCATAGGGATTTTACTCTTCTGACCTAGTCACTTCTAAAGTCCTCATCTCCTAAAACTATCATTTTGGGGGTTAGGATTTCAACATATGAATTTCGAGGACCACATGTTTTCAGAACACAGCATTAAAATGACATTACACCCAGAATGCGACAAGACTTCATCTTTAAGCCACTTCCAACTCCCTGGCAATGACTGTCAGAGGGGCTGGGTTGAGATGCGTACTAAGGAGGCATTCACCAGGCAACAGCCCCCACCCCTGATTTCTACCTCATTTTCCTCTACAACTCTCCAGAGCACTCTAGAGGTCCCGAGAGTAAAGGCAGTTTGAATTCTACTGGCCTAGAGCAATTGCTATAAGCCTGTGACCAGGGGAACTTACTTAATGAAAGGTCTGAAAGATATATATCATTTAACAAAGCAATTAAACCCATCATCCAAGGCCATGCCACCTGGGCCCTGTGAACCCCAGCAGGAAGCCTAATAGCACCACTATGATTATGCACCTGCAGTCAGCCCCCAGATGCAGGCTAATTAAGAAATGCTAATGCAGAAAAGACAACAGCTCAAGAGTAGAGAGAGAGGAAAGGATGACAGGTCATCATATCCTGGCCAACAAACTACACCTTTTGCAAATTAACAAAACCAGCAATAGCTTATTGTTAGAGTCATCTTCACAGCATTGGTTTATTGGTTAACTTTTCCCATAAGGTGAGGAAACAAAAAAGAAAAAATTGAACTCTAGCTTTAACTGCACTGCTAACTTCTGATGTGCAATTAAAATGTTCTCCATGATAAGTAACACAATATAAAAGCTCCCGTGACTAGCTCTTCCAGGAGACCTAGGGCAAATCAAGTCACCTCTTTCTTTGGTTTTTATCTCAATGTAAATCTGAGGGGGGAGAGTGAATTAAAGGCTTGAGAAGTAAGGGGAGTGTTCACTTCTGAAAGGTGATGCTACCACTACTACACTCTAATCCAGTAATGGTATTTAAGCAAATGTGGAAAGAAAGAGAAAAACCAAACAAAGTCAGTAAGCACCTGGAAAATGGAGCAGGTTTCCTATAAACCAAGAATCAACACATGCAAGGAAATATCTATTACTTGGGCTCAGAACTATATTATCTATGAAGGGGATATAAAATCTAGAAAATAGAGTACTTGCTAAATTAATCAAGTATTTACTTTCAATGTTCATAAAGACCCTATGAGAGCTGGGCATGGTGAGGCACAGTGACGCATGTCTGTAATCCTGGCCACTCGGGAGGCTGAGGTCGGAGGATTACAAGTTCAAGGCCAGCCTGAGCAATTTATGGAGACCCTGTCTCAAAAAATAAAAAGGGCTGGGGATGTAATTCAGAGGTAGAGCATCCCTGGGTCAATCCTTAATAGCAAAATAAAAGGCCTTTTGAGGTAGTGAGCTTAGTTTTGAGGCAATTGACCATTCACTAGAGTGCTTTGGCTGAGAGTGACAGAATCTCCTGCTCCGACCCCACCAGTGACAGAAGGCATCATCTCCTGGAACTGAGAGCACTGTGGTACAGTTGTCTCCAGCTATCCCACAAAGACCTAGTTCTCTCTGTTGTCATTGTCCCAGCTTCATCCTCTATCTATCCCACCTCATGTTCACACAGGATGTGTCAAATGAAACAGGAGTCTCATCCCAGGTGTGGACTCTATTCTTCCTTTGAGCTGACTGGGCCAACTTGGATGAGATGGGAACACTTAAATCAATAACTGCTGCTAAGGGATGTCACATGTTGGAATGATAAAGCCAGTGAGTTTCATTCCCAGAGTGGGACCATTTTCTCCTGAATCATGAGGGTAAAGGATTCATACAAAAATGGAAGCAGTGTACTTATAGGAGGAGAAAAGGAAATGGAAGCCGGATACATCACCAGTACCTCCCCTTCATTTGTTTAAAATCCAATGGTTGGCAAGTAGTGAAGCCAGCCCTGGATCAGGTAAATATCTCACAAAACAAAAAAACTAATTTCTACAATTGAGAAAACCATTTACCACACCACCAGCCAATTCTTTTCCCTCACAAACAATAATCACTTTCTATCTCTACACCCCCAAAGATGCATGATAACCATTCTTACCCAATAACAACCACAAATTAAGTCACTAAAGAAGAGCCCACTTCTCGTAACAACTGAAGTCCAGAAAGTCAGAGAATATCCAGCACATATGAATGCCATGCTCATAGAAACCATTTGCTCTGAATGAAAGTTAACTGAGTATAAATATATAATAGCAATATCTGAACAATAATGAATATTGATGTGCCATTTAACCCAACTTATTATTATTGATAACCACTCATTGGAAAGCAACACTGATGTATTTAAAAATTGTAAAAGGTATAGGAAGCAATTATAATTTTTTTTAATGACTAGTCGTAAACAAAACACCTCAGCCTGATAAGCCCTCTCTAATTTCTTCTGGCTGCTACTGATAATAGTCTGTAAATAATGCTGCCTCAGTGTTTGGTGTCTCTAAAATATTTAACACTGAGACAAAGATGAGCTGGCTAGGGGCTGGCCTATTTTTCAGTTGAGATCTCCATCCCAAAATATTCACTCCTCATCTAGGATTATACCAGTGCCATAGAGATAAATATCCTCTTTACAACAAAGAGGGTTTGTCCCCTAGGGAAAAAAAAATGGAGAGGAGCATGCAGGACAGCAAGTTAGTCTAGAGGGTTAGTTCCAGTTTGCTCTGCAGAAGGAAACAAGCCAGGAAATTCAACCATTGGAACATCTCCCAGTCCCTGTCTCTGCTTGGGGTCATTACCTGGTGTCCCCAGCTGAGCCACGAAGCCCATTAGGGTTCTCTCCATCTCAGGTAAACAAAATTCCTTCCTGCTTTCTTCCTCTGAGTAGATGCTGTATAAGGTTTTGGAGAATGAAAAATTTTAATAGATGATAAAAACCTTTGAATTGAATTGGAACGCCAAAATGAGACACTCTGAAATGGGAAATGACCAGGTTTATGGTTGCCTTTATTATTTCTACATTTATTCCCCTTTCTTTTTTATTCCTCCTGCTGTCATTCTTGGCCAGTCTTATTTCTTTCATGGGAAGTGTCACGGGCTCTTGCCCTTCCCATCACAAACTCAACAGGAAATTTACTCTGGTAGACATCTCCTTGCTCATTACTCGCCTGTTCATAAACCTTCACTGTGATCCTAGTTTCTGTGAAAGATATTCTCAACCAGGCAAAGGCAGATGTTTTCTGTAAAGGGTCCGATAGTAAATATCCTTGTCTCTGGGAGCTGGATGGTCTCCGCGGCAGCAGATCAGATCGACTGCAACTGTCACCGCCACAGATGATAAGCAAACATAGGGGTTCACATAGTCAAACAAAATTCTATGTATGATTATTGAACTTCGAATTTCACATCATATTTATATATTTTTTTTCTTTTCATTTTTTCCCCAACTACTTAAAAATGTTATTACCCCTCTTAGATGATATGCCATCCTAATACAGGTGACAGGCTGAATTTGACCTCTGGAGTAGTTTGAAGGCTTCCTTCAAATTAATGCACATTCACGACTCAGCCATTTGTCAGCATTAACTCTTATTATTCCCAAGGTACCATTGATATTCTACCATTCCTACTAAATTAAGCAACCCCCCACCCCTGTCTTCTATGAATGTGCCCTGTGACCTACTCTCTGGCAAGAATCAGTCTGTCATTTCTTTTTTTATTATTATTATTAGTTGTTCAAAACATTACCTAGCTCTTGACATATCATATTTCATACATTTGATTCAAGGTGGGTTATGAACTCCCATTTTTACCCCGTATACAGATTGCAGAATCACATCGGTTACACATCCACGTTTTTACATACTGCCATACTAGTGTCTGTTGTATTCTGCTGCCTTTCCTATCCTCTACTCTCCCCCCTCCCCTCTCCTCCCCTCCCATCTTCTCTCTCTACCCCATTGTCATTTCTTTTATAAAACTTTTCCTAATAATTTTAGCTTAAAATAATGTCTTTGTTCTTTACAATAATCTTTGACTAGCTGTGCATTCATCAATTTGCATACAATATGCCCCCCAAATCTTAGACAATGAAATACGTGCTGTCGGAGCTATTTTACAAATAAGAAATTGAGATTTAGCATGTTTACATACTCACTGTCACAGGCAATGGCCGTACCAGGATATTTGTCTGCACATGGCCTTTTAAACTCCAAATGCCTCACACATGCTAGTGTTTCCTTAGACTTCTTTTATGATGCTGATTTCCTTTCTATCCACTATTAGAGCTATTTGTGTGAATTTCTTCATCTCTTTTTCTGTGTCTGAGATTCTCAAAGGCACAGTCCTGTCTGATTCATATTTGTATCCTCAGAGGGATTTGCATAGAATAGGTGCTTAGCACATCTTCCTTGAGAGAATGAGCTCCATTCAGTATATACTTGTAGTGATGAACTTCTATTATTAACGTTTGGATTTGATTTCCTGTAATCATTACCCTTGATGAAAAAGAATGAACCTGCTCTTTTTTTTTTTTTCCTTTCCAGAAGGCAAACCTGGAAATAAACAGAAAATCAAAACTGATTCCATCAGGATGTGTGGAAAGATTTTTTGCGGTCAGGTAAAAACTGCACAGCTACAAATATGAAATTCATCTGACCAATTGTTTAGGATTTTAACAGTTATTTGGGGAGTTTAAAAAGAAGGCCAGAATTATTGCTAATGAGTTCCATTCACATGTGTGCTCCGAGGCTGGCACGACAGTCCATGGTCTGTACAGAGCTTCTGACATCAACAACAGGCACTGTCAGTTACTGGGCACAGAACCTGCTCCCAGCCTGGCTTCTGACAGGGGCAGCCTCTATCTAGATGGCACACTTGGGTCATTTAGAATAGAACTTTTGTCTGGCTGTGGCATGTGGCAACAAAGACAGGCAGAGCAATCAGCAACTGCCATTCTTTTCATGATGAAACTCACCAAATCTAAAAAGGGACCAATTTCCTGGTCTTCTGGGGTTGGTTTGACAAATCTCTTCCTCCTCTAGATGTGATGTCTGTTGCGTTATTAAGTAAAGAACTTGGTGCATTGAGAAGCCTGGTACACTGGCCCAAGCTGAGCCGGGGACCACAGTTTGCCCCCTGTGCAGTCTCCCAAGCTCCCTGTCTCGAGTCCGACCTCCATGTACACTGCTTCTACAACACAGAAAATAACTTTTTAGGCTTTTAAGTAAGGAGACAGCGTCTGCATCGTCCCTAGCACAGAGTTTGGCCCATGGTAGGTGCTCATCACCAAACTCCCTTCCTTCTTCTTTGCATCTTTTAATACTGCTTTGGGGAACAAGGACTGACACTAGTTCCTAAGTTAGTTTATAACCACAGGGTTTCATTGCTTGGTTTTGTTTCACATTGGTTGGTTGCTCTCCCAGGAGCGTGATTGAAATTTGACTTATGCACTCTGTCATTGTGAAAGTCTACATTTAGTGAGTAATGCTTCTTAAAGTTAAGACCCCGGGTTTGAAATTGAAGTTTGGAGAGCAGAGAATAAGTTGTGCTACAGGTAAATGAAGAGTCTGTGACTTAACAACACAAGAAGCAGAAATGGAGGTTCAAAGGGAAGATGCAAAGGCATGTGGTGATCCTGGGGCTCAGGAACCACAGGGTGGCTACTGAAGGGCACCTGCTATTTTCAGCTACCCTGCCCTGAGACCAAGCTAATCTGCTCCCTATGAGTTTCATCCATCCATCCATCCATCCATCCATCCATCCATCCACTCTCCCTTCTTTTCCTTTTAGGGCAAATTATCCCAATCTTACTGTTCCTCTTTTCCTCTCAACCTTTCTCCTCTACTCACAGTCATGTTACTATTACCCTGCATAGATTTTTTTTTCCTCACAAAACTATATGCATTCCCCTTAGATGATTTTTGAACCTCACCCCTTTTTCTTCATTTTTTTCCCAATTATTTTAAGAACCTCTATCTCCACACCCCCAATCTGTTAGTGTTTTGAACATCCAAGCAACCTAACTTCTTGAGCTTTCTATGAGTAGGTCTCTCAAATAAGAGAAAACCTCTAAGACTCATAGCAAAATACGTACACTTTTTAAGTGCCCTCAACATCTGAAACCCACAAATTTACACAGGAGTCCCCTTCAGAAATCTCATCCTCTGTATTTTTCTAAGTTTATTGTTCAAATAAATGAATTCAATTATTCACACAAATGAATCTGTATTTCTTCATCAGGATTTACCTGTTTTGGTATTATTTAGCTGCTACAATATTTTACCAGTTTTTCAATTAGTGGATTTGTCTTCACAGTTATAGTATTGTTTACGTTATATTTGGGCAGGCTTATGGCCTAAATAAGATATTTAACTATTCCTATATAGGAAGAGGGTTTTAAATTTTACATGACTCACACACAATTATATATTTAGGATATAAGTTATTTGAATGGTAGTTGCTTCTTGGATGAACACTATAGTCAGCTTTTTGTATCCATGGGTTTTGTATCAGTGGAGTCAACCAACAAATAATTAAAAATACTCAGGAAAAAAATTGTGTCTGTCTTGAACAAGTACGAACTTTTTAATTTCCTAAATAATATGCACATTATCTTAGTTGACTTTAGAAAATTCATAGCTTTCTTGGTACAGTTTGTCATTTTTCTTATTTCTTAGGGAATGTTTGTTGTCATATATACTCAGCTGGGATTTTGGATTTCTTGGGGAGACTGAAGGGCACACCTTTACTGATATTAGGTAACATGATTACTCATGATTAAGCAGTTGCCTTGATAGATAAATGGCTTCCCATGTAGGATTTGGTGAGCCTGATAAGTTTTTCCCTATTGTGTTCCCACAAACATTAGTCTCTGAGCAACTTTCATCAGGTTTGCAATTGTTTATTAGTAAAATAGTATACAAAAGAGCAATTTCACAAATTGTGCAGGCTTGATAATATCTCTGTGTAACAGTGGTCCGCTTTACTTTTTGTATAAACCCCTTGCTTCTTATTTTAAAAGGTACACTTTTTTTCTTTTCCTCTTCTCCCTCTCCTTTTCCCTAACCTAAGAGCAGAGAACCAGATTACCTTGAGTTATCTGTTTTCCACAGGAAAGAGATGTCACCAAAAGAACTAGGAAGTGAGTGTCTCTGAAATTAACAGAAAATTTCAACACACCACCCAGGCCGCACCCTGGACCCCCTGTCAGGACACCCCTGGAAAGAGAGCAGAGAATAAGTTGTGCTGCAGATAATTGAAAAGTCTGTGACTTACCAACACAAGAAGCAGAAATGGAGATGCAAAGGGAAGAGCCTCTTTCAAAGCCTCTATTTTCCCTGATGAGCAGAACCACAGCCTCTGGAACTGGAGTCCCCTGTATTTCTCCTTTGCTAGCAAAGCAATAAGCCTTCTTTTTCCTTTTTCTCAAAACCATGTCCTCATTATTAAATTGGCATTAGAGATAAGGATGGAGCTTTCCGTAACATCAGCTCTCTGTTCTCTTATACACCTTGTGAAACGCCTTGGAGGAAAGGTTCTCTTGAGCAGTTCCACAGTGGCCTAGAAGTAGGGTTTGACTAACCTCTAGCAGGGTTCTGAGATAGAATCCTGCCTAAGGAGCCCCCAGTGACCTGGATGGCACCCCAAGGCTAAGGTTGTGTTCTGAAGTAGAATAGTCTTATCAATTCATTTTTCCAGTGTGCTCCTGCAGGGGCAGAGGCCTAATAATCCATCTGATCAATTTGTATATCTTAGATCCACTGATTCACCAAGTTAGAAGGCAGGTCTAACACCCATTATACTAATTCATAAATCTGAATCCTTTTATTTTAATCTCCTCCTGATGCTTTGGTGAGTTTGGAGATCAGTATATCTCCTGAAACCATCACTGCAAAGCCATAAACACTTCTATCCAGTAGCACCACTCACCTGGGGGCTTGGGATTGGCCTTTCAAAGGCTAACTTAGAATATGTGTTGTCGAAGAGCGTGCTTCAGGTATTCGCTAACTGGGATGAAAATGACATGTACACACACATACACATACACACAAACACAACACAACAATAAATTATGAGTAATTCAGCACACTTGAAAATTCAAGAATTTAAAGCATTAAGCTTCCATAGATCCTTGTCTTTTCACACAAGGGACCTTTAGCAGACACATGGCACATGAGAAACAGGAGGGGAGTGAATACAGAAAACTTAGGAAGTCCTAAAACACTAACAAAGGACTGTTGTCGTTCTGTGTTAGGGAAATGCTGACAACATACTTAAGAGGAACTAAATAATTCTTAAAACTCAGTATTTCTGGACAGATATAAATGAAGGGAGGATTGGGGACCACAGCAAGGTAGGAAAAGAACACTTAATTGAAAAGATCTGAAATTAAGAAAGAAATGTGATTAAAAAGTCTATTTCCCTAACATGTGATATTCTTTTAAAAATGAGTGTTGTTTGTCACTGTAAAGGAATCACTATATATAATGCACAATATAGCTTGACATATTTGCTTTTATTGTCCTAGTGAAATTTGTACTTCTAGCTTCTAACAGCTTAAGATTGGTTCACACAATTAATGTAATATGCCACAGGGGTGATTAATGTCTATATTTAGGACTTCATTGACCCTAAATGTTATGTTTATGATAATGTGATTTATCTGAAATAAGGCCAGCATGGTTTAATTTTACAATTTTTAAAAATGTAATTTGATTCATGAAATAATTAAGTCACTAAGCAGAATTTAGCAATTAACATGATTATAATACATTATCAATATTTAATCATTAGCAGTTATTTTTAAATCCAACCAATAAGGCATTAGGTGATTTTTTTGTTTTGTTTTGTTTTGTTAGCTGTTAGCTGTAGTCTGAGATCTGAATAGGAAGATCTGCTCCTTTAAAATTCGGTGGGCTAGGGGTGTAGCTCAGTGGTAGAGTGCTTGACTAGCATGCTTGAGGCACTAGGTTCAACCCCCAGTGACACAAAAATAAAAATAAATGAAATAAAACAAAATATGGTGCTAGTTACCTTTGATCTATTTATAAACTAGGCACTGGCAATGTTTCAAAAGATCAAAATACATTTAATTACCACTCAATTCTCAAATGCTTTCCACAATATCACTGCCAAGATTTGTCCAGCCTAAGCTGGAATCTCTTCAATCATAGGGCTCTCATTGCACGCTGAAGCCTGGAATTCAGTCTTTCAAGAGCTCTGATCAGTACAGATCCCCATGTACTTTAGCTCAAGAACATGTACTGACGGTCCCACTTAGCGCACGGTCATTGTCCTGGGAGCCATCATGAACAAGTCCTTTTGTTTTCATGGGATGTGCATTATAGCTGGAGAGACAGACAATAAGGATAAAGATCGGTGAGTGGACTCGGTTGTTAGAGAGAATGGAGGGAGGGGCGGTGTCTATCAAAACCCTCAAAGCAGGGAAGGGCAATAAGTAAGCCTGTGGTGTCAACAAGGTCCTGGAGAAAGTGTGTTAGCAAGAGAGGGAAGCACAGGCAGGGGACCTATAAGTGCAAAGACACCAGGAGCAGATGTACCTGGAGAATTCAAGAATCTCCAGGACACTTGTGGCCACAGCATCCTAAGGGAGGAGGGAACCCTAGGAACTGAGGCCAGAGAGGAAACAGGGTGGGACAGGGACGGGCAGGAGGAATGGGCACGGAAGATCAGTCTCCCAGAAAATGCCAAATGTGAGAAATGGAAATGGAGGCCCAGCCAAAGAAGCCTTCAAATGGTAGACTTCTGAGTAATGTCCTCCTGTGACAGATTCTTATCTTCCTCAGATCCAACAATCCACCTCCTCCATTCTCTTGCTCTCCATGTTCCTGGGTTGAATAACTAGTTAACAAAAGCATCTGAACATTTGCATAGTAATGTGCTACACCCAGAGCCTCTCATATACCTGGTCCGTATATAGTTGAAACAGCTTCCTATACAGTTGGAGTTAGTTGAGTATTTATAGCTGAAAATTCGGAGGCACAGAAAGGATTAACAACCTGTGTATAGTCACAAAACTAATGAAAAGAGGAGTTAGGATCTGACCGCAGGCAAGCCATCTGTCTGAAGAGCCTTTCCTCTGACCCCACTGTAGTGAAACCCGCTGAAATTGCTTCTTGATCCTCTTGACCATCTTCCCCACTAAACTCTAGTCTCCCTGGACCAACAGCTATGTCACTTTCATTACTACATCAGTCACACCTAGCAAAGTGCCTAGGAAATGGAAATTTGAGAAAGTTTTATTTGGTTTTTGATCTTATGGAATTAATCTAGCTGAGGGCATAATTGATAGCATTTGCAGAAAGACTGGATTTCATATCAGTTGATCAAGATTAGTGCACATGTGACACATGCACACAGATGTGATGGAATTATCCCCCATTTGCCATGAACACAAACATGCCAGGTCACCACCGAGGTCTTTCGGGGACCTCAGAGAATGGAAATACAAACTCAATTCTCTTAAATAGGGAAGATGACATTTTAAACCAAGCCCCCCAACAAGTTGAATGTCTCAAATTCACATGAATGGCAGCTACAGATAGCCAGTTGGTGGAGCAGTAGTCATTTATTTTGTTTTTACAGGGGAAAAAAAGGACTTTTGGTTGACTTTATGGCTCTACACAAGCCAGAAGACAACGTTGCTGTGGGGAGCAGCTGTGCCCTCTCAGGGTTACTCCATGATGCACAGAAGAGTCCTTCTCTGACTGTCCTAAGCCAGGGTTCATAAAGCAGTAGTTTTCTGTAGGCGACTCCATTTTGAACTTCAGTGCTGCAGTGCAACGATTGACACCTTGTTTATTGCAGCTAAACCACCACCGTCTGTCTGGCACATCCACATGCACAAACTGATGAATGAATTAATTGTGCCAATAAAGATGACCACCATGATGCTATCCAATTAATTAGAAGTACCTGGACGCATAGGTGTGATGAACTCATTAGAAAAACAAGACCCCTGAGCTTATGGAAGACACCAGACGGCTGGATGAAGCAACTCCTCATTGGAGGCCTGTAAAAGGAGCAGCGGTGTCTGGACGTGTGGCACCCTCACACCATCACCTGCTCATGCACCACGAGTCTCACCCAGGAAAATCGTCACAGCAACAAACTTCTGCGTCTTTGTCCTCAGGCTTCAGTGGAGCCTGGTTGTTCCCCCTGATGATGACCACGCACGGCCCACTCAAGGCTGCTATTCCAAGCTGACACTCCAAGCTGACACTGTGAAGGTGCCATCTGTCCAGACCTTGGCCTAGAGTAACTTCCTGTGCTCTGATAGCTCTGCACCTGAACAAGCTCTTCAGCTGGATCATATCTTACCTGACCACCTACAATTTGCATGTGTCTGCTCTCTGCCTTGACTCTCAGGTCAGGTTCCTGAATGCCTGTGGCTGCCTTAACCCTTTCTTGGCCTTTCTGTAGTATCTATCTATCTATCTATCTATCTATCTGTCTGTCTATCTATTGTCTATCTAAATTGTATAAAGTGTGAAATATGACTTCAGTGCTATAGAATCTTAGAAATTAAGATTGGAATAAAAAATTTGTGATTGACTAGCACCTAATTACCAGATGACCCACAGTGTTTAGGGAATTTATTGTTATTCAATAACTTCTGACATCATCAAAGAAATATCTGTGTTTGATCTATGTTAATGTCATAGCTCACTAGTGACAGTTATAATGTAGTAGTTTAGGCAGGTCTTGAATTCAAACAACCAAATCCAATCCTTGGCTCTTATCCACCTTGAGTTTCCTGTTTTGTAAGACAAGATAAAACCTTCACCCTTCCTGCCTCTTGTGGTTACCAGGAGCTTTCAATGGAATGCTGTAAACAGCACTGATGTACCACACAAGCCTTCCTGGTGGGATGTAATCAGAACATAATTTTACTTTGTTCTCCATGACCTCTAATTAGATGCATTTCTTGGGGACTGGTTGTTCTTTCACTGAATGAAAACTTGATTGGCCCTGTGGCATTTCTGCCCACTTTCTCCCCAAATTAATGTCAATTCAATCACTAAGAGTGCCTGGTCTATATAATGATCACAGCATCAAGCTTGATCCACAAATAAAACTTCTCTGCATCCCCACAGCTAGGGCCTTTGTAAGGAGGTACCCAAATCTACTCCCAGTTTTGATGAGCTGCTGGGAAGACCTACGGGATTCATCATATGATGATACTCCTGATGATTTATTATGGCAAAAAGATACAAAACAAAATCAGCAAAGGGGACAGGGCATGAGACAGTCTCAGGAAAACAGACATGAATTTCCATAGTCTGCTGCTAATGGAATCATGCAGTATAAGCCCAGTTCCTCCAGCTCTGAGTTGTGACCACACACGTGGAAGGTTGACAATGGAGCTGCTTGTCAGAAAGCTCAGCAGGAGGATCTTATTGACAGCCCATCACGAAGGCACACCCAGTTTTACATATGCCTAAACTCCAGACTCCCAGGAGGAAAGCAGGAACTCAGCAAAAAGCACTCTCTACACAGTTTAGGTGCAGTAAGCTATCCTATCAGTGAGAGAGAGGGGAACTCTTCTGAAATCCACATTTCCAACGCCAGCCTAAAGACCAACCTTGTGCAGGACCCTTTCTAAGGAAAAGCAGTCAGCCCACTAGGTGACCTCTAAAAGCCTTCAGTGCAAAAAACAAAAATGTACCCTCCTCTGTCTCTTTGGCATCTCCTTCCAGCCACCAAGTCACTAGAGTACAGAGGCATTGGAGGAGAGGGGAGCGGGGAGGAGCGGGAAGATTCTTAACTTTGTTTCTTGGATGCCTGGGTCTGGCTGGTGGTTCAAGGTTGGCCCCGTGTCTCGCTGGCATTCCTGTGTGTTCTTCAGATTTGCCCCAGATTTAGCAGGACTTTCTGCAATGTGGTAACACATTTTGGGCAGAGGTGGCTTCAGAGTACCTGATTTTTCAGGAGACCACTATACATAGACTTTCATCTATGCCACCCTGCTCCTGAGTTCTCCTGGGCAGGATTTAACAGCTGCAAACGATCTCTCAATTGTGCGCAGCCTGCATCTGGCTTATGGGAAACACTTGGCATTTGTAACCCAATAAACACCCTGGGAGTCCACGGCCCAGTGCAGTCACCTCTCCTTGATTGCAGCAGCCTGTGCGGCCAGGCAGCCTTCTTCTCCCTTTGGGGTCGCCAGCTGCTGCTACAGCTGCAGAGGCACAGCAGCAGGCTTTCTAGAGAGCCCACTGACGGGTTTCTTCTCACTTGAGGTAAAGAGTGGAGCCCACTTTTCCTTCACCATGGCGACTGGGGTGGGGGGTCAGGGAAGATGGAGGAGCTCACGGCACACAGCAGCTCTCTCCATAAATTACTTCTATAAATACTCCAGGGTTTTCTGTCAAAACTCACTTTGATATCTAAAATCCTGGAGTAAATCCAAGTTTCAAGGTATCTGACGCTTATATAATTTGGGAGAAGCACTTTCTTCGCACACCAAATATAAAATTATAATCTGAAACTGAGTACTAAGAGAAAAGTGATTTTGAATGGGATCATAAGTCACAATGAAATAAAAAAAATTTAAAAGCTGGTTGTTTGGAATTTATTTATTTATTTTTCCTTTTTTTATTGGTTGTTCAAAACATTACAAAGCTCTTGACATATCATATTTCATACATTAGATTCAAGTGGGTTATGAACTCCCATTTTTACCCCAAATACAGATTGCAGAATCACATCGGTTACACATCCACATTTTTACATAATGCCCTATTAGTGACTGTTGTATTCTGCTACCTTTCCTATCCTCTACTGTTCCCCCTCCCCTCCCCTCCCATCTTCTCTCTCTACCCCATCTACTGTAATTCATTTCTCTCCTTGTTTTTTTTTTCCCCTTTCCCTCACAACCTCTTATATGTAATTTTGTATAACAATGAGGGTCTCCTTCCATTTCCATGCAATTTCCCTTTTCTCTCTTTTTCCCTCCCACCTCATGTCTCTGTTTAATGTTAATCTTTTCCTCCTGCTCTTCCTCCCTGCTCTGTTTCTTAGTTGCTCTCATTATATCAAAGAAGACATTTGGCATTTGTTTTTTAGGGATTGGCTAGCTTCACTTAGCATAATCTGCTCTAATGCCATCCATTTCCCTGCAAGTTCCATGATTTTGTCATTTTTAAGTGCAGAGTAATACTCCATTGTGTATAAATGTCACATTTTTTTTTATCCATTCATCTATTGAAGGAATTTATTTTTATTATCAATGAGCTAGATCATTTTCTTTCAGCATCACAACATGCCATGTAAACATTTAGGATTAAAGTAAAAATTAGAACAGCCCATCAAGTTTCTTTCATATTTAGTGTTAAGATTTGGAAGAATTCTCCACAGACTGGAGACTGGCATGAGGCTCCATCATCTTCAGTTTCTCCTTCTGCTCCATCCCACTTGTGGCCCTACTGACACCTGACATCCTGGTTCTACATCTGTGAGTGGGCACTATGGATACTCAGAGTATTGGTGGGATACATGACCATGCTTAAACTGTTAGCCAGAATGTAAACTATGACACACATGATCTTTAGCCACACGATCCTATTCTAATGCAAACTAAATATATCCATAAATCAGCTTCCCATGAATTCAATGGTTATCAGTGGTCGGGGGTTCGATTTTGTCTCAACTGTGGGAAGGATGAGGAGTTGCTGCTGGCATCTAGTAGGTGGAGGCCAGAGATACTGCTAAAGGTCCAACCGCCATAGCAAAGGATTGTCTGACGCAAGATGCCAATAGTGCTGAGACGGAGAATGTAACTGGATGCTGCCACCTGGGCCTTCCAAAATGCCTCCAGTCCCTGTAGCCCCAGCTTCCAGGGCAGGAAGCATGAAGGGAGGAGACCTTGCAGAGCAGACAGACCACGATCCTAAAGCAGGACTACAGTACCTGCCTTTTGCAGATTCACAAAAACATACGATCATATAATCATGTTGGCAGGGTTCTCCCAGGTCCATTGGGAAGGGGCTGCAATTGAGGAATCTTGAAGCCTCAGCTTCACCTGTTTGGAGATGAATCCACTTCTATCTTGTCTTCCCACACCCAATTTCGCCATGTCTAAAGCAGAAACAGGCTGCAAACTGACCACCGGCAGGCTGGGACCTAGGGTACACATACGATTCATTGAAACTTACAGGACTTCAATATTCTGAATGAATCACTGCTCTTCCACATGATGATCTATACTCTAGAAGCTCAGATTTCAGGCCTTCTCTGAGAAATCTAGCAGCACTGGGCTAGAACGGGCTCCCATCCTCACCTGGTAACAGGTCCATCTGCTTTGGGTGTATTTTTTTTTTTTTTCCGTTTTCTTAAGATCCCACTCAGTCAATGACCAGTCCTCCCTGCCTGGCCCTCTAGGTGTTTGAATCTGCAAGAATGCCCCATGTTATCCAGTGGCCACTTTGGATAAAAGGTGGTGCAAATATTCAGCAGAGTTTTTGGTGTTTACACTGAAACTTTTCCTTCCAGCCTCTTCTGAATGCTGGACAAACACTCCCTTGTTTGTCATGAGTCACAAGATATGCAGTTTTAATAGAAGCCACATAATCTCTGCAATTTGCTATGTGCTGGACCTCTTAAGAAAATGCAAGTCATGGAGTGAAAAACAAAATGTCTTCTCAATGTCTCAGCTTTGATTCACTATGATCAAAATGCCTGACAAGAACAACTCAGAGGAGGACAAGTTTATCTTGGGCTTATAGTTTGAGAAGTCCTAGTTTGGGGTTGCCATGCTCCATTGCTCTGGGCGACAGGTGAGGCTGAACTTCATGACATAAAGGTATGGTAGAGGAAAGCTGGACGGCTCAAGGCAGTCAAGGGGAGAGGCTGAAGGGAGGGACACAATATAATTCCCAAAGGCACACCTCCAGTGACCTACCTCCTCTAGTCACACCCCACCTGTCTACAGTTACCACGCAGTAATCCATTCACATCATTAATCCATTAAGCGGATTAATCCACCTGGGAAGTCACAGTTCTCATAATCTAAGCACTTCACCTCTGAACATCCTTGCATTAATTTGAGAGTTTTTCAGGGGACACCTCATTTTCAAACCATAGCATAAACCAAAGATGGCATACCTTGGAGAAATGACCGGCAGTCAATTGCTTTAGGAAAGCCATATTTTGAAGAGACCAAATAATTTCAAAGCCCAAAAGGTCAATTAGACATGGGGAAAATGATGAGCAGAATGAAAGACAAGAAAGAACATGGACAACACAAAAATCTCAAGTGTCTAAAATTAAAATTTGGATTTATTTCTCATCTGGTACAGAAAGATGTTCTGCATTGACGCTTAGCATAAAGTGTGAATGAACTCCTTTTGAAGCCAAGTCTTCAGGTCCCACCCACAAACAATAGGAGTTCAGGGGCAAGCATAAGGTGTATGTTAGATGTCAGGCATCAAAAGAGGTAGAAGTATTTTAACATCCTTTGCAGAATCCTGAAACCTATGAGTTTTGTTCCTAAACAGATAATATTTTAGTTGGAAGGTACCAAATCCACCATTCTTATTTTTCATTGAAAGAATTTAGAACTATTTGATTCTGACTATGTGATGTTTACTATTACATGTCAACTTGGCTGGGCCTTTGTACTCTGGTCAAACAGTATTCTGGATGTTTCTGTGAGTATGTTTTAGGATGAGATTAACATTCAAATCCATTTATTCAAATACTTTGAATAAACCAGATTGCTCTCCATAATGTAGCTAGGTGGGCCTTATCCAATCAGTTAAAGCCAAAATAGAATGAAGGGCAAACCTCCCTTGAAGAGTTCTGCAGCAGATGGCCTTTGAACTTGAACTACAGCCATTGACCTCGTCTGTCCTAATCTATAAATGTTTGACTTTCCAGCCTCTGTAATCACATAAGTCAATTCCTTAGGATATACATGTATCTATCTATCTATCTATCTATCTATCTATCTATCATCCTTCCATACACACACACACACACACACACACACACACACACGTATCCTATTGGTTCTATTCCTCTGGAGAACTCTGACGCTGCTCTAGGAAAAGACTTTATAACAGAAATCATGTCCTCAGCCTTTTCATCCAGTGTTCTTTCAACATCTAATTGTTAGGGAAGAGACAGATGTGAATGATGGGAACACAAGGTTAAGAGAATCATTCTATAAAATGGGCCCACTCTGCTGACCCCCACATGTAGTCCTGCCTGGCCTAAGTGGACAGGATATGTCTTATTCCTCAGCAAACCTTCTGTAATCTGCAGGAGAAATGCATACCCAAGATTATGTAGATGGGAGGAACCCAGGAGACTTTTGTGACCAGATCCTGAAACTCAGAGAGATAAGAATAATTCCTCCTAACAATAAAATCTGTGAGAATGTATGGTTAAGAATCCAATTAGAACTGCTCAGCCTGGGCCAAGGAGATGTAGAGTCGTCATGGCAGTGGGGACTTGGCAGTCTCTAGGATCCCCAGTAAAACTGGAGTGCAGAAGAGGCACATTGTTCCTCTCCTCTCTGAGAGGATCCACTCTCTTTCTTGAGAGTGTTCCTTTCCTTTTTCCTTCAATAAAATCATTCTTTTATCAACATGCCTGAAATCTTTCTGATTCTATCACAAGAATCAGGGTTTGAAAGGGGGGGGGGGGTCTTTGCACTCCCTCAGTTTCTCAGAATGCCCCAGCTCTATAAGATAATGGCTGTACCTCAGAGGCCACTGAAGAACGTAGGCAAGTGGCTCCTCTTTGCAGGGAGGTATCACCTGGGTGTACAGTGCATCTCCATCACCACAAATATTCTGCAAACCCCTCACTTTGAGGCAAAAACAATGGTCCAGATTTGACCAAGAGCCAAAAGCCAGAGGCAGATGTGGGTTCTAGAAAACTCTAGAGCTGGGGCAGGAAGTGTTTTCCCAAGAAGATGGAGGATGTCAAGGCCATGCCAACAGGCAGAGTAAGAGCTGGCGGGTGCCAAGGTACAAACTGACTACAAAAAGGAACACAATGACGCTCCCCTGTGAGTGCAAGGCCAATAAGCACAGCCACAGGAGAGGTGAAAGAGTCATGAAATGTTTACTTCTTGCAGCAAGGGAGGAGATGATTCTTAAATCAGGGGCTGCCTGAACAAAGAAAGCAAGGGGCTTTTTTATTGGGGAAACTAATCCAGAGATGGTCACATGTGAGGGGGGAAACATTCCTGAGCATGTTCAGTTCAAGGTCATAATCTCCCTTTTTTTTTTTTTTTTTTAATAAAAAAATAAAGTCCAATAGAAATGCCCCCAGGTGGAGAATTTAATACTACAGTGAGCAAAGTTTACTTTAGGGCACCTAAAAAATTGAGTCATAGTGACTCAGCAATTTTGGTTGTTTCCCTGTCAGTTTTCCTGGAGGCCCTGATTTGAGACAAACTTGGAATAATCCTTAACAGTCCTCTAAAGGATCAGCAGTTCTCTCCAACCCCAGTAAGCACAGGTAATTTGCCTAGCAGCTAACAAAGAAAGAAACCAAGATGAGAGAGAAATTCTAGGGAGACAGGATTAGGTGTTAGAGAGTCAGAAATTCAGACTAGACCCATAAAAGCAGGAACAAAACCAGAGAGTTGAAAGGAGCATCCGTGATTCACTGGGCAAATGTAGGGCATCGGCCCTAGTGACAAGCCGTGGGCTAAGTACTGAGGATGACACAGTGAGCCAAGGGCACAGGACATGATCCCTGTCATGACGTGCACCTGCATTTAAAAAGGATTTGGGATGGTGATTCTCAGCTGAGGAGCAGGGGGCATTTCTTGCCATGAGCTAGTGTGTACATCTCCAGGGAAAAAGGGAGGGGGTGTGTAGTTTTTAAAAAGCAAATTCCAAATGAACCTACTCATTTGTACTGAAAAACAATTTTTTAAAATCGATTGTTTTCATAACATAAACTACCACGAATAAATCTTGGCACGTACTTCTTACAGATAGGACAGTTTGAGAAATCTTTGCCAAGAATATTAGTGAACATTTGCAGCTTGCTTTTCTAAACTGGCCAGGCTGGTGTAAGGAAGATTGTTAGCTTGTTTTAAAGCCCCAGAGTGGAGCAGATAGGAGTATATTCACAAGTATGCACCATTTACACATCTGCCAACTCCCATGTTTCTCCTCCCACTCCGCGGTCATACATACTCATGGAAAAGCTTCTCTCTCTCCCTTCAGAAGGGTGTGCTGACCACGAGCAGCACCCTGTGCTGGGCAGGGAGCTCTGCCTTCATGCTACTCTCCACAGCTTCACTAACAATTGCACCTTCCAAACTGGGTACACCGCTAGAAGATCAAAACATGGAATATGACAAGAACCCAGCTAAAGGGCTGTAACCTGGCCCACATTGTCAGGAGGAAGTTGGAATCAAGAGATTTGACAACTTTAGGCATGAGACATGGTTCTCCTTTTCAGAGTGGCAGACACATCTTAAGATTTCCATCCCGTTTTTTATCTCCATATGAGACAGGAAGGTAGCAAGAAGAGGGTGGAGACCATTAAATTCAGTGTCGGAGTGATTGATGGAAGTGCCAGAATCCTTCTGAAAATGTTACTTGAAGATCATTCACACCGTATGTGAGACTCTTCCACAGTTCCTTAAGATTTTCATAAATCCTGAGCAGGGGTGCTGCTAACATTCACGACATAGCAGTTATTTGAGCCTTTTGATTTTCATCAGGTCATACACAATCATTACCGATTCCCTCAAATAGTTCATCTTCAGTAAGTCTTTGGCCCCAGCAGTTTGTGTTTGTGGTGGGGGGTAGCAAAAAACACCACATACATTCTAGGTCATGTTAATGACCTTCAGGCCAAGTTCTTAGTGTTTGGGAATGCTTCTTTATGAGATTTAGTAAAGAAACCAATATATTTGTTCTTTTTCTTTTTATTTTTTAGTACTGGGGATTGAACTCAGGGGCATTCGACCACTGAGCCACATCCCCAGCCCTCTTTTGTTTTTTATTTAGAAGACTGAGTTGCTTTGCTCCTCGCGTTGCTGAGGCTGGCTTTAAACTCACAACCCTCCTGCCTCAGCCTCCTGAGCTGCTGGGATTACAGGCCTGCCCCACCATGTGGGTTATTTGTTCATTTTTAACCTGGTCCTCTTCAGATAAAGAAGACAACTGAGTTTGTTCCCATAGCTCAGAGACACCTCTGCGGATGTAATCAGTCAGCTTTGTTGACTCTCCACTAGGACAGGGCTCTGGAGTGTCTGGCAAATGAGGTGGAAGACAGATGCAAATGACAAATGCAGACAGCCAGGGAAGAGTGAGCTGGAGGCAGAGACTGACTGCCTGAGAGGGGAGAGGGCCTGGATTGCTTGGCAGGGGCGGTGCTCTCTTAGCTGCTGTGGAAGGTGACTGGGAATTGGCCAGCCAGGTGGAAAGAGGAGAGGGGGAAGGAGGATGAGGCTTTCAAGCAGAAGACGGGAGCATTGTCAAGGCCGGGAGGGGAGGTCCTGCCAGGGCAGGTCTGAGTGGTAGGGAGCAGCAGCGACTAGGCTTGGAAGCCATCCATGCCATGTGAATAAGTTTGGGCTTTTTCTAGAGGTGAAAGCAAGCTCTGAAGAATTTTCAGCAGAAATGATATTACTATGGGATTTCCACTTGAGAAGCATCGCCCTGGTAATTGAGGGATAAACTGGAGTGAAGACAGGCAATGCAGGGACGTGCATCAGGAGGACACAGCAACTGGGGTTGGGCCCAGAAAAGCTGTTTCATCTGCCTTTGTTAGTCCCAGAGCCTTTTCCCCTCCACATCAGTCTCTTCTCCAGGAATCAGCTTTTAGCCAGAAATTGATGTGTTTATTTGTATTTATTTTTAACTTCTCTCCTGGGATCCAGCTCTAGGTATACCAAAATGGGCCAAAGTCAGGAGGTTTGAAAGGCTTTAAAGAGAACATGTTCCAGATCCCTCTCTGGGCCTTCCCCGCAGCCTCAGCTCTGGAGACTGTCATGCTCATTTCTGATAATCCCAGCTTTAGGTTCAGACCTTTGTTAGCCCTTAATTGCTCTCTTATACGACATCATGAAAACCTATACTCAGTGGACATAGATGACACCTAATCCATACACCTCATTTTGCAGAGAAAATAGAGTCAGTAACAGATAAGTGAAGTGACCTGGCCCAGGTTATCACAGGTAGTTAATGGTGGGGTCTAAACCATTATTGACCTGGCATGATGACTTATCAGGGTTGTTGAAAAGCCATATGTCAGTAGGTGAATGGATTAATACCACCACTCAATGTGGTCCACTGAGACAGTAGAATATTATTCAGCCACAAAAACAAATAAATCATCAAGCCTTGGAAAGACATGGAAGAAACTTAAATATATTTTACACGAAAGAGGCCAATCTAAGGCTGAATGCTCTATGATTCTGACCAATTGACATTCTGGGAAAGACAGAATCATAGAGACAGTTAACAAGTCAATGGCTATCAGGGGTTGGTAGGGGAAGAGTGGAGCACAGAGAAAGCTGTATGATAGCACACGGGGGAAAACCTGCCACTGTGCTCTCTTCCAAACCTTAGACTGTATAATGCTAAGGGAGAAGTCTACAGTGAACCCTGGACTCTGAGCAATAACAATGCATCAATGAAGGGTCCTCATTGCAGCAAATGGATACTCTGGTGGGACATGTGGGTAATGGGCATGGGGGAGGTTCTTCATGGGTAGGGGAAAGAGTAATATGGGAAATCTCTCTACCTTCTCAATTTTATTATACACCTAAGCATCTTCTAAGAAATAGCCTGTTGTTTTTTTTGTTTTTGTTTTTTTTTTAAAGCTGTATATCACTAATATTATTGGGTATCATGTGTCCTGAAATGTTTTCTTGGGTTGGTTAGAAATGGGTAGAGATGGTTGATAAAAGAGGTCCACTGTGGCCAGTTCTCTGTCCTGGCTGGATAGTAGGGTAGCTCGAGTCCTTGCTATGAGACTACTTGGTGGCTCTTGGGAACAAACCCAACTTCAGTTGAGTTTAGCTTAAACACAGTGGAAAATGATTTCAATCTTATTTAAATGCACAAATCAGGTAATCTCAGAAATAATAGGAAGATCTCCAACCCTGCAGGATACCTCCATTACACATTTTTACTTCTGTCATCCAGAGTAGAATGGTCTTCAATCTCTCAAATTCTCTTCATCCTCTTGGCAGAGGATTAAAAAAAAAAAAAAAAAAAAAAAACACGTGAAATGTGATGGCTAGAGACTCAGACCACATCTCTTATAACTTTGCCCGCAAATAGAAATTGTGCCCATCCTCCACCTTTGGAAAGGCAAAATATAACCAGAAAAATTATGATTAGCCTGACTTACACTGAGCTTCCCACCCCTATCAACCCAATGAGGTTCTGTCCCTAGAGTCCACCAATACAGCCACATAGCTATAACTGGAGAGGGGATATTTTCTCAAAGGAGGAAAAGGGGAGACCCCAATAAAATCAACTAAGTAGTGAATGCCTTCTATAACAACTGGTTTTGCTGATGTAATGGAGTACAAATAATCATTGAACTCTATTCTCCTGCAAAATTTTCAATAGATTTCATCATTGTGAGGATGAAATATGGCTTTTGTACTTCTCTTTACTGTGTATATTGATTTCTGTTTAATGTATACAAAGACTGTTCCCCAATTGAAATGTCAAGTTTAGGTAAAGGGCAATTTGAGAAGTATTTTTCTATTTCCTCCCAGGACCTAGCCTTCAGTTCATGTGACAAGTTCTTGAGATACACTCATCCCAGCACCTGACATGCTTATATTTAAGTGGACAAGAAGAGCTTGCTAAGGAACGGAGAGGCCACATTAACTACAGGTGACATCTAACCTTGGGGGCCAATCCATGGTCATCCATCAGATTTGCAATCTGAAGAATATGCAAGAAAGAGGGAAGAACTATTTTCCAGTTAGTGTGGAACATGAGGAACAGTGAAGGGGCCTGGGGCTCAGTGTACAGAAAACTGAGACGCAGGGTGACCTGTATATAGTAGAATAAAAGGGGGCATCGATGGGCCTCTGGGGATGCTGAGGAAAGCTTCGTAGCACTGACCTGTGAACAGATCCTTAAGAGTGAATACAGGCTTTCCAGGTAAAAATGGAAGAAAGGCAAAAATGTCAAAGAACTGCCAGATGCAAAAAAAAAAATGGCTCGCGGAAGTGTGTGACACGTATACTTGAAACACTATTGTGATCGTAAGGGAAATAGACTTACAGGCCCTAAAGAGGAAGGGGAGGAAGAAAAAAGAAAGAAACAGAGTTTGAAAGTACAGAGCATGACTCCTGGGAATCCCCAAGCAAGAGCTGACGCACAGCTGGGGCACCGAGGGGTCAAAGGAGCAAGAGCATCATGACCATTGTCTTTGCCTGACAAGCGCAAGCAAAAGCTCTCGCCTCACTTGTCTTCTGTCAGGTTTCTGCCTTTCCTTTCCGCGTGTATCTCCTCCTGGTTTTGCTCAGTGGTTTCCACTCACCCATCAGCCTGCACCCGGCATAGGGCATAAAATGACCACTCCCTTAGTCTCAGGCCCCTTACTTGGTACAGACTTTCTTTAGAGTCACACAGCTCTCTGAAAAATCTCTGCATTCCTCTGAAAATTAAAAAAAAAAAAAAAAAAAAAAGGAAAAGGAAAAGCAAAGAAAATAAAAATCTAGGTGTTTGATGGTCACTCTGTGGTTTGTTTTCCTGATGGAGATGCATCCTCTGAGTGTTTACTGGTGCTCTTGAGAAAGGCCTGCCTGGGGGTCTTTTAAGGCCGAGGACTAGACATCTGGCAGATGAGTTGAAGACCTCATGCTTGGAAAATGGTGTGAAGCATGGGGTTGCTGGAGTGCAGAGCACAGCTTCAGCTGTCTGTTGGGGAACGTTAGGAGAATCAAAACCACAATCAAATTGCCTCCGTAAGAGAGTGATGGGAACAGTTTCTGAAATGAGGAGCAGAGGGACCATGGACAGTTGTGGACAACATGTGATAATAAAAAGAGATGCCAGGAGCCATTCAGTGGTGATGCCCAAGTTGGAGTGACAAATAGCACTGAATCAGCCAGGTTAGCAATGACAATATGACCACAGGGTCACATTAGTCCTACAAGATGTCTTTCTCATCCTGGTACTCATTGAATGGACCAGTGGCATAAAAATCAGTTACGGCTCACCATGTTTTCCAGATTACAGGTGAAAATTCTTTACCATAGCCTACGTGCCACCTTTCCAACACTTTCTGATGATCTTCCAAATGTTATGGCCATATTCAACTCTGATCTCATGACATGAAGTATTTCCTCCTTATTCATGTTGTATGAGCTGATGTTTATGGTGAAATGGTCAAGAAAGTAAATTTTCTTTTAAAATTTGTGGAGAAACAGAAACATAAGTTTTATGTAAGGAAAATAAATAGTTCCTCAGATTATGTTCTCCTAGGAACCAGCAAAGCCCCAGGAAGAAGCTCATTGGAAGCTCTCTGCCCCATGTTTCCTGTCCTTATTCAAAGCTGCCAGAGAGAGGGAGAGAAGAAAGTCATAAATAAGCATCCTTAGCACTGAAGCCTATGAAATGTTCCTTTCACCTTTGCTAGGAGTTGGGTTTAAGTAAAGGCTTTTCTGTGATTTTTATTTGTTTGTTAATTTGGAGGCCAAGTGTCGCGACCCCTTGCCCGCAAGGAAGACACAACTCAGGAATCTTCTTTCAGCAGTTTATTCAGGCCCTTGATATTTCTTCTAATTCCTTGTTGGATGCCCCTCCCAGCCTTAATAAAGCATCCCAAGCCCCAATGCGAAGCTGCCACGTGGAACTTTCTCACAGGGTGCTGAAAAACCATGCACCAACTCTCCCAAACAAGGAGTTGTTTGTTACAGACCACAGTGGAGCCAGCGCCATCCTGCAATGGCGACCATAATCTGCAGAAGCGGCTCACCACAGCCAAGAGTTTGTTTTTTAAGGCAGAAGTTAGAGGAGAGGTGGGAATGAACAAATCTGTCTTCATCATTACCCCCCAGTTATTCCATGTCAGTGGGTTAATCTTTTGATTAGGTCACAACTCATAGTCTAATCACTTGACCCCTGAACATTCTTGCTTTTTCCCACACATGAGTTTGGGGGGACACCTCATATTTAGACCATAACACCAGCTCATAGATAGAGCATTAGATGGAGAGTCCCAAGGTCTGTTGCAGACCACCCCATGAGTAATCTTTTGGTCTTGGCAAGGTTGCTTGCTACCTGGACCTTAGTTTTCCCATCTGTACTGCCAACAGTTTGGAGAAATTGACCTCAGAGTTCTCTTCCAATTCTGTCATGCTGTGACATAGTAATTTTAGTTACTACCAACTCATACTGGATATCCTCAAAACAAAAGAGCAAATGGTCTCAGTTTGCTTGTTTGTAAGTATTCCTGTTAGCTTCCAAGCACTCTATTAAGAGAGGTCAGAAGCCATCTAATAACTTTTGCAAAGTCAAGTTCATGCTCAATTCTTGTGTTTAATCTTCTCCCACATCTAGCAAGAATGGCTCCTCCCACGTCCCTCAACCAGGAGCAGATGCACTCAACCCCCTGAGGCTGTGCAGACTCCCAAAGCCTTAAAGCCTGAAAAGGATAAGCAATGCTTACTTTTATAATCACAATCTTTGCCTCATGAAAAGATCGACTAAGTGAACCCTCTAAATAGCAATCTTTTTTAGCACATTTAAAAGTAATTCAATTTACTTCTTTAGAAACACATTTACCATACCAAGGAAGACCTACCTTTATCTCCAACGAGAGCTTTGAATATGTATCAGTCTAATAGAAGCAGGGACAGTCTATTCTTAAAAGTGAAAAGATATCGATTCACTGATTTAGGGCATGCACTCTGCTGGCCTATTTATTGAGCACTGACCTCTGGGATAGGTACTGGTAAACACATGTCAATGAGATTGATGTGGCAACATTCTGTACAGCATTTTCAAGTCCCCTTTATGTAATTTAAGATGTAATAACTTAAAATAGCATGCATGCCGTGCTAGGAGATGGGTGGGTTTTATAAATCTTCCAGTGTTAGCATGTCATGGGAGACTTCCTGGAGGAAATAACATCTCACTACAACCTATTATAAAGAGATTGGGGAGGAAAGGGGGAAGGGTAAAAGGAAGGGATTGTTCCAGGTAAAGCAAAAAGTAAGTACAAAGACCCAAAGGGGGGAAAAAAGAGAGTGTGAAGTACTTAAGTATCTCATAGAAATATAAGAATATTTTTAATAAACAAAGGTTTTCAGGTAGGTGGAGAGGGCCCATAACCTTTTCAGAGACTGTAGTGTGCTAAATTCAGGCAGGTCACTCCACTTCTCTGATGCATAAGTTCCTTATCTGAAACATAAGTGGTTTCAAATAACATAAAAGTCCTTTCCAGTTATGAAACTCACTGCCGTCACTAAAGGCAGAGTATAAAACCAAGAAAATAACTGCCAATTCTTCAGTGGAGGAGTAAAGAAATCAGACTGGAGGTGCATTCATTTATTCAATCAACATTTCTTTAATACTGTGTTTCAGTTACAAAATTAGACAGGGATGGTCATTACAAATAATTATAAAAATAATAGATACATATCATTTAAGTCATCATATAGTAAAAAAAATCATAAGGTCAAATCTTATGAAATGACATGAAGGAAAATGAAACTTTGCTAAAGAATACTTATCATATTTACCATAACATTATAAAATGTTAGGAACGTATTGGGAATAAAAGTAAGCTGATTCTATCATTTCTAATCCATGGTGTACAGGAGATCCAGACAGTGCAATAAAACAAGAAAAATTAAAACCACAAAGGCCAGAAAGAAACACACAAAATGGCTTCTTTTAGTAAACGATAAAATAATCCAAGTAGAAAGTTTTAGAATATTTCAAACCACTGAAATTTATTTTTAAAAAGTGCATCAAAGTTGAAGGAAAAGGTGTATGAAGAAATAACCATGCTATACAACTATACAATTGTTATATCACTAACTTGAAGTTTAACATGTATTTAAAATACCATTTCTACCTGGCATGGTGGCACATGCCTGTAATTCCAGTGACTCAGAAGACAAAGGCAGGTGGATTGCAAGTTTGAGGCCAGTCTCAGCCACTTAGTAAAACCATGTCTCAAAAAATAAAAAGGTCTGGGGATGTAGCTCAGTGGTGGAGCACCTCTGATATCAATCCCCAGTACCAAACAAACAAACAAACAAATAAATAAACACATTTAGCAAGATATGCAAGGTCTTTAAGAAAAAATGGCAAAACTTTTGAAGCATACTTAAAAAAAAACTTAATCAGATTGATGATCCCCATATTAAAAACAGAGGAACCCAGTATTATAGCCAGGTCAATTCTCCTCAAATTGATCTATAGATTCCAATCAAAATCACAAAGAGCTATTCACAAAATGTGGCAAGCTATATTTGACATTTATAAAATGAAAGTGTCAAGATATACAAGACGAATATGACTCATAAGATATAAAGTTTATGGTAAATCTATAAAATTGGAACAATGTGGCAGTTGCTTATTACCAGACCAATAGAACAAAGCAGAGATTACAGAGCAGATATGTAACCATTTGATGCTTGACTAATTAGTGGAAAAGTGTAGACTACATAGAGCTGAGACAATTATTTATCTGTTTTAAAAATTGAAATTAAATCTTTGCATAACACTTTATTCCAAATTATTCACATGAATTAGAAATTTAAACATGAAGAACTAAAATTTATGTATACAACATTATATAAAAACTTTTTCATAGCAAAGAATACATAAACAGCCAAAACTGTACAAGATTTTATATTGACTAAAATTAAATTCTAAATTTCTGCTTTGAAAGACATCATATTTTTTTAAAAAAAGTTTTTGGATAACTTAGATATTTATTCAAAAAAAATTAGTATACAGAATACATAAGTAATTCTTATCAATCAATCTGAAGAGGTAAAAAGCCAAAAAGAAAAATGTAAAAATAAATCATGTAACTAAACAAGTCACAGAGATGGAAATATAGATAGCAAAGAGGCACAAAACTATGCTCAACTTCCTTGTAAATGATCAAACACAACTGCATCTGATACTCATTCAAAGGAAGGAAGAAAGGAAACAGAGAATAAGAGAAGAAAAAAGAAAGTCTGTTCATAAAAAATGTTGGTGAAGGTATAAAGAAATGTTATTTGCCACACAATCAGAGGAAAGCACAAATTGGTGCAACCATCGTAGAAACTATATTGATAATACTTAGAAAGGTAACGATCAACATATATCGAGACGAACTCTTATATATGGAATTAAGGATTCATCTGCAAGAATGGCAATGCAGTAATGTTAGTAAAAGTAAAGAGCCAGGAACATCTAAATGTCCCTACAAGAGAGGGGACAAATAAGTCCTGGCATAGTCACAGAGAATACTGGACAATAAAATGCTCTAGTACTACATGTGTCAGCAAAGATAACTCTTTTTTTCCATATTTTTATTGGTGCATTATTATTCACATGTTTACTATATATTAGATAAAATAATGAATGTATATAATAAATAGGATTTAAAAATTATAAAAACATGTATGGAGATGATCAACATAAAATTTTAAAAAGATACCTCTGGAGAGGTAAGAGGAAGAATGTCATCGATAAAACACTGAATTTTATTTTATTTTTTGAAAACTAGATTTTATACAAGAGGTTTTTTTAAATATTAATTTTTAGAGAAGAAGGAAGATAGTTCCAAGTTTTGTGTTGAGTGCAGCTCAGAGTCCTGGGAAGGATGCACAGGACTCCTGAACATGCGTGGCATTGATAGTCTACTATTTCTGTATAACAAATTACCCCCAAATTTGGAAGCTTTCAGCAACAAACTAGTATCTTAGCAGTTTCTGAGGATTAAGAATCCAGAAGCGACATAGCTGAGTAGCTTTGGTTTAGGATCTTTTATTGGTTTGCAGTCAAGATGTTGGCTCGGATTCCAGGCCTCTAAAGGCATGAGTCGGGCTGGGAAATTGCTTTCCAACATGGCTCACTCACAGGACTGGCAAGCTGGTTCTTAGGTTTGGCAGAAGGCCTCAGTTTCTCAGCATGTGGGTCTCTTGGGTACCCTTGTGACATAGCAGCTGCTTCCTCTCCAAGAGAGTGGATTCAAAAAAGAACAAGCAATAAGCCACAGTATCTTTTATGACCTAGTCTCTGGTATCACGTATCACGTGATTTCACTTCTCCTTTATGTTATTCAATAGGAGCAAGTTACAAAGTACAGACTACACTCAAGGGGAGACTAATTAGGTTTTGCCTTTTAAAGGGAGAAGTGTCAAAAAATCTCTGAATACAACAGTTTCCCCTTATCGCTGAAGGCCTGATACCATGGAAGGCATCAAACTCCATGTTTTCCGCCATACATGCTTACTTACAATGAAGTTTAATTTATTAATTAGATACAATAAGCGGCCAACAATCATAATAAAACAGAATAATTGAAACAATGTATTTTAATAAGTTAGGTGACTATAGTCTGTGTGTCTCTCTCACAATATCTCATTGCCCTTTTACCTTTTCAACCTAAAAGAAGCACTGTAGTTTCTCTTTGGCATATCCAAATTCTGACAGTAAAATCTTCTATTTAACATTTTTAAAAATTAGCTTCTCAAACTCATTTTACCTCCACATGCTTTATATTCTAATAACAATGATAATAATAATGTAGCAGACTACTCTTTTACGTGTGTCACTGTGCTGGAAACATATTCATTGCCCTTCCCAAGAACCTTAGATGTGGTATTCTTGTATTTCCATGTGTAGATGAGAAAATCAATGCACAGAGAGGTTCAATAACTGACCCCAGGACAAAGAGCTAGGAAATAGACATGTCAGGGTTTGAACCTAGGTCTCCTTGGTTTAAATCTAGGCCTGTAGTTTAGCACCAAGTGAGCCCACCTGTCCCCAGGGACATTTTAAGGAAAACATTTCCCTAACCTATCCCAGTGTTGCCTCCTTCTACACCTCTTAATCTTAGGATCATCCTCTAGTTTTCTTACAGTAGACTCGAGTCAAACATTCTATGAGCCGAAGCATCCCTACCAATCCTGACTATGCAGTAGACAACTGTACCATGAGGAAAATCATTGAAAGGCATTCATGTATTTCTTGCGAATTCAGTACTTGAAGAGAGGCTGCTATAAGTAAAAATATTTTACATGTAATATGGTATGAATTTATTAAAATATATGCATAATAAAATGTATTCATTATAAAATATTTAATATAACATATTTTAAACAATATTTTATATTTTTCTTATAATTTTTTAAAAAGTTTCCCGGTTGCCTCTGTTATCTTCATCCATGCTCTGCATTTTAGAAGGTCCCCCATAAAAACTACTCAGCTGATGAATGCCCACTTTTGCTGCCATTAAAATAACACACAGCCCCTCCTGGAGCAGCTCTTGATGGGTAAGAATTCTCACCTGTTCAATGCTGCTGAACCAAGAATGGTGGCAAAGGGATCCCTACAAAGGACTAACCCAAACTGCCCAGGGACGAGACCTGTGGGATTAAAGAAAGGACAGCCAAGGCATTTACTAGGGGAACTTACACTCAGAGGGGGTCTGCATGGTGTCCTCACCAAAGGCAGTGAGAGAGAGATGTTCTGGCCTGTGGTGTGTTGCATCTGGGTCTTAAGATCTGGAGTCTATAAGGGCATAAGATATTTGACTCAGGGCAGAGCTAGTTTCTTTCAGTGTTTTAAACAACAATCTAATTACTTTGTCAGAGCCTGAAAATATCCAAGGCCTCATGGGGAAAACACATCTAGCCAGGCCACAGAACAGTCAAAGAACTCTACTTATTGGTCAGGACAAATAAAAGAGTGGGAAAAACTGGAGGGCCCCAACAGACACGCATGTCTATCTGATTACTGATTACTATCACACCATATCAGGGGGACCACAGAAAAATCTCAGCACTCCTCTTTTTCAGTTCCCAAAAAGGCAGCTAACATCAAATGAATCTGGCTTGATGTGCAGCTCTGAAATGGCAAGTGCTAATGAGCTTGCTAATTATCTTCTAGGCATCCCTGGCTAGTCACCTCATCTGGCTACCTGGAGATCATCTGCCTTCTCTCCTTGGGAATTCCTTGTGTCTGTCTGCAGAAAAAAAGACTGTCAAACTGGTAACCTGAAAAATCTCTCCAAATGACCCGCAGGTGTCTAGGCTAATAAAGAAATTCCATGTGAAATATTAATGTCCCTCATTGAATGTGAACTTTTGACTGTGTCAAGGCCCTCACCAGCCTTCTCCACATGGACCCCGGTTTCTCTGTTTTATTGTTATTGTTATTGACATTATTCAACCAGATCTTGGGCTGCCCTCTAAGAGCCCTGCTGCTTCCACCCAGAAAGTCATTTGTGTGTATCTTATGGCCTTGAAGATGATTAAAGGATGATTTCTATTCCCCTCTCGTCATTTGTCATTTTGCCTTGGATCATAAAAGTCCAGGGTGAGTTTCTAGGGAGATTTAATCAAGTGACTGGAGTGGAATTTTACAAGACATCTCTCCAGAACTGAAGGAGTAGAAAAGGATGAGGCTGAGTTAGACAGACCCGAGTTTCCTCTATTTTCTGAGTTTGAGAACCTGTCAGGCTCCTTCATCTCCCTGAGCCTCAGCCACATTGTCTGTGGAATGTTCTGACTCACCAGCTGATACTCACAAGCACCTCGGGTGCAGGTGTGGCTGCACATGGCTGCTCTCTACGTGACTCTCCCTCACACATACTTTCAAAGAGTGTTCTGAGTGTTGTAGGACTGGTTGCTCCCCAAGTAGGAAAGTCTGGTACCTTTAGAGACACAGCTGAGATATTTCTGGAAGGTCTTGGGGAGACCTCAAGTATCGATGGCAGCAGAGCTGTCCAACATTTCCTTGAGGATTAGGGCTGCTGTGCCCTGTAGGAATATTAATTAATTAACTTTCTGCAGGAGAGTTTACGTTCAGATGGGTTCAACAACCTCTTCTAACTCGGGAAACCATCCCCTACCTGAGTTCTGCACACCCTGGGAGCCCTGGCAACATGAGAATGGCCAGCCCGAGTCAGTTTTATTCTGAGGAACAGCTCTGTACTGTGAGCCAGGGAGGTCAGGTGTAGATTCTTGATCCTGTGTGAGAGGGGAAGTCCTTCTACCAGGAATGCTGAGTAGGAAGTACATAAAAAAACTTGTGATTTGCAAATGGTTACCTCCAAAAGGCTTTTAAGCAAAGAATGGCATAATGGCCTCTGTCTATCCCAAAGACCCACTTTCCTCATACCTGAAAATTCAATAACAAGCTTATTTTCTGATGAAAACTTCCATTAAACATTTTATTGTTCTTTAGTATTTATAAAGTATTTTCACATTTGTTGCATTTATTATTAAATAATTAATAATGTAACACATCTGATAAAATGAGGTATCAGTTAATGCCTTTGATTAGAAATAAAACTGTTCTGCTGAGAATGGAACAGAGAACCAAAGGGTCAATGACTAAAAGGGCAGGGAATGAACAGCCCCAGGCTTGAAGGTAGCACTGAATGCTCTGTCTCCAGAGGATGCCACCATGGCAATAAGTCAGACCCACCCATATTCTATTTGTGCCTTTTTCTACATCTTAAAGTATTTCAAACATAAAAGCAAACATAGAAAATAATACAAACAACTATGTTCTTGCCACCTACCATTATCAAACCCTTACCTGTCCTATTTATTTTAATAAAATGTTAAAAATACAATTACGGTTGCTATCTATTCTTTGATATCTCCTTCTTTTATGTTTCTTCGTCTTGAAGGTCATGGTTCTTTGTCCTTGACATGCATGTGTTAATCATTTTATTATATATATGAATATTTACAGACCACATTGTAATATTGTATGTCATGTCTTGCTCAACATTTTGACTCTGAGTTTTAGCCATTTTGATTCACTCAGGCCTCTTTCACTCATTTTCACTGAAGTGTATTAGTCCATTTATCTAAATATACAACCTTCCTTTCCCTCTGGTTGCTTCTCCCCCTCCCCTTCTATATCACACTTTTAATTTGTGTTTCCTTTGCTGAATTCCTCAGCTGCAGTGGCCTTGGGCTATCCCGTAGGGAATTCTGGAATGGGATGGCCGTCAGAGGTGCCAGGCTGGAGCAGGTAGCCAGGTTTTAGCATCACCAGAATAGCCAGTCATTCTCTATTGCTCTGGTGGTGGTTGAGGGGAGGCAATGACCTTGGGCAAATCAGCTCTCAATGTGGAAGGACAATCCCCAGTGAGGTACATAGACAGGGGCCTTCCACCTGGAAATGCAGCTCTGGGAAACAGGGGTGCCAGCCCTGAGAGGGTCTGGCAGAGGGTCCTGGCATCCATCTTAGACTGATAATGGTCATCTGACACTCAGCATTTATTCTACCCTTTTAGTGTGACTTGGACAACTGGAGAGCCCTGAAAGCTCAAAACTAAATTTCATGAGCCGCCCCCCTCACTCCTTAGAAGTAGTGCTGTGGAAGTGACTTAGGTCGGACCAATCAGAGGCACTTGCCTGCGATGTGGCAGAAGGAGCGCGGGGATGCTGTGTTTCTGCCTTTTCTGTGTCTCTACTTGCAAAGGCTTGGTGGAGGAGGGTGGCTTTTCTGCATCAGTGACAGCAGTTTCTTGTGTCTGGGAAGAAGCTTCATGTGTGTTAAGAAGCAGCTAATGGGCCACCCATTCTGTTAGGCAGCTGGCCACAGGGTGCATGGCCTTCTGGACTGTAGCTGGCTCGGGACTCAGGGGCTTGATTATCTTAGAAGAGGCACCAATTCTTTTGTGGACCTTATTCTGGGATATAACTCTGGAAACCATGTCTGAGATCTCTAACCCATTGTTTTCAGTGCATCCTCTAATGATTTTCTAAGCCATTGAGTATCCTTAAATGTTTCCCATGCTGCTTGAATCACTCAGGGTAAATTAAGAATCCTGAACCCAGACCTTTACAAACCTAGACCTGATACAAAATTATGTAACTTACTAATAAATTTATTTACTAATTGGTATTGGATGTTTATATTTCTTTAAAAAAATTATATTGTTACATGTATTGCTACAATAAATATCTCTATACATGTTTCTTTTACAATACATACACAAGTTTTTTGGGGGGTATAAATGTATGTCTTTAACATTACTGATAGCAACAAAGAGTTATTTTGCTACTTTATGCTCCGTCTAGTGAATCATGAGACTTCAATTTCTCTACATCATCAACACCACTTAGAATTAGGGTACAATTTTATTTTTGCTGGTCAGTATGAAATTATATCTTTATTATTTTATTTCTCTTAATCATTTGTGATATTGGAAATTTTCTTGATAAATTTACTCATCATTCATGTGAGCTCCCTGTGAACATCCTTTGCAACTATCTTACTTGGTTGATTTTCCTTCCCTTATTGATTTGCAAAATTGTTTATGTAATGTGGACTATAATCCTGTGTTGGTTATGTGTCTTATAAATGTAGTCTCCCATCTGTGGCTTGTCTTTTAACATTTTATGATGTCTTTCAATTATGCAGAAGTTTTAAATTTTTTAAGGAGTTCAGAGCTATTATCGCATGGTGATATTGAACAAATCTCAGAAAGAGTTGTGGGGTCAACTGCAAATTTCAAGCCACTAATGCCCATGGTTTCAGCCATGCATTCAAAGGAATGAACATCTTTTTGACTCAAGTAGTGTAAGTAAAATTATCTTTTTTCTTAATATTTAATCTAATCTGACATTTGTTTATACCAAGAGGATACTTGAAAATGTAGAGGAACTGTTTTTAGTCTTTGAGTCACTCTATTCAAGATTCAAATTGGAGTGGGAGGAAAGCACAGATAATCACATTAGTTTAATTTGAATCACATGTTGACTCTTGGCCAGGAGGTGGTGGGTCATTTTGTTTGACAGTTCCACCAACTATGTCAGTAAAAGAGTAGCAGATCCTGTCTTTGACTCTTACATGCTTTTCCAACTTTAGAACTTGTTAATTCGCAAATGAAAACCTGCCAATTTAATCCAAGATCAGAAGAGGAGCTATCCCTTATGTCCACCCAGCTAATGTCTTTCTCTTAAAGCAGCAATGTCAGAGTACGAATATCTTAGCTGTAATAATAGAATTTTATTTTACTAAACAATAAAAAAAGAATAAAAAACACTATGATCAATTCTTTATAACATATTTGTAATAGTACAATGGGAACATAAAGGAAAGGACCCTCAATTCAGTCTGAGAAATCAGAAAATTCAGAGCAAGTAATGTTTCAGCCAAAGGGAAGGGGAGGTACTCTAAGCAGAGGAAGCAGAAGATACAAAGAAAGGAAGAAAGGGACATATAATAAGCAAATCATGAACAGAGATCTTAAAGCACTTTAGTGTGGCAGGAATTTGAGCCACAGGAAGGCTGGTTATAGGTAAATCCAGATGGGAATAATGTGTCTATAATTATTGACTAATAGAAAGTCTTCAGAGTAATAAAAGAGTGTGGGAAGGCATTTTTAATGATGGAAGCCAAAATAAGAATATTGAAATTTAGGTGTTAAAAATATCTCAAGCTTCATGGAGACCGGCATAATATCTCATAGCCGTTTCAAGATGCCGTTGACAGATAAAAACATAGCCAGGGTGAACGTGAGGGATAGTTCTCTTGTGTTTTTGGATTAAATGGACAGATTTCCATCCACAGTGATATACTAACAAGCTCTACAGTTTGAACAGCACATGACACTCACAGGCAGGGAGAATGCAGAATCCCAGAAGAGAAACTGAGGTTTCCTCCAAGATCAGCTCCTCTGGGGTGTTTCCATCCAAATACTCCAAACCAGGTGTTTTGAAAAGTTTTTAAATGATAGGTGTTTCTGCCCCTGATCTCTGGTTTACTAAACAGGGAATATATTCTTGAACTCTGGCTTTTCACTGAGCCACACAAGTCAAGGGCCCATACAAGAGGGTTTTCATTTGTTTTATGCCTAGACTTTTCTTAGTATCATCTTTATTTCAATATCATGCTCTTGTCTGAAACACGTGTTGACTTTTGGGTCAGATCACAGGAACACCTTAGATTCAGGCGAGCCTATGGCAAAGGAAAACGGTAATGGCATCAGCATCATCCAAATGCTTCCACTTGCCAATTTTGCAGGGACTCCCCCAAACTTGGATTTTCATGAATGTGAAGTGGTGATTAAAACAACCCCAGACCCACCTGCACCTGAAGCAGATACACAGCCCAAACCAAGTTCTGCACACCGTGGTATAGCAGCTGTTTATGAGAACTGATCTTTTAAAAACTACAGGCAGAAGCAGAGTTGATCCTTGAAGTTGCACAGTGCTGTTCAATCTGTAGGTGAACAATCAGTTGAAGTGATTTTGACCAGAATTTAAAAAGTAAAAGAATACAAACAGAATAAAGCATAGTAGCCTGGAATGAAATAGATTTGAAAAGAAAATGTTAAGTAATACCACAGCAAGCAATACTACAGTTTCAGAAAAAGGTATTTTGTGTGTCTTGGAGTGTGTGTGTGTGTGAGTGTGTGTGTGTGTGTGTGTGTGTGTGTGTGTGTATAGTATATATATATATATATATATATATATATATATATATATATATATATATATATATATCAGGTCATCAGATTCAAAATATTGGCTTAAATTAAAACTATGCAATTTTAAATGAAATGACCCAGGATTTAAAGTAGAACTTGGGGCTCCAAGTCTAGGTCTCTTGCTGACCGCAGATGTTTGTCCAGTTTCACAGAGGGTTAGGTGTCCTGTGAGTCCTTAGCGAATATTAACTGCTAGTCATAGGATGAAAGATGGAATTATCCAGTTGATAGACAGAGGCATTCCTAGGAATTTGTGTCCTGTGGGAAGAACTGACATCCTAATGAATGACTAAGCACCAGTTCAGCTGCACCTCACCTCTGAGGAATGCTGAAATTCGAGGTCACCACTGTGCTCACAAGAACATCAAATGGAGAATCATAGGCCCATAAATTTCCTCTTCCATGGTTCCTGGACTTGTGGAGCTCAGCTAAAAGGCAGGGTTCAAAAATCAATGTCCTGTTTAGCAAACCCAGATGTTAGAGGCAGAAATACCCATTATTTTCTAATTCTCTTAGAACCATCTAGTTTAGAGTTCAACAAATAGAAACTTCTCGGAGGAAATTGTCTTTGAAGGAACCTCAGTTTGTTCATTTGGAATTGACTGTAAATTTTCATTCAATTTAACATTCTACAAGTTGAGGCAACAATTCCACTGACAGAGTCATTAGTGAATGGGAACAGTCGTCTTGGAGTGAACTAATTCATTAATTCATTCAATTATACCTTAAACAGAAGCGTACTGTGGTTCCACTGTGATTTTGGCAACAGCTCCACTGAGAAATCGGAACTGAATGGGACAGACTTGGTGAGTATGGAAGCATTGAGTTTATAAAAGACGAAATCCAGGATGCTATAGGAGAAGGACAGGAGTCCACGCAGCATGTGTGTCTCCAGGCTCATAGGAAACTCTTTAGAGGATATAACATTTAAATTAAGATCTCCTGATGTTACTGTTAGGAACTAGTTTAGTAAAATCTCAGACTTGGGTTTGGAGGTGTTCCAGGTACAAGAGTAATATATTTAAAGGAGAGAGAGAAAGAGGGAGAGAGGGAGAGGGGGGGGGGGCGGGAGAGAGAGAGAGAGAGAGAGAGAGAGAGAGAGAGAGAGAGAGAGAGAGAAATATTGAGATTACAGGAGCAATAAAAATGAGAGGGGTTGCAGGAAGAGGTTGAGATGGAGAAGAAACCAGAAGGCAAGCAAGGCCTTAGTGTTGTATTAGTAAACATAGAATTTATCTAAGGGCAGTGAAGAGCCACACAGAAGAACATAAGCCCTGTTCTGACAAAGCTAGTATCTAACACTGACGGGTTCACGGGAACTGACAGTCTCAGAGGTCTGTGTTGAGTCTATGATGAATAAACAGCCAGAGAGATTTAGGAGTTTCTCACTGATGTTCCAGAAGACATCTGTCCCCACAAAGAGATAATTGGCTGGCTCTGGGCACATTCATGACATCTGTATTATTGGCATTTCAAGGAGCACCCTCTTAGACTTTCTTTCCCCCGATCTTAACTTTGGCACCACAAGACTGCTGTGTAGCAGCTCCCCCTATCATCAGGGTCTTCCACCATGATCATTGATGTCATTCAGTCTATCCTGTGTTGCTAAACGTTGGCTGATTTTAGCAGGGTTTATCCCAGTGGTTCTGACTTAAGCTGTGGTTGCAGATTGTGACTTTTTCCTGAGGTTTGGACTGAAGCTTGGTCTGTGTGTGCTTGTTCATTCTGAAGCTCAGTCTGAATGGGCATCAGCTCTGCTGGGGACGTCCCTGCCATAGCAAGGGCAGAGACTCAAGGTAGAATGGGGAGGCACATGAGGCCCCCAAAGACTAGGCTCAACCTTGGCCGGCTATCACACCTACTCCTTAGAGGTGTGGCTGGTCACTCACCACAAGATCTTGGTGTCATCCATGTTGGAGCATGTGTCAGAATTCTATCTCTTTTTAAGGCTAATATTCTATTTCATGTATAGACCATATTTTGTTTGTCCATTAATTAACCCTTGAGTTGCTCTCACGTTTTGGCAATCACAAATCATACTGCTATGAAAACAGTTGTGTTAGTCAGCTTTGTGTTGTTGTGACCAAAATATGTGATAAGAACAACTTACTTTAACTCATGGTTGCAGAGTTTCAGGGTCAACTGGCTCCATCACTCTGAGCTTGATGGGAGGTGGAGCATCATGGGCAAAGGGTGCAGTGGAAGGAAGCTACCCAGTTCATGGTGACCTGGAAGCAGAGAGAGAGGGGTGGGGCTGCAGGGAAGATACACCTTTCCAGTGCAATCCCTTGCCCCCCAGTGATTTAACTGCTCCAGCCATACCCCACCTTCCTACAGTTATCACCCCACCCGGTCTGTCCATTCAAACTGGGATGGATAGATGAAGATATAGCTCTCATGAGGAGGGGACACTTCATATTCAAACTATAACAATAGTGTATAAGTATTTGAGTCCCTGCTTTAATTTCTTTGTGATAAATAGAAGAGAACTCACTGGATCATATGGTAATTCTGTTTAAATTTTGAAGACTCTCCACATCATTTTCCAGAGTAGCTATACCATTTTACATTCTTACACATGCACAAGGCTTCCAATTACTTCACATTCATGCCAAAACTTTTTATCTACTAGTTTTATGATAAAAGTCCCACTAATGGTTATAAAGTGGTATCTCATTATGGATTTGGTTTGCATTTCCAATAATGATTGATGATTTTGAGGATTTTGCATATGCTTCCTGGGTATCTGAATACCTTCTTTAGAGAAATGACTGTTCAAGTCTTTCGCCGTTTTTTTAAATTGGAACAGTGGATTTTCTTGTTACTAAGTTGGAATTCTTTATATATTCTGGATATTAATCCTTTATCAGTTCTCAATATCTGTTCTATTATGGTTCTCAAATATTTCCTCCCACTCCATGAGTTGCCTGTTTCCTCTGTTAGTAATGTGCTTTCATCTCTAAAATCTTCTATCTGGATGAAATCTGACTTATCTATTTTGTTTTTCTTTTGTTGCCTTTGCTTTTGGCATCGTATCTCAGACATCATGGCCAGGTCAGTGTCATGAAGCTTTCCCCCTGATTCCACCTCTAGGAAAGCAGGAAAATAATTACTGTTATAAGGCAAATGATAAGGAAACAATGGAGAGAGATTGGTGATAAAAATCAATCTACTACACCTCTTTCCCTCCAGCAAACTCTCACCATGCTAATATGCTCTTCTCGCTCTGCCTCATTCTTTGCTCTTAGGAAGGAACTCATCCGACTCTGAGGTGAGTGTGACTTAACTTGCCTTGAAGAATGACAGTCCCAAGGACACAGGCATGTCAGCTACTGGAACAAAATTTTAAACCAAGGGAAAGAAGACATGCATCTGACGTTTTGCTCATCTTTAAGAATTTGATAGACACTGCCTCACACCCTGCAGCCACAAATCAGAAAACTGGCTGCAGCTCCATTCCCCAGCTGCCAGCACTGTGCTATTGCAGCCTTAAGCATCAAGCTGCTTTGTTACTAGCAGCTACCAGGAGTCTGCTACAAATAAGCTGTGGTGGAGGAGTTACCCTTTAGCCACGCAGACCCCATTCATGAAATAAAATTCTTAGAGCACAACCCCATGACGTGGATCTCCTCTACAAGGAAATCTCAGCACTGCAATCATAGATAGCTGCTTTTCCTTCTTTCCCAGCTGCTTTCAAGTCATATTTATACTGTATAATTTGTTACATAAAACAGAAAAAGATATTTTCTCAGCATCTTCTCTAAATTTCGTCAAGTTGTTTTTTTATATTGTATGATTTATGTAAAACAAAGGGTTTCTCTCCTGTCTTCTAAATGAAAATTCATAATGCTGAATAAGCTCTTTCAAGCTATAACCCTGTACCAGAGATTCTGATTTTAGTTCCCCACTACCATCCCATGGTATCTACACATAAAACGTGTGCATGTGTGTGTGCATGCATGTGTGCACATGCAAACACACCCATATAATCAGAAATCAGAGGGACAGGAAGGGCTATTGTTTATATATGTTATAGAGAATGAAACCACTAATAGAAATGAAGGCTTGTGTGTATTAGAGAGAAAGAGCCATAAACCAAGTTGGTTCCCTGAGGGCACCGTTCCAGGGATCTGGAAAGAAAGGAGGTGGTTGGTCAGAGCAAGTTTATTAAGAAAAAAATGAGTGGAAAGGTCACAGCTGGGAAAAAAGGTTTCATCCTCCACTCAATTATCCCTTGGGTGAGCTCTGGTTAAGTCCACCTATTAATGTCCACTGTGTTCTCACAGTTGTGAACTAAAAAGCTGATTGGTACTTCCTGTAGCCTTTCCACTGAAAATCCCAGAGAGGTTTAGGAATAATGTAGAGATGCAAAAATCATGTTTGAGCAAGGTTAAGGGAAAATCTTTCTATGCCTAATTTGTTGCTGAAATTATTTAACAATAAGCCAACTGTGAAAATTTAGCCACTGAGACAACTGCCAAGGTCAGTGTGAATCATTCAGATCTGCTAAGCAAATGCTGGCTACATAATCAAAACCTGCTTGGTTGAAGCTTCAACATTAGTAGCAATTTTTCTCATCCCCAGTCTTAATAAGGGAATGGTGTAGGGAGCAGGCTGAGGCGGCCACTTTGCAGGTGATTATGTTGAGCAAGATGAAGTGGCTCCTGGTCTCGGCTTCAGAGACACATTTCTGCTTTCTTCTGTATCCTCTCTCTCCTTTCTCCCTCAATATCTGGGTATTCACTTCAGATTCCACACAGAAAAAGACAGTAAGGTACTGGTGTTGCTGGGGTTTTCCCAGAGACCTAGGAACGGTTCCAATTTCATTTAAATTGGCCAATTCATGGCTACACGCAGGGCATAAATAAGAGCCAAACAAAGCCTGAAAAGCAGAATAAAAGGGCTGGTGAGAGCAAACAGCTCATCATTTCACATAGGCCATAAATTAATTAGTGCTGCAGACAAAAAGCCCATTTGACGTTCAGATGACTATTTTACCAATGGTAGATTTCACATTATCCCCCAATTTTTAATTATGCTCACCATCATCCAATAGAAATCTCCTCAGATTTTACTCTCTAATGGCTGTATAATAAAATGTAATATATATTCTTGCACTGAGCAATAAATAGGGAAAACTCGGCAGCACTGTCTTCCTGAGGAAATCTCAGGTCTTCTGGGATGCATATTCATTCACACAATAAGGAGACACAAATCAACATGGTGGCCGGGCCAGTGCAGCGTGAATGATGGCCTTGGCTTCTAATGAAACCAAACCATGAAAGACATTAGGAAGATTGATTGGAGTTAAGTTAGCTACCAGTGTTAGCTGGGGCACCCCAGGCTGTAATGAAACTGCCAGGGGTTATTTATGGAGACAGAGGGTTTGAGGTGTAAGTTATGTCCAGCAGGCTACTCTTACAAACAGACAGACACACACTTGAACCTCCACAGTGAAGGGAGCAGTGGACACCTGGTCCCATTGGACCCCCTCTTCCATGGGCTGGGATGACATGCTTTCCCAAACAATGGCACCAGGGCAAACAGATGTATGCCTTCAACTGGAGGGAAGATAGGTCACAGGTAATGTATTATTTGAAAATGTTGACTTCGGATAGGACGAAAGAAGGAGTCAAAAATCAATGCTAAATAATGGCTTTCAAAACAAAGCAAACACATGTACAAAAACAGTGTCTTTATCTAAATCAGAATGCAAGATATATGCTTATTTTCAATATATGTTAATTGGGTGGGGGGCTGTGGCTTCTTTCATGAGAACCCCAAATGAGGAATACAGAAGGAAATCAATATTAATTGCATGCCCTAGCGACAACCTTGGGAAGGAGGCATCAGAATGCCCCTGGATAGTTGCAAAAATTAATAACTTTTCTAAAAAAAATACTGCTAAAAAGTGGTGTGGCATTAATCCACACATGGAAGGAAATAAATGGCACTCTCAAAAAATGTTAAGTAAAAAGAATTCATGGACAACTTGTGTATCAAAGATGAAGACAGTTAAGGGATCATAAAACACCCAAGGAAGAGCAACCAGGCAAATATCTGACCAACTTATGCCTGAAAGTCCATTGAGTGAACCCAATCAGAGGCCTGAAGGCAAAGGATTTGAGATCATGCAGTTCACACACTCAGTCTCCCAGGGTAATGAGGAGGATGGAGAAGGATGGAAGGTGCATTTGAATAAGAAAAGAAAAGAACCAGCACATTGTTAACAAATTCTTCACACTAGCTCCATTTGCCATACATTTGGGAGTTTTTAAGGTGTATATGGGGGGAAAATGGAAGTAAGCTGAAAATAGGACATTTCCAGAGCAACTGGGAATGTGATTATAGGAACTATAGCACACTCAAGAGGTTGGAAATGTCAGCCAATCAGAAACTTTCTTTAATTTCCTTACTGGTTCAAACAGAAGGAAAATGGCGCATCGGTCTTGTGATCCAGGTGGAACTCCTCAGACATGCCTCTCATTCTGTTGAATTCAATTCTGCAAAAGTTATCAAAATAATATGAAGGGACCCGAGTGTCTGAGGGGACAGACTACCAGGCACAACAACAATAGTTGGGGCCACAGTAGCTCATATCTATGGAGAGGACAGCTGCCCATATCTATCCACTGGAGAAAGTGGAAGGCAGACTAGGTAGAGCTCCTGCTCTGTGGTCTTATCAGGGCTTCATCAACCCAGATGCTAAAACAGAGACTCATGGCATGAGATTTGCGTGGGAGATGAAAACAAGAAATCTAAGTGAAGAAATGGATAAAATAATAGAGGGAATAAAGAAAATCCAAGCTACTCAAAAACTCTAAAGAATACATTTCAGAATTAACCCACTAGGGGAAAAAGAGGTTGGAGTCCTGACCTGCCAACTCTCATTCTCTATGAGGTGACAGTTGTTCCCACAGGGCGTTTGAGGGTTGTAGCTACGCGTCCTGGAACAAGTTTTGAAATGACAGAGAAGCCGGCAGAGAAGATGAGAACAGGATGGCTCACCAGAACTGCAGGTGATTTTAGGTAGCTGAGTACCATGCTCATTATGCCTCAAGTCATCCTGGCTGGGTCACCTGAGGACACTACATTTGTTTATTGGGACAGGATTGGCCTTCAAGATGTAAAGCTCAGAATGAGACTAATGAAAACCAGCACCAGCCACACAGGTTCAGGATTAAAGATCAAGAATCTTTACTAATATCCCTTGACTTTCACACTAACTCTTGCCAGGATGATTTTTTTATTTCAAAGAATGTGGTAGGCTAAGAAATGGCTTCTTCTATTTCTTGGGCTGCTGTAACTACTACAGGCTGAAAAGCTGGAGAAAACTGAAATCTATTCTCTCACAGTTCTGCAGTCAGGAGTCAAAAATTAAGGTATTGGCAGGGCCATGATCTCTCGCATGGCTCTAGGGGAATGCCCTTCTTTCTTTCTTTCTAGTCTCTGGAGTTCCCAACAATTCTTGGTGTTCCTTTACCTGTAATACCTCATGTGAATCTCCGCCTCCATCATTGCAGGACGTTTTTTTTCCTGTGTGATTCTGTGTCTCTGTTTTCTTTTTCTTATATTTTATTATGTTATTTTCTCTTCTTATATTACATGATATTGGATTGGGGCCCTCCCTAATCCAGGATGACCTCATCTTAACTAATTATGTCTGCAAAAACCCTATTTCCAAATAAGGTCAAATCCTGAGATGTCAATTTGGGGGAGGTACACGATTTAACCCAATTTACTCCCTAAAAGAGATCTATATGATATCTCTGGGAACTGTAAATGCTATCTTATATTGATATTACCTTACAGGCAAAAGATATAAGTACATTTAAGGTTCTGAGAGAAGAGCTCATCTTGGGTTCTCTGTGTAGAACTCATTAAAATCACAAGAACCCTTAAAAGAGAAAGAGAGATTGGAGTTTTAGACACATACACCAAGAAGAAGGCAATGTGGTAATGAGGTTGAAAAAGATAAAATAACAGAGGGAATAAAGAAAATCCACAGCCACGGGAGCTGGAAGAGGTAAGGGTAGATTCTCTTACAGCTTCTAGAAGACACACAGCCCTGCCAACTTACATTTCTGTTTTCCATTGCTGTGAAAAAAATAAATTAATATTGGTTTAAGCTACCCAGTTTGCATTATTTTATGGAAACAAACTCAATAAACCAACATTTAAGAAATTTTCTGAAAATCCTTTAGTTTGACACTAGAGCCCTGAACTTCTTCTAATTAAAGTTCTCCTCTTAGTACTACAAAAAGAATCAAATGCCTAGTCCTTCTAAATTTATTTTGAAATTTCCATCTAACTCTGGCCATCAACCCTGAACTTTATGTGCTTACATGCCCTCACCCCGCAAAAACTCCTGCATCAAAAGACCTGCAGTTAACCTGATCCCAGAATCCCTATCAACATCCCTATCAACATACCAGTTTTTTGGGGAAACTGCTTCCAACACTGAAGACTCTGGTGTGGTCCTTGCATATTTACCATTTAAGTCATATTTTCTATTTATAGAAAATATGACTTAACAAAAGATTGAAAGAAAATTTCAGAGATTTCCCAGAGGCTCTAACGCACTCCACCTCCCCCAACATACGTATCCTCTCCCACTATCAATATCTCTTTTCCACTTTTTTATCCTTCCTCCCCTCCCCCCATTTTTACAGCATCCACTGATCTTTTTACTGTCTCCAGTTTCTCCCTTTTTCAGAATGTCATGTAGAGGAATCATGTATGTGACCTTTTCAGATTGACTTCTTTCACTTGGCAACATGCATTTTAATTTTCTCCTTGTCTTTTCATGACTTGATAGCTCCTTTCTTACCAGAACTGAATAATATTCTGGATGCATCAGAGTTTATCTATTTGCCTATTGAAGGACACCTGTTGCTTCTAAGTCTGGGCAATCCAGAATAAAACTTTTGCAAACATGTGTATATAGGTCTGTTTTGGTCATTTTTTTCCCACTTTTGTGACAAAAGCAGAGAAATAACAGCTTTAAGGAAAAGTAGGGCTCATGGTTTCAGAGGTTTCAGTCCATAGGCAGCCAATTCCATTCCTCAGGACTGGAGGTGAGGCAGAACATCATGACAGAAGAGTGTGGCGGAGGGAAGCTGCACACATGGTTATCAGGAAGCAGAGAAAGACTCCAATCACCAAATACAAACTATATACCCCAAAGGCATGCCTCCAATGCCCGGTCTCCTCCAGCCTCATCCTACTTGCCTTCAGTTATTCAGTTACCACTCAGTTAAATTCCATCAGGGGGCTAATTCACTAATTGGCTCAAGGTTATCATAACCCATTAATTTCTCCTCTAAACCTTCTTGCATTGTATCATACTGAGCTTTCGGGAGACACCTCACATCCAAACTATAACAAGTTTTTTGTGGATGTTTTCAGATATTTGAAAGTACAATGAGTACAAGGCGTGCAGTTTGCTAGATCACATGGTAACAGTATGTTTAATTTTGTAAGAAACCATCCTCCAACTCTACCATTTCGTATTTCCACCAGCAATGGCCAGGAGTTCCTGTTGGTCCACGTCCTCACCAGCATTTGGTGTTGTCAGTGTTCTGAGCTTGTCATTTAAATTTGCATTTCCCTGTTGACATATGATTTAGAGCATCTTTTTGTATGCTTCTTTGCCACCTGTATGTCTTCTTTGTCAAAGTGTCTATTATGGTCTATGGCTTATTTATTAATTGAGTTGTTCATTTTGTTTCGGTTGAGCTTTAACAGTTTTTTGTATATTTTGAAGAGCAGTCCTTTATCAGACACACGTTTTGCAAATATTTTCTCTCCCCATTTGTAGTTTGCTTTTTCATTATCTTGCCAATGTCTTTCGCAAGACAGAAGTTTTTAATTTTAATAAAGTCCAGTTTACCAATTCTCTCTTGATGAATCATGCCTTTCCTGTCATATCTGAAAGGTCATCATCAAACTCAAGGTCATACAGATTTTCTTCTACATTATCTTCTAGGAGTTTTATTGTTTTTCATTTTACATTTAGGTCTGTGATCCAATATGAACTGTGAAGGTTTAAATCTGCAATGAGATTCATCTTGTTTTTGTACATATTAACCAACTTAGAATAAAAGCCCATCCAGCAGCATGGAATGTAGGCTCAGTGGTTGACAAAGGCTAAGCAAAGATTTGGGGCTCTTGCCAAGACAACAAGACTCTGTACCAGAATCTACAATTAGGAACTTTGATCTTTATCTGCCTGAGCAGTGGGATCTCCAGTGTTATCACAGTACATCTGTACTGGTAAATGATTTTCTTAAAATGAAAATGTCTAAGATAAATATGTCTAGGAATATATGTATACTAAATACATATGCTTTTTGTATATTTATAAGTTATGCTGTTTCATTTATATCATAAATCATAGACAAAAATATAAATGGAAATGTTTGACAGAAATAAAGTAAAATGCTTTAGAATATAGTATAATAGTTTTAAATTTATTTATTAGGATCGCCCAAATCTTTTGTAATATCACTGAAAATGCTATTACTAATATTTTTGTGAAAGTACACAATTGGGAAACTATGGAGACTTTGAAATGCTCAAAAAAGATTACTGGGTACCCTTTCAGGGGAGAGCTGAGGGTAGCCTAGCACACCCTTCAGGGTTATCTGGTTCTGAAGAGCTCCATATTTTTCATTGTCTTTAACAAGGCTATTTTACAACTCAGTAAATTGTAAGGAACTGATGATAATGCAAATTATTTTTGTCCATAGAAATGCAAATAAATATTCTCCAATAGAGATATAATGATTTCTGTTGTGTAGGAAAATATAGTTTGTTGCCTTATAGAATATTAACGAACCAGTTTTGCAAATTCATTTTAACCCTGGCTGTAAATATGTCTACTTTTTTCTCTCCTTTGAATTAGATTAATCATCTTACAGGGTTTCTCATTAATTAATAACCTAGACTTAATGATACATGTTTACTTTATATATGTGTGTGTATAGCCATGATTTTATCTTCTTGGAAATTAAACTTTAACAAATAAAAACAATTTTGTATGTTTTTAAAAATCTTGGTTTAGTTTTTATGGCACATTTTTAGTGTCTTGTTTTCAAATAAGCTGTCTTGGGTTTAAGGTAAACTGACTTTGATATTTGGTTTTAACACTTCATAGGGATAAATCAATCCAAATATAAAATTCTGATAGTCATTTTTCAATCCCAACACAAATAATATAAAATGTCTTTGATTTAAAAACAGTCTTCTCAATAAATAAATCTAAAAATATAAGTAAAAAATAATTTAAAAAACAGTATTCTCTCCTAAAAAATAAATATATAAAAATAAAAACTGTCTTATCTGATATTAATCAGTTATTATTGTATGTATTGAGGTTTGTGTATAATTCTCTGTGTATGTTTGTGTGTATGTGTGTGTGTGTGTATATATATATATCTATATACCCTTCCTTCAATACTTAAGATAGATACACACACACACACACACACACACACACACACACTCAAATAAATTCATATACCACTGAAACTTTACTTAAAAGATTTTAAAGTAAGTTTAAAATTCTGTTTCCCAGTTTTATAAATACAGATGTGAGAGTTATCATAGTACTCACACTTTACTCACTATTGGAGGGGAAAAATCATAATAATCATAATACTGCAGATACTTTAAATGCTTTTTCCATATTATAAGTTTCATTCAAAAAAGTTATTTTTTATAATAATTAAAACTTTATCTTCACCTTAAAGGACAGGTTAAGTCTATAAATTTCTTTTTTAAAAAACCTACATGGGTAGTATCATTTTGACCTTGACTTTTCACTACAGAAAGGCAAAAATGTTGCAAAAGGGAAAAAAATGTTATGAACTGAATTGTTTCATCTCCAGGTTTAAAAAAGTTGACGTCTCCTTCCTCTAGTACCTGAGAATGTAACCATTTTTGGAGATAAGCTTTTGGAGCAGAGATTAAGTTAAAAGGTGGCCACTAGGATGGGACCTGCTCCAACAAGGCTGGTGTCCTACGAGAAGATGAACAGATACCAGGGCTGCACATACACCACAGAAAGTCACAGTGGGAAGGTGGCCATCTGCAAGGTGAGAAGAGGAGAGAGAGAGAGAGAGGCCTTCAGGAGAAACTTACCAGCACCTTGTTCTTAGATGTCCAGCCCCTGGAATGTGAGGAAACAAATTTCTGCTGTGTAGGTCTCCCAGTCTCTGATATTTTGTTATGGCAGCCCTAGCAAACTAACACAATTCATAGACCCTCATAACTTTTGGCAATACTTGCTAATTCTTTGTTGTAAAAAAACAATAAGCTTGATGTTTATCTCTCTATGCAATATTGTAGAGACTACATTATTTAGAATCACTCAGATAATCTGTAAATCTCCTTATAAAGAGGATATAAACTGTATAACTTAACACATAAAGTACAATATTCCACAGTCTATTAAAAACTAGGGCATAGATAAGTCACCACTGCTAAAACTTCCATACTGTGGAATTCTTGGTTTTTCATGCCTGATATGGTGTTTGGCTTACTTTAAGCTCATTTTTTCTTCTTTGTGCTAAAGATAAAAATGAAATAAAAAATCAAAAGTTCCAGTGCTTTCTTTCCATATGCCTCATCATCATCTTTTGCCAACCTGGGAGGCCTGCCCTCTGCCTTAGAGATCACTGTCATTGACGGTGGGTACCTTTGAAATGCTTAAGTAAAGGAGAGACCATTTAAAGTGAGGGATACACAGAACAGTGCTGGCTCTGTGGAACATGGATTAGGAGGAGAAAAAAGAAAGAGAAGAAGCCATGTAAGAGAAATGAAATGATGTGTAATCAGGCAAGCCAGGGGCTGACCTTCAAAGGAATAAAGAGAAAGTTTGTGTCAGAAAAAGAAAGAGAGAGGGGAGCAAATGCAGTCTTCCAAGAGAAATGATGGGAGTGTGGAAGGCAGAGTGGTTAGAAGGCTGAAGGTGGAGGTTCCCAGCATATTTGAAGGCCAAGTTGATTGGCATCGTGTAGCAGATTGATTAACCTGCCAAGTGAGAGGGGAAAATGTTAAGTGAAGATGTTAGGGATGGGATTCAAGATTTTGGATATGGGGAATGGGGTGATGGTGAAAGTAATAAAGAGATAAGTAACATAGTACAATAAATAAGTAGGGAGAAGGCAACTCTCCTAGGTCCACTTCCAAGAAAAGGGAGAAAGTTTAACTTCAAATGACCAATGGTCATATTAACTACTTAAATGAGACTTTTATGACTAAAAGTGACCAGAAGACTTTCAGAAAGGCCGTGAGACTTCTCAAGGGGTGGGGGCAGTATGAAAAGAACATGGGGGAGCTTCATCTTTGCTTGTACCCCATGGAAGTCTGCTCTCTCACAGGAACAGGTATAAAAGATGAGAGTGAGGATAGAGGATATTCAAGAATGGAATCTTCCCAGAACTGCCACTCATTAGGTACAGGTGGGAGAGGAAGCAGGAGAGACATGAAGAACGGCGAGGAAGGTGGGTGGGAAGCCAGGATCCCATGCTGTCACGGAACTGGGTGCCTTTTTCTTTTAAACTACTCAGTTTTCTGTCCCCTCAAGCTCCTCACTCAGACACACATTTAGCACAGTCCTAGGACATCTGGACATCAGCTACTGTGGGCTGAGCAAACGGAACAGGCCTGCAAATAGTTTTTCTCCACCTGTCTTTGCTTTAAAGATCGCAGGACCCTATATACCAAAGAGTTCTTGTTTTACAGAACTATAAATGGTGAATGCAGATCTGGGTTTGTGATGCTGAAAAGAGTCAAAATGATGAAATGTGAGGTGCAGCTGGCGAATGCTCTCTGCCATTCACAGCGCTTTCATCTTACTCCACGTGATCCCTCCCAGACAGGAAGGGAGACAGGGATGTTCCCTCCACTGGGCAGACAACAGCTGGACTACCAGCTATGGCTACAGCTGTTATTTCTGAATCTTGGGAACTTTTTTTCCTAGGATATACTGCTCTCTCCCTGAAATACTGTGTTATTTGGCAATGCTTTGTCGGTATAGCCCTTTAAATTTACAGAGCATGGTTACACACTTCACTTGAAGTTTCTCTGCCTTCTTCAACATATCAGCCCTTAGTTACCCAACAAACATCTCACTTAGGTCACTTGAAAGCTCTCTGCCCCTTCCATAAGTTAACTCCTAGTTACCCTGCAAATTTCAGCCCTTTGTCAGTTTGCCCAATCCTCACTAAGTCTCTTATGCCATAAATGAAAACCTTAGGCTATTTTGGATGCCCACAGTTCATTTGGAAAAAAACAAGAATAATGCTGTTTCCTATCACTTAGAAATATTGAAAGGACTTAGAAGACAGAGTGGGTGCCCAGCCTGTAGAAGTCCTTCAGTGAGTGACAACTAATTAATAAGCACTGTCATTGAAGAGTTCCTTCACTCGTGTGTCCAGTGGACAGAGGGGAAGGAAAGGCATTGCCAGGACTTCAGCTTTTCCCTCAGGGGTCCTCTGGCTGCCGCACAGGCCCTTCTCCGAGCAGCTAAATGGCAAACCTTTCCCTACGCAAGATCCTCAGGAAGACACAGCACTTGGGCTCAGTTGGTGCAACACAAAAACAGCAAAGTTCAGGTATCTCCGAAGCCAAAGCCATTCCTAATGTTTCTCTCCCTTACTTAATTGCAGTGATAAATACCAGGTAAAGAGCTGAGGCTAAATGCCAAATGCATAACCCAGCTGGGTAGCAGCAAAAACATGAGCCATTAGGCCCCTTCCTCTGTTGCCCAGGGGAGCTTACCTGGTCCTCTTTTGCACCAGGCACCACAGTCAGAGGACTCTTTGATATATTTCATAAGTCAGCATAACAACAGCAGGGATGTATATATTTGAAGTGTCCTTCATCTAAGCGTCTCTCTGAGTGCTTTTAAATACCATCTTGTACTATACAGATCAGCAGGAGTTGGTATTTAATAACACAGCTAGCAAGAAGTACAGCGTTCCAGAAAATTGCACCTGTTTCCAATGCTGACCAGGTACAAGGCACTATGCTAGGCATTTTCATGAATATCCATCCATAACCTCCAGAGCATTCATGAGAAGGTGGTAGCAGATTCATGGGAAACTGGGAAACTAAAACTAAAAGGTGATGGAGCCTATAATGACAATGTGACTGGTTAGAAGCAAGGCAGAGCCTCAACCTGGCACTTTGCAGTCCCACATTCCATGACCTTGATGTCTCAGTAGGGCTGTCTTGGCCTTCTATAGCCTCCTAGGGACAGTAGGAGAGCAGGCCAAGGTTCACTGGGAACTCAGCCATCAACCAGTGTAGGGATTTTTATTTTATTTTTTAAGATCATTATCTGAAAATTAAATTTCAACAGGAAGGTTATTTTATAAAATAACTTCAAATATAAATAATTGTTTCAGTTATAAATTTTGGCGAGAGTTGAGTCTGGCCTCTCTGACAGCTAAGGGTCCTCCTCATTCAAGGTTCTGAAGTAGACCTTGCTTGGAACTCAGTTTGATTCAGACCAAGCCCTACATTTTATCATTGAGAAAGGTGAATCCCAGGGAAAGAAAGGATGGTTTATAAATACAACTTTATAAAGTTCTCAGAGCAAGTCTTACCTTGGTTCTCTCATGAAACCCTATTTTCCATGTGTTGTTATATCACCACGTTATGAAGAAATAGTCTGGGTTTTTCCCAGCTGCACCTGAACAGAAGAATAAGAGCCAGGAGCCCTCCCCAGGTCTTCTGACCCCAGACTCTGCCCACTCCCACTATTCCATGACTGTGTCTCAGCTCCTCATGGGTAAGGAAAAGTTGTGCCTCATTAAAAGAAAAGCTCACGTAGCTCCAGAACTCTTCTTCATGCTTTGAACTGCCCTGAGTCATCAGTTCTCGGTGTTATTAAGTAGGTATCACTGCATTGGCTCATATCTGGATCACATTCTCAGAGTTCAAACTCAGCACCACCACAAACCTTCCTGTGTCTGTCCCCCCTTCTATCCCACCAGGGTGAAATAATTATTTTTCACACGGTTCATTTGTTTCCGCTGCTCAGCAAGCGTATCCTTCCATGCATCCAGGGCAATGGTGTCGGGGGACGGAGAAGGGCGATGTGAGTATCCAGTTCACTGCTAGCAGCATGGCAAGAGGACAGGGGGATGCAAACAAAGGCTGCCTCCCTTGCCTGACAGTTTCCAGGTACGGTCCCCGTGGGAGTTACCCGGCACCATGTTGGAGCACCTGAGTCTTCTGTTGTGTCGACTGGCGAACAGGAAGGATATTTTGTATGCTCTGCCTACTCTGGCTGTTTATCCCATTGACAGTGACAGGCTTAAATTTTAAAACTGGTATCTTTTAAAATAAATATGGATTGAGTCTCTTGGGCAGCAACTCAACATGTATCCAGTTCTGTGCCATTCTTTAAATCACTCACTCGGTCATCATGCCTCGCTTTCTATAAATATCTTCTGAGTGGTTATAGAGGTATGCACTGTGTTATCTGCTGCAAATACAACAGAGATTCAGCTGAATACAATAGCTAATGCTTACTAAGTGCATACTGCACAACACACACTTAGTATGGATGGACCATCATGTTTAATTCCCCAGATTCCCATGATGTCTTCATCCCCATTTTAGAGTTCAGGCCACTGATACATATCCTGAAGCCATGCAGCTAATAAGTGGCCTATATTCAGTCCCAGAGCTCAAGAAGCCTGCAATCATGCCAAACGGGCAATGCCCCTGCCCCCCTGGATTTTATAGTTAATCCAGGAATAGCAATAATTGACCTTGAGCTGCCCTTTCTTTCCCTGTATTAGTTTTTTTTATTGCTTTACAACAAGTTACCACGGAATCAACATCTTAAATAAATACTCATTCTTCATGTTACTGTCCATGGCTCAGGAGCCTGGGCAAAGCTTGACTGTGTCCTCCAGAAAGAGTCTCCCAAGGCTGGGGATCAAGGTGTTGGCTGGGGCTCAAAGCTCACTGAGATCTACATGAGCCTATTGACTTACTGTGGTCATCCTTCTCACTGTGTGATTTTTTCAGTAAAACCTACTGCTCTGATCATGCTCTTTGCTACTCACAAGTGAAAGTTCTGTGCCTTCTATTGAGTCTGCATGCTTTTGTCAGCCTGAGCCTCTCATCACATTAAGCTACTCCCCCCATGTTCCAAACTGAAACATCTTTCTTATTCTATAACTTACATATTTATAGCAGATCTTGATGTAATGATGTGTTGTGATGTGATGTGATGTGTGTGTGTTAGGGTTTCTCTCTGTCTTTGATGATGGCAGAAATAAATGCTATGCTTTAGCCAGTACTTGGCAGCTGTGGTGGATCCCTATTCCACAGTACGTGTATTAGTTGCCTGTTGCAGAGTAACAAATTCTTCCAAAGCAAGGGCCAGTGATTTAGTTCACCATTCTCTGGACAAAGAAAAAAAAATCAGGCTGTGTTCAGCTGGGTAGCACTTCTGTCTCCACTCATCTACTCGTGGATCTGTAATCAGTTAGTGCATCAGCATGAGAGTTGCTGGGTCCAAGATGGTCTAGTCTGGAATGACTGGTCTTCTCACATTGTGTTTAGGTAGCTGTCTCCTGTACTCCTGCTTCTAGGCACTGCTCATCTCATTTTAAAAGTTGATGTGATTCTTAGTGAGGGAGGAGGGCTTTTAATCACATGAACCCCCTCCCTTCCTGTTACAGGAATAATTACATAACTTTCATCCAGCCAGACAAGCATCATATTTTCATGGCCAAATATAAGGACAAATGATCTGAGCAAGATCAGTCATAAATCTTCCTGGGAGATACACAGACAGACAATCAGAGAAGACTGCTCTTTCTTCTAGGTTGGCGACTGCATTAATATAAGCCTGGAAGAGCCACCAATCATGTGCCTTCTCTCTCTCTCATTATGAAGGAAGAGCTCTGGATTCTACAACAGAGAAAGACCAAAGTGGAAAAGCTGAAGGATGTGGAGACAGTGAGTCTTGAAGCCCCCAAACAAGTCCCTCGGTGTGCTTTTGCATAAGGCCAGTTCCTTATTAATATTTCTTTGCTTTTGGTTTGTAACAGAGTACTACAAAGTGTCCAGTTTGAGACTTTTCCAGAATTGTGATAGAACCAGCCTTGAAGAATTAGACCAAAGGATGTTAAGGTCCCCCACAGCCATCTGGGAGAACTGGAACATAATAGCCCCTGTTATATGTCCTTCCACTTCCTTTAAGATGCCCTTCATAGAGGGGAGAACCTTCAACTAATCTCAGCCCCTTCCCTGCCTCCTGTAGACCAGAGCTGCACAGGGCCTGATGTTCCCACTGCTCCTCACCGCCCAAGAGCTAGCAATCTTCTGCTTAATGCAATCCTTCACCACTGAGCGGACAGAGACCATTGCTGCAGGACAGTAAGAAAGAAGAAGACGTAGAAAACCAAAGAAAGAACGGCAGGACAACCCAGTAGCACCATTGGGCAGGGCAAGATGACATTTTCTGGGTTGAGCTGGGACCTCAGAAGTGGTCTGGGACTGAAGCATCTCACTAGTATCCTCCAAGAGGGACCAACCTCCTAGAAGGGGAAGAGGTTGAGCCTCAATCAAGCCTCTCTCAAGGAAGGCAACTGTGCAAAATGCAGACCCTTGGGGCCTCCCCCAAATGCAATCCTGATGTGCCCCATGAGAGCCAGTGTGGAATACATGATATAGAGGGACCTGCAAGATTGAGAGAAGCAGGCTGTGAGGAAACAACCACAAACGGCCATATAAGGAATCCCTTCTTCTCTTTTTCCTTCCTACTGCTAAGATCAGAGAAGCAAGGACGGGCAGCAGGAGGGGCAGGAGGAAGAGTTGCTGCAGATCCACCTGTACTGCCTACCAGGTGGGTGAAGAGGCTGGGTTCTTGAGTGCAGAGGAGAACATCATCGTCGTTGAAGGTGACCAAGAAGTTATAAAATCCAGCTGGGATGTCACTAAGAATGTGACCACATAATCTATCGCAAACTCCAGGGCACTAATGAGAGTCAAAGGGGGCATTATTCATAATTGCCGGAGGACAAAATGTGTAAGGCAGAACACTCCCAGGCAAGCCAGCCCTTACATCACCATGCCCCTGTGGTAAGGGGCTTCAGTAGAGCATGTTATTAATAGATTTTGGAAAAATAAAAGTACTTCAGGATTATATTTAAAATTCAATTATGGAGCCAATTAGTGCCCACTTAAATTTTCTTTTCTTCATTGAAGTTACTTTGAGATAGGATTCTGTCACAACTGAAAGACCTCTCAATAATATGCAAATGTAGAAATAACCAAGATGCAAGTGAAAGAGAGCTAAGCACTGGAATCAGGGGAACGGGGATGAGAAGACTCCACCCTAGATTTGAGGACAGAGAAGGAATTTTCAAAGTGAGAGACCCTGGGATGCACCTTGAAGGACAAGCAGAAAACACTACATCATTTGAAAATAAATGAAAGAGATTATGAAAGAGACAAAGGTGATTGGTATCCAAAACAGGACACCAAACTGCAGTCCCCAGGGCCACACTGGTCCTCTTCCTGTTGGTCAGTAAAGTTTTATTAGAACATACTCAGAACCACTGTTTTATACATTGCCTGTGGCTGTTTTTATACGACAACAGCAGAACTGAGTAGTTGCAACAGACTGTCCTGTGAATCCTGAACTATTTACTATCTGGACCTTTACAGAAAACATTTGCCGACCCCTTCTTATCTGAAGCACTAAGTAGTCAACCAGTTGCCCCTTCTGGATCACTATTAGTTCTAAGAGAGGTGCAGCAAAGGGTCATGGGCTTTTTTTATTGCTACATATAGATCCTGGATTTCATATTTCTATTTTGTTTTCCACCTAGAGAGCTTGGCTGGATTCAGCAATAACGGAGAAGACTCTTGTGAATGTGCACCAAGTAGAAAATCAGAGGTAGGTCTAAGGTGATCGCTTCTAACACCCTCTGCCTTTAGCTCTGCTTTCCAAGTCATATGCCCACAGATGCAAACCCTGAGAATCAGACTGAGAGCATGTAGTTTATTTTGGAGGGCAGAAACCTTGGCAGAAGAATGGGAAAGTGATAGAGCAAGAGGAATGTAGATAATAAGAAGTGTGCTATTTAGTCAGCTAGCACAGTGGACAACTGGAACTTCATCCTCAGAGAATAGAAGGGAAATTGCATAGGACACCTGTCTCAGAAATGTCCCACCTGAGAGATGAGGAGGCTGGGTTACTTACATTCCACATTAATATTACCCCAATGCATATGTCATCACCCCCTCACTCCATGCTAGACAAAATGAACTGATAGCCTGACAGTCTCCTTAAAAGATGAAGGTCAAGGTCATTGTAAATGAGACTCATATGCAGGTAAGTGATAGGTGTATTTGACAAGATATGGGCAGAACACCGGCACCATTAGCTGCACTGCTGTGGGCTCTGGCTGGACTCTCTAAGAGATACTGAAAGGGTTCCAGGGGACCTGGAAACTCCTTTCAGAGAAGGTCTGGGATGGATCTGGAAAGAACTAGAGTGATACTTCTGCTCAGTCCACTTTGGCCCATGAGCATCTCCAAAAGAGAAGGAAGTTCCTGTCCCTACTCACTTTGTCAACTGAATGGGAAACAAAGAAGAGGGAAAAATGAGAATAAAGTAAAAATAAAAGAAAGTAAAGGGAAGGGAGGTGGGAGAGGTGAGGAGAGAATAGAAGAGTTTAAATAAGATACACAGAATAGCTCCAGGCCTTCCTAAAAGTATGAATCCAAACTTGGACCCAAGATCATCATGGTCTCAAAATCTCTTTTCTTCAGATTGGCAGTTGGAGAGAAATGGTGGGTGAGCTACCCAAGAAGTTGCCATGTTTAATCAACCCATGGATTGGACCAGTGAATTGAGAAGTTTACATGTTATATGTACTAAATATTAGTAAAACTCATTTTATATAAATAATACAGAAAAGCTATATGATAAAATATGTAAAAGTTATAACGTATTGCCCTTCACTCAGATGAATGTGCACCAAGTAGAAAATCAGTGGAATTAAATATTTTTTGATAGTCAACATTTTGATAGTACCTGGCATCATTCTATGTGGAAGAATTATGTTCAAAAGGGACATTTTTAGGACCATGAGTACGATGAGTGCACATGGGTCAGGGTGAGTTAAAAAAAAAAAAAAAAGTGTCTAGATACTTCCATTTCACTGTTACCTCCGGATCCCTGAAAAGGAACTCTAAATCCCAGGGAACCCAAAGTCCTGAGTTTCTAAAGGTATATGATATAGTGGATTATGACTGTATATCTTATTGTATAATATAACAGTTTTTAAATATGTTTGCAAATTATTTGACAATATTTTATGTCAGTTAGCTTTCTGTCACTATAACAAATATCTGAGGTAAATCAACATATAAAGAGAAAAGTTTGTTTTGTTTCAGAGTTTTAGAAGTTCCAGTCTGACCAGATACCCACTTTGCTTTGGGCCTGTGGTGAGGTAGCACATCATGGCAGGGGCATATGTCAGAGCAAAACTACTTACCACATGGCCAAGGAGTAAATAAGAAAGAGGTGGGGGTTAGGGTGTCCCACAGTTCCCCAAAAGGCATACCCATTGACCTAAAGATTTCTCATTAGATCCCACCTCTCAAAGGGTATAGAATCTCCCAACAGTGCCACTCTAAGACAAAATCTGAGCATATGGGGACTTTGGGAGATATTCAAGATCCAAACCATAGCACCCCCCTATAAAGGGTAAAGTTTAAACACTCTTCTGTTGAATGGGACATGAGTGGATATGGAGTTATTGACTTTATTTTCATGAAAAAAATATGGCAGAAAGAATGCAGCATGACTTCCAAGAGGTTGGGTCATAAAAAAGATGCAGCTTCTTCCTGGCTCTCTCTTACTTGGATTGCTTACTCTGGAGGGTAAGCAGGGTTAGGACATGGATAGCTATCCCATTGTGAGACAACTCAAGCATCTCCATGCAGAGGCCCATCTGGAAAGAAACCAACCTGCCAGCCATGTGTGCAAGCCACTTTCTAGTAGATCCTCCAGCCCCAGCCCAGGTTCAGATGATTTCAGTCAGAAAATATGATGTTACTCTCTGAGAAAACTTGAGCCAGAACCATCCAGCTTACTTGTTCCTGAATGCCTGACCCATGCAAATCGTGGAAGATAAAAAATAATTAATGCTGCTTTAAGTCATAAATATTTGAGATAATTTGTTACACAGAAAAAGGGTTACCAGTACATATCACCTCAGAGTTAGTGATTAGAGGAAAAGGAAATAGAGGAAGAGAAATTAAAAAATGAAATTATTATCATTCACTATAATTATTATGATTTATGACTTACCCATCTCAGTTCTCAATGACATAACAAATCCTTAGTAAGCTCCTTTAATGGTTTATTTTATGTGTCAACCTGAGTAGGCTAAGAGACAGCTAATAAATATTATTTCTGAGTGTGTCTGTAAAAAACTTTCTGGAAGAAATTATAATTGGAATTAGTAGACTGAGTAAAGAAGATCACCTTCAACAATGCAGTTTGGACATCATCCATGCACTGAGGGCTTTGATGGATCAACAAGGTGGGAGAAGAGAGACTTCTCTCTGCTTGAGCTGGATCAGCATCCTCGCTTGCTCCCAGACATCCACACTCCTGGTTCTCAGGCCTTCCGGTGTCAACTGGAACTACACCACCGTCTCCTCTAGGTCTTCACTTGTAGACAGCAGATAGTGGGACACTTCAGGTTCATCACATGAGCCAAAGCCTTGGAACAAATTCCTTTCTATCCATTATCTATCTATTTGTCTATCTATCCATTGGTCTGTCTATCCATCTATCAATCATTGATCTATCACCTCTCTATCATATACCTATCTATCTGTCTACCTATCTACCTATTCATCCATCCATCCATCCACCCTTTATATTGATTCTGTTTCTCTGGGAACCCTAATAGTAGAGCTATAAAGAAGATCTACAAATCACATATAGCTACAGGCACCCCAGTGGGTTGAACCCCTGTTATTTTATGCTCTCTATCTTCTACTTATAGGCCCCTACACACTTGCCCAGAGTCTCCCACCCCAACTCGAAATCCTCCATTTCATACCTCCCTGATGTGAAGTCCCTTGAAAATGGAATTGCCTCCTCAGTGTCCTATACAACCTCTCTCCCTTCTCTCTCTCTCTCTCTCTCTCTCTCTCTCTCTCTCTCACACACACACACACACACACACACACACACACACACGTCTTCAACACAGTTGTGCAGCTCTTTACCTGGGACGCCCTGCACTCCTGTCGAAATGTTCCTGCTCTTCGCAGCAGCTGTCCTGGCTTATTCGTCCACCTAGTTCTGCCACAGGTCTGTTTCCTTCTTTGAATGCCACAGCAGCTTGGGGCCTCATCATACAATACTGGACCTTTCACCAACTATTGCCTAGGTTTACTTCTGTCTTCTTTTCTGATTAATGGTACCATAATTTGTATTAGAATAGTGCCCTCTTGATTTTACATATACATAAAATCATGCAATCCTCAAATTCCCTCTCTGAGATATACTTATGTGTACTGGTATATGTAGGTGTATGTGCACTTATACATATATATTATTCCCATTATATATATATATATATATATATATATATATATATATATATATATATATATATAATATGAGAAATAGAACACAGCCTTCAGCAAGAGAGAAACTGAAGTTTAAATTCTAATTTAGACTGAAACTGGTAGAGTGAACGTCGAGATATACTGAAGCACCCTGGGCCCATAAATGGGGATTACAATGACCATTTCATAGAATTTTTAGGACTAAATAAAGTAATGCAGTGATAATATTAGGTACCATTTATGGAAATCCATATACCAGCTCTCTGCCTACTTTATTTTATATACTTTAATTTCATTTCATTGTCTCAATTTTGTGACATATGTCTTAACATTATACCCTTGAAAAGGCTGAGAAAACTGAACAAGTGTGTGTAAAGGATATAGAATTCTCTGGAGTACCTAGTAGGTATGCAACAAAGGGGCTGACCTTGTTGTTGAAGCTATTGAACAAAGAGTGCTGCCCAGGAAGAGCAGGAGGAGGAAGATGAAGAGTCTGAGGGACACCTACAGTGCAGTTTCCACTCCCCTGCAGGAGAAACTGTCCTGTATGAGACCAGGCCATGGCCAATGGCTTGACAGGTTATATCTTCCAAACAACATACCTGTTTGTTTCTACTACTGTGTTAAATATGGCTCTCTAACATAAAAACATCATTTCCTGCAAGAAAAAAAAAAGTTATTTATTTACAGGACAAGAGTGGCATTGCAATATGTTTTCACAATCACGAACACCAGGAATTAACTATCGATGGTAATGAGAGAAGCTGGGCCTGAGGGTGGGCCATGTTAGTAAGCACCAACGCATGCTCCCTCTTGGTCTCTGAATACAGGGGTATTTGACAGAGCTCCACTCAGCAATGAACTGGAACAGAAAAGCTGGCAGGATAGAGATGTCACACTGGCTCCACCCCTGTACTTGAACTCATCATATGCAGCATTTTGGCATTTACTACCCCTCTACCTGGAAGAGTCTTCCCCAAGCTAGCCACATAGTCAACTCTCTCACTTCCCTTAGTTCTGTGACCAAATGCTGAGCCTCCAGAGACCTGCCCAGTCCCCTGTCTAAAGTAGCTTCCTCCCCACGTGTACCTGCCCCCTCTTCTGTCCTGCTGATGCATGGTTCATAGCATTTATTACTACCTGACATTTCAAATGTCACTCATCACTTGGTTACTATGATTTTATCTATGTACTTATTTATACTTATGTTTATAATCGAGTGTTTTGTATATTGTCTTCCCAACACTGAAATGTGCATTGCACTAAAACAGGAACATATTGTGTCCACAGAAGGACCTCAAACATGTAGAATTTGTCCTGTAGAGGTGTCTTAGACTTCTCAGGATGCTTTAGAAAATACCATAGTTGGGGATTTAAACAATGAACATTTATTTCTCACAGTTCTGGATGCTGGGAAGTCCGAGATCAAGGGGTTAGAATCAGAGGGTTCTGGTAAGCACCCTCTGACTGGGTTACAGATGGCTGTATTCTCATAAGAGGGAGCTCCAGTCTCACCTCTCCTTATAAGGTCATGAACCTCATTGTGGAACCTCATGACCTCATTTAAATCTAATAATCTCCCAAAGGCCCTAACTCTAAACGTCACTGTATTGGGAGTTAAGACTTCCATGTGTAAATTTTTGGAAGGTGTAACATCCAGTATTATAAGAGTGAGGATAAATGGAGTGTTTTTCTAAGAAAGTTTTATCCTTATTTGGAGGTTTTTGTTTGTTTTTTTTTTTAGGTTTGTTTTATTTGTTAATCTGTTCTTAAATGGGAGTTATAAATAAAGTACAAAAACAATTAAAGTTGTGCCTTCTGTCCTTTCTCTTAGATCCCTTTCAGTTGTGCCTATTATATTTAATGAAGAAAAAGAAGAATACATATTAACTATGGGTTTTTATATTAGGTTTTGTACAATGATTTTAGACTGACCATTCTGCCCTAGTCTCACGCTAGGATTGAGCTGGTATCATTGTTTCCATTTAAAAGATAAAAAAACTGTAGTTCAGAGAAGTTAAAGAGTTTGCTCAATGTCACACAGCAATTTAGTCAATGGGGAAAAGGGTGGCTGAGGTTAGAGAACAGAAATCTGTATTCCAGCAAAGCAAATGTTTTCATTAGGCAAAATCACAAGGGATCAATTGAATACACATCACCAAGACCATGACAGACATGGATTGTTCTCCATCTCCATATTGTATCCTGGACCAGACACACCTCCAGAGCTCTCTTCACACAGTCAGCCTCCAGCATGGATATCTGGATGTTAAAGAAATAAACACTCCTACTTTTTGCCTGTCTCATCGACTCTCTTGCCTTCTCCCAGTTTCCCATCCACAAGATGAAGACAGCACTGACTTTGGTTCTACAAAGGGTCTTTTAGGAACTACTGACTAGAAAGTTGTGCTCAGCTCATTATATATATTACTGTTATTTTGACATATTGCACTAGAGTGAACTGTGTGTTTTATATGCACAGACTCATAAAATAGTATTATAAATTATGCGTAAAGACAGGAGTAGATGCATTAAAATATTTATTTCATTGCCATTACAGATACATCTCATATTTATGCTTTACAGAAACTAGAAAGAATGAATCTAATCTTTTGGTACTAGATGATTACAAGTTTCAAATGGTCCTAAATCTTGCATGCCCACAGTATCAGATTTAGCAAACTAGTCCTGAATAGGTAAGTGCGTGTATTTATTTGTTTTGCACAGGCCAAGACCAAGAGCCGTCTTCCTTCTATGAACTATTCAGGGGGAATCGGGTTTGTGCCTGCTTTGGTTTGGATGGGAGTTCCTCCCAAGGACCCATGTGTTGAAGGCTTGATCTTACATTGTTGTGTTGGTAGATGGTGGAAACTTTAAGGTGGAAGCTTAGTGGGGAAAGTTAGATCAGTAGGGGGAGTGACCTTGAAGCAGACATTGAGACTCTGACTCCTTCTCTCCCTTTTTTAAACTTCCTAACCACCAGGAGGTGAACAGATCTCTTCTGCCATAAACTCCTTCCATGATATACTGTGTTGTCACAGGTCTGAAGGCAAAAAAGCCAAATGACCATGGACTAAGACCTCTGAAACTGTGAGGAAAAATAAATATTTCCTCCTTTAAAGTTGATTCTTTCTGGTATTTCATCACTGTGGTGGAAAGCTGACTAACACAGTACCAAGCGATAATTGCAAAGCATAATTATTCTGCAAATTAGCAATGAAGGTAAAATTTCTATATACCTGATTTCTTAGTCACCACCTGGGGTTCTAATTAAAATTCACTCTTGTTATAAGCAATAGCATCAGATAACGTTATCCTTATCTCATTATGTAATAATTACATCTGTGGCTTTTGGTTTGGTTTTTAATTAGCATCCACCGTTCCCTACAAATGTTAGAGGGCAAACAACACAATTCATTTTTTTTAATGATAGACAAAAGCTTAAAGAATGAGGAAAACATCTAAAAGTAATTAGCATACCATGAATAAAATCTCAATGATCTTATTTTATTTCATAGATTCTTTTTCCCCCATATGATCTTTTCTTTAATATTTACCAAAATTTTCCATGACAAGGCCACTGCAGAAGGACCTCATCGACATTTTGTAAAGGCAGAAACCTGTGGTAAGTGGTAGATTCCTCCCCTGATGAGGGAGCATCATCATGGCTTTGGTCTCCTCGTTGCTCATTCTCCATCTGAGCTTGGCACCATACTTGTGGCCCATCTGGAAAGCCAGGGGATATGGTGCTAGGTATAGGTAGAATCAGAAGAGGAACCCCAAGAGTCAATAGGAGTGCTGAACCCAGGAACTGGTTGCAGAGTGGCTAAATGGGCAGTGGGGTGAGGTGGCTACCTGCAGCTTGACTAGGTTGAGACAGAAAGCTCTATTTCCTGCCAGGCAACATAATGCAGGTCAAGCAAGTGAACAGGAGCCAGAGGACTGTAGGCAAGCCCTCTGTGTGCACGCAGTGGAAGGAACAATTGGAACTATGACTGACTGTTAAGGCAGGAGCTGAGCACAAAGGTGTGAATGTGTGGCTGGAGGGAGAGGGAAGTGGGAGGTTCTCTTGCCCATCAGGTCTCTTAGAAGCATTTCTGGGAGGCTAATGTTATTTAGGTATACCATGGCCTTGGGTTAAGGATTGGGAAGAGAAGCAAGGAGACTTCCTGACCAAGACAGTGTCTCATCTCCGTTTGTATTTCCTGTCATCTTCCTGGTCTGCAGGAAGATGGTCACATAGCAAGATACCCTTGGAAAACCAGTAAGAGGCTACCTGACTAGTTTCCAGGATGCCATGATTATATAGTACCTAGAATCCAGATTCAAGGGAGTTATCACAGATACCTCTATACTGTCTATAGATTAAAAAAAAAAAAAAAAAAAAAAAAAAAGCACTTTTAGCCAAAAGATTTTGCCATTAAGTGTTGATGGTACAAGAAGCCTCAATGTCCCCATTTGTAAAATTACAGTCAGAACATAATTCACAGAGTTGATAAGAAGAACAGATGAAACCATGTCCATAAAAACACTTTTGAGACATCAGAGTGGTAGATAAATATAACAAATTGTTATTATTTCTCAACATGAGCCCAGTAAAATTTTCAGCAAGGTAAGTATCTATGACCAATGTCAAAATTGTAGATACTGGGAGTTAAAAGGAAAAGCAGGGAGCCTAGAGGAGAGGAAAGCGAAGGCAGGGGTGTGAGCCCTGCTTCAAGTCCTTTCACATGTTATCATTGATCCACCTTCACACAGCCCTGGGTGGCTGGCACAATTATCTCCGTGTCTACAGATAAGCACGCTGCAGTAATGAACTTCCCCAGCTCGCAGAGCTGCTCTGTGAAAGAACGAGGCTCTGACCTTGGCTGATTCCAAAGTCCAAGTGCTTCCCATATGCTGCAGTGACCCTCTGGGCTCCCTTCAGCTGCTTTAAATATTTCCTCTACTTTGATCTTAGTTCTCCTCCAAGCTAACCTCTCAGTAAAGTCTGGGTAACGTTCCATCTTTATCACTGGACTGTCCCCTCATTTTCCAAATCTCTGACCATCCCTGTGTCTGGAGATCTCTCCACAGCCCTTCATTTAGCATTTGTCTTTATGCTGCCTGAATCATTCATCTGTGTAGGCTGGAAAACCACAGCACCCTGGCAAAAGGCCTTCCTTCTTCAACACCTTCCAGGCCCATTTTCATTCTGTACCTACAGAAAAAAGACGTGGGTCAGTGTAGCGTCAGGTGGAGAAAGGAGGGTGGGGAGCGCATGATGTCTAACTGCATCTCACCCCTTAGACTGGGTTGTGCAGAAGAAGCAGTCACTCTGGTTTGAAACAAATTCAAAGTCATTTTATATTAAAAAGTTGGGAAGGACAGATGATGTCTGAGCTAGAGCAATTTTATATTCAAAATAAAAATTCAGCAAGCATTCCTGGACTACCTGAAGCTGTGTACCAAGGGACTGTTCTTGAATTGAATACAATAATTATTGTGAATAATAACTATCCTGTTTCCTAATGAACTTGCTAATTCAGTTTTACCTCCAAGGCTTGAGAGAATGTCACCATCTTGTATAGGAACGGCCTATGGCTCCCTCACTACCTACCTACTATTCTAAAGATCCAGGTTAGCTTCAAAGGCTTCATCAAGACCCTGAACGACGTTGCGCCTCATTACTTAATATTTCACTGAAAAGACACTCCACCCGACTCTTCCTGTCCTGGAAATCATATTTTACAGATTTCTAATTTTGTGTCATTCTCTTTCTCCCTCTTCCTTGCCCTTCACTACCCTGCTCATGGAAGCATAAAGTCCAGGCAGGGTCTTTGTGCCCTCATTTCTCTTACACAAGCCCAAAGCATCCCATTCCCCTGCCCCAAGCCCTATGTGTATCACTGGGATGTCACTCAGCACAAGACCTACTTAGGAGCAATCGAAAACTGAGCATCATGTGAGTCAGGAAACCAATGCTGCACTCCCCAGAGCCACATCAATCTGCTGCCCTCATCCACAAGGAGCACAACAGGCCCACAGGTGCAACCTCATGCACCAAGAGGATCCAATCAAGCTTCTAAGATTCTGGTGCTCAGCAAGCATTTCTGAGTGCTGACCAAGAATGCTTCACATCTCACAGCGATCCTCAAGTACCTGTGAAGGTTATCTGCAGGAAGATGCTGTAACTGAGATTTCACCAGGGAGAGATCTAGCTCCAGTTTTCTACCTGTAGAAAGGCTTCATACATGGAGGGTTCACAGGCAGTATTCCCAAGGAAGCATTTTCCTGAACAGCGTCTGTGACATCCATTCTGCTGCTAGTTGCATTTTAGTTCAAGATTTTTCCATTTACTGCAGGTCCTTCACCCTCAGCTCTCTCCTGTCTCTGGGATGGGGAAGAGGAAAGGAAGGGGTTGGGGCATGGGTGATACCAGCCACTGTGAGAGGTCCTCTGCACTCACTTCTTTTCAGTTCCTTCAGCCTTACTACCACCGACACCACTCACGGACGAGGAAACAGGGGCTCTGAGTGGTAGAGTATTTTACTCTGTGTGGTCATCTAGATAAAGGTGCAGACAGGATTTCATCTAGGCCACACTGTAAACTGAGTCCTCAGGCATCAGACACTGTATCCGTGTGAGAAATGGACGGTTCAACAGTGGGGCCTCAGTGAAGGTCTAAGGAACTTGGCTGGAAGAAGCCCCCATGGAAGATCCTTGCAAGGGTTCTCAACCATACCTGGTGGCCCCTAGGTTTAACACAACAGCCACTTACGGAAAATACTGCACCCACTAGTTGGAACGCCCAGGGCACCAGGGGCTTCGCTTCCTTGCTCTGGCTTATTCTCAGGTGGTTGCAGATGGCAGCGTGGCTGGCTGAATTTTTGTCTAGGCAGAAACGACTCCTTACAGCTCATGTAATTTCTCAGAGATTGCCAAGCCACCGTCACCTCCTTATTTCCCTCCTCCTCGCTATTCTGTATTCTCTGCACCGCTCCCGTCCTGTGGAAATGAACACATCAAAGCCATATGGAGTCATTCTTTCTGGGCGCCCGTGTCCTTTCTCTCTTCTCCTTTTCCTGGAACATTAATATTAATAGCTTGTTTCTTTGCAGTTGCTTTCTTCTCCAACCTCAAGGGACCAGAACCTTTTCTTGGTCTTTGTGCCAGACGGTGTGCTTGTTTGAAGGCTGCTGAGGCTTGCTGGGACAATGACGTCTCTGGTGTAATCTGAGCCACACAGTGCAAGCATGTGATGCCACTCCACAGCCAGCTCCATCAGGCTGAATATTCTTTGTAATATTTGTCCTTTTGGAGGAGGAGGGAGAGTGATAGGCAAACAGTGTAGGAAAAGTCCAGTAAAATCATCCGTAGCCTGACTGGCTTGGGAGCCTGGCTGTGCAGGGAGCACTTTTGCATGCCTTGTCTCCTGGCATCGCAATTCTGCCAGGTTAATACGGGTCTCCTCATTTAATAGACCCAGAAACTAAGGCCCAGAGTGCTAGTCACTTGCCTAATGTCATATAACTTGCAAGTCTGAGGACAGAAATTCAAATTCTCTATTACCTAACTCCAAGCCCATATTTTAAACCTTCACTCTCAAATGTTTCCTGTTCTGCAGCCTTGATTCAAGCTGAGTTCCCAGAAAGTGGAGACCAGAAGAAAGGCTTCTTTTTGAATCAGACCCTCCTCAGAGCAGGAGAGCTGGCAAGGTGGTCCTCCTCCTTCATGCCCACTCCAGTCGGCCTGGGCATCATCCCCAAGTTCACAGGAGCTCTGGCAGGGAGGGCCAGATCTGTGCTTGCCAGCCCCCGGGAAAGGCCCCATCTGCACTGAGCTCTCCCTCCATGAACCAGAGTGCAGCTGTGTGTCCAGGCTCACCCAGGTGAACCCCCACCAGGTGGTGGGTGAGTTGGAGTGGAGAGGCGTGACCCACTTCAAGTCCATGGAGACCAAGGGTGTGAAAGTAGCAGAGATACTATCCTTGACTTTAAAAAAAAAAAAAAAATTAGATGTATTTCCTGGAAAGGAAAAGGCTAAAATGACCAGAATATCTAGGAATTTTCCTCTAGTTTACGGGGGTTTTCATGTTCACTATAAACAACTCTTTCCTACATTTTGTTCTCCCTGATCCTAGCAGACTTACCTTGGTTCCTCCGCTCCATCAGATTCTTCCCTGACTGAGGACTCCACAGCCTGCGTCATTTATCTAGTTCATCCTGCATCCTTTGGGCCTCATCGTGCTTGTCATGTCAAACTAGATGAGTTCCCCAGAATGGAAAACCACTGGAGCTCTAATTCATACAGCACGCTGGAACAGGGAGCAGCACATTTCCTTCAAAGGACCACAGAGCAAACACTTTCAACTCTGTGGGCCATATGGATTTTGACACGTTTTCAACAGTTTTGCAGTGCTAACTCAATCATAGGCAAGACGTACCTGAATGGGTGTGGCTGTGTTCCAATAAAACTATTTACAAAATCAGGTGGGGAATCAGACTTAGTTTTATCGGCCACAGGTTGCTGATCTTTTCCCTTGGACATCACTGATATATGGAAAGCACAGGCAGTTAACTGGGGTTTCCACAATAACGAACAAAACTAATGTCTTATAACTTGGTCTTGGCTCTAAAAGAGTAGATCCCACCCCCAAGTATAAACTAAAGCAAATATGTCTTCCGATGCTAAATCCACCTCTGATGAGTATTGTTTCAAAGAGATACAGGTGCCAGTTATATGGAGATCTTGAATCCTCAAAACCCATCGTGTGAGTTGGGAGCAAATCATTTCTTTTAACATCTATATTTTACACCATTTATAACAGGTCTCCCCAGATGCTGTCTAGGTTGGAATATTGCAAAAGAAAATTTAACTGAGAACAAGGACCACAGAAAATTAGAAATCATTTTGCCAGAAATGTTCCAATGATCGATTCTGTTTCTCTCAGGGGAAGTGAATTCATGGGTGAAACTACCATGGTACACAATTTTAATAATTCAAAATGAGTTTTTTTGGAAGCCTGGTTGCATGTGGGTTGGAATCTCTGTGGTTCTTGTCATTTGCTCTTTGCTTATACCAGCTTCCTTCCTCATCAGTGTCCCACCCAGTCCCTCTATATTACAGACTCAACTGCTGTCTCTTTCTTTGTGGATAAAAATTCTTCCTGCCAGTACCAGTGTCTGGAAGAGCCTATCAAGAGCCAGCCAGAGGACATTTTCATCAACTATTTATTAGACACCACTGTAGGTCAGGGGACTCATGTAGATAACAATAGACTATCTGCAAAGAGCTCCCAGATCAGGTGAGTGAGTTTGTACTACTCACACATGCAACACAATTCAAAATAATAAGAATGACATGCACTAGCGATGGCACCCTAGCCACCTGCACCATGTGGCCTCAGCCACTCACATCCTGGTGCCAGAACATCAAATTGTCTGGATGTAGGCTAAGGTTTGGTGAGGGTGTTACAAGGCACCAAGAGCACAGAGTAACGGTACTGGTGGAGAACATAGATGACCAAACAAAAGAAGGTGGTGTTTATATTCGCATGAGCTCAAGGTTTCCATGACTCCTTTGTGAATAACCATTATGTCAACTGGCTAGTTGGGAACTTATAATCCCTTCTACATCGTGGGCTATGCATGGGGTGACTATGCCGATAACAAATTGTATTTCTTTAATTCTATCTCTTCCTCTCCCACCCCTCCTTTAGAATGGCCTCCAATCAGCCAACAAACATGTCATCCAGTTATTCCTGGGAGTCATAAGGGACATTTGTAAGGGACCATGTGACCATACAAGCCAGGTGGGTGCAGGGAGAAATAAAATACCAGTCATTAGGATGTGTGAGATGTTCTGGAAGCACTCTATCTGCTCTCCAACTGTGGTGGAGGGGGACACTGGGCACCCGGAACCCTGGTGTTAGGGACCCCGTCACCACCGTAAGCAAAGGTAAAAGGCAGGTAGCTGGAGTGTCTATAGCTTGATCTGGTGCATGTTTTACTCTGTACAGGCTTCTGAGACCCTCCTGCCAAACCAAGCACATCCCTGGGGCCTTCCACTGAGCCCGCACATCCACATACATTCTTGCTCTCATACATATCCTTCCAAGAGCTCATTGGCAGTTTCTTAAGTAAAATGGAATATGTTTGTAAAATGAGTTTCTTCCTGCCTCCACTATATAAAAGGTAGACAAGTTTGTTTTTTTTTTTTAATTTCTTTGAAAGCCTTCCAAAGTCCCTCTGATCCACCTTCTCGCTGCACCTTATCTTCCTCTTTCATGACGCTTTTCACAGTATAATTGATCTGTGTTTTGCCTAATTGTATTTTGGGTGTCTGTTTCCTGACTGTAGCTAGCCGGAGGACAGGAGCTGTCTGTGCCTGTCATGTCGTATCAAGTTTCTTCAACGTTCATTTGCTGAATGAACAAATGAAGGAATGCACCTGACTCTCCATGGCCTGCTGCACCGCGCAGAGGGGGACTCCCACATTTGGGCCGATTAGGACCGATCTTGTCGCTAAGTGGGATCAGAATCAGACACTTCTAAAATGCCCTCTCCCCCCATGGGTAATGAACACATTGCCATTGACCCTTGGAAAGGGAAACAGAATGAGAGGGGGAAAAGAATAAGGTGGCTGGGAGAGGAGCCACTTGCCCAGTAGTAAGTCAAATTATTAATCTTCTGCGTAAAATAAAAACCCTATTTAATATTCCATGGCAAATAGGAAAATCAACACTATAACAAATAACTTCCTGCTGGACGTTTCCAGCAATCCAGACTCTAATTCTGCTGTTCATGAAAAACTGTGTGAGTCCTATAGACAGAGAGCCAAGGCTGAGTTACAGTTTGCAAGGCCAACATATTTCTGAGATCTCTCCAGGAGACCTAATGGGAAAATTCAAATGAGGCCACCTGCTTTATTACATGTCGAAAGGAGCGCCCCCGCCCCCCACCCCCAAGTGCAATTTATTCTCCTAAACTTACAGCATGGCAAATGGGATTTTTCAATGGATTTTTCTTTCAAAGGTCATCGTCTTTACCAAGCCACCAAGCTTTTTGTTGAAAAAGGATTTAGATAATTTGGGAACTGGTGTGTCAGGCTTTTTTTTTTTTTTTTTTTTTCAATTTTCTTTTTCTGTTCAGGAAGAGACCCATTCTTGTATAGTCATGCCCCATTGAACAGAGCCAAACCTGGATATAATTATTTCCTCTGAGATGAAAGCAGCCTAATATGGAAGAAGCTATTGAAATTGAAATCTCAGAAAACGACCAATCCAAGGAAAGAGTATTTTTATCAATGATGCATTCTCCCAAGAGGCACGTTATTAAAATTTCAAATGTGTGTGTGCACGCACGAAAGTATGCACACACAAATGTTCAGACATATATGCTTGTGTGTATATAAATATATATAATTATGTATATGCATATACATATATATATATATATATAGTGTTCAGAAGGAAGATAATTCAGTAATTAGCAAAGAGGGCAGAATCATAAACATCTAATTAAAATGGAAAACAAAGTCATTTTTAAAAACTGTCATAAATTTAATTAAGAAAAATTAGCATTTGAATGCAGGGCTACCTGTTGATCATGAGGTGAGGAGGTGCCGGCTTCAGGAAAACTGGGACAACTTCTATATTTACACCCTGCTCCACATCCAAATAATCACAGATTTTCTCCCATCTGGAAAAATCACACGGGGAGCTGGAATTCTTTTTGGCCATGTTTCTCTCTTTCAAGAGCCACTGAAAGGACATTAGCCATGAACCTCAGGTTTAAGAGACTTCTGTCATCCATTGAGTGTAGGCATGTCACATGGGCGAGAAACTGTCCCTGCCTCCTTGTCTTTGGTGCTACTCCAGAGACTGAGAGAGGCCTTTAGATGTTTACAGTCTGGACATGAAGCCCAGGCAGAAGCCCGTCACTCCACTTGGCCCTACGTAGGCAGGATCCCAAGAAGTAGCAGAGCGCTCCTCCTGCGGGATCCGCTTGCCTCTTTGGTATTGGTTGTTTTTGTTCTGTTCCAATATGTTTTTGTTTTTATTGTTGTTGCTGTTGTTGAATAATCCTAACTTAGCTTTTAAAGAAAATCCACTGAAGCAATGGATTCTAAAATTTTCACCTTATTCTATGTCTATCAAATACACACTTCTCCTTGGTCTTACCTTCATCCTTCATGGCAGGCTGAATCCCCCCCTCTTGTTCTTCCTGTTCCTTCTGTTGCCTGGAGTATTCTTTCTCATCTGTCCAACCTAATTGTCTCCTAGGTGTCTTTTCAGAATTGGTTTCAGCCTCCTCCAGTGAAGACTTCCTGAAAGGAGTCCTCTGTAATCAAATGGTCCACTGATGTGTGCCCACAAGACCTTGCACTTCCCATTCACTGACCTCATGGCATCCAATGGATCTGTTCGTGACTCCACCCATTCAGGAACTCTAAGCTCTTGGCTGGGAGCTCCTTCCCTTTATATCTACGGCACTTAATACAGAGTGGGCGAATTTTAAATGATAATTAGTTATTAAATTAGTTATGATGTCTTGTATTTAAAATTCTGTTTTCTGCTTTGTATTAACATACAAAACAGAATCTGGTGGGCTAGGCTCTGCTGCTGTAACAAACAATTCCTATATCTGCAGAATTATCTTGAAACAAAATATCTCTTGTCTCTCTCATCCAACATGTCTAGCATGTGCTACTTGGGGCCTCTCTACCATGAGAGCCTTTTTCTGGCCTCAGGTTGATGGAGCAGGATGTAAAATTCTGCAGGGTGATCATAGCAGAGGAACTTTCAATGTCAAGGAAACACTCTGACCAGAGGGGATGCACAAACCCTTCATCCATAACTTATTAGCAGGAAAAAGTCACATGGATCCCACCTAACTCCAAGTAGATGAGTGATTTTACTCTGCTCTAAAAAAGGGAGAGTGTGGGTTATTGAACATTTGCACTAGTGATTTTTCAACAGCTGTTGAATTGCTCTGCTGTAAAGTCCTGGTGTGGAGAAATAAGAGAGGCCTGTTACAAAGAAATAGAAATTGCATCTCAGTCTTGAGAACCTAAACCCAGCCCTGTGCCGATGCTGACTGAGTGTCCAGGTGGGCCACTGGCCTCACAGCTAGGATCTTGCCGACTTTGCAGGCTCTGACTTTGGGACTTGGACAAGTGCTCTTCCTTAGACCTGGATACTTGTCATACTTCTCTCTGTTCTTGCCTGCTGTCACTTGATTGTGCCCTGTTTGTTTTTCAGACATGTGATTTACATAGGACTTTCTCTAGGAAGCCGTCACTGGAAATCCCTCACATATACTTTAGCAGCCCTTGTAGGCACACCATCCTAGGATTTGATGGCCTTTATTTCAATCGTCCATCACCTCTTACCTGATGGAATGACTCATGAAAGTACAAATCCTGCCGTGTTAACCACTGTATCTGAAAGGCTGAACATATTAGTTGCTCAAGAAATATATTGTTTAAGGAATGAAATAATGATTTACATGAACAAATGAAATCTTTGCTGTTTCTGTATTATTTCAAGGCAGTTTTCTCCAGTGTGATTTTTTTTTTTTTTACTATTTTCCAAGAGAAGAAGGGATTCATTTCCTTTACTCACCCTTGGATTTAATCTAGAACCACTTTTTGGTCTTTCCAGAGTTCTCCATTCTGAAGTTTATAGACTCACTACACCCTCCCCGACACACATGCATCTGGAGACTTGGTTTCCTGTGTGAAAAATGGAAGATTTATCTATAACTGCTGCCAGGATGCCTATAGGTTCTAAGACTGCTGATTTCATGTTTTCAAACCAATGCTACATTCCAATCTCTTCACCAGTTTTTTTTTTTTCTTTCTTTCTTTCTTAAAACAAATCTCTTACCCTCTGACCGGCTCAGTGGCCTCTAAGCAATCTTAAGATGCATTAGTCTCCTCTGAAAGGAGGTTGCACACTAGGTCACCACTCCTTGTGATGGGCAGAAAACCCTGCCTTGTTATCACCAATATTGCCTGAAATGCTAACATTTATTTATTTATTTTCCATTTATAAGTCAAATTCTGTGCCAGGTATTTCCCCACAGGTGAGCCATAGGTGTTAAGTCAACCTCGTGTCTTCTCATAGCTCTCTTCCTTGGAAAGGCTATCCTCTGAGTAAGATGTGCAGCGTCCTTTTTCTCCCTGTGCAATAAAATGTTTTCCCCCACTCATCCTCCCCAGGGGAGGGTTTCGATGACCGCCCGTGGCATCCTGCACACCGTTCTGACAGTGTGCTCTACTCCCCAATGGGACCCTACTCGCATCTTGTGATCAGCACTTAATATCTGTCTTCCCCAACAAGGAATACGCTTTCTTGAGGGTATGGTTTGGGATTATCTTGCTCAGCATCTAATTCTTGGTGTTTGGTAAATTATTCCAGCACTTTATTGACAGGAATATAACAAATATTTGTCAAATGAATGAGAGAGGACTTTCTGGTTGGATTGAGATAGAACCAGGTGTTAAATTATACAGTTAGTTGCTGAGTTGCCCATTTCTTAAGTCAGGTACAGGCCTAGAGCCCAAGGGGAAAATGACACTGAAAGACATCATAAAAACTTTTTTGACATACTTTTCCAGAACTTTGGAATCAAATTACCTTGTAAGTAGCTATTTTAATGTTGGGATATATAAATACTTTGTAAGTATTTTCCAAAACACTTCAGTTTTATTTCTGGAAGGTACCCAGAGTAAGAAAGAAGCCACCATTACTGGTTTAATTATTTAACCAAAATTAAATCTATGGCCTCTAAATCCTTGATCTTAGCCCATAATCTAAGCATCTTGAGATGTCCTCACCCCTTCTTCTACTTGTGGTCTTGTTACCACTTCCTAATTCTACAGCTTTCCAATGAGAAGCTGAATGTTTGATGTGAAAAGGCAAATCAACAGCTGTGTGCCTATCAACCGTGTGGAGAAAGGAAGGGATTCTAGCTGGACTTGCCTGAGTTGAGTACAAACCTCCTTTAGAAAACAGTCCAGCAAATTCATCTGCTATTTTGTGTGTGCAAACCTCAGTGCATTTAGCAGTTCCCCACTTTCAGATGGGTTTAATTCCAAAAGCACATTTCTGTTTCAGATCTTTTGAGAATTCAAAACCATTTTCTCATAGAAAACAGCATTATAAGTGGTTGAAAGTTTCCCAGGCTAGCTCACCCAAACCCACTTATTCCATTATTTAGCAGAAATACATTTGCAATTATAAAAGTAGAGAATAATGCTGTAAAGTGCCATTTTCTTTTACATCCATAAGATAGCTAAACAGGGAGAATATAGCCAAATGCATTTAAAAGTCAGATTTTTCAGGCCCTGACATCTGCTTTACACACAACTATAAATAAGAAAAATCAACAGGAACCCGGTTTTATATTGCTTATTATACAAGCATTGTGGAACATATACTAGCTGTCTCCTAACTTCCCTCCTCCCTGTCTTCATCTAGAAAAAGAAATTAATATTTAACTTATAGTTGGATATGAGAACAACCAGAAGAATTTATTTTACAGCTCCTGTGTAGCTAGGTATAGCCATGTGGTTAATTTGAAGACTGGGGTACACACAAAAATATTGTGTGTGATTTCCGGATTATGCCCCTCCGCCATGTATCCCCCTCCCCCATCAATGCACTGGAATGTGCAAATACTGAGGAGTCATCCTAGACAGTACAATTGAAAGTGAACTCTAGAGCATAATGAAGCAAAGACAAGTTTAGAGGACCTTGTCCATCAAGGCTTCCCTATCAATCCTGAACCATCCACATAGCAATTGTTATATCGGAAAAAAAATAAACTTGTCACTTATTTGAGTCACTTATTTTGGGCCTTTCCATGATAGTTCCTAAATAGATATCGGAACCAATATAAGCAACGAATGATGTTCTGGGTAAAGAATGCTGTGGAGATTCTGAAGGAAATGTCACAAAATCTCCAAGACTTTTTATTTTCCTCGAAAAAAACACTTTCCTATATCTGATGAATATTTACCAAAATCTCTTGTGGAGATTCTGAACCACATTCTGCAGTCTAAGAATGTGCTCATAATACCCCCCTCCTGCCTTCTTTTCTTCCTCCCTTCTTTCCTCCCTTATTTGAGCTCCAAGATGGGCCAGGGTTTGAGCTAAGAATATTCATATACAATTCAAAAAAACACACATTTTATCTTCCAGAAAGTCACAGATTCATAGGAGAGACAGGAAGGGAAACAAATAATTGTTCTGTAATGTGGTAAGTGCTATAATGCAATTATTTCCAAATTCTGGGGAAGCACAGAAATACAAAGATCTTTTGAAAATTCTCAGAAACTTTGACTAAAAAACAGAGAGAAGGGGTCTAGGGGATTCATAGCTAAAGGGTGCTATGAGTTGATGAAAATATTCTACAATTGATTAGACGGTGAGTGTTCAACTCTATGAAAATACTAAAAGCCAATGCATTATGCACTTTAAAAGGATAAATTGCATAGTACATAAGTCATCTCTGAATAAATCTGTTAAAACAGAGTGAGGAAAGATTCTGAGCTTCATTGGGAAGAGATTCTTGTTTTAGTCTGACTTCCAAGATGACTGGATGCCTGCACGTGTCCACAGTTGTACATATTTGATTAGATCAAAATAATGCTCAAAAGTCTTCTGTTTCAGATTCACATTAGCTTGATGGTAAGATCCAGAGGCTCAGTTACCTCTCATAGAGAAATGATGCAGAAATGAATCAAGGAAAATATTCTGTATTTTTTTCACTTGAAGTATTCATGTTTGCATAAATACTTATCCTATACTTATTTTGTAAATATTTCTATACTAGTACATGTATATTCATTTATCTTTAATGTATTTAATTAAAGACCTATAGTGGAGCACATTAAAGGCTCCAATTTTTCACCCTTCCTTGTACCAGTCTGCTGCCATGGAATATCAGTGGTTATTATGTAAGCAAAGTTTAGAAAGCACTTGCACACTTGGATTTATTCTTGCACTTCTGACATTGTCACTGGACAAGAAGAAAAATAGGAGGCATATGGACTTTAACTATGCCCAATTCAAAATAGATGACTGCCAGTCAACCACCAGCTCATGAACATACCCAGCTGAGATGGAGGAACAGAGACCCTGCCAGGCAATCTCAGGGTAGATCAGCTCACCAACCTCCATCCAACTTACATAAGTCATGTTGGTTAAACAGATGTCATTAGCATGTGGTTGTCATGTAAGGAAATCATGGGCATGGTTAACTGATAAAAGTCCAAGAGGTGTTCATGATCAGGCAAGTTGGGGACATACTTCTCTGGTCCTAAGCCCCACTCTCCCTCCTCCACTCAACCCAAATACCAGCAAGGGATCCAAAATTTCCAAGAATACCTTTCTCACCTCTCTTAAGCTCATAGATGAAGGAGCTACAAGAACAATTGATTGAAACTCTGAGATTGGCTGAACAGATATTAATCAAAGTCTTTCTACTGGTAGATAGAGAAACTTCAAGCAGGTTTCTGTCATTACCTGCTAGTGAACATTCTCTCATTTGCTGCTAGTGAACATTCACATCTCAAAGCCACTGCTTTCACGTGTCAGGGAGCAAAATCGATATCATTGATCTCAGGAAACAATAGAGGTCTCTGCCTGCAGAGACAAACTCATTTTCCTCTCTCAGTAAAACCCAGGCTTCATTTTCAAGTTCATGTGACTTATTCACTCAACATTGAACATGTGTTCCAGGAGAAGAGGAAGGAGATGGTGGTTGTACCATCTTTGAGTTTCCTTTATACATGGATTTTATCTATGCCCCTGATTCACGAAGATCTCAGGCAAACATAGGATTTAACATCTCGTGCTACTCTCCAGGGTATCCCAGAACTAAGAAAAGTGAGGACATATTTTTTTTTCAGAAATCCCAGACTGTGATTTGCAATTGTTTAATTAGATTATTGAAATTGTTTTATTTACAGTGTCACAATATAAAGCATATTCTCAAGAGATACTTATTATGCATGTAAAAACCATCAAAAAATTTTATGGAGTTAATCTATCTTATAGATTCAATAACAAATAGTATCCAAATTATCCTGAAATATAGATTATGAATACCAACTTCCAACAATTTTTGTGTATGTTTGTATATGTTTGTGTGTGTGTGTGTGTGTGTGTGTATTTCAGAAAAGACAGTGTAACAGTTTTTTTTTTTTTTAATTGTGACTAGAATTAGACAAACATGGATTTGAATCCTTCCTCCATTATTTTCTAGTTGTGTACTTGGGAAGTTACTTCAGCTATATATACCTCTGTTTCCCCATTTGTAAGTTGAAGATAATAAAGACCTCGCATAACCATTGTAAAATTAAAATCATCTATGTCAAACACTTAGCATATTCCTTGTGCACAGAAATTTAATAAATTGGATGATTTTTAAAAGCCTTACAGATAATTTTTGATGTTTTATAAAAAGAAATAGAAGACAGCAATCTTAAAGGAAGAATGAGTTATCAGTTCAGAGATGTCATTCCATGAGATCTTAGAAACTTGTGTTTGATTAATTCGTCACTCTGGTCATACAACTATGGAAACAGGTGACACATGGCTGCGTTAGAAGCTCTCAGTCCCACCCTGGAGGAGCAATGGAAACTGCACTAATACCCACATGCCCATGGGAGTAGGAGACTGAGAAGCATTATTAGGTCTCATGGCGCTGGTCCACTCTACTTCCAGGGAACCTTTACATTGATGAGCACCTGGCACATGCCAGGCACGGTAGAGGTACAGAATATTAAATGCAAATTCTTAGTATTTTATACTATTGCAACAGCCCTTTTTTATTTATTTTTTTATTGGTTATTCAAAATATTACAAAGATTGCAGAATCACATCAGTTACACATCCACATTTTTACATAATGCCATAATAGTAACTGTTGTATTCTGCTACCTTTCCTATCCTCTACTATCCCCCCTCCCCTCCCCTCCCATCTTCTCTCTCTACCCCATCTACTGTAATTCATTTCTCTCCTTTTTTTTCCCCATTCCCCTCACAACCTCTTATATGTAATTTTGTATAACAATGAGGGTCTCCTTCCATTTCCAAGCAATTTCCCTTTTCTCTCCCTTTCCCTCCGACCTCATGACTCTGTTTAATGTTAATCTTTTCCTCCTGTTCTTCCTCCCTGCTCTGTTCTTAGTTGCTCTCATTATATCAAAGAAGACATTTGGCATTTGTTTTTTAGGGATTGGCTAGCTTCACTTAGCATAATCTGCTCTAATGCCATCCATTTCCCTGCAAATTCCATGATTTTGTCATTTCTTAGTGCTACGTAGTACTCCATTGTGTATAAATGCCACATTTTTTTTATCCATTCATCTATTGAGGGGCATCGGGGTTGGTTCCACAGTCTAGCTATTGTGAATTGTGCTGCTATGAACATCGATGTGGCAGTATCCCTGTAGTACGCTCTTTTAAGGTCTTCAGGGAATAGTCCAAGAAGGGCAATAGCTGGGTCAAATGGTGATTCCATTCCCAGCTTTCCCAGGAATCTCCATACTGCTTTCCATATTGGCCGCACCAATTTGCAGTCCCACCAGCAATGTACAAGAGTACCCTTTTCCCCACATCCTCGCCAGCACTTGTTTGCAACAGCCCTTTAAACACAATGTTTTCCCATCATTGAGTACCTAGAATTAAATAGTAAAATACCTGACATGTATCAGGTGCTTATTAAATATTCACTTATGGAATGAAGTAATTCACTTGATAATAACATCACAAAAGTTACAGTAGCAAATAATGTCCTTTTTAGACAAACAACAAAGGTCTTCAACAAGAGACAAAGCACCTTGCCCTACATGGTGCCCATATGGTTTGCTTTCATTTGTTTTATCCAAAAGGGACTGAGAGACCTCACACTGGGCATTGCATATGACATCTGAGATTATCATGACTCAAATCATAAACTCTTTGGAACAACTATTGAAAGCATTGTGTAAATATACTTGTACACACATACACGTGTGTACCCAGATATGTACACACACAATTCTTAGAGGAATAAGCAACTTAACTGAATACCCATTCTAAGATGAGGAACAGACATTTAACTTCCCAAAGAGGCAGTCTTCAAAGTATTCTGACCTGGTTCCAGGAATCATAAATTTACATAAATTAAAATTTGAAATCATGATTTTCTAAGGATTATTCCAGAAATGATTGCTATATTTAAATAATGAACAGATTGATGACATCCACCACAAGAGGCTTGAGTGGCTTAGTTTTCCCATGGACTCTCCCTACATAGCATTCAGCTTCCATGGATAAAAATATACAGATTTCCTGTCCTCTTCCCTTGAGATTGTCTTAATTGTCTCGGTATATCTATGTGCCAAGTATCTCTATTTTTATAAGCTTCCAGGCAATTCTGGGTCCAGGTATGGGAACACTTCAATCAGCTCTAGGACCTTTCCATTAGTAACTGAGTCAGCCAGAAGAGAAAACCACAACGTCTCTCCCTCCCCAGATCCTGAGTTACCTGATTGGGTAATCAGATGCACCTTCTTTCTTTTGCCCTTTACATGTCCCATCTGAAAACTGCAAACAAAGAATGAAAGGCTGACCAGCTGACCATCCCAATTAAATAGCAGCTCTTCAATCAAGAGCATTATTTGTACTGTGCTCTCCTGCTCAACTTCCTAAGATTATCTTAGGATTCATGTGTGAATCCATTGAGTCTCGATGTCAATCACTCTCCCTCCTCTGAGTTTGCTAATCTCCAGAAACTGAGCCGATCTCAAAGGTGTCAGCTTAAAAGTGGAAGATCCCACCCCATCCGTTTACTGGTTCTTTTCTTGTTGGAATTCCAAGCCCCATTTCATCTGGATCCCATGATCTGACCTCACCCTTTGCAAAGATTCCAGAACCAGAAAACGAGGTTGTAGCTTCATCATGTGTATATGAGGGAGGGCTCAGGGTAAGTACAGCTCCAATCACCCAGTCATCTTCCTTAACATCCCACATCAATATGGTTAAATATTTGTTTGTACACCATTATAAAAGTAACTGACACCATTGTAATTTGATAAGCATTTTTGTTTATTTAAGTCTCGCTCAAGAGATTATGACCATTGGATGACAGAGGCCTTGACTGACTTTCTCACTTCCACCCATCCAGGACCTGGCACAGAGCCTGGCACCCAGGAGAGCTCAATGACTACTTGAGAACCTGATAAGATGGGGATGGGTCTTGCTATCGTTACACATGGGTTTGGTTTCCTGCCCTCTGGAAATACTCTTTCAGAACCAATTAGTGTTATATATATATATATTGCTTATGTCAACCATGGGAATTCTGAGCTCTTAGCATGGGTTCTAAGAAGATCAAGCAATCAGGAGATGCATTAGGGTAAGGCAGAGTAGAGGGAGAAGCTGCAGATAACTCTGGCTTGACCTGCTTAAGCCTTGAGTCCATAGGCATGAGCTGTCTGTATTTGTCTGGAGGAAGAACAAGAATCAGAGGGATGTTCAACTTTGAAAGACCTCCCTCGGCTGCTCTGAAGACCTGTTGACCCCACCACAGACACTGCAGGGTCCACGTGCAGTGCAGACTGAGCATTCTGCATCTGGCAGGTGCATCCAAAGAGACATGGGGAAAAGGGATGCAAGTGAGAAAAGTCTTAAAAGAGAGAATGAAAAAGTGAGTTGACCAGTGTGAACAGGTTGATCAAAATACGTTTTTATCCCTGACTTGCCCACAAAACCTCCTTCTCCCGATAAGTTAGAGCATCCCTCCTAAGTCCTCACCTGATATCTGAGCAACAGAGTGGGATGAAATCGGTTTTCATGTTTTACAAGGCCAAAGGCACTACAGAGAACTCATAAGATCCAGAACAGTCAGAATCAGAGGTTTTAGAACTGGAATGGATTTTCCAGAAATCTTCTGGTTCAAATACCCGCCTTTGTCAGATAATGTTTGATTTTCTCCATTTTCTAGATCTCATGAGATAGCATGAGGTCTGTGCTTAAGAAGGAAGAATAGAAAGGGACTTAGAAGAGGGATTAGTCCTCAAAACACAATTTTTTGCAAAAAACTGCTCATGACCTAACAACCAGGACCTATTGGAATAAGTGACCTATTGGAATTCCCAATCAGAATCATTCTGATTTTTGAAAAAATTCTGGCAAGTCTGTCCATATGTTTCTCTTAAAGAAGGAACTACATTCTAGAAGTGCCTTTTTCTTTCTCAAAGAAAACCATTTAGAATGTCCTGACAATCCCTTTCCAATATAAACACCCCAGAGGAGTGTGAAAATCAAGAGTCAAGAAAGGTGACTCCAGGGACCAGCTCTGACTCACCCCTCAAGAACTAAGAGGGGGAAATACACACAAATCATTAGCCCAGAGACAGATGGGAAATAAGCACTACGAATCCTTCTGCTCTTGTGCCCTTACTTAATCATCATTTCCCCATCTATTTGTGGGAGTGTGTTGAAATAACTTTCTCTTCCCAGTGAGAGTTTTTATTTCCCCACTTACCTGAAGGTGCAAAAGGCCAAAACACATAATTTGTTAAGAAGTGACTGGGCACATCCAGGACATATGTATTCCCAAGAGGATATGTATACCCAGAGGATACCTGGGTCCTGCAGGCTCCTGATAAGGCACTTACTCAGTATCTCAGAACAAGAAGACTTCCCTTCGCACTCCAGACTGATAGCACTATAAAAAAGAGCATTGACAGGAACCTTCGTGTCCTGGGTGTACAGCCCAGAGCTCTCACAATAGGATGTTCTCAATAAATATTCAGTGCATGTACAATCTGCTTCTCACCAGTGTTTCTCACCTGGGGATGACTTGCTCCCCAGGGAACTTTTGACAATATCTGAAAACTCTTTTATTTGTCACAACTGGGATGAGGTGCTAGTGTCATCAAGGGGACAGAGGCTAGGAATGCTGTTGAACATGCTATATACACAGGACACCCCATCGCACAGTTAAGAATCACCCAGCCCTAAATACAGTACTGTGGAGGGTGAGAACTGTCTCATTCCATGCAGTCCTTTTAGAAATAAAAAATTAGATCACCGAAGAGATGAAATGTCTTGCCCATTGGAAAGGTGACAAAGTCAGAGCTGGGTCTTGACTCCCAGATACCTACTCTAGAAACCAGGACAGGTCTCTGCAGATCACTCACGTGATTTCCTAGGCCAACAGGCTCACACTAAAAAGAGAATCTTAGATTACAGCATGATTTCCTCATGTCTATTTTTACTTTAAAAAGAAGAAAACCTCCGAGCTTGGAATATATACAGAAGCAAATATTGTTGCAGATTTATCTTTGATTTTTTTCTTTAGTTTTTCAGATTGATAAATATTTTTTTATCATTCATTTTTCTAAATATAGATTAATAACTGTTTAAATAGTGATAAATTAAGGTCTTGGGAAGGCTCTTCAGCCCTCTCTCTCTCTCTCTCTCTCTCTCTGTCTCTGTCTCTAAAGAGAATGATAGGAAACAAATAGGGGGAAAAGTTCAATTTGCGAACTTCGAGTAGCAGTTGTATCATCACATTTTCAGCTGTAGGCATTAGTTCCTCCTGCAGGAGAAGCCCAGGCTGGAGCACCCCCAGAATCACCGATGATCCCCCAGGAAAGCTTGTATTAGCAGATGCTTGCAGGGTCCAGAAGGCAAAATGAAACAGGAGAAGCAAAAATCTTTGGGTCTAGACAGCTCTGCCATTTACTTGGGTGAGTTAATTAACCTCTCTGAGACTGAACTTTCTTCTCAAAATTGAAATTCTGTAAAAGGAAATAATTATAGGGATGCTAAAATAAAAGAAGAATTAAATTCCTCCTGAGAAGAGTGAGCACAAACTTGGTGAGAAGAATAGATGTCTGCTTCTTACTGTTGACAGTGCTTTTACTTTTTTTCCCTCTTTTTACTCTTCCTAAGAAGACTAAAAATACCTGGGCAAGAAATAAAGGTAAAATGCATTCTCTCCCCTCCTCCTCTAAGTCAACTATGGTAGCCCCCAGATTCTTTAGACACTACAATCTCTCCAGTAGGTTTTCTCAGGGGGTCAACTGGGTGACTTGATTCCATTAGCAGCTCAACAGATCCCTAGAAGCATGTATTCCCCAATGTGTGTCGGTCATTGCACTGTGCACTCAAAGGACCCAAGGGGACAAAAAAAAGCCCCTATCCTTGGGAAGCCTATGATTCAGTAAGGAGACAAGACAATGGTACACATGAACCTAAAATGTCAGAGTTGTTGTATATTAATACAGGTTAAGCTGAGTATTCATTCCTTAGCTTCAAAGGGCAAAACAACTGCTGGCTGGGCTCTGGGAAAAAGTTTCAGGGAAGGGTGACATTAGAGGTGACCATGCAAAAAAGGAGAGAAAGGATCTAAGTAGAGCTGTCAGGGAGTAGGAGAGATCAGCCTGGTTGCAGAGGGCAGAACTCTCGAACCTGAGAGCTGCTTCCCAGGAAGGCAGACTGTGTGCAGAGAGCTAATGTGGGCTACAGACCAAATGAAGACAGATTCTGAAGGGGAAGGGGCCATGTTCACTTGTTCATATATTCCATTTTATTTTTTTTATCCCATCACACACACAAAAAAAGTGCTACTAAAAGGTGTAGAGTTGGGGTGAGACAAGAGGGTGCTTTGGGTTATCTCCAACTCTGCAAGGAGCAGAAGTATTGATTGGTGCAGGGCAGGGAAAGGAACATGAAGACAGCAGGAGCTTTTAAATTGCAACCATTGTGTGTGTGTGTGTGTGTGTGTGTGTGTGTTTTAATTAATTAATTTTTTGGAGAGAGGTCTCACTAAATTGTCCAGGCTGTTCCCAAATTCACTATTCTCCTGCTTCAGTCTCTCCATAGTTGGGATTACAAACATGCCATATGCCTGGTGCAATCTGTTCTTTCTCTCCACTGTTTGAACTGGAGGGATAAGGTCTGATATTTGGAAGGGGTCTTCAAGGTCATCTGGTGCAACTTTATACCTGACGCAGAAATTATTGAGGTTACACACTTGGCCTGAGCATCCCTCTTATGGGAGGATCATGGGTGCACAAAATGGTCCAAAGTGAGGAAGCAGCTCAGCTCCACAGATGCAGAAGGAGAGAGGCCCAGGAAACAGGTCACAAACTCTGGCTGCTAAGACGGGAGCTCCAATACAGGTTTGCCTCGATGAGCAGGGCAACCTTAGCAGGTTATTGTCCAAATCTTTCCTTTTCTATACGTGAATGAAAACCTTTCACATACAGAGATGGGTTGATGTGTAATGAGATATCTTACCTACCAAGCCTCAGCACAGTAGATGCATACCCTTCCCTGTGATCTGAACTAAATTATCCTGCTCATTTCACCTAATCATAGGACCTAACTTCACCCTCTCAAAACAACAGTTTGTTCCCGATTTCACAAGAGAATATTAGAAGACAGCAACTGCATCCCTACAGGCCTTCTCTTTCTTAAGTAAAACATCACCCTCCTCAAGTAACATATTTTGCAAAGCACTCATCCTTGCAATCCTAATATATGCACTGTGATGATGTCTAAAGTCTTGGTCTTTTATATAAAACTACATAGGATAAGGGGTACAAGCAGATTTTCTCAAAAGCAATCCAGATTAGCTCACTTCTTCTAAGGAGTGAGTTTGCTTAGCTAAATGGCAGAGGGGGGACCATGTTGATGATCTTTGCAGACTTCTGACCCTGTTTTTAATCCCTCCAGGCCCTAGTCTGACAACTTTGCAAATGTAGTGTAGGACAAAGCACTGGGGGGAAAATTGAGAATCACTGGTGTAAGACACATGGATCAGCGTTCATCTGACTACCCAAAATAAACCAAGACTAACAAGACTAAAATAACTCCAACACTTCATGCTAAAGAGGCACAGACAGGCTCCTGTTAAGACCGTGCAGAAAAGTGCTATAGTTTTAGTACAGCTAGACTGGCCTTGGGATCCCAGTACAGCTAAATATGAGAGAAGAAATAACACTGGTGGGAGAGGCTCAGTGTCCCTCCTGCTAGTGCTAAGAACCAGCTGCTTCTGCCTTTTAGAAAACTGAAGCTTCTTCTCCAACTGACCTGTGGCCCAGAGCAAACACTTAGTGATGTGCGTTGATTGGTTTCTGTGAACTGGGCTCTGCATAGAGTCTTGAGGATGGCAAGACAATTATCAGAGCATTGCTGAAGGTCGGCCTGAGGAGGCTGACAGCACAGCCTGCCTGCTGTGTCTGCGGGTTCTGTCTCCACAGATCCAACCAACCGTAGATTGAAAGTATGCAATAAATTACATCTCTACTGAACATATCAAGACTTTTTCTTGCCATTATCCCCTAAACAATACAGCCAAACAACAATTTATGTAGAATTTGAATTATATTTATACATTATTCGCAATACAGAGATGATTTAATGTACCCAGGAGGATGTTCCAAATTTAAGGACTTTAGCAACCAAGAATTTTGGTGTCTTGGGGGTTCTGGAATCAGTCCTTGATGGTTACCTAGGGACAATGGTATACTGTGCCAGATGAATACAGATAATTGAAATGTAGATTTTGCACTTCAAATCCAAGTTTGGGGAAGGGGGACTACAAAGAAAATGCAAATAAAGCCAAGTGTAACATGGTGGCATAAGAGCTATGGTGGTGTGTTCAAAGTGTCAGCAGCAGGTATGAAGCAGTCAGGGAGGGTCCTCTCAGGGTAGCTTTAGGAAGGAGCACTCAAATTTCTCAGAGATTTCACCAAGCTAAAAAGATAGGAGTGAGTTTTCTAGGGCAATGGAATAATAGCCCAGCACCCAAGGAGTGTCCAAGCCAGTGCAGGGGAAATGAGAGGTTGTAAAACAATGTCGATTTGAAAAGGGAGAGAGAAGGGAGATTGTATGGAAATGGAAGGAGACTCTCAATGTTACACAAAATTACATATAAGAGGTTGTGAGGGGAAAGGGGGGAAAAAAACAAGAGAGAGAATTGAACAACAGCAGATGAGGTAGAGAGGGAAGATGGGAGGGGAGGGGAGGGGGGATAGTAGGGGATAGGAAAGGCAGCAGAATACAACAGTCACTAATATGGCATCATGTAAAAATGTGAATGTGTAACCAATGTGATTCTGCAATTTGTATTTGGGGTAAAAATGGGAGTTCATAACCCACTTGAATCAAATGTATGAAAGATGATATGTCATGAGCTTTGTAATGTTTTGAGCAACCAATAAAAAAAAAAAAAGAAAAGGGGAAAAAGGGGGGTTTGTTGAAATGGAAATGGCACAGAGGATTCTGGCAACCGTGTAGAGAATAAGTTGAAAGAGAAAGAGCAGAGACAGGAATATTAGTGAGGAGTCTATGCCCAAGCCCATATCAAAGATGAGACAATGCTTCAGGGGGTGCTTTAGGGATGGAGAGGAAACAGTGGGTATGATAGGCATTCTTGTCAATGGGCTAAGTCAAGTTTCTGAAATGGTAGTGTGTCCTACACCGGGACATGAGGATTAAGGGTGGACCTGGATATCTCCAGGCACCAATGCAGGAGAGCCACCAGGAAGAAAAAGGACAATTTTCCTTTCAGTATTTATGCAAAGATGTCAGGAGAAAAATAAAACCTTTATCTCACTAAATAAACGTTGAGCATTTAACACATCCCCCACTCTTACTACCAGGCACTGGCATATGCTCATTTGGTCTGTAATCTCATCTATTATTTAAAATCATTTTTCAAGTGATTATTTTACATCCGTAAGCTTCACTGAATGTACATACCTTGCCCAAGGTCACAATAAACCATTAGCTTATATATAAAGAGTAACGAAGCAGTAAAACATTTCAACAGCTATTAAATTGAAGAAAAAAAAAAATGTCTATATCTCAGCAGCCCATGTGGCCCAGTCCCCTCACATTAAATAAACTTCCAAAGAAAACAGTTTTCCTCACATATTGCTGGTGGAAATGCAAATTGATGTCGTCCTTCTAGAAGGGAATTTGGCAGGTCTTAACAAAATGTCACATGCACTTATCTTCTGACACAGTAACCTCACTTCTAAGAATCTATCTATAAGCTATACTTTTAACAATATGAAAACACATGCACAGGTTATTTATTGCAACACTGTTTGCATATGCAAAATATTGGACACAGCTCAAATACCCCTCCCTGGGAGAGTGACTGGAGAAAGCTAAGTATACCCACACTTTAGATTACTGTGAACCCATAAAGCAAGTGAGGAAGATCTCTATGTACTGATATGAAATGGCCTTAAGGATATATTTTTTCAGTGAAGAAAGAAAAGTACAAAATATGATATATCTCTGGAGTATGCTACCCTTTATGCAAGGAAAAAGGAACTGTAAGAAATAAAGCATGTATCTTTTCATACACAGAGAAGGAATACAGGACAGAGAAGCCAGGCCCAGGAGAGCTGGGTTACTTTAAAGAGGGAGGTTGAGAACCTGATGGGAAGAAAGTGAGCAGACTTTCTCTGAGCATCCCTCCAGTTTAGCTCTGACTCTCCAAACCTGGCAAGATATCTTGCACTCACAAAGTAATTAAATAATTAAAGACAACCAAGATATAGGGGACAGGTGACCTACCTACCGGAATGCAAATAGTAGCGAATAATCTGAACACCCATCCTGCAGGAAGGCGTGGGGAAGAAATGACCCAAAAAACTTGGAAATCAGTAATGTGGCTGCAGCAGAGGGCTGGAGACACGTGGAACTCTGTATAGACATACTCTAGTAGCAGGCTTTTTTTTTTTTTTTTCCAAATCGAGTTATAAATTAGAAGTGCTACAATCAGTGAGTAAATACAGTGACTGTACCATGGATAACGCAATGCCAGTTTTCTCACTGTTCCAGAAAGGAGTTGCAAACCGGAGGGAGAAACAGCCTCAGGATGTGGGATTGGAGCTGGAAGTATTGGTATGACGTCATAATTTTCTCGATGCCTGCATGTGTATATGAGTCCACATGCATTTACACATATCTACAGATGGAAATAAATTTATGTGTGTTGTATGCATGAATAAACATACACATATTCTATACTTCTGTCTGATAAGAAGCCTTAGAAACAATAGTAGCAACGAACTGAGTAGCAACGAACATATCTAGTGCCCATACCTTGGTTTCCAAATGTCATCTCTTTGATAAAAGGAACCAGAGAGTCTTAAAAAGTGGTTGATTCCAGTGCAGGATAAAATAAAATTGGCAGGTTTAGTATAGTTTGTAGCTCTGCAGTTCTGCTCAGGAGTGCTCTACCATTGAGTCATATATCAGCTCCTTCTTTATTATTACGTTAAGACAGGGTCTTGCTAAATTATCATAGCTGGCCTCAAACTTACAATCCTCCTGCCTCAGCCTCCCAAGTAGTTGGGATTACATGTGTGCACCACATATTGTTTTTTTCTATGAAGAGTGAAGAATTCATTGAGAATGTAAGAAGAGCCTCAGATATTTTATGACGTCAGAAAATAAAGAAATGCTCTAAAAGTTATGAGGACATGTCAAAAAAAGCACAGCAGCTATCTTGAATAAACTCCTGCTGACTAAATCTGGGACAATTTGAGTAACAAAATAAATACCAGTAGTGATGGATTATAATGCTCAGACTAACATAAATATTCATGAGCTCATACTGATATCAATAAATAATTGAATATTAAATGAGGAGGAAGGGACAGCTCTTCCTTACAGAATTCAATTAATAATTGTATGAGAAATGATGGAAAGAAAAAAATGACCATTAGTACACACTTAGGTATCACTGTAGAGGAATCATTGATGGATGCTGTAGGTATCACTGCAGGGGAATCATTGATGGATGCTGCAATTAGAGGGACAGAATGGTGAGATGCAGGAAGCTTGCACAGCTGTGTGTCTCCCAACAAGAGGCTTAGGAGCCATAAGAGTCTGGTTACAATGGAGAACCCTGGTAGACAGCAACTTAACCACATGATCAGAATCAGTATCATCAATAATAGGATAAATTGACTTCATTTTCTTTCCAATTGATTGCAAAGGAAAGGACAAGGGTAATAGCCTAATTTCTGTAGTAATATTGCCAAAAGTATATTGGTTTAATCAAATAGACCCAGATGGAGGGGCCATCTACAAAATAACTAGGGTAGTATTCTTCAAAAGCATCCAGATCATGGAAAAAATAAGGATGGAAGTATGGACCCAGGTATAGTGGCTGGCACTTGTAATTTCAGATACTATGGAGGCTGAGGCAGGAGGATCACAAGTACAAAGCCAGCCTCAGCAACTTAGTGATGTCCTGTCTCAAAAAAAAAAAAAAAAATTATATATATGCAGGGATGGGTCAGGCTTGGGGGATATAGCTCAGTGATAGAGCACTGGAGTGCATACCTAGTCTGTGCAAGGCCCTGGGTTCAATCCAAGTACCATACATCTCTTCTCCAGAAAAGGAGGTAGAGAGAAGGAAAAAGAGGAGGAGGGACCAGGGGAACTGTTCCATACTGGAGAGACTAAGGAGATTCAGTGGGATTCTACGTTGATTCCTGGACCGGATAAAGGACAATAATGAGACAACTGCTCAATTCAAATAGAATATGTAGATTAATTAATATTGTATCAATTTCAATTTCCTGACTTCAATAGTTGTAATATGCAATATGTCAACCTGAGGGGATGCAAGATGAAGCATATAATGGAATTTTGTATGAGTTTTCAAATTTCCTATAAGTCTTCATTATTTTAAAATAAAAAGTCAAATATATTCATATAAAATTTCCCCAAATGGTCTACAACCCACTAAGTATATCAAGCCTTTTTTGCTTGCTACTCAAATCTTAGCTCTTTATTATGCACATCAAGAGCATTCCTGACGTTTTTTTCTTTACTTCTCTCTCCCTGGATTCTCTACCAGAGAGGAGCCCAGGAATTGACCCCCTCCTTCCTGTTTGTGCTCATTTCCTCATTCCCATTTCTCAATTTATTCTTACATTTCTGTGACCGGGGGTGGGGGGACAGGAAATCCATGAACCAAGAAAGTGAAAACAGAACTCTTAATAGAGAACGGTAGAAAAAGAAACCCTAACTGGCCAAAGAAAATTACTTTCATGAACGGAAGAAGGGAAAGACAGGGACAAATTATGCCTATAGACTATCATTAAACACAATCGATGGTAGATGATGAATTAAGGATGGTGGGGAAGGTGTGAAGCAATATGAGAGAGGAAATGAGCTGGACTGGAGGTTATTCACATTGCGAGACTAAATTCTAGGTTGGTTGAACTTGTTAAAAGATAAACTTAGCACTTTTTTTTTTTTTTTTTTTTTTTTTTTATGAGTTCATTGCAACACACAGGGATTCATGAATTGGCACTACCGGGCCACAGGATCCTGCAGAAGCACGAGAGAACATTTGATTGTTTCAAGGGTAAATTCCTAGGTGAGTTTGCTTGACTGACTTGGCTTAAGGTTCCTTTTGCTGGGGTAGGAATTTCTATTTGCTTCATACCAAGGTTTGAGCGCTCTGGGGCCATCCCAGCCTCATGTCTTCCCAGTTAATTTTGCTAAGGGCCCTGAGGTGAGACACTTCCTCTGTCTGAATGGGGGAGTATTGGATTAATGAAAGGTGAAGTCACGTTCACCATCAATTTCTTTGAGATACACCATTTGTATGCGAACAGTTAGATGTGGTACTGCCAGGAATCCGAATCCAGTTTCCTGCTGCATGGATTAGAAGTATGAACATCTCCAATGCTAAGGGAAGCAAGTGAGTGGGAATTTTATTGAAAAAAAGAAAGTGAAAGAGAAATCCCAGGGCACCCAGCACAGCACCTGGCAGGGCCAAGGGTGCCGCCTGCTAGGGCCCACTGTCTTGTTTTTATGGGCAGAAATGGGGAGCTGGTTGATTCTTAAAAGTATTGGTTTGTGCTTGAGTCTACAGTCTTGGCGTTTCATGATTGAGGTCTGCACTGGGGTTTGCTGGTTGATCCGTGCCTTGGAACCGGGGGATGCTTAGGCAACTTGAATTCCTGGCGTTGTTTTCTCCTGTGGTCCTCAGGGCCATCGGCAATAGTGACGAGGAAGAGGAGGAGGGGAGCCTGCCTGGGCACTTGCCCTTGCCCCTGCCTTTCTACCTATCGATTCCTTATCTCAAATGTGTCCATTGCCAATGACATTTCCTCAAAACCAATCGTGGCATTGAAAACATTACTGTTTATTACATATATAACATTGCTCATATACAGTTAGAACATAGATATATATGAATATATCTATATCTATATTTATTTCTGGTCCTTGGTAATTTCCTGAGTGATAATGGTGAGAGGAAACTCTTTTATTGTTTCACATCGATGTCCTCAGTTTTTCCTAATAATGTGACTCTTTGTGAGCCCCTGGATAGCTTCAGGATGGGGTCTGGTTGCCAGAAGGGCCAGTCCATGATTAGAGGTTTGGAGCTTTGGGCTCCACCCCTGACCTCCAGAGAGAGGAAAGGGTCTGAAGGTTGAGTTAATCACCAAGAGTCAATGATTCAATCAGTCATGCCCATGGAATTCAATCTCCATAAAACCCCAAAACCACAGAGCTCTGAGAGCATCCTGGTTGGAGAACACACTGAGATGAGGAGAAGGCGCTTCGCAGAGGCCGCAGAGGTCTGGGCACCTCCTCCATCCTTTGCCTTATCCCGTTCTTCCACTTGGCTGTGCCTGAGTAACACTCTTTATAACCAGTAATACTAAGTTTTTTCCCCCTGAGTTTCATAAGCCATGCTAGCAATTAATGGGCTCTGAAGAGGGGGACCTCTAACTTTGTAGGTAAGACAGACAGACAGACGTGTGGGTAGCATGAGCACACAATACTTGTTACTAGCATCAGAAGGGAGGACAGTCTTATGGGACTGAACCATTAAACCCAGAGGTCTAACTTTAAGTCCAAGTTCTTACTGTCAGAATTCAATTAAACTCGAGGACCCCCAGCCGATATCCAGAGCATTGGAGAACTAGTTGTTGGGGTGAGAAACACCCTACACATTAGGTGTCAGAAGTGTTATAAGTAGGAACAATTCAGACAACTCAGTAAGTTGCCTTGTCTCTCAAGACCTACCATCAAGATGCTTATTAATTACAAAGGGAAATTTTAAATAATTTAGAAAGTTGGTACACACCACCATTGCCAAATGTTGACTGTTCTGCGCGCCAGCAGCGAGACACATCAGCATCACGGACCTTCTCTGATAGGATGCACTGTGGAGGGTATAACATCAATTCCGTGGAGAGATGCTCCCACCTCTTTCACACCAATACAGTGAGTTTGGGACCATCTTTCTTTCTTCTTGCAAAAACTCATACTTAGTCTTTGTCCTATGCATGGTGCTGGGAAGCTGAAACATCTTTAATTTAGCTGACTTTATCAGCAATCATCACACAACAGAATCGTGTTGATGCAAAATAAGCCCTCATTCTATTTGGGGAAAAAATTCAATTAACAACAGAATCATGTAGAGCCACCCCATGGTTATGGAGATTTAGTGACTCATTGCAACCCAAAATTGCCTGTGGTGGTGGAAGTGCTATTTTCTTCTTATACTTACTTTACCAGCCCCCAGCAACCATGCTTGGTTTCCACTTATCACAAAGCAAAATGAAACAAAAACCACCAGGGGTTGAAAGACCCAAATTGGATTACAGCAGCACCATTTAGAAAACAAGATTTCACTGGTAGTCACTTTCAGCTGAATAAATATCCTGATATTAGCTTATGGTTCATTAGTATTCTAATGGTGATTATTTTTACTTAAATGTGTCTACCCCTGAATAAATGGGGAAAGGGTGAAAAGATATGAGGTTCAAGACGAAATGGACATAGTGCTCAGGAAACCAGAATTTTCAGCACAGAGCTGAAATTGTGGGTGACACTAAATTACACAGAGATTTGGTTAACATTCCTTCTATTCCTTCTTTGTCGAGTTGTCTACTGAGGCTGTACATTCAAGAGTTTTTAAACTTTGTTCTGCATGAGAGTTTAGGGCCAAAAATATAGCTGTTAGGGTTCTTCCACAGGCATTCTGAATCCAAACTTCTAAGGGTGAAATTCAGAAATACATGTTTTTCCACCTAGTTCCCCAGTAATCCAGTGAATAATCAGTTTGAGGAACACTGTTCTAAATGTTCACCAGTCTTATTTCAAGCTATCCATGATGATTCAAGCATAGACTAATCCAAAAGAAAAGTGGTGGACTGAGGAAAGATTGAGGATCAGCAAACAATGGTGCACGGGCCAATCCTGGCTTACCGTGAGCTTTTGCATGTAAAGTTTTATTGGAACACAACCTTCTCTGCTAGTTTAGGAGTTATCTATGGCTACTTTTCTCCAACGTAGCAGGGTTGAGGAGTTGTGACAGACACCAGATGGCCTGCTAAGCCTAAAATATTTACTATCTGGCCACTTACAGGAAAAGTTTGCCAACCACTGGTGTAAATAGATGCCGGTCCGGAACGACCAGGAGAGTGGGAAGCTAACATAGGCTGGTAGAACCGTCTGGAGATAGCAAATAGTCATCTCCCTTCCCTGGAATCTAATCTCGGCTCTGCCATATAGACAGAACACAATCTTCTTAACTCCCGTTTACTTCATCTGTAAAAACAAGGATTAGACTAAATAAAATTAAACTCACAAGATGCTGTTTTCGAAACCTTTGTACTAGAAATAATATAGGAAGACAAAGAAATCATTATTTCTTCTCTCTAGTGGCTCTAAGAGGATCTCGAGGTCCTATCATATGTCTCGCTTAGAAGCTATGTTTTATAGCTGATAGGATGGCGGCTTCTAAGATACGACCTAGGTGTGCAGATTCATGAAATAGTATTGGGGAATCTAGAAACTCAGATTGCTAAGGTCCCATGATAAAGAATTGGAAGCCATTTGAATAGAAGAAATAATTGAAGGAGTTATTGATTATAAAAAAAATAAAGTGGAAAAATCTCATTTAAATAAATTCATAAGAATAAAGATCAATATTTCACAAGAAATAGTTTTAAAAAAGGTTAAATTGGGACTTCAAAGAAAACTAAAAATCACAATTCTTTGTATTTTCTATTCAAAATAATCTACACTGTAATTTTAATTGTGCATATTAATGTGCACAAAGAATGAATTGATATTTTTTTTGTAGTTGCAATATACCCAACAAATTTTCACACTAATCTATTATAAAAAATATTTACCATGTTTCACTTAAAAAAAACCCACATAGAAATATATTTATTTTCTCTTTTTGTCTTCCCAAAGCCTTTTAAAAAAATAAATGACTATCTGGTCTTTTGTGTAAAAATCACAAATAGTAAAGTAGCTAGTCTCAGCCTCTTGAAAGTAAACTAAAATTTAGATTCTTCACAAGCAATCCAAACATAGTATCCATTATGTTTTTATGATCATCTCCCCTGAGCTTTTGTTAAACTACTCTTTAAGAAATTGTAATAAAATGCACCTGATGTAAAATTTACCATCTTAACTATTTTTAAAAGTATACTTCTGTAGCATTAAGTAGATTCACATTGTCAGGCAATCAATTGCTCCAGAACTTTTTTTATCTTGTCAAACTGAAACATTATACTCACCCCAAACCAACTACTCGTTTCCCCTTTCCCTAATCACTGGAAGACATCATTAGACTTTCTGTTATCATGATTTGACGACTCTGGATTTTTCCTAAAAGTGGAATCAATTATGCAGTTTTTGTGTTCACGGGATGAGCTTACTTCCCTAGCACACTCCATTCTGGGTCTACCCATTCCATACAGTGGAATCCCATTCGATTCCACTGTGTGGATCTCCCACATTGGGTCAATCTATTAATCTGACCCTGGATTGCTTTCACCCTTTGGCTGCTGAGAAATAATGCTGCTGTGAACAGGTCTCTTACTTTCCACTCCATCCCTGAGAACTCTGAGTTTTCCAAATTCCCCAGGACATTTGACTTCATGTTTCTCTGTAATTCAAATTCAATGTCAAAGTCACAGCTCTGAGGGGCCCTCTAAAAATTACTTTTCTATTTCTCAGTGTCACAACGTGTGCCAGGCCAACTGAGATAAAAATGCCGATGTGAGATCCTTCTATCCACTTACTTCCATTTGTCTGCCCTTCACTTCTTCGGTTCCCAACTCTGCCTTCTCAAGGATCTGTCACTTCACCCCTTCTTTCTGTTTCCTCATCAGAACTCTCAGCTGTGGACCTTACCATGTCTGAGTAAACACAACTTTTCTCTTGTTGCCTCAACTTCTTGCACCCCCCATTAGTTCTAATTCTCCCTTAATAACTCCCCAGGCTGCTCTTTCTAAAATGTAGCTCTGACCTTGCCTGATTTATGCCTATAATCCCAGTTGCTCAGGAGGCTCAGGCAAGAGGATCGCAAGTTCCAGGACAGCCTCAGCAACTTGGCTAGACCCTGTCTCAAAACAAAAAATGAAAAGGGCTGAGGATATGGCTCAGGGGTTAAGTGTTCCTGGGTTCAATCCTTGGTACTAATCAATAAATATATAAGTAAATAAAAATAAAATGTAGCTCTGTTCCAGTCTGAACATTTTCATCACTCTCCTCTAAGTATGCATTCCCTTTCCTGTCCCGTGGACTTGAGTCCTGGCTGAATCCTGGAATTCCCTCCTCCAAGGCTTCCTGTCTCCATGTCCTGCTAACATCTCAGTGTTACTTCCTGAAGGTTATTGGATAAATTCAAGCCTGTGTGCTCTCTCCCCAGGAACAGACTAGGCCTGCATTCCTCAGAAGAGAATATCCTCTCTGTGCATGTAAGTGCCAGGGCATAACAGCATGGAACCCAGGAATAGGGCACCTGGATGCTTCTCAATTGCATAATCATAAGCAAAACTCTCAGTGGTTATGGTTATAATGATAGCAATGCTGTTGCTAACTAGTCATCGAATGCCTAGTCTGGGCTTAGTGTTTTATATTTGCTAATCATAGCCATCATTTACTGAGAATTTTGTAGCTGATAGATCCCAAATACTTTACTTAAATGAAAGCACACAAAAGCCTTGTAAGGTAGGTGGTATTATTAGGTCCATTTTTAAGATGAGGAAACTAAGGCAGAGAGAATGGTTACAACGTAACAAAGGAAGTGGTAACTCATAAATGGCAGAACTAGGATTCATACCCAGAGACTTCACCTCCTGAATCCAGAGACTTCACCTCCTGAATCCACATTCTTGCTCCATGTTATATCATAGCACAACACGTAATACCACAATAACTCTCCAAAATCCATGCATTATTTTACCCACTTTGAAGATGAGAAAAAAAGAATTCACAGAGGTTTAAAAATACCCGAAGTCTTAGATGTGATAAGTGGTATGTTAAACTTTATACCCCAAATTCATTGGACAATATTTTTATTATGCTTGTGTTATTGAAATTAACATGACTACCTCAAAAGTTGCTGTAGGAATTCAATAAGATAATGCAGGTGCTTTATCAATGCTCAAATACTCTACTATCTATTGGACTGAGTTTCCTATGAACATATTCACATGTTGCCCTCATGCCTATTGGCTTTAGACAAACGGTCTTCAAACTTTAAATCCACTTTTCCACTGGTCTTTTTTATCGTTTTAAAATGTAGTAATTTACATATATGCTCTACTGTACTAGTAAGTCTTGGCTCTGTCACTTATTAGCTAATTGGTCTTATGCTTGTTTACCCACTGTTAAATAGGGATACTAATGTGTAATGTGTTGTGAGAGTTAAAATAATGACCATATGTAAAACATTTTAAACATGGTTGCTACATAGTACCATGCATAAAGTGTCACATATGAATATGATAATGTCTATTTTAGAGCATACTCAAAATAAAATTTATAGAAAGTAAATTAATTTTTTATATTAGTTTTTTGATTGATACTGTGAAGATTTTTGTTGTTGTTGTTGTTGTTGTTGTTGTTGATGCTGGGGATTGAACCCAGAGGTGCTTTACCACTGTCCTACATCTCCAGTCCTTTTTATTTTTCATTTTGAGACAGGGTCTTGCTAAGTTGTTGAGGCTGGCCTTGAACTTATGATCCTCCTACCACAGGCTCCCAAGTGGCTGGAATTGCAGACATGTGCCAACGCACACCACTGCTTCATTGTTTTTGAAAGTCTATAAACAACATTTTGTGGTTCAGTGATTTGATGGCCTGTTTTTAAGTTTACTTTGAATTTTTAATTTTAGTGAGTTTCATAGTTACTTATAGAGTTATATATATTATTACATTTCACAAGAAAAAAAAATCAGATGTATTAGGTCCATATAGAAAAACATATCCATAAACAAGTTACTAACTTTAATTATTAAATTATAGCCCTACCTTTTAGACCCATCCACCATTAATTTTGGTTTTATGTTGATATGTGACCAATAAATTTCCATATCCCATATTGTCAAACTGCACAAATGAATGTAAGATATTTAATATTTATATTTCTTAATAAATTATCTTAAAACATACTTAAAGACTTCATGTGGAACGTACTTAAACAAATTTTAAAAATTGAATTTCAAAGCCTTAGAATTAAAATATAAGAATTTATATGCAACATAAATTAGTTTCAGTTTCCAGAACAAATCCACATAATGATGAAAATATTTTAAATATGCATTCTCATAATTCTTTCTCCAAAGCATGAATTTCCTTCAAAACATATATTCTTTTAATTTAGTATCAAAACATAACTTTTATCTCAACAAGATCAATTAAATGGGCATTTTTTTAATTGAAAAAGGAAGTATCGCTAAAAGTCATTGTTTTCTCCCCACAATATGACTGAAAAAGAATCTAAACTAAAAGAAGTGGCATCTTATTTTTCTATTTTCTTATTCTTATCTTTGACTTGAATTATTAATATCAATTATCCTGTAATCCTTTGCAGGAAATGTGTTAAGTCCCTTGTACATTCTAAGAGGGTTAGTTTAGCTAAACTCAGTAATATATGAATGAATTTTATCACATAGTATAAACCACCATTTAGTATGCACTTTACCAATGATATGAAAACTGCCCTGTGTCGCAATACATTCAAATGAATGAACGCACAAAACAGACGCTGCCAATCTCTGGGCTACAGGTTCCCACCCTTGCCAGTGTTTGCAAACCATATGTAATGCCACAGGCTCCATCATCTAATTTACATATTAAGTGATGGAGCCCCCCTGACCCCCGAGTTTATGTAGTAAGTAGTAGTAAAGGGTAGGACTTTTTTATACTTAAAGATAAAATGTAAATAGAAGTTGGAATTTTGATATTTTCTTCAGGAACCTTAATGTTTTAGAATGTAAGTATTTTGGAGAAGACAGAACTAAGCTGTCTCATGTCAACAGTGCCACCATGTGGTCAGCAAAATAGAATGAATCCTGTTTTTCTTGTACTCTGTTGGTCTTATTGACAGGACCTCAGCTTTCTTTCCTCCTCTTTCCTTCTTGACTCTCCCCGTTCAGCTGACCCAGACTCCTTGACACCTGCCCACATCCATCCCTTTAAACCCTATTTCTGTCATTTGACTTCTAAATTCCCTATGAGTGATTCTTTTCCCGATTCTTTTTTTTTCTACTTCATCAATTGAAAAATCACTCTAACCGTGGCTTATAATCGCAAATATGCTGCTGCTAGTCATTTGCCTGCATTCAAAAAGACACAAATATTCATTTTGATGTAAAATCAAGTACAATGAGCACCAATAGCCTCTGTAGCCTCTGTACATTTTTAGCTGTCTCCCCCAGAATTACTGTTTTCACTTCGACTTCGCCCAGAGCCTCCTCATCCATTGCACGTGGGCCTGAAGGGTCAGCACTGGGAAGGCATGTTTCAGACGATCTCTTGCCCAGTTTTCATGTGGTTCTACTTCAGGAGGCTCCAGCTCCTGGTAGGATGGAGCAGGGGTGCCCACTCTGTCTGCAACTAGAGATCCCATCATGGCTATGAAACCAGGGCAGGAGTGGAACAGCTACTGGGAACTCTGGAAAATAAACAATAGTAAAATGATTGGTTAAAAAAAAAAAAAAAAAAAAGAAACAGAATTTGAACTACTCCCTAAACAGGGGTGAATACTTTATTTCTCCTTCCATTTGTTTCCCTCCAACTGAAATCCAGCAATGAGCAGAGTTCCAGGAGAAGCCCTTCCTGCTTCCTCCAGCCTTGAAACCTGAAATAAGAACTCCTAGCGTTTAAAGAAATAAATCCCTTTCTTTTCTGCTTTCTCACATCCCAGCTCCCTGGGGCCACCACCTGGTGTAGGGACAAAGGTCTTAGCAGGGCCCAGGGAAGGTGGGGGCTGGGCCCTTCCTTCCTGAGAAGTGGGGCTGTAATTTCCAAGAAGAGGTGCAGAGATCCCCCTCAGGCCCAGCAGTGGTCCCTGAACCTGGTGGCAGAGTCAGGTGACTCAAGCCCCAGTGTTACAGCTGAAGGAGCAAAAGGAAAACTACCAGACAAGTACCCCCGGAGTTCAAGGAGGGAGCACATCCAGAACGTGACCCCACAGAATTGATTATGAACTCCTGACTGACCCGCAATCTGTGCATGCATACCAAAGAATTTGAGACTGGACTTACTGAGGCCATTACACAGCCCACAGGTGACTCCAAGGGAGGCTGGATCTGCTTGGAACTGCAAAGCCTTTGAAAGTTGAACTGACAACAGAACTGCAGCCCATATAAGGTACATTGGAACTTGCAGCCTGAACTTAACCAGGTCAATTGCTGGCTAATGCAAAGAATATTTATGTTTTCAATAGGATTTGAATAATGCCAAGAGTTTTAAAGCATAACATTCAAGTGTGCAGGATGCACTTCAAAATCACTCAGAAAAACCTCAATTTACATGATAAAGGATGATAAGTCAACAAATGACAACATCAAAATGACACGGTGCTACTATGAGCCAAATTTTGCCCCCCCCACAGAGAAAAATGCATACATTGAAGGACGAATCCCCAAGAGCACAGAATGCAACTATATTTGGAGATAGGAGACATATTGATAAACAACCTTTTAAAAGGTAATTGAGTTGCAATGAGTCCATTAGAAAGGATTAATCCAAAATGAACTGACATCCTTATAAAAAGAGGAGATTGGGATGTGCAAAGTTGACACTGGGGAAGCGTTCACAGAGAACGGACCATGAGAGGGGGCACACCTGTCTGCCAGCAAAGAGAGGATGCTCAGCAGGAAAAACAGCCTGCCCACACCTTGATCTTGGACATCCAGTCCCCAGAAGGATGAGGAAGGAATTTCTGTTTTTCAAGTCCCTCAGTTTGTAGTGTTTTGTTATAGCAAGTTTATCAAATTAATACATAGCTATTATAACTTTGTGACAACATGTTAAAGCAGTTATTACACCAGTACCACAACAAGCAATTGCAAATATCCCTAGGACAACTGAGAAAATTACAAAATCTCAGCAAAGAAATAAAAGATAGAAAGAAGAATTAAGTGGAAACACTAATAATTTAGAAAAAAAACACAATACAATAACCAAAAAATAAACTCATGAGTTAAGCTCAATAGTATATTGGGGGTGACAGAGAAAATAATCCATGAACCTAAAGATAGATTGGTATAAATTATTCAATCTTTAAAAAAAAGAGAGGGAAAAAAATTGAACAAAAGTTAGGGGTCTCAGAGATCAGTGGAACAATTCTTTAAATCTAAAATTCAGGTTGTTGGAGTTCCAGGAAGGAGGAAAAAATATTTGAAGAAATAATGGTGTAAATTTCCAAGTTGGACAAAAGAATAAACCTACAGATTCAAGAAACCCAACAAAATCTAAACAGGATAACCCCCAAAGAATTCCATACCCAGGTACATTATAATCAAACTAACGAAAGCTAACAGCAGAGAAAAAATCTTGAAGCAGCCAGAGAAATGAAGCACTATATATAGGGATCCAATTTGCAAGACAGATTTATTATCAGAAACCACAAAAGATAAAGTACTGTTCTTAGAGATTACACAAAAAGAAAAAAAAAAATTAAAGTAAAGCAAAAGATAGACTGGGCTTCATTAAAATGAAAAACTTTTGCTTTTTAAAAGACATTATTAGATGATTGAAAAGACAAGCTACAGACTAGGGGAAAATATTTTCTAATTATAGCAGACAAAAGATAGATGAAGAACTCTCTATCTCAATAGAAAGAAAACAAAAACCCAGTTTAAAAATGGGCAAAAGAACAGATGCTTTCTTAGAGAAGATATAAGGATAGCGAATATGCTCATGAAAAGATGTTCAACATAATTAGACATTGGAGAAATGCAAATTAGACCATAAGATGCTACTACATACGTATTAGAAAGGCTAAAATAGAAAATACGGGTAGCACTAAGTGCCGGTGAGGCTGTGGAGAAGCTGAAACTTGCACGTTGCTGGTGGGAATGGAAAATGACATAGTCTCTCATGAAAACAGTGTGGTGGCTTCTTGTAAAACTACACATGCCTGCACCGTATCACTGGCCACTACCCCTGGAGAAACAAAAACTTGCATTCACCCCAAAATCTGTAGGTGACTATTTACAGTAGCTGTATTCCCTGTTGCCCCAAATGGGAAGTTCTTCACTGGGCAAGTGAATAAACAAACTGGTTATATCCATTCAATGGAATACTGCACACCTTTGAGGCAAACAAAGGGCACATGTATGCAAAACTTGAACAGATAGATCTCGAGGGAATCAGGCTTAGGGAAAAATTTAAAAGCCAATCTCATTTTGTTCTATTATTGTTTTGCTGTTATTATTTTTATTTGTTTACTTATTTACAATTTGGGGAATTGAACCTAAGGCCTCACACATGCTAGGCAGGGGCTCTACCACAAAGTGATATCCTTAAGCCCTTTTTAAAAGTTTTACTCTGAGACAGGGTCTTACTAAGTTGCTTAGGTCCTCACTAAGCTGCTGAGGGTGTCTTTGGACTTGTGATCCTCTTGCCTCAACCTCCAGAGTTGCTTAGATTATAGACATGGGCCACTAGACATGGCTAGATTCCACTTCCTACACCTCTTGAAGTGATAAAATTACATCTAGGAATGAAGAACACATCATGGTTGCCAGGGCTTGGTTTGGGTGACTCTGGAGGGCTTTCACAAGGAGTGCTATAACTCTTCTGCATACTGATTGTGGAGGTATTTGCATAAATCACACCTGAGTTAAAATTCACAGAATTATGTTCCTAAAAGTCAATTTTGTAGTACAATACTGTAGGAGAGAAAATTTGAAAAATGAATTGTGTTGTTTTATATAGCTATTTCATTTGAAAAATTATTACTTTTCCAAAATTTTAGTTGCTAGATTTTAGTTATGCTATTGGAAAAATGAAACTTTGATGACTAGAAATCAAAATTTCAGGGGAAAGAAAACGTCCTTTGGGTCCCCTTCATGACTTGACTAGGAAGGATGACTTCAGTCAAGAAGTCAAAGAAACAAGATGGGGGCTCAGACTGGCATGAGGTGGGTGGAGGGTCCTGGGTGCAGATGGTGTGGGAAAAGTCCAGCCAGGGCCAGGGGTCTGGGTCCTTCCAGGAGGAACAGAAAGGAGAGTCTTGGGGGGGGGGGATCAGGCCTAAAGGGAACCTGAGTGGCTTCTTTACCTCAAAGAGGTTTAGAGCATTTCCAAACAAAGTGACTGGCCAGAGAGTGTATAGGTCTCCTGGGATTGCTGTGACAGAGCACCAGGCACAAGTGGCTTAAGGCAACTGAACTGTGTTTTCTCGTAGTTCTGGAGACTGGAATGCAGAATGAGGCATTGGCATGGCCGTCTCTGCCTAAAGGCTCATATGGGAGTTTCTTCCCTTAACTCCTCCTGCTTGCTGGACATCCGCTGGCAGTCTGTCTGTCCTGCCATTGCACCTGGAGCATTTTAGCCTGTGTCTCCATTGTCATGAAGCCCCCTTCTCTGTGCACTCTGTGTGACTTGTTGTAGACTCAAGCTACATTGCATGAGAGCCCACATGAACAACCACACCTTAACTTGATCACATCTGCAGAGAGCCTCACGTTTTGAGGTTCTGGGGGTTAGAATTTTAATGTATGAATTTGGGAACAGGCTGCAATGGTTATTTGTATGTGTCAAATTGATTAGTCTAAAGGATGCCCATGTAGCTGGCAAAACATTATTTCTGGATGTGTCTGTGATAGTGTTTTCAAAGAAGATTAGCATTTGAAACATGCTGCTTCATACTGCTCCCAGTGCCCACTAATTAGCTCTGCCCTCACTAATGTGGCTGAGCATCATCTAGCCCTTGAGGGTTTGAACAGAAAAGTCAGAGAGGGCAATTCTCTTCCTTTCTACTTCAGCTGGGACATGCAGCTTCCCCTCTTCCTGGATATGAGAGTTCCTGGTTCTTGGGCCTTTAGACCCAGATTGAATGACACCTCTGGCTTTCCTGTTCTCCAGCTTATGAAAGGCAGGTGGAATTTCTTGGCTTCAGTAATCACATAGTTGTATAAGACAATTTATATATATATATATATATATATATATATATATTATACATACATAAAATAGTTGTATATTTTACATAATATATGTACACATATTATATGCATATATACATATGATATATATTCTGTTCTTCTGGAGAACTCTTGAGGAGTGGTGGGGGGTGGGGACAGCAGAACCCAGTAATAGGCAAAAGGAGAAATGACCACAAAACCAACAGTTCAAATTGATGTATACTTTATAAATATCCATTTGTGTTCCCATGAGTCCTTCTTTCTTTAACTCTTCATACTGCTCCCAGTGCCCACCATGCCCTAGTTATCTAAAAGATCTGGTGCCAGGCTTAAAGTAAAGATGTGGCTTGCTGCAACTCTGCAGCTGCCCACCTATGCACCTGGCGGTCACCTCAGATGAGTGTCCATCCTACCCTCAGCAGCTCTTGGGCTCACTGGTCACTTGCACTTAGATGAGGCTTTCCCTCTGGGCAGAGGTTTCACCCACGTGTGAGACATAGCTCCCTTCATACGCCCTGGATCCGTGGTGTATCTTCAGACACCCATCATCACAAATGCCACTCAATCTTCAGGAAAGGAAAGAGGCACAAGAAGCACGTGAACATTTCCAGAAATAAGTGGAGACACTGAGGAAGAGGCACACATCACTCCTGGCCTCATTGCAGATTCCAGAGCTCAGTTACGTGGTCACACCTCAGTATCCAGGCAGGCTGAGGAACGAGGTCTGGCTGGGTAACCATGTGTCCAGCTAAAAGTCAGGAGTTCTATCACTAAGGATGAAAAAGGAGAATGGATATTAGTGGACAACTATCTGCTGTCTGCCCTGTGCATATTTTGTTACATTGTGAACTTTTATCTATGTCATAATATTTGAAGATATCATTTTAACTTTTGAATAGTTTTCAATCATGCAATAATTGACATCACCATTTTCCTGCTTTTGGACATTTATAATGTTAAGCTTTTCACTTGTAAGTAGTACTATGAAGAATGAACATACTAATCCCTGTGCATTTCCCTGATGGTCTCTTTATGGTAGTCTCCTAAAAGACTTTTCTGAGGCCCCATGACTCAGGTCTTTGATGCAGGAATCAAATTAGCCTGAAAAACTGCTGTTCTAGGTCATCTTTGAGAGAAGAGAATTTTCTACGGTCTTGGCACATTCTGATCCTCCTTCCATGCCACCCTGTTTTGGTCACGTTTTCTGCTAGTCCCAGGGCTGGATATCAGTACCTAGGTACTTGGGGGAGAATTTGTTGAAGCCAGAGGTACCATCACTGAATGTTTTCATGGGATTTGATTTGAAAGTTTGTTTTGAAATTATGTCCTATGTATCTCCAGGCCACAGGTTCTACTATTCTTATTCATCAACTCTATTTACACTTAAAATTTTCAAGATACTTAAATATCCATGATCTCATTGGCTGGATCCAACAATGCTTTTTCTAAAATAGAAATCTGATCCTGCCACTTCCCTGGCTTAAACCCTCTGAAGCCCCTATGGTGTCGTCATACTGAAGTCCAGATTCCTTAATGTGAATTTGTAAACCTCTGACTGCCACATCAATTAGCTTTTATTGTAAAAAGAGAAAGCGCGCGCACACACACACACACACACACACACACACACACACACACTCACACTAAGAACATAGCAGATTAAAACAAGAAAATCAGAACCAGCTACTTAGTTCCTGATTCCATGGGTGAGCAATGTGGGCTGGGCTCAGCTGGGCAGTTCTTCTGATGAGCTCATCTGGGCTCACTCTTTGGTCCACGGTCTACTGCAGCCCATTCATGCCACTCTGCTTCTGGAAATAGCTGCTTGTGTGCTAAAGGCAGGGTCTCTCATCACCAGGAGGATACTCTGGACTCATATGAACTTCAGTTTGAGGTTCCAAGTGTAATAAAAAGCTCCCATGTGATACATCTCTCTTCTTGCATCATATTTGTTAAATTCCCACTGGCTAAAGCAAGTCCCACAGCCAACTCAGCTTTAAAGTATGAGAAGGGGAGACAGACTTCCCCCGTCGATGAGATGAAAAAAAAAAAAGGTGGCCATTTTTGCCCTCTACAACTTCCTTCTCAGAGCTCAGATCTTTTCCTCCCTGCTCTCATCTCCGTATTCTCTGCTTCATTCAAACACACTGCCAATTCTCCCAGCCCACCTCGTTCTCTCAAACTGCCAGGATTTTGTTCATGCCTACACCTTGCTGCTAGGCTCCTCTGCAGCTAGACAGCTCCAACCAAATCCCATCACAGGTGGCCCTCCCTCTAGGAAGTCTTCTTGCTCTCACTCCAGACGTGGCTGGGTGTTCCTCCTCTGTACTCTCTGTGCTTCCCCCAGAGCCTTTATCATGTTCTGTTACAAATGTGTGCTTCTTGTCCATTTGCCCTATGGGACTACATGGTGCTTGAAAGCAAGGCTTGTTTCCTATTGCGGACTTGGTACCTACTACCATATAGTGGGCCACAATAGCTATTTGTTGGTCAACTGGATCTGCATCTGAAGGAGTGGGCAAAAAATAAAATAAGGAAAGCCTTGTGCAAACAGTTGAGCACTAGATATACCACAATAAAGGATCATTAGAGTAGGAAAGGACCTTAGTTATATTCTTATCTACATTATCTACACATCCTTGGAACAACATCTTTAAAATTTGCTTCCACTTCATTGGGTACAGTTGTAATGGGGAACTTAATTCTTCTCCTCATCAGAGCTTATGATACTGCTGATCTGCTTTTAGACTTAAGCCCTCTCTTTCTCTCCCTCCCTTCCTCTCTCTCCCTCTCCATTAAACCCAAATCTTCCTCCCAGTAATTTACACATATTGCCCAAGACCTGTTGTCAGGAGCCTCAAAAGTCAAGTTCACTGTCCACACACATCAGGCAACTGTTCCTCTTAGCATGCATCTCAGAGCCTTTACCACCCTGGTGGCCCTCTTCTGGCCATGCACACTGTGTCTTGGTGTCCTCAGAGCCTTTACCACCCTGGTGGCCCTCTTCTGGCCATGCACACTGTGTCTTGGTGTCTCTTGGAAATTTTATCCAGAGCTGGGAAGGACATTCCCGAGGACTCGAGTGATGAGTGTCTGGGCAAATCAGAGGACAAGATGGTGCTGGCAGCAGCAAAGCTTAGCGCTGGGAATTGTGGCCCCCCGCTGTGGCGCAACTCACTGGCATCAAAACATTAATGCAACATTTCTGAAGTGTTGAAACTCTACCCAGACACCACGTGAGGAGTCTTTTTTAACCCATTATTATCACTTGAATCCAGGTTAAGGTTCATCAAAGCTCAAAATTACCAGATTTCAAGTAACTTTAGTATAAAGTCGAGATATTGAGGTCTGTTTCATCACGAATAGATCCTTTAAGCTTCGGAATTAAACAAAGACCTCCAGACAATAGTTCCAAATTGCAGCAGGTCAAGGCATCAGGACAAGGAATTAAGCTCCCCAGCCAGGCAGTTTCTTGGCACTCTCCAGAGGGCTGCTGTTAGGGTGACGTGTGTAGCTGATGCTAACATTTGCATCAGGCTTGCTGTGTGTTGAACTGAGCACTTAGACACACTTGATGGATTTAACACACACCGACCTCTATGAAGAAGGCTTTATTAATGTGCTCATTTTCTATCAGAGAAATTGAGGTTCCGAGCGATGAAGTCATTTGTGTAACGTCACAGGGCTGGTCAGTACCAGTGCTGGCTGAAAACCCACATCTCCATCTCCAGACCAAGGGCACACCCCATGAATGCTTTAGGAATATTGGTCCCTACATCTCCATCTTGAAAAGAAAACAAAGGGGGATTCATATGCCTAAGCAGTGACTGATGTGAGCTGCCATAGCTCAGCAACCCCAGGACTCACAGCACCCCTGCCCTCAATGGTAGCAGCCTGGTCAGAGCAACATGATTGACACAATGCTCCCCAGTCTCTAGGGCCTTGGCAGTGGCAACCAGTTCTGCTGCTGTATTGGCACACTTTCCCAGAAGTAGATTCAAAGGCAGGAAAATTAATTAGGAAAAAGAAAATCTACCCCGATGTATTATTTCGCTAACAGCCCTAACTTTGCAATAAATAAAGACGGCAAATGGGTAGAAAATGCATAAAATGAAAATAAGCTGAGTGAATCATGGCATGCGGTGTGTACAGTACATAAATATTCATGTTAAGTCACCTCTTACTCCGACTCCATGATCCTCCTGTGTGCACTTAGGGCTGAGCGTTTGCGGTAGGCCTTAGTTACCGACACCAACGCCTGTGACTTCACTGTTAGCTGAGGAGTGACTAAGGACTGTTAGCACAAGCCTGAATAATGGCCAATCCCTCCACAAGCCCCAGAGGCTCAGGCACCCTCTCTCCATTTGGCAAGGACAGGGTAATCCATCTGTGCTCTTTCCTAGTCGACAGAAAGGGAGCCGGGGAGAAAGGAGGGGACAAAATCCTTAATCTTAGCAACGGTGGAATCTGGTATTTTAGCTGTGGAGCTTAAAGCGGAAAAACAAAAAGCTTTGTTGAAAAGTTCAACTCCAGGTAACCAGGTTTTCAAAGACTCTTTTGTGTGGGTGGGGAGATGGGCTGCGCAGGCCCAGGGGAACCAGGGTCACACAGGGAGTTGGTTTCCTGCCTGGAGGAAGGATCCATTCCCTCCGCGGGGGCTGACCATGGTTGCCTTGCCAGGGCTGGCACAGCCTGGCACGGCTCACAGCTGAGCTGGGGGAAAGGCGATAGAGAGGGGCCAGCTTGCCTGGGGCTCTGCTGGCATAGAGACCAGCATTCCTCCCCGCTTTCTGCTCTGGCCTCCCTGTGACCTTGGGGTTAAACTGCTGTCAAGTCCAAAGGCGATAAGGTTTATCTCACTTCTCCTCCCTGCAGTCTTCAGCTGCTTCTCACCAAGACAACACAGCAAATGGGCCCTTATTGAAGTTTTCCTACCTCAGCATACAGAGGTGTGTGGGAATGTTGTTTCCAAGCGTCCCAGCGTATCCCTACAAAGGAAAAGGGAACAGACAGCAAGGGTGGTGTAGTGGTGTGTATGTGTGTGTTCATATCATGCTAGGGAACTTTCTGCATGTAGAAAGAATCCTACAGAAATGGCCTGGCTTTGAAGTGTTAACCTGGCTTGCTCTTATGCCTCACCAAATTCATTGCATCACCGTTTCCTTCAAATAAGGACACACAGTCTGTAAAGTTAATAATGTTCTAAGTACAGCTTGGGGTGTTTATTCCAGTTAATTCAATAAACACTTCCTGAGCACATACTTTGGGGCAGGCATCACACTCAGAGCTAATCACACCAGCATGGCTAGTGTCCAGGGCAATCACACAGACTCTAGAGTCAGGAGTCACTTTGCATCCTGACTCTACCACCTGCACCTAAGGTAGGAAGTGAAAACTCTGGTACCTCATATTCTTCATGGAAGTGAAAAGTGGGATTACAGTGTCACCTCGAGCATATGGGAGGGTTCAAGGACATCATCCATAGAAGGCAGGCTTCTAACTTCATGCAAAAGGACTTATGTATTTCCTGCAAATACAGGAGTACATGATACTCCTTTGAGGTAAGCCTGGGACTTTGAAGAAACCTAGATAACATGTTGTTCAGGCTCACAAGCCGGACCAAGTGGAAGGCGTGTTAATTCTAATCAGGAGTCTACTTGTCTCTAAAACAACCATCCTCTGTGGGGAAGACAGAGCATGCCTGAACATCCCACATGAAACTGAATCTTGGCACATTGAAGCCCCACTTCAAGTTCCTTCAATAACCCAAGAGCACTTATTCTTTTGGAGACCACTACTTTGGTGCACAGTAGCCTAAAACACATTTTCTTCCGAAGAGCATGCTCCCATGTTAATAGGAATGGCAGGAAGATATTATACAAGTACAGGAACTGGGAAGTGGTGGAACATACGTGAGACCATCCGCAGGACAGGAGAAACTAAGCCAGAACATCTCTTCATCAGAAAGAAGCACTCACTTGTTATTACCTGAGCATGATGGGGTGGTGCACATGGGTGACCCTGGTTTCCAGTCCTGTTCCCTGCTTCTGCCCTTAGCCCCTGGACACTGGAGACTCTCACTTTCAATCCAGAAAACAGTAATGCTAATAGTCCCAGCTTATTTCCCTCCAACATGTGGTGAGAGCAGCTGTGCTAACCCCTTGGTGTCATGACATTATTGAATCCATCAGTGACGCTGTGGATTGGCTTCTGCTGGCTGTGTTTCACCCCTGCTCCATACCCATATCTGCCTTCTCCATGGGGTTGCTCTCCCTGCAAAGGAGGCTGCTCTGAAACTGCTCTCCTCCCTGGGGGATGCTTGCAGCTCTGATGATTCTAACCCTGGCTTCTTCGCTATCTTCTGTGGTTTTCTAAGCCACACTCTTACACGTTTAAAATGTGTCCCTTTGTAAATAAGTTAACCTGAGCACAGCAAACATTCCCCTGTTGGGATCCTGAGGCACAATTATTATATCCATTTAACAAGTGAGTCTTAAGGAGAGAAGGCAACTTGGCCAAGCCCCCACAGCTGGTGGGCAGCAGAGCTGGATGCAAATCCAGATCCCCGCTCTCAGCTGCTGTGCGGTAACAGCAAGGGCCAGCCCTGGGAAATGCAGGCAAGCTGGAGGCTGGAGGTGCAGCTCTTGGGGACTCCTCTTGGAATAAGCATGGGAGAGCTACACAGTGGCGGGGAAGTTTTCTATTACTGCCATTGGCCATCTGTCAAGTTCTTCATCAGCCAATGAAGCGGGTGGGGGGGTAACAGGCTCCACATGAAGCTTGCTGTCCCCTCATCCTCAAGTCTGCCTGAGCTGTGGGAGAAGAACATCTACCGGTTCAGATCATCCGATCGCACCCACATTCACATCCTGACTTGAAATATATATACCAGGGCCCTATAGATTTTCTCTAATTATCCTGACGAGCTTTATTTTAAATGACCAAACATCTCAGAACAGGCAATGATGGATTCTCCCTTCCAAAAGAAAAGTCGGGACAACCTAAAGTACCTTATGGCGTCAATATGAGACATGTGTGAGACAATGCAAGAATGTTCAGAGGTGAGATGATTAGGTTATGAGAGTCTTAACCTAATCGTTGGACTAATCCACTTATGTGGATTAACTGGGTGGTAGCTGTAGGCTGGAAGGATGTGGCTGGAGGAAGTAGGTCAGGCACGGGGGCCTGCCTTTGGGGTTTATATTTTGTCCCTCCTCAGTGGAGTGCTCTGTTTCTTGGTTGCCCTGTCCTGAGCTGCTTCCCTCCACCAGGCCCTTCTGCCATGAAGTTCTGCCTCACCTGGGCCCAGGGCTATGGAGTTGGCCATAGACTGAACCTCTGAAACCCAGAGCCAAAATAAAATGTTTTCTCATTTAAGTTGTTCTTGTTGGCCACCATGATGCAAAGCTGTCTTAAGACACAGGAGGACGAGAAGTAGGAAATCACTAACCATGTTGCTTGCCTCTAAGCTGACTGGCCTCTGCATGCTGGTTTCTGTCCTCCTCTTTGGGAAGCTGAGTGATCTTTATCTAACGCTGGGGCACTCTGCAGAATGATAGATTTACCATCTCAGGCCTCAGATTAAATAAAGAGAACATTTAGAATCATGTATTTCTATAAATGACTTTACTGTAAACTAGGAAATGTTTCACTTCCTCTGTCTAAAGTGAAGCAGGACTCTCAATGGTACCTTCTTTCAGAGACAGGTACTTCTCTGTATCTTGGCACTCAACTGCTCAGAATTTTGTTGACAGGTTGTCCCTGGTACTAGAAACCAAGGTACTTGTAGTTGGATGATGTATTTCTTTCATGCCCACATCTCTGGCCCAGCCCAATGCCTGGCATCCAATAGGCACTTAATATATTGCAGGATGAACAGACACCTGGATGTCCCCAGAGCAGCCTAAGGGCCGCTGTCAGAGAGCACATTATACAACCCTGTGTTGACTGGTCAGCCTCATCCATGAAGGCAGACGCCATATTTCATTTAATTTTATAATTCCTGTGCTGGGAACATCAGGACTGCTCAAAATAGATTTTGGAGGAAAAGTAAGAATGGAGGATAAAATTTCATTAACTCCTGCCCTCCCAAACTGCTTGGAGAGAGTTTTCCAGCACTTTGGGTCCTAGAAACCTGCCTAACCCATGCTCCCAACATTGTAAAGGAGCCATGCTCTGTCATGGAGTTGCCCCAAGGAGAAGACCCAGAAGGACCTACCGAGCAGGGCACCAGCTGAACTCGTTCTGGAGCAGCAACCTCTCTCCTCCTCCAGGCCAGCTTGTGGTGAACCTTAAGATCCCTGCTAAAGTGCCCTTCCTCCAGGAAACTGGGCCTGGCCGTCCAAGAGAAGTCCAGTTTCCTTCTTCAGAGCATTTCATTCTGCTTGTGATTTCATAGTTTGGTAAATGTTCAACTCTCCAGAAAGCTCCATTAGTTGAGATGGCCTCTGTCTTGTCATTTTCATGTTCTCAGGGCCAAGCATGATGTCATATTACCAGGTGTTCATTAAATCAGTACTAAATGAATAAGTAAAGGAAGAATAGATGGATGGATGGATGGATGGATGGATGGATGGATGGATGGATGGATAGACACTCAAATCCCCAGTCTCTGCTAACTTGTATTGGACCACATCTTCTCATTCTTGTTCCATTATTCATCCCTTAATACCTGACCTGCCATTTTAAGTGGATATCATATGTCAGTGTGTATGTTAGTGTGTGTGTGTGTGTGTGTGTGTGTGTGTATGCGCATACATGCATCTATAGGAATTGGGGTTTTTTGTGAGTAGTCATTCTCATTCCACCCCTTGTTGGTTTCTGTGCAAATTCTCTCTGCAGGGTGATCTATCCACAGCTTCTCCAGCTCATGAAAAAAAGCCATGAACTTTAGCTGATTTTATTTTAAAATATGCTTTATTTAGAAAAACTTCTTCAAAGAATTTATATTCCATGAATTGTGATATAGCCATACAATGGAACAGTATCCAATGATAAGAAAAAATGAACTACACATCCAGAAAAAGACATGGAGGAATATTAAATGCAAATTGCTAAGTGAAAGAAGCTAGTCTGAAACGTCTACAGGCTGCAAAATTGCAACTATAAAACATTCTTGAACAAACAAAACCGTGGAGACAGAAAGAAGATCAGTAAGAGTTACCAAGAGTTCAGAAGGCAGGAGGAAGGGATAAATAGCCGACTCCAAGGAATTTTAGGACAGTGAAATTATTCTATATGATTCTATAAGAGTGGGTCCAGAGCATTATGCAGTCTTCAAAAAAATATAGAATGTACAACACAAGGAGCAAGTTTTAATGTAAATAGTTTAATAAATAAAATTAGTTAATAATGATGTGTTGATTTTAGATCATCAATTATAACAAAAATACCACACTAATGCAGGTTACTAATGGTAAGGGAAACTGGACAAAGGGTGTATGAGAATGTTGTGCTTTCTCCTTAATATTTCTACAAATATAAACAAGTGTCTATTCACAAGAAAAATATTAAATTCTAACTGGCCACTCAATATATAAAATGTCAGAATGAGGTGCTCTCTTACACCCACCCTCCCACTTTGCACCCACAAACATTTGTCAGATCCCCCCTTTCTTCCGGGTCACTGAGACACTGATACCGAAGGTGCGCAGGGAGGAGGGAGCATGAGTTCTGCCCCCTGAGGAATAGGTGAAGCCAGAGTGCCCACATCCTCCAGAGTTAAGCCAGCACTCCTCGGCCACCTGCTCATGTGATGCTCTCACTGCCAACCACGACTCCAAAGTGAACTCCACAGACCCTTGAAGGCAAACCAGAACCTCCTAACCCAAGTGGTGACACCACAATTTCCCGTCCACGCCTGCTGGGCAGAAGCTGCCTGGGAGCCACCACAGGGAACCCAGACGGTGAGGAGAGGCTTCCGTCAACTAAGGATCTGAAATAAAGTTGCACCCAGGCCAGCTCAGGCCCCTGGAAGGGGAAGCGACCTTCCTCTCTCTGACAACAGAGGATGAGAGGCAGCTCGACTGCATCGCCATGGCTACCTGCCTCCAGAGCCTGCCTCAAAGACTTTCAGGAATCTGCTATTTAAGGAAACTGGGTGGATCCCCCATAGGCTCTCATTCCTCCACTCCCTGGGTTGTCAGCCACTGTCTCTTTCTTCCCTTCCCTCAAAATAAAAAGGCAAGGATGGGCCCTAAAACTCTGTCCCCCAACAAGAGCCCTGAAACTCCGCCCTTGTTGGGGGACCCTCAGTGGCACTCAGCTGGCAGGCTCTATCCGAGGCTGTTCTTTTGGCCCCAGATCCTACATAGCCACAGACCGCAATGTGGAGCACCCGTCGCTTACTCTTCAAATCTAACAGGATTGGAAGAATAAACAGACCCTGCTCCTGAAGTGACCGAGCTACCAATTAACGGCTCAGGTCTCCTTTTGCTTTTCTGTGTTCTGTTTTTCCAGCACAATCTCAGGGGGAGGTGAGCGACAAGATAATGCAATGAGGATTGTATATTTGCTGCGCAAAACACCCAGTCAGCAGCCTTCCCATAGGGGCCAGCAGTGGATGTGGGTACAGTTTTTTTTTTTTTTTTTTTCAGAGAAAATAAAGGAGAATGTGTAAATGGGTTTAACAAGGCAATGTTTTGGAGAAGATGATAACTGAATTTAAACTAGCTTAAATTCTTATTAAGACTAGGTCCTCCTAACCAACTAGCAAAATAAACAAAACTCCTCCAGAGTCTATGAGGATGCTCAAATGGTCCCTATCACTGTCTGTGCATATCTATTTTTCTTTTTTTGGCTGATATGTCAATGTTCTCTCAGATGGACATCAGCTCATTTTTTAGGGTGGTGTCTCCAAATCTGCTCTTTCTGAAACATCCGTCCAAACATGAAGTTCAAAGGAACTGCCAATCACAGTATCCAAGGGCTTTGTCCGAGGATGGACATCTGACCCATGACTGATGGGTCAGTTTTTCCCGACAGGCCTCAGGATGAAACTTCAGGGGGGAAGACCCTTCTTTCTGTGGGTGAAAAGCTGTGAAAGTGATTCCTGGAGGTGAGAAAACCTGAGATACCTGCCTTGTGGGAAAGCCTGTGTCTAAAGGAAAATATGTAGAGAAAAACAAAGGTGTGATAAGGAGCCCCTGGGGACATTCAATCCTTGGTTTAAGGCATGTGTGGTGGATGGTACAGGAATGGGACCCAATACACCGTGACTCCTTGTGTGCTCTACCCTGCACAGTCCCTTCCCTGACTGATTCTGGGCTTGGCCACGTGACTTCTTAGCCCACGGACATCAGCTGTCAGGGTGCAAGTAGAGGCTGGAGAAGCACTTGTGGTGAGAACTTACCTTTGCTTGCTGCTTCTAGAACCTCCCTGCCATTCCAGGAAGCCATGCTAGTCCTCTGGAGTCAGGTGTCCAACCCGACAGCCAGCACTAACTGAAGCCTCATAGGCTACATGAGGGATGCTAGCAGAGGTCAGCCGAAGAATCGTCCAGCTGAGCCCCGCCCAGAATGATGACTCACACTTTAGAAACCAATGAAATGGTGGTGTTTTATTTCACTGAGCTCTAGAGGCACTTATTAGCCATAGACAGCTTACTGCTTGCCAAGACCTTTCCTCTACCACGTGATTAAAGTGACTGTGGGACAAGAAGCTGAGTGGAAAGAAAGGTCCAGGTGTCCTAGCAACATCTGGCTGGCCATCTAGCTGAGGTCACTAGAGAGCATGGAGCACAGATGACACATATGGAGTAAGGATGTGCCTCCGGGAGGAGTGCAGGGGTCCAAGCTGTACATCCACAGGTTCATAGGCAAATCAATGTCCCTTTAAATCTGAACTTTAAACTTTAAAGGTCACTATGTTTTGGAGTGGCTTGTTATACAGGAAAAGGTACCTCTTGCCACTTCTTTAAAGTCACCCCATTCTTGTCTTTCTCAAGAAGGCATCATCTCCCTGTTTTGCCCAAGCTGCTATAGCAAGGTAATTAAAGGAATTCGTAATATCCAATGGCTCCATCTCCCTTGACTGTAAAACCCTGATTTCATATTCAGAGGCAATTTTCCCAACTATTTATTCTATCCATTTCCTTGGCTATGATATAGTTGAAGCCACAAAAGATATAAACAATTGATCAAGTAGATAACACTCTTTCGATAACACTCTTTCCTTTTTTGTTTTCTACCTTACATAAACAGATATGATGACTGGAGCCACAACAGCATTTTGAGACCATGAGTAAAAGGGAAAATTGATAAGGATCACAGAGATGCCAGACCTGATACTGGTGAACCCCTGAAGCAATCCTAGTGACACTCTAATTCCAGAAATGCTGTTGAACAAGAAAAACAGGAATTGGTTCCAAGACACCTGATGCAGGTGTCTATTACATACAGCCTAAGATGATCTCAGGAGAGATGACTTGAGTTGTTTCTGTCACTTGGACACACAGAGTCATACCTACTGGCTTGGTCCTTCCTCTGGGGTGTGCTTGGTCATCTCTACAATCCACACTGTGAAGTGGACTTGTTCTTTCTAGCCTGTGTGAGACACAAAGCCATATCCCTTATTTGTTTAAAATAGATGCCATAGCTGGATATTTACTAGTGTATGTTATTAAAACTAAAAAAAAAAAAAAAACAAGAAAACAATATATTGGCCGCTTCCATCACATTGGACACTAAAATCATGGAATAGGCTTTATGAGCCTCTCTCTAATCTCCTTATTTTGAAAGGGTGTTTCTCAAGGTATTCTCCACAACCCAAGCTTCTGCATCACCGGAAACTCCACAGAAAAGCAAATTCTCAGGCCCTGTCCCCACCTGTAGAATCAGCATGGTGGGGTTCAGCATGTTGGGGTTAAACAATAGTGTTTTTTTTTTTTAATTTATTTAATTTTTTTTTAAGAGAGAGAGAAGGGGGGGGCGGAGAGAATTTTATTATTTATTTTTTAGTTATCGGCGGACACAACATCTTTGTTTGTATGTGGTGCTGAGGATCGAACCCGGGCCGCACGCATGCCAGGCGAGCGCGCTACCGCTTGAGCCACATTCCCAGCCCAAACAATAGTGTTTTACAAGCCCTGAGGCCTATTCTGCTGCAGCCACTGTTTGAAAACCACTTCACTAAGATAATGACTTGCCCGTGCCTTCTGGTGTGCAAGTCCTTGTTCCTTTCCTTCCAGGCAGAGTAGGGCAATGGGCAGAGAACCTCTGTCACCTGGTGACTGGGCCTGATGAGCTGTGAGATCTTGGGATGGTGATTAGCTCCTAAAACTCTGGGTCTTAACCTGCGCATAGATGATCATAGGCAAATCAGAGCCCTGACTGACAGGACTGGTGAAGGGCAGAAAGAACAAGACCTGCCAAGTGCCTCTGAGGTAGTCTGGGGCTTCTGCTCTCACAGGTGCTTCTCCGCCCTGGGGCCACAGGTTGTCCCAGGAACAATGTCTGTAGGGTTTGCAGCTATCTCATTCTCAAAAGCAGCAAGTTCCCTCCATCCAGTTCAGCTCTCCCGGGCTCCCAGCCACTTCCACTGAAGCCAGAGTCAGGGGGAAGAACCCAGCTTGCGCCTCTATGAACACGCAGAAATCACCTCCTTGGCTAGTCTGGCCTTCTCTGGAACATTCCCTCCTCCACGCCCCCCAAGGTCTTCCACTTCTTTTCACCAAGGTCTGAAGCCACCTTTAGATTCAGGTTGTCAACAGACCAAGGGTCGGTCACACTCTGAAACGACTGTTCATTCACGAGAGCTGGTGGAGAGACATCCAGGGGTAAGGCAGACACCTGACAGAGTCTGTGCTTGTCATCTTGAATAAGGAGTTCACTTTCAGGAGCAAGAGAGTCAGACAGCATACAAGAGAATGACATGCAAAGTTATTCTCTTTCCAAACTTGGGCACTTTTGCCCTTCCAGAGGCAATCATACTTCCGACTCTGAAGATAAACTTTTAGTCCGTATGTGGGGATAATCATGGGGGAAAATCATGAATATATATCTATATATATCTATATTTATCTACACATGTATTACTCACGTGATTTGCACCAACATGGAGAGCAGGGGGTCAGGGAGATGGCTTGAGCGTCCTGTGCCAGGGGAGCCTGAGAGCTCCTAAGACGTACCTGCAACATAAAACAATCCTGTCTTGTGACTCAGGCCTCGAGTGTCTCCTCTTCTGTGCACACATACACGCTTGCATGTACCACGCGCATGTCTGTCTGCCTTACTCTGAACACGAGTGTGGCCTCATGTGTTTTGGAGATCAACCTGTTCTCTACTACCTCCCCCCCCCACCCCCGCCCGCCCGCCGAGCCTGGCCACTCAGTCCAAGGTTGGGCTCACAGTCCTTGGCTGTTAGCCTCTGTAAGGCCCTTGCACTCATGGCTGTCCCCGCATCAGCTTTGCTCCTGCCCAGGTCTGTGGAGCAGCCCTACTTTGTGGGGGATCATGCTTGGCTTTGTGCAAACCTCAAAGCCCAGTCTCCCTGGCTGCATCCCTCCTTCTCCTGCATGTTCAACACCCACTTCAGCAGCCGTGGGGATCTTGCACCAGCGCTCTGCCCAATTACAGTTGGGAAATTGGGATGACCCCAGAGAACATGGACAGTGACATTTCAGGACTTGAGCATCAGCTTGGGCAACAGGGGATAAGTATACAAGAGCTGTAGGTTTAAATCCTGGTTCTACCACATAAGAGCTGCGTTTTCCTGGTGGAATTTCTTATTTCTGATGACTCAGTTTCAATATTTCTTTTTTTTTGGGGGGTGGGGGGGGTACCTGGAATTGAACTCAAAGACACTAGACCACTGAGTCACATCCCCAGGCCTATTTTGTATTTTATTTAAAGACAGGGTCTCACTGAGTTACTCGGAGCCTCTCTTCTGCTGAGGCTAGCTTTGAACTCGCCATCCTCCTGCCTAAGCCTCCCGAGCTGCTGGGATTACAGGCGTGGAACACCGTGCCCAGCTCGATATTTCTAAAGTGGAAATAAAAATACTTAACATTATATAATGGCTAAGGATCTTAAAGATTACATGCAAAACACCAATAAGGTATTTTATTGGATAAAGATAGGTTTCCAGATTTTAAGTTGCAATCCTATATATCTCAAAAAAGGCTCATCTTCATGGGGCTACCCCTCTTATTCTGTAAACAATATTCACACATAGAGTGAGCTTATACGTAAGGGATGTAAAGGTCATTGATGCATTGCCTTTGTCCCCAACTGGTGGACATTATGGAAAAGGTGATAGATGCAACCAGTTTTAGTGGCCCAGTGCGTGTGCTCAGGGACAGATAGATGTGAGTGGTGGGAACATGAGGTGAAGAGGAAAATTCCATAAAATGGGCCCACTGTGCTGATCCCCTGCTTCCTTTTCCAAGAAGCCATTTAGCTGCAGCCCTGCCTAGCTAGCTAAGGGGTCAGGCTGTGTCACATTCCTCAGCAATTTACCTGTTATCTGCAGGAGAAAAACAGGCCTGAAGGGGAGGCTTCTGGGATCCTTTTAACAAATCAGATCCTGGAACTCAAGGAGATAAAGATGATTCCTCCTAAACATCAGATATGTAAGAATTTGTTGTTCAGAATCCAATTAGAACTGGTCAGCATGGGCCCAAGGACCTAGAGTTGCCGTGACAGTGCAGACCTGAAAGTCTGAGGTCATCCTGCTGTCAGTCAGAAGTGAAGAGGCGGACCTGAACGGGACTCTGGAAACTTCTCTGGACTCTCCAACAAAACTGGAGTGCAGGAGAGGGACCCCGTACCCCCCCCTCTCTGAGAGGACCCACTCTTCCTTGAGGACGTCCCCTTTCCCCTTTCTCATCCCTTCTATTAAACTCATTGCCTGCTCCTCTTAATAGGTCTGAAGTCTTCCTGATTGGTCACAAGATTCCGGGTTTGGGGGGGAATCTTTGCACTGCTTCAGTTTCCTGGAAGGCCAGGCCCTGCAACAGGGGGTTCCAGCAATCAGGTGTGATAAGAAATGAGGGAAGCAGAACACCTAGCTACCTGCCATTGACCACAGAGAGAGCAGAGCCAGGTCAGGTGGCTTCGACTGCGGAACCAAGGCCAAGTGTGGCCTGCAGTGGGAACGTATGTTTCCTGGGCCTCCTGCATGTTTTCTCTTCATACTGGGCCACTGAGTTCCTCAAGGCCATCATTGTGTTGCTCCAGAATTTTCCAAATACTATCACTAGTGCCATGGCCACGTTTCTGAACTTGCACATGCACAAGGATACAAAAGTCCCCCTGTACCCAGGCAAGTTCCTCTACCTTTAACACTGGGGCCCCAGCATGACCTCTTGATAGAGTCTCTGAGATATAGGCCTCTGGGATCGTTTGTCAAGCCAGCTCTCAGCAACAGGGCAAAGGACCTGTCCCACTGTCTACAGATAGGAACTTACATCACAGCCTGAAATTTGTTTACCCTTATCTCAGCACACAAGAACAAAGTACCCAGCACTTGTTATCAATCCCGCGGCTTTCTGTTCATGGGTAGGTTTCCATATAAATCTCCAGCCAATGCTGCTGGGCTGGTGGCTCACTTTTGCTTGCTGCCTTTTCCTGGCTGCAGGCTTGGGGGATCATCAGTCTCTCTGGTGGACACACTGGCTTTCATCTACCGTGACAGAAGGAGAAGGGAGAAAGAAGCCAGCCTCACTGCTGCCATAGAACCCCCTCCAGCTAGGCATGTCTTCTCTCCCAGCTGAACTGCAGTGGTTCCAGCTTCCAGAAGGACCAAGCACCAGAACAGCTCTGCCTTGAGGCCTGGAAAACCCGCACCTGGCACCTCGGAGGGTCTCTGGTGGACTCACCTGTACAGAATGCTGGGTGCAAGCGGATGATCCCAGGTCCCAGAGGAACCTGTCCAAGCGGGTTTTCAATGGCACCAGGAGCCACAGCACTAAATGATGAAGATTTGTCAAGGGAGACAGAAACCTTCCATCAGGATAACAGATAACATAACCATGAAACTCAACATTGTTGGCTGGCTACCAAGCCCTCAAAGACAACAAGAATGGCCCAGAGAAGATGAACATTTGAAACAAAATCATCAACAACAATAGCCAGGGAGCCCCTTCTATGCACAGGCAAGGACAGTGCCCTCAACTTCCTTGGACCCTCCACATGTATTACCTTGGAGTTCACTCTAGCCCAGAGAGGTGAATCCTGTTAAAACCAGGGACTAAAGCACGGAGAGGCCAAGTGATTTGCCTGAGATTGCACAAAAATAAAGAGAAAGTGCTGGATTAAAACAAGCGGCAGGCTTCAGAGACTGAGTCCCTAACTTGGTACTTTCCAGGTACTAACGCACACCACAGTCATGTGGATGTCTTGTTAAAGGGCTATTGTCTTATTAAAGTTCTATTTCAGCAGGTCAGGTAAATCCTGCATTTTTTTTTTTATAAGTTCCCAGGGGAGACCCATGCTGCTAATTGGAGGACCCAGAAGCAAGTCACTCAGCCTCTCTGAGGTTCCATTGTGGAGATGATGAAGCCCACCGGTGTCCATTTACTAATGGCAATTCAGAAGAAATGATGTAACCTAGTAAAGTCCTTAGCCCAACATCCAGAACCATCACCAGCAGTGAAGAACAGATACTGTCACTACCATTCAGGGGAGAGCTGCAAGGAAAAGTCCACATTAGGTATTTATTGACTCTTAGCATCTTTTAGAATGAGGCCCTGACACTCTGCTAGGCACTGAGAAGGCAAGAGACCATTCTGCTCTCTACAAAGTTGGATGAATTTCCTCTTCAGCTCAGAACAGGTAGAGCCTGATTTCTCTTCTATCTATAACTGCAGTTAAATTTTAATCCTAACAGATCGGCAGAATAATGCCCCAAGGCACTGCAAGATGCCTGATCATGGAGCAAAAAAATGTAATTATTTTTATTCTACTCCAGAAATTTACGCAGATGTGTGAACTAACACAGTTTGAAAAGATTTTCAATAACAAAGGATGCAACCAGGCAGGTTTTACTCAACCTCCAGTTAAACAGAAATCTAGTTAAGTAGAGACCTTCAGAGGGGAGTTTTCCAAATTAATCTCTGTTAGATTCTGCCTGAAAGTTATCCACATAAAGACTGAGGAAGCCAGAGCCCCTGGGACTTGTGGACAATGGAAGGAAACAGGCCAAAGATGCTTTGGTAAATGTTGATCTGGTCCCTGGCAATTTGCACAGGAATTTGTAAAGCACTAGGTGAAGGGAATTTGCCTGGTAGAAATGGGAATGTTTTTGACCTTGCCAAACTGGCAGAAAGAATTCTTCATGCTCAGGTTGGTGCTGTGTTTAAGTATCAGCAGGGATACAGTGATTGGGTACTGCACTTTGAAATCCAATTTATTTCTCTTTGTTGGCATGCCCCCAAAGCTCTAATGACTCAGATCCTCCCTGGTCATAAATTCATTGGTCAAATTGGTCAAGATCTTCAGGTTATCCCCCATCCCTTGGCACCCTGGGCAATCCTTATATAGAAAGTTCAGGTTCCAATACCCTGTGGGGCCATCCTCTATGGGGCTGCTTCTGAAATCTGTAGGGGCATGCTATCGTCTAAGCAACTCAGCTGGAGCCCTTGGTCAACTGCTCTATACCCCACTTAGAGGAGAAGGAAGAGGAAAAAGAAATGCGTTGGCTTTGTTAATGGTGGTATTTTGCCTCACCTGGAAGCTCCTTCTGTGGTCTGTGCAAATAGCAGGATGAAAACTATTGAAGCAGAAGGGACCTTGTGCATCGCGGCCTTAGACTCCCATCTGCCTGGGTCGACATTCCATTGGTTGTTGGAGTTTCCAGCTCTGGCATATTAGCATTCTCCAGAGAGACGAAACCAGTAAATATGGATAGATAGATAGATAGATAGGTAGGTAGATAAACAGACAGACAGACAGTAGGTAAGTAAATGAGAAGGGATTTATTAGGGGAATATGCTCACGAGTTATGGAGACGGAGAAGTCTCACGACAAGCTGTCTACCTGCTGAAGATCTTGGGATGCTGGTGGCATAGCCCAGCTCAAGTCCAAAAGCTTCCGCACCAGAGCAGTTGATGGTGCAACTCTCAGTCTGAGATTTCAAGGGGCCACTGGTGTTTGTCCTGGGGCCCAAAGGCCAGAGAACCTGGAGTTCTGCTGTCTGAGGTGGAAGAGTGTCCCAGCGCAAGAAGGGGGTTGGGGGGAATCAACTTTCGCTGCTTCCTTTGTGCCATCTGGCCCCCAGCTCATTAGATGGCGCCTATACCCATCGATTGTCCCCACCTGGTCCACAGTCACACTGTCACCTCTGGAAACAACCTCGCAGCCACACTCAGAAGTAACTGGCAACTGTTTTACCACCTTCCCAGGTGTTTCTTAATCTAGTCAGGTTTACACCTAAAATTAGCCATCCCAGATGGTGATGAGTCCAGTATGGAGGTCCACTTTACCCTGCTATAGAATAGGTAGGCGCATCATAACACCCTGTGAGGTGGCAGGGAGGGTTTGCCAGGTGACAAAGTGCCTGTCACAAAGTAAGTCCTGCTGCCACCTCAGAGACAAAGCTTCATCTTCTTGCTGGTTCAAAGCTATGGATGGAGTGATTAGACCCACTCCAATTTGCAAAAGGTAAGTACGCAGCTGTTCTACTTAACTCGCAGCTCTGTCTCTAAACTTTCTGTTTGGTATCCCCAGTTACTTTCCAGGCCCTTAAGACAAAGGCCAAACTCTATGCACTCATGAATCCATTACTTAAAAAAATGCTTACTGGACACCCAGGAAGTGCTATTGGTGTGAGGGGATGTGAGCTTCTACAGGGGGGATCCTGTCTTAATCATATTCACAAGCCAACTCACCCACAGAGCAAGGGGCATGGCAGAAACCAAGTGTCTAGTAAGGACCCCTGGAACTGGATGGCCTGGGCTGCAGTGTCCAGAGGGACACACTCAGCTTTGGTCACAGGGCCCAGGGCCAGGCCCTGTCCTTTAACCAAAGACAAGTCCTGGACATGCACCCTGAGAACTCCACCTATCCTTCACTATGCCATCAAGCCCCGCTCCGGATGAAAACTTAGAAAAACCCTCTCTTGAATCTGTTCTACTTAATAGGCCCTTATTATCTTCTTCTTCTCAGAGTTTCTTTTTCTTTTTCTTTTTCTTTTTTATTTTTTTCCTATTTCTTCTTTGACCTACACTTTATCAGCTTTCTCCTGGTACCACTCAACACCTTGGTTTCACAAACCTGACCAATACTGAAAATGATTTTCTGAAGGCGCTGTTCTCTTAAACCCCCAGAATAAGACAGGCTGGCTCATCTGAACAGATTCATTTATTCTGCACGTATTCATTAAGTACTTACTGGCCAGAGGTCATTACACAGGGTCCAAGAGTGACCCAGGAAAGCCAGGGCTCCTACAGGGACCAGGAGTGAGGATAAATAAGGAAGTAAGGTCACTGTTGTGGAAGTGTTGTGCAGGAGACACCCCAAGGCCCAGGGAAGAATGAGGGGAGAACAAACTGGCAGGCAAAGGCCTCTGGAGGACCTAAGCTGAAAGCATAAGGAATGCAAAGAATTCAGCTTTGGGAATAACAGGACGGGAGCCCTCCAGGTCCAGGAAATAGTCACCTCAAGGTCTGCAGCAACCTTGAGCTTCCTGTGGTCAGGAAGCCAAGGCCTGGGGCAGGGTGGGCCAATGGGGAACCAGCAGGGGGTGAGGTGGGAAGCCTGGTGAAGAACAGGCCTTGGCACTGAGCCCCGGGCTCCAAGGCATGACTTCAGTATTCAGAGAAACTGGGGTAAAAGGGACTAGGCTCTACCCATTAGTGTCTGGGCCAGGTGGGTAGCCAGAAGTTACTCCCACCTGGCATTGCCTGCTGTCTGTTATGTCTCTGTTTTCTCCTTTGTAAAGTGAGGAAACTGAGAATCATGCCAACGTTGCAGGTGAGGATTGCATGAGAGACTGATTGCATGCCCAGCTCTCAGAATGCTGCTGGATAGGATGAGCACTCAACGAGCATTAGCTGCTACTACTGAACCTGGATTCTGTTGAAGCATGTCCATAAATAAAGGTAGCCACATGCTGCCCAGAAAGCTGCTTTCAGTTGACAGGGAGTGGACAATGAGAATGTGCCCAATATGGCACTAGGGTGAGTGCCCAGCCCTGAGACTGTCAGCGTCATTCGCCTTCATATCACTGGGGATTTCTCCCTCACAAGACCAACTCTCAGGTTTGTGCAGGGGCTGCCTGTTTTATTAAGAAGCCACACAAGACACATCATACCTGGAGGCCTCTTCCACCCTCTTTCCACTGCTCATTAAAAGTGATGTCCTTAGAGCAAGACATACATTCTTTAGATGTTGTTATGAACTGAAAGTTCGTCTCCTCCCCAATCGGCATGGTGATTCCTACCTCCAATGTGATGGCATTGGAGGTAGGGCCCTGGGGAGGTGATAAGTTTTGAGGGTGGAACCCATAAGAATGGGGTTATTGTTCTTAGACAACAGTCCCAGAGAGCTCTTCTGTCCTCTTTCTGCCATATGAGGTACAACCAGAAGGTGGCAGTCTGCAACCCAAAAGATGCCCCTCACTAGGATCCAACCAGCCTGGTGCCCTGATCTCTGCCTTCCAGACTTTAGAACTTGAGAAATGAACGTCTGTTGTTTATAAAACCACCTTGTCTATTTTTCATTGTTATAACAGCATGAACTAAGACAGGTGTTTTAGGACCTCTGAGACTTGTTGATGCATTCTGCATATCTTTGCTCTTATAGGAAAGACAAGGTCACTGAGCTTTTGCCCTCAAGAGTCCAAGAGGAAATGCACTTGAAGACAGAGACCAAGGTGGAATGCAAATAGCTAGCACAGTGAGTGTCATCCAATAGAAATATGGTGCAGCCCAACGTGCCAGCTACCGCACATGCAATTTAAGTTTTTACAGAGGCCACATTGAAAAAAGTAAAAAAGAAACAGTATGATATTAATTTTAATAATATTCTCCATTTGACACAATAAGTCGTAATTCGGAGTGAATTTTGTATTTATGATACAAAACAGTTCTGACCAGTGACATTTCAGATGCTCCACAGTCACGTGTGACAGTGGCTACTGCATGGGACAGCATAGTGTTGTATTTTCTGATGAACTTAGCCTTATTACCTGGGCCCAATTTCTTAACCCTCTGAGACTCAACTGCCTAGACTATAGTGTCTGGCGTATTATAAGCATTTACTAAGTTTTAAAATTAATTTCCTTATTTGTAAATTGAGAATAATTCTTTATAAATAAGACCTGTGAAGATGAAGAGAAACAACTATAAAAACCCTTTCACTTTTTCACCTAACTAAAATTTATTGAGCCTAGCATGTGCAAGGACTATTGCTGGAGCTGAGGATACCCTAGTGACAAAACAAAGATCCCTGACTTCATAGAGCTTCTATCCTGGGAAAGATGATAAATAAAAATAAATTAGTAAAATATACAGAATACTAAAAGATGATAAATTAATAGAATATGTGATAAGGAATAGAAAAGGACAGGGGATGTATTGGTCCATTTTCCGTTGCTGTAACAAAATACCTGAGACTGGATACTTATTTAAAAAAAAAGGAGGGTTATTTATCTCACAGTTTCAGAGGTCCAAAACCATGGCTTCAGCTTCTGGTGAGCTCTGGTGAAAGCCTCATGATTGAAGGTATCACAATAATGGAAGTATCTGAGAAAGGGATGACATGGCAGGAGAGGAAACCAGAGAAGAGTTGACAGGTCAGGCTCACTCATTTATAACAACTCTCTTTGGAACTAACCAGATCCCAGAACTGCCTTAAACCCTTCTGAGGGGATGTGCCCCCAATGACCCAACCAACTCCCAGTAGGCCCCACCTCTTAAAGGCCCCAACACCACACTGAAGACCAAGCCTCTAATACAGGAATCTTTCAGGACAAACCACATCCAAATCATTGCAGGGGATAAGGAGTGTGTATGGGAGGGCAATTTCAAGTGAAGTGGCCAGAGCAGGCTTAGCAGGAAGCTGACATCTGAGTTGACTTAAAGGGACATGCCATGAAAGTACCTGGAAGGAAGTGTTCCAGGTAGGAGGAACAGTAAATGCTGGAATTCTGGGCAAGCAATATGCCTGCCCGGGTATGCCATGGGGAAAAGGCCAGAACAAAGAACCAGTGTGTCTGGAGGTATGAATGGCAGGGGCCGTCAGAGACAGAAAGGTGAGGGCAGGTCAGGCAGGGCCTTGGAGACCATAGGAACTCTGGCCTTCTCCAAAGGAGAGGACGAGTTGGGGGAGGGCTTGGAGCAGAGGAACAGCCTGGCTTGACTCAGAATCACACAGGATCCCCAGGGCTGCTCTGTTGTAAATGGACTGGAGTGTTGTGAATGACCACGGGGATCCCTTGGCCCCTGGCCTAGAAATGGGGAAAAGAAGATGGATTGACCAACTAGGTTTGCTGAGCCCTCCTCTACCGAGTGCTGGGTAGAGGTCTCCCAAGCCTGGGCTGCAGAAAGCCATGCTGAACCAAGGCTGGCTTCTCTCTCGTCAGAGCTCCTCTTTCCCGGAAGCATGAAAAATGCCCAGGGAAAGAACAGGAGGTTGGTTTTGCTCTGCCGCAGATTCTCTCATTATTGACAGCCTTGTCTGAATATCTCATCCTCCCTTTCTCACACAAGAAGTGCAGAATACGATTCTTAGAATTCAGATTTTTTTTAAATCCCTACGTTTGGATTTGCAGATATGCCAATATTTGGATTTGTAGAGCTGTAATTTAAGCCAGTCTCTCCCCTGGAACTGCCTGGCGAAATGCATCTTTCATGAGTCTCCTGCAGGAGCCCAGCTACAAGCTCAGACTCCTGAGCACAAATCAAACCTGGGCTCAACATTAACAATACAGTGGCAGAGGCCTCCAGAAACAGCAGGCCTCCAGGAAGGACAGACTCCATGGGTGTAGCCGCCTCCAGGAAAGGTTTCAAGCTTCCTCATAAAAAACCTGGCTCCAGGATCAATGCATGGAGAGCTGGGGGCTGGAGGTGGGCTACAGCCCAAGCCCCTTCTCCAGGCCCCTCCTCATTATCCCTGCCCACCTGACAGACCAGCTCTGTGTGGCCCAACCTGCTCTGGTGACCTGAGCAAAAACAGTACAGAAGACAAGGAGAAAGGCCTCATCCAGCAATCTTTATGCCTCCCCCCTTAGTCTGAAGGTCAAATAATAATTGGACCAAAGTGTACCACTCCTTTGATTATCCAACGTAGGTGGGATGGGAGGGTCAAGCAAAGCAGCCTCAGGCCAGGAGCTCTCAAAGGTGGAAAAGATTCAGCCCTTACCTGGTGAGGAGCCCAATGTAAAAACAACCACCAAAAAAGAATGAACGACAGAAACAGGTTGTGACATATGCAATATGTGTGCTCTTTTTTACTGGATGACTGTCTCTGCCTGGACAATGGGGTCTGCTTGAGAGTAAGGACACAAACACCAAATTCTCCTCACTCTCCTCCCTTCTCCCTGCTCTAACCCAGGGCCATTCCCAGCTCAGCCCTCGGCTCCGCAGCCCTTGGCTCAGAAAGGGCCAGGTCAGGAAGGCACCTGGCCCAGGAGGCCAATTGTCCCAGTTTGCCCAAGCCATGAAGCTCTCAGTGCTGAAGCCAAGAAAGTCCCTGGCAAACCAGGACATGTTGGTCACTCACACTGCCAGTTTTTTGACTGAGCAAACAAACACATATGCTGGTGACCCTCGAGGCTGCTTGACACAGTATTCTAAACAGACTTGGAGCCAGACACATTTGGATTTGAATCTAGCTGCTTCCTTTACAATGAGCAAGAGTCCCATATTGACCTCCCTTGGACTTCGACTTCCTTTCCTCAAAAAATTTTTAATTTGTTCTTTTTAGTTACACATGAGAGTAGAATGTATTTTGACGTATTACACATGCATCGAGTATGACATTCTTATCTATGAAATGCCACAGGATTAGTATGGAGACTGAGGAAGAAGATGCCCACAACAGATGGTCGTCCTTTCACTTCTCAAACTAGAAGCATCATCTGGCTTTCACTGCGGGGTGTAAGTTGTGTCTGGCTTCTATGCAGCCCTTCAGGATCGACAAGGTACTTCTTAGCTGGGGATTCACAGTGAGGCAAAGAGGCTCACCAGCCCTCCCTCAGAGGCCCAGCGAACACGACGCTGGACAAGGTCATCTGGTTTCTTTCTTACAGCTCACCACCTAAGGTTCTAGCAATTAATAACAGGCCTAAACCAATCTGAGAGTTTTCCAATGTAAGGGAGGTAGAGGATCCTATTTCTCAGCCAACTCCATAGGCCGGGTGCTGCTGCCATGGACCTGGGGCCCAGACTGGAGAGAGGGAGAGTTCCAGACTGCCTAGTCAGCTCTGCTGTCCCTCCTGCTCCTGTTTCGTACAATCTTTGAGCAGACCATTCACTCCAATGAAGACCTCCACTCCCCCTGTAACGTAGGGGCCCAGGCCTTGTCAGGTAGGAACCTCTATTCTCAATTATTCCCCACCCATCTGAACAGGAATACCATGAGGGCGACTAACTGGCATTCACATGGGCTTGTTTCTATTGAGTGTCTCCTCCAAGGAGGGGTGTGGAATGTGGCACTTAGGTCACTGCTGGGGGACAGAGCTGCAAGAGGGCAGAACATTCAAATCCAACAAGCATTTCTATAGTCAAGGCTGCTGTGGGGGACAGCACTTTCACAGGCTGTCCCTTGCTCACCAGGCTCCTTCTGCCTGTCCTCTCCACAACCTGGCCCTGGTGGCACCGGCTTCCTTTCTTTTTGCTGTGGTCCATTTTCCACAGGGCAGCCAGCAGAACAGCCTTGCATTCCAAAGGCTTGCCTGCCTCTCCTCCTGTGTCCCCAGTACAGTCGCTCTCATGCTGTGCTCCTCACAACCTACCATATATTTTCCTTTTCCCTAAAAATCCCCAATCCTCCCTCTCTGGTCTTTGCTCTTGGTCTTCCTTCTGGAGGGAATGCCAAAGCCAGCCCTTCCCATCCATCCATTCTCAGTTCAGATTCTACTACCTTAGGAGTACTCCCTGACAATCTTATCCAAAGTAGGTCTCCTCCCGTCACTTTCTCCTTAGTGACACTTACTCAATCCCATGACTCTCTTATTCTTTTCCATAGCCTGCTCTCTCACATTCTTACCTATCATTTGCTTGGTCCCATCACCATGTAAATGCCATAAGAAAGGGACTCTGTCGGCCATGTCCATGGCTGTCTCCCTGGAGCCCAGTGAAATCAGACACTCAAATATTTGTTAAATATTTTATAATCTGCTTGTTTCTCTTTAAACCAAGTAGTTACAAGCATTGGCCTGGAAGCAAAGTAGACCTGTGGTGACCTTCCCACTTGCCACTTGGGAGAAGCCACAGATTCTCTAGAATTTATTCTTCTTTATAAAAGAATCAAGAGTTCTCTCAACGGCAGCTATCATTAATCTTAGAGCTGCACTTCCCCACCAGGCCAGGACCCCTGATGGCAAGCACTTTATCCATCATTTATCTCTGTATCCATGTGCCTTGAGAGTCAGCTCACCTCCTCAGCTTGCCCTACTTCCCCTCTCCTAGGACGTGTCACAGTATCCTAAAGAGTTTCTGTATCCGACAACCCTGAGTACCGTTCTATGGGTACAGGAACATCTACAAAGCTTAGCAAGCTATTGTAAAATACATAGCACAGTGAATAAGACTAGTAGGAGATAATAATAATAATAATAATAATAATAATAATACCAAGTATATCCAAAAATATATTTTGAATTAAATTCTCTCTAGAAGAGATATTTTAAATATATGAATTAGAGAATAATACTAAGAGTAGTATACGATCAGGTGCTGAATTACCTATCATCAAGTGATAAAATGTGAGGTGGCCACGCAAGGGACCCAGGTAGGCAAGGAGAGTGGAGAACACATCTCTCAAAGCAACTGTCACTCAGTGCCAGCTCTTTGTGGATCATGGGCCTGATGGGCTCACAGCCTCAGATTTATCAGGTAAAGCTAGAAGTCTGAATTCTTTTCATAAGTTCTCTCAAGTTTTCAAATTGCTGACAACACACTTAAAATGTATTAAACAATAACTGAGATGTGCAAAGCATGTTTGGGGAGCCATTTTATAACCTCTGACCTCGGGCTCAAGGTGACTGGATGGAGAGTGAGTCCCAGGTGCTCATTAATATATGAATCTACAGACCCTGGTTATCAAAAGGCATCATCTCTTCATTTACTCACTATCTTATAAAACCAGAGAGCAATTATTTTTTCAGTACTGGAGGCTGAATCCATGTTGTGTGTGTATGTGTGGGAGGGGGACTCAGCTACATCTCTACTATCTTCTTATTTTGAAGCAGGGTTTTGCAAAGCTACCCAGGCTGGCTTTGAACTTACTATTCTCCTGTCTCAGCCTCTTGAGTTGCTAGGACTACAGGTGTGCACCACTACTTCTTTCCTCCCAGCCATATCAGGCAGTAATTCTTCATCCATGGCCAAGAATTTCCCTCAACCATCCATCAAACATTTATTGAATAACTGATAAGTGTAGGTGTCTTCCTTCTGAAACTTTATATTGGTCAGTTCTAGAAATTAACCTGAATATAGCCTTGAGAAATTAGGAGAGGCAGCTAGACAACTAGGCCTAGTTACCTCAAGCATTAGATCTGATTCAGAGCTTCGGCAGCGGACTGTCATTCAAGGGTATCCTTCTATGAATTTTCAGATCCACTGAGTGGTCAACCCACTCAGTGCCACCTGGGGGCAACGTGGCCTACCACATCTGCAGTAGCAGAGGTTCCCAGTCTGACAGACATGAGATGATTAAGTCCTTGTCTCAGTCTAAACTCTTCCGTATAAAATGGGTAGCTATACACGCTCAATGGTAGTTAGCAACAGCCCAAGAGCATGTGTTATTTAAAAGCCCAGAGGAGTGTCACTGCGTCACATGTGTCTGAAGCCAGTCTGAAAATATTTCAATTGAACCTGCACATGCAGTACACAGAAGCTTCATTTTGGTCTAGCTTATGCTGTGATCTTAGACTTGCTGAAGGACTAACTTCCATCACAGCTCTGACAATATTGATTGTTCTGGCTTAAAGGTACATAAGTAGATTGATTTTTTTATTCTCTTAAACTAAAAAGGATCACAGTAGTAGTATATTTCTGTTTCCAGGGATTGGTATACATGCTGAATAAATAATAGCATTACTTGGAAAAATTTACTTATTTATTTATTTAATTATTTTTTTTTTTGGAGACCAGTGTGGTTTTTATTTTTTATTTTTTTAAAGAAAGTTAGAGAATTTTTAATATTTATTTTTCAAGTTTGGGCATACACAACATCTTTGTTTGTATGTGGTGCTGAGGATCGAACCCGGGCCGCACGCATGCCAGGCGAGCCGGCTACCGGTTGAGCCACATCCCCAGCCCGAAAAATTTAGTTAGAAGAAACAATGATGGAAAACAGGGTATAGGTCTTATGTTGCATTCTTACAAATTAGTTTCGGGGGCTTCCTAAACTTGTCCATTGTAAACAAAGCCCCCAATTTTCAACCCCAGTCTGGGCCCATTATTTCAAATAAATAAATAAATAACACCCCCCCGCCCCCCCCCCACACACACTTTGGTAGCCTACATCTTAGGTACAAGAAATGAAGCCAGCAGGGGGTAAAATGTCCTCTGTGGTGGAGGTTAATAAGCAATACTCCTGTCACTTCCTTCTCAAAGTCAGCAGGAAGGAAATATATCCACCAGGGGCCTCTGCTAATTTGTTTCTAATTCAAGGACAATTAGGCAATTCCTACATCCCCCACCCCCAAGAAAAGCTGCGATTACTACATGACTCTTCTCAGGACTCAACAAACTGGTAACTCTCTAGAAACAACAGAGGTTATGAAATGAACTTTGTAACACTTCGAGGGACACGTAATAAACGGCGCACCGGTTTTAGATGCCAGCCAATAACTGCCTTCATTCTGTTTTACACCGTTTCCTTTCTCTGAATTGTTTTCTACCCCAAAGTTCAAACTACTTGTGCTGGAAATGCCTCTGAGCTGAAGAGTTTCTCGAGTCGTGCCAGGAAAGACTCTCTTCCTATGATCTTGAGGTCGAGAAATAACGTTCTGGACAAGGAAAGAAACAAGCAAAAGCCCTGGTGACTCTGCTCCTCCCTCTCCAGGTACTGGGAAACAAGAAATGAAAGGGAAAAGAAGCAGCACTAACTCTCCTTCTCGTCCTCATTTCTAGACGGGCAGGTGGCTTTTGCCTTATCAACTTCTTACAGCACCAGCTCTGAAACACACCGAGGCAGCCGAGCACCAAGGGGCCTGGGCAGGGGGCCGGCCCCAGTTAGAGGGTTGCGTATTTATCAGCGGGATTTAAACCGCTCCGGAGGGGGCGTGGCCCGGGCGGAGCCCCGTGGCCCGGGTGGGCGGGGCGGGGGTGGGGATCCCGGCGGCTCAGCACCGTGTGGGAAAGACCTGAGCGCTGGAGCTAGCGCCTGTCTCTTTAAATGCCACGGGCTGCGCTCCCGCCCGGGAGCCCGGAGCCGGATCTACAATCCGTCCCTCCCGCTCCGGCGCTTGTTGCTCGCGCGGCCCGAGCGGGAGCTACCGCCGCCGGGAAGCGAGGCAGCCTCCTTCTCCTCGCGCTCCACGTCCCCCGAGAGCTGGCTGAGCGCGGGCAGCAGGGCCTGCGGGAGGGAGGGGGCGCGGTGTGAACAGGAATTGCCCCCCCACCTTCAAGTCTTGGGGCGCCACGCAGCCGCGGGGAAGACATGCTTCTCTACCCCCTGCCCAGCGTCGCTGCCGCCGGTGCTGGGCGAGGAGGGACTGCGGAGCCCACACCCGCAAACTCGTCCTAGAAGTCTCGGGGTGCGGCAAGGGGCCCCTCCCAATTTCCCTCGGCTTCCACCTCCCTGCGGGTGAGTTAGCGCCGGTAACCCGAAGCCGAAGCCGAGGACGGGCGAGCGCGGGGGAGGGGAAAGGCGCCCGAGGAGGAAGCGCCGCAGGTGAGCCAGGTGGGGTGGCTCACCTGCCCGGGCCGCGCTGCGGAATCCTCGCTTGTTCCCTGGGGAGGAAGACGTTGAGGGACGTCTCCGGGGCCAGTTAGGGCCTGCAGTGGGAGTGGGAGTTGGAAAGGGGAGATTGGAGTGAAGTTTCAATTTCCTTCTTCCCTCCTGCCTGGGCTTGGCAGGTAGGGCGCGGGCGGAAGCGGCGAGAGCCACTGATGCAATGGCTTTTGCCCGGACCAGGTGAATGCTGGTGGCGGGGGAGAGCTGGAGTTGCCTTCTCTCTTGTTATCTCGACCTTAGTGGAGGAGAAAGGCGCCCTAGGATCGAGACTCTCCTAAAATGGCCCCAGGTGCTCGGTCTCCTCTCCTTTCTCTTAACAAAATGTCTTTTACCTGGAGGGACTCTTACAGATATGGCTTTCTTGCTTTCTCTTCCAACAGGTGGCCGCAGCCCCTGTCCGGGGACCTGTGCCAATGACCCTAGTGGCGGTTTCGCTTTCTCCCCTCGCGGCGGTTTGAACGTGTGTCCACGTTCGTGATGGGCAACCAGGTGGAGAAACTGACCCACCTAAGTTACAAAGAAGTTCCAACGGCCGACCCTACTGGTGTGGACCGGGACGACGGTCCCCGCATCGGTGTCTCTTATATCTTTTCCAATGACGATGAGGACGTGGAGCCACAGCCACCGCCCCAAGGGCCGGATGGCGGTGGCTTGCCTGACTGTGGGGAGCGGCCGCCGCTACCCCCGCCGCAGCCTTACGACCCGCGGCTACACGAGGTAGAGTGCTCAGTGTTCTATCGCGACGAGTGCATCTACCAGAAAAGCTTTGCGCCGGGCTCGGCGGCGCTGAGCACTTACACACCGGAGAACCTGCTCAACAAGTGCAATCCAGGCGACCTGGTGGAGTTTGTGTCTCAGGCGCAGTACCCGCACTGGGCGGTATACGTGGGCAACTTCCAGGTGGTCCACCTGCACCGGCTGGAGGTGAGCAACAGCTTTCTGACTGACGCGAGCCAGGGCCGACGCGGCCGTGTGGTCAACGATCTGTACCGCTACAAGCCTCTGAGCCCCAGTACCGTGGTGCGCAACGCGCTAGCGCACGTGGGCGCCAAGGAGCGCGAGCTCAGCTGGCGCAACTCAGAGAGCTTTGCCGCCTGGTGCCGCTATGGCAAGCGCGAGTTCAAGATCGGCGGCGAGCTGCGCATCGGCAAGCAGCCCTACCGCTTGCAAATTCAGCTCTCGGCTCAGCGCAGCCACACGCTGGAGTTCCAGAGCCTGGAGGACTTGATCATGGAGAAGCGGCGAAACGACCAGATCGGACGCGCGGCGGTACTGCAGGAGCTCGCCATGCACCTGCACCCAGCGGAGCCGGACGAGGGCGACAGCGATGCAGCGCGGACTACGCCGCCTCCCAGGCCCACCCCTTCACCAGGCTTGGAGGGGGAGGATGGAGAGGCAGTGGCACACTGACGGGCGAGTGGAGGGCAGCGCTGCAAAAGGGAGCTATTTGCAGCAGCTGCTGCCCCTCTTCATCTCCTCTTCCTCCCTTCCTCCCTCCCTCCTCTGCCGCCACCTGGGCCCCACTGGGATTCCTGGGCCCTTTGGAAAATGGAGAGTTGGAGAAATACGCAGCCGGCTGTGAACAGGGAAGGAGGAAGGGAACAGAGGGAGCAGGTAGGAGTACTTTGAGTGGATAGTATTTCCTTCCGGGCCCCCTCAGGCTTGTCTTCCTTTCTGTTGTGGGATGAACTGAACTATAGACTTAATCTGGGTTCAGAATCGACCCTTAAACACGCAAGGTTGGAGAAAAGTTCAGAGAACCTATCAGAGCCCTGCCATTGCCTCTGCTTCCCCCTCTAGACTGAGCTCAGAGCATGCCTGGTACAAAGGCCAGAGGGGGGTTGGGGAGGCGCCACCATGGCCAGCGCCTAGAGCTGCTTATCATCTTCCCCCGCTGAGCTGTGAGTGGGATCCAGAAGACTGGTGTGATTTATTTTATGGGATTCCTGGGGCACAAGGCTGGTGAAACCATGACGTGGTCTGTGACCATCAGACCAAAACCAAGCAGCCCCCTATTAAGTGTAACAAATAGTTGAACAAACTACCTCCCTTCTTCATCCTCAAATAATTCGTCTTCCGGAGCTTAGTCTCTTGCTCCACCACCCCCCCCTTTCCAGGTTACAAGTAAATCAGTGTCGAGGGCCAGTCAGGGGAAGGATTCAATTAAGGTTCAGTTCTGCGCCTTTGTTTTTCTGCCTGCTGTTGTAGACACTTAGAGCTGCAGTTATTTGTTAGCAAAGGAGAGAATAGCCCTTTGTGTCTGTGATCTAATTAAACCTGCTTTTGCTGGTCCACAGGTCACAGATGGGGTTGGCTTGTGCCACCCCATAAAGTATCCACTAGGGAAGCAGCCGAACGGTGCTGCCCTGGCAAGAATTAGTTAATTTCCTCGTTGACTTCCTTCCTGCCCTTTCAAAAATAGCTTTGGTGGTGATCCTGTGATTTTTCTTCCTTTTTAAAAAATTTTCCTCTCACTGGCCCATCTCCCTCACCTTCTCTCCTGTTCTGCTGGTGGTAAAATCTTGGGCTTGAGACCTGTTTCATTAGGAGGATACTTATTTTGCCAGCCACACTTGATGCATTTTAATTCAAGGGGCAAAGTCTTATTAATACTGTGACAGTCTCCTTGTTGCTTGGAGAGCACCCCTTCAGAGCCTTTGCAGTTAAGAGGGGTGACCACCATTCCAGATGCCACCTGGTGTAGTCAGCACAGAATCTGATGACAGCCCTAAAACATAGGTTGGTAGCTATGGCATCTGGTAGTGGCAGCCTGAGCAGATACACTCGGGTCTGCTACTGATCTACTATGTGCTTTGGTGGAAGGCTTTCAATAATTTTCCCACCTGGCCCTTGTATCCTATGGGTGTGCCCTTGATTTTGAGTGCTTCTCAGTGCCCATTACCAGTGCTATCTCAAAAGATGAGTAAAGTTTGAAGTTTTCTTTTTTTAATTCCATCTTGAGCATCATTATAAACTAGTTTGGACAAGTCATTTATGAACTAATTCCTAACAGTTGGAATAGAACCCTACTTGAGTAATTCACAACCACCTTTTCATCCTTGGTCTTTTTGCTTGGAGAGCTCTAAATCAAGGCAGTGAGACTTAAGGATTTTCTTGTCTGCTTCCTTTTTTCAGACCTAGAAGTTGAGGCCATAATTTTTAAATGCCCAGATCTTCTTATATCCCACCATGAAACCTTTCTGTCATAGGACATTAGCTGTGCTCCTAATTTATCGATGATCACCAAACAGGTCCTGTTCCTTTGATTGTTAAAAGTGAACCACACTCTAGCCCTGCTGGACTTTGAAGGAAAACCAGTCTCCCTTGGAAATGGAGGTCTAGTTTTCATGTTTAATACTCACAGCTTTGCATTCATATTCTCTCGCTCATGGAAGAGCAGTACAAGATAAAATTGGGTGAAGACATTTAGGAGAATTTATATCTAACAGATGGGAGGACCACTGTCCAGGTGGTAGGAAATAAAAGAAAAAGTTGTCACTGCCCCACAACTCTGGGCTAGAGGACACCCCCTCCACCTCCATCTGCTGGTCACACTGAGTGTATCAGTGAGTGTGTTTTGTTCCAAATGAGATGCCTTGAAAGTCTCAACTTGAAGGAAAAGCGCCTATAAAACCCACTGAGCTACTATGTGCTCAGTTAAGGAGCAGACCACTCCAAGAAGAGGCTTTTGATAATGGCCTGAAAATGGACTAGAATAGGAAATAGATCTGTGCCAGATGATCCTTCCTGGAACATAGTGCCAGTGTTTCTACAGGGCACCAGAGATGCTAAATGTGTAATACTTAGGAATAGGGGATTCCACTGGAAATTTTCTTAGGTGTATAATGCTTAAAGAAAAGCCACAACCAACTGGTGAAGGCTCCAAGAAAGAGGGTCAGATCAACTCTTGGTTCTTAAGATGGCAGTGTTGTGGAGAAGTGATTGTTGTTTTTTGTTTGTTTGTTTTTTTAAATGCCCTGGCAATGGCTACATCTGGCACTTTAGAAAAAAAAAAAAAATATATATATATTTAATAATTTTTGTTTCTCCTTAGGAATAAGACTTTAAAACTATTTTGTACTGTGAATTACGGATGCTCTTTGAAGGAAAGAAATATCGATTCCAATATTCCTCAGAAGCTCTGGCAGGGATAAGCAGGACATCGACTGGAACGTAGGCTAAATGAAACCAGACAAATTCTATTTTCTTACCTGAGCAAATATTTTATTGAGACTGCTTATGTGTGTCAAAGAAGCCACAACTTCAGCTACACAACTTTTTATATTAAAAGAACTCATAGTTTTTGTAGCTTTTATTCCACATTTAATTTAAAATGACTTTGTAGCACTAAAATGCCTAGCAGAAGACTTTATTCCAGACCTTTAAGAAAATTTTTAGTTTTTATGAGAAAAACACTTCAGTGGTTATACTTCTTGTGTCCCTGGTGCTTCGGGCCCTAATAGCACCATTGGACCACACGACAACCACATGGAACATATTTTTTGGAAGCAAAACTTTTAATTTTATATGATATATGCTATGGAGAGCTAAGAAAATTTAAGGACTACTTGTTTTTTTTTGTTTTGTTTTTTTAACAATGGGATTCACTGTGTTGAAGACTCTTGATATTATGTGCTTGTCTAACCATTTTTTACAAATTAGAATACAATCTTGTGTGATCACAGTTGTAAGATTTGTTTGGAAAGTTAGATTTTACTTGTGAATTTTTTTTTTTTTTTTTTTTTTTTAATCAGGATAACTGTAACTTGACTGGTTTATTCAATTTCTCATTATGTTGTTTTGTTCTTGTGAGCCATGGAGAATTACACTAACAGGATGAACTTCTTATGCATTTTATTTCCCAGTAAACTGTATAAACCTTATTTTTTGTTGAAGGTTGTATGTTAAATCAATGTTATGTTCTTATACCACTTCTTGAGAAGGAAGTTCCAATTTGAAATTGTATCATTTCCTTCAAAATGAAGGGCAGTGCTTAGTTAAATAAAAGATTGATGATATCTTTTAAGCCATTTCCTCTTCACTCTGTCTTATTAAAATAAAACCCATCAAGTTCTTTTGAAAAATGCTTGAGGTTTTCTAATAAGCCATCTATTAGGGAACACTGAATTCATATTTTTTCCACTTGTATATTGTACTATTTTCTGATATTTTTGATCCAAGTTCAAGCTATAATTTCTCAGAATGTTAGTATGTATCATCTTTGCATTGCTTAGTAAACATTTTGATGAATTCATTTAGTGACTCAAAACCTTGCATTTACAGTGTGAGAATCACCCATTGCTTTTAAGCTATTGGTCATGAAAAACATAAACATAAATTCTCAATACACATTGATTTTCAGAATCAATGCAAAAATTGCTGGAAAACATGTTCTGATTGTGGAGTCTACACCAAGAAGTTATGCTGTTCGGTAACCCATGTTGTGTCTTGGGTGGGTGGTTTGTGTGCCAGTTAAAAGGAGCATGCTCACCACATGATTTGATTACAGCAATGGGCAGATGTGATCACATGGTGCTGTCGGCATGATAAGCAGCAATGCAATTGCCAGCAGTTGGTAGGGGGAAGATGTGGAACCCCAGAGGCCTTAGCACACCCTATGCCAGTGGCTGAAGCCACCATAATCCCAAGAGTTTTCAAATACCTGGGCTTTGTCAACAGGCTTCTATGAGGATCTTAAATAAGGAAGTTGAATGCCGAAACTCAAGCAGTAATGAAGTCATTTTGAAAGCCCCAGTGTGGGAGTCTAATTTGTCATTGGCCTCATTGCGGAAGCAGAGGAAGGAGAACCTAAGAAGACTGTGCATTTATTCTTGGGTGGTTTTGGTGGAGACTGCTGTGCCTATTTTTCCTAAGTGGACTGAGCTTGCTTAATGTAGGAAAATGATATGTTCCAAAGCATTTAAAAGGATCTGAAAAATGAACAGACCCACAATATGTGCAGAGGGCTTTTATTTCCTTTTACTGAATTTACCAGGAAAACTGCCTATTAAACAAATACAGCAATTTTATCCATAGAATAAATGCAAAAGCTGGCTTGTTTCTGCATCTGCTCTTGCAATAAGTATGACAGGTGGGTGGATGCTGAGCCCCAACCTAGTATCCATCTGAAATAACATCAGATTCTCCAAGGAAAAGTGATATTAAGAATAGTCCAGCATAGCAGTGGGATATGGGTGCCGGAGTGAACTATGAGCATATGCAGAGGCTGAGGCAAGGGAAAGTTTTTGAAGGTAAAAATGAGAAGGATCACATCAGATATTTTTAAATAATCCTTGGCCACAATGATTAACAAGAAGAGTGGTGTCGGTCAGGTTGAACCGGCAATAGCCAGGCAGGTGTCCTTGTAGAATTACTTTTTGTCCAAGGTCACGATGGACTCTGCAAGCTAGTGGTTCCAGCAGAGTCTTTTGCAATAGTTATATCAAGCAATTGCATGTAAGGACCCTTCCTTCATAACCTCCCTATTTCATTTATCTATCAATTTTTGGTATTAGGGATTGAACCCAGGGGCACTGTACCACTGAGTTATACCCTTAAATACTTTTAATTTTTTTTTCTTTTTTTTTTTTGAGACAGGTTCTCACTAACTTGCTGAGGCTGGCCTTGAATTTGTGATTCTCAAATCTTGGCCTCCTAAGTGACTAAAATTATAGGCATGTACCACCATGCCTGGCCCAGCTTCATTAAAAAAAAAAAAAAAATTAATGACTATTTTGATTCTAACATTTTCTCATTTTTTTTTTTTTCACACTAGGAACTAGAACATAGAGGTCTTATTTTTTTTTTTTTTAGAAGTGATCCTGCCCCTGAGCTTGTTTCTAAGGAAAGAAAAAAATCAGCTGGGCACAGTGGCACACACCTGTAATCCCAGCAGCTCAGGAGGCTGAGACAGGAGGATTGTGAGTTCAAAGCCAACCTCAGCGATTTAGCAAGACCCTGAGCAACTCAGTAAGACCCTATCTCTAAATAAAATATCAAAAGGGCTGGGGATGTGGCTCAGTGGTATGTGCCCCTGAGTTCAATCCCCAGTACCCTCCCCGCCGCAAAAAACAAAAAAAAACAACTTCACTCACATATCTAGTACGGATTATAATAAATGGAGGCCCTGTTAAATGCTGATAATAGGTATACAAATAAAGCAGATGTGTGTGTAAGTTTAATTGGAGTTTGAAAACTGGTGGTAGATGAGCACGTGGAGTCCTATTGAAATCAGACCAGAGACATGCAGGGAGAGGCAACTGGTGATGAGGGAGAAAATGATATCACTAATATTCACTCAGTACTTAACTGGGAGGCTCCTCAATTCCCAGGGCCTGATATGCAAAGATGGACTAGATCCCTAGTTTCTGTCTTTATGTCATTTCCATTCTAATCACTAATCACCAAAAAGAAATTCACAAGAAGGTATTCAGTTATCTCCCGGGTGAGACAGATGCAATGGAGGAAATATGCAAGGTGTGTGGGAGAGGATTTCTCTAATGGTGAGTCAGAGGAGCCTTCCCTGAGGTTGTAGTATTTATGTGGAGATTTAGGAAGGTGGAGGAGAAAGCCAGTTGCTTTGGAATGGTCTCTGATTACATTAAGCGAGGGAGGAAGTCTGGGGAGGAAATCTATGAAGCTCAAGTGCTCCCCAGATGCTTTTGCTTTAGCTACTGGTGCTCATTCATCTCTCCCCTGGGCTTCCTTGCACAACCTGTCCAGCTTGTTTCATGTGTCTTCAATGCTTAACAAAGAACCAGGCAGAAACCATCACTAGAATTTGAGTGACTGAATGCATTTGGGGTCGAGCTTTGCTTGACTTGGAAGTTCCTAGATATCTCAAGGTTGTCTTGACAGTGATTCGAAGGGGATGAACACAGCAGTGATTTTCAGGATACATTAAACAGGGACAGCTGGGAAGGACTCTATTCTCTCTGCCCTGAGCACTGCTGGTTGTCCTGCTAATGCTTTTGCGGCCTGAAGTTACCAACCAGGTTAGGAAGTGGAGTGGGGGTTCAGGCCTTTGCCCAACATAGGTGAGTGGACAGGTGGCACTAGCAGACTGGATGGGAAGAGCATTAAAACAGCAAGAGCTTTTACCTCCTTGCAACTGTGATTGGTGATTCAGCTGGCAAGCCATTGCTATCATACAGTTTGCAGTGCTGGATCAAGTGTGGCCACCTGAGCTGCCTCCTCTGAGAAACTTGAACGATGTGGTCAACTCCCAGGTCTGGTTATCTTGCTATTCAGTGAGTTCTTTTTGATCTCACAACTGGGAGGGTTTTCAGTTACAACTACACTATAGATACACAGGTACCCAGTATGTAATAGTAACTAGAGCTTTGTAGTCAAAAGTCCTGAGTTTCTTTGCTCCAGCCTCTGCTGATTCGTAGGCTGGGAACCTTGGGAGCAGTAACCTACTCTCTTGGAAACTGTTTCCTCCTCTGTACATTGTACTTGTGACACTGGTCAGTTCACTTAACTCTCTGAACTTTAGTTGTTTTTGTAAAATAATTCTATTTCATATTAATTTCATTTTAATTTAACATTTAATTTAGCATTTCATATTAATATTAACATAAACCAACAAAAGCATTAATATGTAATAAAATAATGGTACCGTATCTGCCTTAAAAAGAGGGGTTGTGAGGACAAAATAAAACAATGCTTTTGAGACCCAAATGAGTAACCATTATGATTAGCTTGGAAAATCTTTGGTGATATATGTGTTCAAAAGTATTATTATTATTATTATTATTATTATTATTATTATCTGTGTGGTGCTGGGGATTGAACCCAGGTTTTTGTGCACACAAGGCAAGCATTCTACTAATTGAGCTATACCCCCAGCCCTCAAAAGCCTTTTTTGCCAGCAGGATGACACTCACCTGTAATCCCAGTGATTCCATAGGCTGAGGCAGAAGATTTCAAGTTCAAGGCCAGCCTCAGGGACTTAGGGAGACACTGTCTCAAAATAAAATAAAAAAGGACTGGATGTGTAGCTCATTGGTAGAGCACTGCTGGGTTCAATCTCCAGTAGCACACACAAACATAGAAATACCCTATTTAAATAAAGATACTGTCTAGGAGAGGGAGATCTTCCCTTTAGTCTTGCAGACTTTTTTACCTAGCTACAAGAAATTAGTAAGATATGAAAGAGATGATTCTCATTTCTGTGTTACCTGACCTCCACCTGTTGTTTAGCAGGTGTCATGGTGTTTGAAATGTTTGTGGAGCCTTGATCTTTCGTAGATGAACCATTACCTTTGTTTGCACATTTTATTATGTTTACTCATTAATCCAATACTCTATTTACTGAGAATGTTTAAGGCACTAGGTGCTAGATGGTCCCGGAAGGATAAGAAAGGATTTTACAGTGATGACATTAACAGGTAGGATGTCCCCTTGCCCATACTGTTCTGTTTTAATCATAATCTCAGACTTTCTGGACAGATCCTAGTATTATCTTCATTTTATAGTTGAGTAAGCAGGTTTAGAGAAATTGTCTGATGTCCACAAAGCTAATAAATGACAGTTTCTGGCTGAAACAGGAATTGTGGTCTCCAAAACCCCAGGCTGCTGTTCCTCCACTGGAAGATGCCCCATCACCCCCTCCCAGTCCTTCTCCTCACCCTGTGGAGAAAACTCTTCTGCTCCCACATTCCTGCTTGCAATGTTACTTGAATAGCATTGCTATGTCACTCTTATGGTAGCACCCAGGAGGCAAGACTGGAAGGGGAGATGAGCAGGAACTGAAGGGAGGCAACTTGGCCAAAGGGGATTTTAGGTTCTTATCAAGATAACAGTCCTCAGGGGAAGAGGGACCATCCCAGAATTACCCCTCCCTCCCTGTGGCTGAGCATTTCGTGACAGCTCCTCCTCCATCAGCTCCGTCCATCCATCTCCCTTTTGGTGACTTTTTCCCCACACCAACAGGTGGAGGTCAGGTAACACAGGCCTCCTCATGTCCTGGCTCCAGCCTTTGACCTGCTCTGTGACTGTGCAAGTTAGTAGCTTCCGTAAGTCACCCTGACTTATCTGAAATTCATTCACTCCCAGAGCTACTCTTTAGCCTAATGAATAAGTCACGGGGATCACAGGTCCCTTACCTAAGTGGGTGGCATTGGCTCTGCCACATATGTCTCTGATTTGAACATGGTCAGTGCCCTTGAACAAGTCCCTTTTACCTTGCTAAGACCGAGGCTCTGCATTTCTGTCTGTGTGGCACCCAGCTCCAGTAGCGGTTTGTGACAAGATTCCAGGTGTGACCTCAATATTTAAATGGTCATAGATGTCCCAGTTGCTTTACATTTATTTTAACAAACCGTTGTTCCTCCATTCTCTAAACTCTATTCCTATAAAGTTTTATAATAATAAATCTAAAATCACAAAATTAATCATATACAAATTAATTATACAATTAATGATAATAATTGAATTTCATGAAGTGCTTTTGTTGGGAAAAGTGGGCACTAGACACAAAAGGTTTGTTTTTGAACTGGCAAATTTTGTCATTATATGAAATACTAGAAACCAAACCTGAAATATGGATGGGGAAAAAGAAAAGATGATGATAGGAATAAAATTTATTCAGGTCTCCTTTGTCTTAGAAAAGCATTTAGAGATCTTTTGTTTATTTTTTAATATTACTTTATTCAAAACTCATTCTTCTCCCCCTTCAAGCCAGAGCCCATTTCCCTTTGCTACCCGGCTCCACTCTTGGCCAATACATCACAGCCCACAGAGAGAAAGAATTCTGTCTCAGTGGATTGTCATGATTTATTCTAAGTCCATTTCTCATATTTCAGAAAAAGTGAAGTTTGTCCATAAAGTTATAAAGTATCAAATGGTGGTAGTTCTTTTTTCAAATATATTTTAGTATCTTTTAAAAAATTAATAAACTTTATCTTTTAGCACTGTTTTAGGTTCACGGAGACTTCCCCCATACTGTACCCTCCTGCTGCCACCACTGTCAAGCATCCGTGTGACACCTGTGTTGCAATCAATGAGCTAACACTGACCCAGCCTCATCATCTGAAGCCATAGTTTACATGCGGGCTCATCATTGTGTATCAAGTGTTGTGGGCTTTGACGAAGGTCTCCCTGTTATAACATCCTACAGGACAGTTTTACCTCTGACCTCTTCTTCCTCATTTCTTTTCCCCCAGGCTGAGAGTTCTACTATTTCTTTTCTTTCTTTTTTTCTTTTATTTATTTTTCTTTTCTCTCTTTCTTTCTTTATTTTGGGAAAAAGAAGGCTCATTGCTTTGCTAGCAAAGGAGAAACACAGGGGACTCCTGTCCCCAAGGCTGTGATTCTGCCCATCAGCAGGAACGGAGACCTGAGCTGGGCTATTTCTCGCCTCTGCAGGCCCTTGCTGCTTTCTTCACAGGCCCAGTGACATCCTGGGCCGGGATGGTGTTCAGTCACCCTTGAGGTGGTTGTGAGGCCAAGCAGCACTGGCTGTCATGGGGACTAGAAAGAGGAATTCTGGGTGGTCTAGGCACCTGCCCGCATTGCCCTGGGGACAGTGAGCAACACAGGCCAAACCTGGTGATAAAGTCTGATGATGGGACAGACAGGCACCAGGACTGTGAGCAGGGACAGTGGTGGGGTGGGGAGGGGCCCAGGGTCAGTCCTAGGCAGGGTTAGGCAGGTAGGGCAGGTCTGATCAGAAAGAGGCTCCAAGGCTACTGTTCTCCCCTCTCTTCAACTCTTTGCTTTTGACAGAAGCACACACCTCTCTCTGCCTGTGGTTGGGGGAGGGGTGTGGGCGTAAGAGTAAGCCTTACAAGTTCCTTAGCTACTTTTTTTTTTTCATATTGTTGATATAGATTTCAGCCAAGTAGGTTACATGAGGACAAACTGCAGGAATCTTCATTTTTCTACAGCAAAATTATCCTCTTCTCTCTAGTATCAGGCAGCTGACCCCAGAATAGCGCACGCGTCCCAACCTGAAAGGATGGGCACTTCTCTCTTTCGAAGGAGCTGAGAGATACCCTGGGAGGCACCAGTTTGGCTCACCCCAGCCCCTCCCTTTGCTAGGCCACCCAGGCAGATAGATATAAGTAGTCATTTGCAAAATGAAAATAATACGTCAGTCAACCACCGTCAGTCAGCTACCGTGCACAGGTATGGAGTGAGTGGTGATATACTTAAATTCACCAGAACCAGTCATGGCAAGAGCTTGTGTGCTCAAGGACCCATGGCTGTTGTGTTCCATTTTCCCTCCCTCAATATCGCCCTGTGTTCACCACTCAGCACCAGACTCAGTTAACAGGAGAATTTCTGATTGGGTCAGATCAAGTCAAACAGTTCAATAGAGCTAGTCAGAGAAGGTGCCATGCCCAGCTTTGTAGTAGCTCAAACCATCTGGTCTCAGGCATTTGGGAAATGTCATAAATAAATAAATAAATAAATAAATAGTTATATCAAACTACATGGCACATACCCACGTGCGCATGCCAGCAAATGAAGAGCACCGTGAAATCCGAATCTTTGGTTTCCCTCAATGTGACAACCCAAGAGGTGAAGTTCTGAGCACTGATGTCACTGTAAAGTCCTGATCATTTTCTTACCTCCCTGATTACCACTTCTCTTGGCTTGCCCTGCCTAGTAATATCTTTTGTAAATATTGTTTTATAACTCCCTGTGTGTGTGTGTGTGTGTGTGTGTACTCCAAGGATTGCTCTACCCCTTAGCTTCACCTTCAACCCTTTTTATGTTATTTTGAGACAAGGTCTCACTAAGGTTGCCTAGGCTGGCCTTGAACTTGCAGTCCTCCAGCCTCAGCCTCCCAAGTCACTGGAATTATAGACCTGTGCTACCATACCCAGCAATTTTGCTACATTTTCATGATCTTAATGCAAAAGAAGTTCAAATGCAAAGTATATGAATAGTATATGATAGGAAAGGGTCTCTTCTGCCACCTTTTCTCACCCTCTCAAATGCGTATGGTGTCTGTGGTGTCCCTTTAAGACTTTTTTTTTTTTTTTTTCCTGTGAACATTGAGCTGTGCTCATCCACATGTATTTTTCCAAGTTTTTCTTTTTTTTTTAATGCAGTTATATCATACTACTTGTATTTCTCTGCTGCTTTTTTTAAAAAAAATTAAAAATCAGGACTTTTGTATTAGTACATACAGTGTTTGGAGCATTCTTTTTAAACAGCTATGTAATGGATAGTAATAAACATCCTTTTGTTTCTTATTTACCCATTCTCTCTTTGGTCTCCATTTAAACCATCTCCATTTTTTTCCTAATTACAGATGAATCCACGTACATCTTGCCACACCTGTTCTTGAGTACACATGGGTGTTTCTAAAGGCTCTACTCACAGAAGTTACCTTTCTGGATAAAGGTTTCCTGCACAATTTAAATTTTCATAGGAACAGCCATGTGGACCTTTATAAAACATAATGCAAACTTAGAGTAACGCTAATAACATTCTCAAGTGTCTGAAAATGTTGACCCCTCCTCAGTTAAAAAAGAGTTCATGGTTGCTCCCATTTCTGTGAGTGTTTCGGGTTTTACCTTCTGAGTTGCCCTCAGATGTTTTGACGAGAATGAAAATGAGTGACTCGTCAGTTTTCTTCTATTGTGAACCTTCAAATTGTCCAAAGCATTTGGATGTCAGTGAGCCCAGTGAATTCTAGAGTCTCAATGTGAAAGTAGATGAACCATACAAAGGCCCTCGCTGAGGTTTCCCTAATGACCCTTCTTCTAGAAATGCAAATCAGAATGTGCCTCATGGCTTTCCATCCCTGGCTTTCAATAGTGCCCAGAATGAAATCCAGGCCCCTTACTGTGGCCTGTTGGCCTGAGCAACCTGGCCTCTATTGATATGGACCTCACTTCTTATCACTCTAGCAGGGACTCTTCCAGCCACACAGCTGGGTGTTTACTTTCCTAAATACATGGAGACCTGTTTGTGCTGGAGGGGTGCTTTTCAGACTCCCTGACTGCTAACCTGTGCAGAAACACACAGTTTCTCCAGACTCAGCTACACGTGCCTATTTGTATGTGTGTATCTGAAACTAAACTGTCACCAAACAACTCCCACTTGCACCATGATGGATGCTAGTTTCCTCTGTTCTGATTTACTCTACTCTGTTCCATTTGGGGGAGGGGAAAACCTTCTAGGTATCCACTAGATTGATTTTATAATTTACTAATGCAAGGCCCAGGGTTTGCAAAAAGGTCACCAGATTCCCTCCCACTGAAGACAGAGGTCTTGGCTACTCTGCAAGCCTTCCATGTCTCAGCATAAGTATTACCCTCCTTTGCTGTTCTATCCCACTTTGTTATTCTATCACAACATCCTGTTTATTTCCTTTATTACAATTGACAAAGTTGGAATCATCTATTCACCTAACTTTTTTTATCCCTTTATTATTTGTCTTTCCCAAAGAGAATAAAAAAGAAGGATCTTGTTTGCTTTGAGCACCACATGTAAGATAGTACTTGGAAAATAGTAAGTGCTCCATAAATGCTTATGAATGAATAAAGAAATGCCTTTTTTTTTTTTTTTTTTTTAACACACTGAGATTTTGGTTCTCCTCCATTTCACAGTCTAGCACATTCCATACACCCTGCTGCTTTTGATCACAGAAAATTTTCTCAGTAAGTTTTTTAACCAGGATCTCCCTGGTTCTCTCCCTCTAAATAAGATATCAAAAGGTGAAAATGAATATTCTATTTCCAGAGGCAGTGTGTATGGTGGTGTAGTAGGGACTGCAGGCCAGATTGCTTGGATAGTGGGATTCACCTCTTCATCACAGATGACTTGGAATGAAGTGAATGAAAAATTAAAGAAATGTACAAGTTGTTTGTTTCAAGAAAAAAAAAAAAAAAAAGAACCAATATCTAAATAGAACTTTGCATTTCACCCGAGAGTTTCATAAATGTCTGACCTCTACAATACCCCTATGGAAAAGGGTAGAAGACTTCAGTCATAACAACAGTGCTCATTGAGGTTGGTCTTGGTACCAGGTCCTATCACTTCATCTCACATTCCTCAAAATAGCCCTGTAAGGCAACCATGTCCCCATGCTAAGAGATCTCCCAAAGGAGATGCAGTGAGAAGGTGGCCTAACTACTAAGAAGTGAGATTGAGATCCAAAAACCAGTTTTTCTGTCTTCTAATTATGTGAAGATGATGTGGTAGATAAAATAATACCCTCCCTGAAAATGTCCACATTTGAATTCCCAGAATTTGTGAATATGCTAACTTACATGGCAAAAAAAAAAAAAAAAAAATACTGTCTATATAATAATTAAAGAAATACTCTCTTCTCTGCAGATTTGCTGCTCCTAGATGGTTCATAAAAATGGAGACATATGATGTGTGGCCTGTTGGCAAGTTTTTAAGGTTTGTCCATGTTGAAGCACATGTCACCATCTTGTTTCTATGACTGAATAATATTCTATTGTAAGTGCATACCACATTTTGCTTGTTCATTTGTTATTCATTTGTTTATTAAAGGGCATTTGGATTATTTCCACCCTTGGAGCATTGAGAATAATGATGCTGTGAACCATTGGCATCCAACTATCTCTTTGAGCTCTTGTTTTCCATTGTTTGGGGAATATACCTAAAAGTGAAATTGGTAGATTGTATGGTGAGTCTATGTTTAACTTTTTGAATATCGCCGGAGTGTTTTGCAAAGCAGTTACACCATTATTTTCACCATTTTTCTTAAGGAATTCTAATATGTAATGCTTTTTGTTTTCTTAAACTGAACATACTGTCAGATAATTTTAACACTTTCTTGACAACTCTGTATGGTTATTATTAATTAAGATCAATGATAAGTTCAATTTTGTTAGCTTTTTATTTTGGGAGCAAACAGTAAATGATGATGTTAATGATAATAAGAATGTTCACCATTATATAGCATGTAAAAGTACAAGATCCGATTATAAGCAATTTCTATATGCAAATTTATTTAACACTGGAGAAAACTGTAAGAGTTAGGTAGAAGTGTTTATTATTTCTCTCTTCATCTCACAGTATAATACAAGCACAGCAAAGTTATATAACTTCAATATATTCATATAAATTCAATGTTTTCATATGAAATCCATTATGTCTATCATAAGACAAATATTCTCAGTGTCTGGTTCCTGAAACAACAATGCCAATATTACCTGAGAATTTTTTTGGTGAGTTAAGTTCTTGAGCTGGGCCCGGAGCTATTGAATCACAGACTCTACAGGTGTATCCTCCCGACATCTGATTTAAGCCCTCTAGGAAGCCTTCTAGAAGTTCCGATGCAGCTGAAGTTGCAGAAACATTGCCTTAAGAGACATCCTTATGGAGTTACGTTTGCCAGATAAAATACAGTACACACAGTCATTTTAATTTTAGAAAAACCTATAAATATTTTTTTTCACTACAGGTATATCTTGGGTACTGCATCCTGTAGTTTTATTTACCGGTGAATGTGCCACATTTCATTGCAAGGATTTGGCAATTGTTTTAGATCTTTCTTTCCCATTTTTTTGTAAAGGGCTTGAAAGAGTGAACTAACAGTCTATGCCGCTTCAGGTTCTCAGTGCACTGAAGAAATGATAAAGTCCAGGGTGGAGGTCAGGCTTTGGAAGATGGCATGCAGAACTAGGAGAAGAGGCTAAGAATGTGGGGGAGGGAGAGGGGCAATCAAAGTAAAGGGATGTTTCAAATTGATGAAAATCCTTTGTTAAGTGCTTACTGTGCTTTGTTGAAGTCCAAGCCCAGCTGAGGACCTGGAGTACCTAGAATGAGGAGAACTCTAAGAAGCTCAAGCTGGGAGGGGAGAGGAGGCTCTCTGCACTGGGGACAGAAGGAATATGTGGGTATGGAGGGAGTGTGGCCCTGCACTATGACTTCTTGGCCTCTCCCTGGGGACATAGCAAAGTCACAGAGAGTGGCTTCATGAGGTCCCAGAGACTGGATCCTAGAGTATGTGTGTCCTGATTTGCCAAAAATCTCCATGTGCCATAAGAAGGGAAGTTTCAGGGATATAAGACCTGAAGGTCACCAAGATTCAGAGACCTCCCCAAAACCTTGGTTGCGAATAGGGTGCCAGAGAAGAAATATAGACTTTTCTTTCATCTTGGAAACCTTGGAGTTTGGACTGTGAATTCAGTTGCCTAATGAAAATAACATGCATGATAATTCTTGCCCTTATGAGTAAATGGTCTGAGGTTCACAGATGCTCTGCCTCCATCTGACCTGCTACTGTCCCAGGTCCTGTGGCTATCAAGAGGGACAGGGCAGTGTGGACCGCCAGTATTAGAAAATGGAATTTTGAAGGTTTTAATGGACTCATGAAAATCTCTATCTATGATTAAATTAGAAGTAAAGAAAAGTTTTGTTGGGAGGAGAAATTACACATTTTCTAATGTTCTATTGTATGGCTGGATTTGTGTTGAGCTTTTACACAATTCACACATGAGCAAAGTCAACTGCATGATTTCAAGCTACAAATGGAAAACTGAGAGCTAGAGGTGATTAGCCATTCTCCCACTGTCTACTGGGACTGTCATAACAAAGCCCCACAACCAGAGGAGCAGGCACCACAGAAATTCCTTCTCTTATTGTTATGGTTTGGATGTGAGATGTTCCCCAAAAGCTCACGTGTGAGACAATGAAGAAAGTCTGGAGGAGAAACGATTGGATTATAGCCATAACCTAATCAATGCATTAAACCCTGGTGGGATTAACTGAGTGGTAACTGGAGGCAGGTGAGGTGTGGCTAGAGGAAGTGGGAATTGGGGCATGGCTATGGAGTATATATTTGTATATATATTTGGCGAGTGAAGATCTGTGTCTCTCTGCCTCCTGATTGATGTGTGAGCTGCTTCCCTCTGCCTCACTCTTCCATCATGATGTTCAGCCTCACCTCAAACCCTGAGGATTGGAGCCAACCTTCTATGGACTAAGACTTCCTCCACACTGTAAGCCCTCAAATCAACTGTTCCTCCTCTACAATTGTTCTGGTTGGGTCTTTAAGTCATAGCGGTGAAAAAGCTGACTAAAACACTCCTGGTTCTGGAGGCGGAAGACCAAGATCCAAGTGTTAGCAGGGCTGGTTTCTTCTGGGGCCTGTCAGCTTGGCTTGTAGATGGTCATCTTCTCACCGTGTGTTCACCTGGCCTTCCCTCTGTACACGTCTGAGTCTAAACATCCCCTTCTTACAGATACACCAGTTGCTTTGAATTAGCACCCACTCTAATGACTGATTTAACCTTAATTGCATCTTTAGATCTCCAAATATAGTCACATTCTGAGAAACTGAGAACTAGGACTTCAACACATGAATTTGGGAGACTACACCTGAGCCTATCGCAGGCTGGTCCTAGAATCCAGAATTTCAAACTCCAATATCCTGTTTGATTTAGGGGAAACTTTCCCATTTGATTCCATCTGCATGTTATTTTATTCTGACAAGTATGTATTCTCTCGGCCACTCGTGTACCAATGAGTATTTCCTGAAAACCTACTTTTTGTCAGGCATTATTTTTAGTGCTGGGGTCAGAGCTGTGGAAAGTGTGGGCAAAGATCCTATTTCTGTATGAGTCATCTCCTCTAGCCAGGAGATGGTTGGAAAATGAACCAACAAGAGAATATTGGGTAAGTGTTACACAGAAAATTCAAACAGTGACTTACAATATATTCGCTTCATCATTAGTCATCCAAAAGGGGTAGGCATTTTCACGAAAATGACATTTAAGCTCAGATATAAACAATGAGAAGAGGCAGCCAGGTGATGTCCTGTGAGAAAGGAATCCAAGGAGGACAAAACCCAGGTACCTTGAGATGATGTGTTCAAGGACCTCGAATGAATTGGGGATGACAGAATGGCCTGAAAATGTATAGGCATGTGCTAAGATTCTTCCTCATTTCAGGTTTTGCCAATATGCATCCCAATAAATTCACTCACCTAATTGTGAGGACTCCTCATAAGTTGAACGATGATAAAACTTATGAGTTAAGTGATTTTCCTGTGGTCACAAAAATCATTAGCAGCAGACCTGTGTAGAACTGTGTTTTTACACTTCAGTTTTCTCTATGGTGTTGAGAAATCAATTTAGATTGTTGTAACCATTTTTGTGTTTTTATTTATTTATTTTTCTCTTTTTGGTAATGAAATTGAGCAAGAAAATATCAGAGAGCATCATAAATATCTTAGCCTGGTGGATAAAACTTTTATAATTACTTTATCTTATAAAGTCAGGAAGGTACCTCCCTCTTTACAAATACCTCAGCCTTTGCAGGGACAGGAAGTAAAATGTATTTCTGAGGGTCAAGGTTAAAGAGATAGGGAAACAACATACCTCCAAGAGAACACAGATTTCCACTTGCTTTGCTTTCCTTCTAAATCTCCAGCACTGGTCACATATTCAATACACATTTGTTGGGGAAAGAAGGTTGCCGGAGAACATTCCCTATAGGTATCTGGGTTCCTTGGCAGTGTTGAAATTTCATTCTAAACAAAATATGAGAAGCCATTGAAAGGGTCTCATGCAAAGGGTTCAACTTGATCTAATTTGTGATTTTAAAATCCCATCCTCCCTACTATGTTTAGAAAGGGTTTATTTTGGGTAAGAGGTGTAATAATGGAAATGAAGGGCTTCTCAGATAGCCCTACAATTGATAAGAATAACTTGTGATAGAATAACCACAGAGAAATAAAGTAGAGGGATTTGAGATACATGCTCTACACTCAGATGAACTATGGTACTGAAGGAGGGTTCCAAAGAGAAGGTAATTAAAGAATAAAAGATGATTTTTGACTTAATAAAGTCAAGCTATAGGGAAGAAGTTAGCTTGAGGGTAAAGAGGTTGATATTGCAGAGAAGGGGAAGATTTAGGGGTTCAAGCATGAAGGGAATGTTCTCCAAGTATGTGGTGTGTCCTCAGCCCAGGCTAATAACACATTAGGAAAATACTAACTCTGTCCAGAAGTATAGATTCGACTTCAGTAGTTGTGTGATTGTTGGAAAAATTAAAAAGTCAGAAGTAACCTTAGAGTAATAAAGACCATTTGATACATTTAACTATAGGATGTGGTTAGGGGAAGAGCACATTTGGGCCACCTTGGTTGTCTCCAGCAGAAAAGATAACATTCATTTGTAAAATGATGAGTTTCCAAATCATGATTCTTGAGTTATCACATTTTATCTTGTGCCCTCTCCTTACGATATTATTATTATACTCCTTGAATATGCGTTGGAGCTCAGGAAGGGAAAATCAAATGTGTATTGAGCATATATTTTATGCTAGACCCAATTCTTGAAACTTCTGAATGCCATTTCATTTAATCATCCATGTAGCCTGGGAAGTTGTCATTGCCATTCTCATTATACAGATGTCACTCCCATTGTACAGATGTCATTCCCACTGGACAAAGTCACTGAGCTGTGAACAGACCAACCAGGGTTTGGTTCCCAGTTTTCTGACTCCTGGTCTGATGCTCCACATGGACTGCAATTACTTCCCTTTTTTTTTTTTGTTTACCAATTTCCTAGACTTGATCTTTTATGTTTTTCCATATTTTATTGGTGTATTACAATTGTACCTAATGGTGGGATTCATGTTACACATTTTTAGGGGCAACAAGTGTAACAACATAGTTTGGCCAATGTCATTTCCTAGTATTTCCCTATATCCCAGTGACTTCTAACAGTCACCCCTCTTTTCTATGTCCCAAATCTCAGAATTCCAAGGGCTTCTCTTTAAAGTTTTGCCCCGCTGTTGAAAGTCGAAAAGGTGGAATTCAACTGAGATCTTTTTCAGTGGTTCCTGTTACTCTGAAAAATGGGTTGATGGGGTCAAGAGACTTAACTACCCAACTGACGGACGACAAAGACCATGGACCTTTCTACAGATTAGATCGTGAATGTTCCCCAAAGACCTGTGTGCTGAAGATCTGATACCTAGTCAATGGTGTTCCTGGGACCTTTAGGAGGTGGGGCCTAGAGGAAGGAGTTTAGGTATTTGGGAGGGTGGTCCCTTGGAGGGAATTTTGCTATCCTGGCCTCTCCTCTTTCTCTTTGCTTTCAATGAAGTGAGTAGGTTGCTCCACCATATGGTTGCCACCATGATATGTTATCTCACCACAGATCTAAGATATGGGGCCAACAAATCATGGACTGGAGCCTCTGAAAACATGATCCAAATTAAATGCTTTTTAAGTTGGTTATCTCAAGTAACTTGTTACAGTAATGGCATGCTGACTCACACAGATTTCTGCTTGCAAAAGGCTGTGGATTTCTTAAAATGTTTTATTTGGGCTTAGTTTTAAGCTTGTTTGAATAAGCATAGTGCAAAGAATGTCTGTCTATTCTTTATGCCAATCATGATTTGTTAACATCATTCCATTTGTAAAGCGTAAGTGGGATCAATGTTTTCAGCACCATTCTTACTCAAGGATCCTACACATCTAGTAGCTTTTTTTTATTTCTCATTTGAATTGCCTTATGGTCAGCACCCTTATTCATTCTTTACCATCCATGTTCTCAAGTTAAGTTTTTTTTTTTCAGAATTTCCTTCTCACATTGTGACTAAAAAGTCTGGTTGTCCCTGACTTGGGTTGGATTAGGATCACTGTTCTATCTCTTATTAGCTGTTGTAACTTTTGGAGACATAGTGACTTCATTTGAAAAATGCAGTTCCATGACATCATGTGAGACAGTGTAGGGATTGCAGTAGACAGCATGCTTCTCTTCCTTCCAAATTCCTGTAATGAAATTGTGCCCACCAATGAGATCGTGTTAAGGGATGGAATGTTTGGGAAGTGGTTAGGTCATGAGGCCAGGTTCCTCCTGAATGGGATTAGTGATTTGACAAAAAGAACCCCATAGGGTTCTCTTGCCCCCTTTGCTCCATGTGAGGGTACAACTAAATGTCAGCAGTCTGCAGTCCAGAAGAGGGCCTTCACCAGAACCCAGTCATGCCAGCACTTTGATCTTGGATTTCTGCCTTAGGAACTGTGGAAAAGAAATGTGCGCGTGCGTGCGTGCGTGCGTGTATGTGTGTGTGTGTGTGTGTGTGTGAGAGAGAGAGAGAGAGAGAGAGATGCTGAGGCTAGCTTCAAATTGCAATATTCCCACCTCAGCCTCCAGAATTGCTGAGGTTATAGGCATATACCACTCACTGCCCCTAACTCCAGCCCTATTTATTATATTAATTTTATTTTATTTACTCACAGGGTCTCACTACCTCAATCTCATGAGCTTATCACTTCAGCCTTCTGAGTAGTTTGGATTATAGGTATTGACCACTGTGCCTTACTGTGTGTGTTCTTGTTGCTTTTCTTTCTTTTTTTAAGAAGCCACCTACTGTGTGTAACTCATTATAGCAATATTTCATTACTACAATGGCCCGTTTTCCATCACAACAATGAAATACTGAGACAGGATGAGATTATAAAGAAAAGAGGTTTATTTGCTCACAATCTGGCAGGTTCAAGGGGAAGGCACTGGCGTTAGCTCAGCTCCAGTGAGAGTTGTCTTGGCTCCTTCACACCATGATGGAGCACAGGTGACTGAGGAAGAGACCATCGCTAGAAACAGGAAGCCAGAGAATAAGTGGGGCCCACATCAGTGGACTAAGGACTTCCCATTAGGCACCAGCTCCCAAAAGTTCTGCACTACTTCCTAGTACCACCACCCACCGTGGGGCCAAGCTTCCATTCTATAAACCTTGAGGGACAGACAGCATAGCAGCCCTAGCATAGCCCAAATAGGCCAACAGAGTGACAGAACCAGACAGAGCACATCCCCCTAGAAGTGCAAACCCACTTGCAAAGCCCCTACTGAGCCTGTTACATTTGTAGTGTTGTACTTGCTAATCCAAGAGTGCATTTCCACGCCATCTAGCAATGGCTGCTCCGGCGAAGTCTACCTTTCATCCTCAGAGCACCCCAATCTTACAGGTCATCCGGTCTCTCCCATGTGGTCCTGTGGATATTCTCACAATCTGACAAACCAGCACACACCTGTGGATCTCAGCCTCCAGGCCCCTGCTGCCGCTGTGCATAGCATTTTGATAGGTTGATACCTGCAGGAAAATGTTCATATCAAGGCTGAATATTAACTTAGTGAGTATAAACACTAATTCCTTTGTTTACAAATGTGGAAGAAGCTGAGGGAGAGAATTGGGTAACTGTGTTCAAGGTCACACAGCTAATAATGACTCAAAACCACGTCCAGTCTCCTTGGATTCAAAGGACTTGTTTCCAAACCTGGTGACCTTGGGTTGAAGATGTCACTGGTTAGAGGAGGAAGAAAGGGAGTTTAGAAGGATGGTTTGGCTTCCTTGCCTATCTAGGCTTTGAAAAGTACCTAGACAGAGAAATGTTCCTTGTCTTTTTGTTCAGGGAAAATAGTCAAGCTTACTGGTCAACTTTAGGCCAGAGATCAAACTTAACTGGTTAATTATTCACAGAGTTTAAACAGCTGAGACAAGTCAGAAGTACAAAGCTAACAGAACAAACTTTAGGAAAATAACTTTTTGAAGCAGAACATACAGATACTCTAAGAGATGGAATGTGAGCCAACGGAAAGGAACATGACCCCAGAGCCAGGAGGGCTCCTCTCACCAGCTGCACATTATTAGACAAGTCACGTGATAAGTCACCTCTACTTGGTCACTGGGAAAATGAGAATAATTATCTTGAGGAGAAATTTAGTCAGATACAAGAGGTGCCCAGTTCTGAGCTCAATGCCTGGCACCAGGAGTTGAGAGCTAACATATTTTCTGACTTGGAATAGGACAGAGAACAAACCAGTCACTATGATTCAGCATCTCAGAGGCTCCCAGCACTCCAGGAGTTAACCCTTACGTTGCTGAATTGTGGGGCAAGGATTCTGTCATTTACCGCCCAGTATGGGAATCATTTAGTAGCTATACCCACACGTCTGGCTGAAAAGCAACCCTGCCCATCAATAGAAGAAAGTGTTCAGCCAGGCTGGGGGCGGTGGCAGATGCCTGTAATCCCAGAGGCTCAGAAGCCTGAGGCAGGAGGATTGCAATTTCAAAGCCAACCTCAGCAACTTGGAGAGGCCCCAAGCAACTCAGAGAGACCCTGTCTCTAAATAAAATACAAAAAGAGCTGGGGATATGGCTCAGTGGTTGAGTGCTTCTGGGTTCAATTCCCAGTACCCCCCCAAAAAGAAATGCTCAGTCATCATATGATGAAAAAGGAATTGGTTTGTTTCCAATAGTTCAGAAGAAGTAAAGTGAACATAGAAACCTTCTCCCTCTCTCCTCCCATCCTCAGGTGACAGAGGTAAAAATTAATAGCTGGAAATTAGCCATTTTCATGTTTCTATATGTCTGAGAATATTTTAAGCCTCCTATATGGACCACACATATTAGTTAATCTCTATGACAGCACTGTGCAGGAGTTACTGGGTCTCTTCCTGCTTCTCTCTTTGCTTCCTCAACACGGTCAGGTGGTAGACCCTGCCCACCATGTGCTTCCAACATGATGATGTGCCTGGGCACAGGAACAAAAGTGACAGGGCCAACTGGACCGCAGACTGGAACCTCTGAAACCTCAAGCCACAGTAAACCTTTCCTCTCTAAATTGCATTTGTAAAGGCATTTGGGATGGTAGTACATAGTTGACCAATACACTCTGTTTTATGCTTGCATAGCATTTCTTGAAATGGATGTATCATAGTGTATCCAACTTATTCTTTTTTAAAAATTTTTATTATTAGTTGTTCAAAACATTACATAGTTCTTGACATATCATATTTCATACATTTGATTCAAGTGGGTTATGAACTTCCATTTTTACCCCGTATACAGATTGCAGAATCACTTCGGTTACACATCCACTTTTTTACATACTGCCATACTAGTGTCTGTTGTGTTCTGTTGCCTATCCTATCCTCTACTATCCCCCCTCCCCTCCCCTCCCCTCCCCTCCCGTCCCATCTTCTCTCTCTACCTCTTGGATATTGAAGTTGTTTAAATCTGTCCTAACAGTCATGGTTACACTGAACATCTTTGTATATTTATCTTTGAAGTTCTAACTTTTATTTGGTGTCTCCTTTGTGCCCGGTACTCTAAGTACCTCTTTACAATCATTTTGTTATTTAATGTTCCATGAGATTAGGAGTCATCCCTCTTTCAGGTGAGGATATTGAGACCCCGAGTAGTTAAGTAATCTGCTCAAGGTCCCAGTGACAGTGAATGGTAGAGTGTGGAGTTGAACTTGGTCTCCCTGATTCTAGAACCTCTATTATCACTATCACCAAGGAACAAGCACTGCTGTCTATGAAAATGCCCACGAGGAATTCTTATGTCCACAGGATTCTTCTTCTAATGCCATACTCTTTTATATTTTTCTCTTGTGTATTAATCTCATGGAGACTCTGTAATTTTACCTATAAAATAGGAATAATGATACCAACTGTTATGAACTGAATTGCATCCCCTACAAAATTCATATATAAAATCCCTAATCCCCAAGGTGATTGTTTGGGGAAGAGGGGTCTTTGGAAAGTTATTCAGGTTAGATGGGCTCTTTAGGATGGAGCTCTCATGATGAGATCAGTGCTTTTATAGAAGAGAGACCTTGCTTGCTCCTGCGCCCCACCTCTACCTTCCTGCCATGTGAAGACTTGGTCAGAAGCAGGCTCCTGCATTCTGGGAAGACGGTCCTCACTGGAACCTGACCTTGCTGTCCCTGTGATCTTGGACTTCCAGTCTCCAGAACTGGAGAAACAAGTTCTACTCTTGAAGCTGCCCAGTTGATGATATTTAGTTACGGCAGTCAGGGAGGACTAACATACCTACCTTATAAAATTATTATAAAGATAAACAGAAATGACAGAACAGTTTTTAACATTAATTACAAAGTTATACCATCCAGGCACTGTTCTAAGAGGGTCCCATGCACTTTAGTTTCCTAAAACTATTATGATACAGTACTACAAACTGGGTGATTTAACACAATAGAAATGTATTCTCTTACAGGTTTGGAGATTAAAGTCCAGATTAAAGTTGATAGGGGTACACTTCCTTAGAAACCTGTGAGGGGGCTTGCTGCTTGCCCCTTTCTAACTCTTGGCTTGTGGTAGCATCACTTGATCTCTGATACCATTGTCACATAGTACTTACTGTCCTTGTGCATCTTGAGTTTTCACCCCACCATATTCTTATTAGGATACCATTAATATTGGAAGAAGGGCTGATACATTCTAGTACAGCCTCAGTGTAGCTAATGGCATCTGCAATGATCCTGTTGCCAAAGATCACATTCTGAGATAGTGGGCATTAGTCAACATCTAATAAAACATCAACACATAACAACACATATTACTTTATTCAATCTCCTTGGCAACACAATGAAGCAGATTTTTTTATATTTCTATTATTATTATTCTGTTTTAAAGATGAAGACACTGGGGTTCATACAGTTCACATAACTTATCTAAGAGCACAGAGTAGACTAAGGAAGAATATATTCTCCTGCTTCTTGGCTAAAAGAAGTTGGGGAGTATAGAAAGCATTCAGAAAAAAAAAAATGAGTTTGTTCTTTTTATATGTTTGTTTAGCTATTTTGAAACGCCTCAGAAAGGATCATGTATCCTTGAACAGAGGTTAGCAAATTTTACAGATAGATAGTAAATTTTTTAGGTTTTGCAGAAGATTCATGCAGTCTCTGTTGCAGCTTCTAAACTTTGCCATTAGAGCATGAGATCGACCAAAGATAATATGTTAGTGTGTTAGTCATACTCATCACTGTGACCAAATGCCTGAGAAAAACAAGTTGAAAGAGAAAAGGTTTATTTTGACTCATGGTTTTGGAGATTTCAGTGCATGGTCAGATGGCTCTATTGCTTTAAGGATAGTAGTGAGGCACAAACATCACACTAGACAGACATGGTAGAGGAAAGCTGTTCACCTATGGCAGCCAGGAAGCCCAGAAAGTGGAAGGAGCTAGGGCAAGACACAGTCCCCAAGGACCTACTCTTTACAACTAGGTTCCATCACCTACAGTTTCTACCACCTCCCAAAAGTCTATTGGGCTCTGAATCCCTTGGTATAATCCAATAATGAGCTCAGAGCACCCAGGATTCAATCAGTTTCCAAATCCTCACCTCTGAACATTAGAACCCTAAGACATGCTGGGTGCCATGGCACATGTCTGCAATCCCAGGTACCTTGGAAATACGGCATTGGGAACCATGCTTTCAATACATGAGCTGTTGGGGAACATTCTAGATCCAAAGAGTTACTAGATGAGCATGATTATGTTCTAATAAGCATTGTATGTATAAAATGTACAAATGGATGGTGGCTGGACTTAGCTTTCAGGCCTGTAGTTGGCCAGTATTCACCCTAGAATCTTATAATACCTACAGAACATATGATTCATCATTCCCTGAGTGGCTAGTAGATTTGATTATTTCCTGTTCTTCACTCCTTCCCTCTGCCCTGTGACCTTGCAGTGAGCTATGGTGAGCTAAGTCTATTTCTCTAGCCCATTTATTGTCAACCAATAGAATGTTAGCAAAGGCCACAAGAGGATCTTCTTTCTCTGCTTTGAGTCTTTCTTTCCCATGATCCTCCATGAGAAGAGCACACTCTGGAAGCTGCTGGCCCCAGAAGAATGTGGACACAGGTAGCAAAGACCTGCACCCAAAGAGAAGAATAGAGTCTGATGTCTACCCAAATGAAGCTGACTCATGTGTGGGAAACAGATATTTTAAGTCACTGAATTGTGGGATAATTTGTTACTCAGCATGAACCAACCAATATCAAAGAAAATAGATCCATCCTTGGAACTGGCCTTTCTGTGGAAGATACTCATGATACTATGGAAGTATCATTTCAGGATTTGAACCAATTCATAAGGAAGCATCACCCCAGTGGGTCATGCTTATAATCCTGTATCCCTCTTCAATACAAACAGAAACCCTAAAATAATGACAAGAATCAGAGATAGCAATGGAGAAAGCATGTGCCTTAGATTTACTTACTTCCTACCTCCCTTTATTTCTCCATCCCTCCCTCTCTGTTCTTTCCTTCCAAGTTTTTTTGTAGAACTAGGTATTGAACCCAGGGTACTCTACCACTGAGCTGCACCCAAGTCCTCACTAGTTTTTAAATGTTGAGACAGGGCCTTGCTAAATTTCTGAGGCTGGGCTTGAACTTGCATTTCTTCTGCTTCAACCTTCTGAGTAGCCAGAATTACAGGCATGTGCCATGGCACCCAGCATATCTTAGGGTTCTAATATCCAAGTTCAAGCATAGACATTTCTCTGTGACCTAGGCAGAGACTGATCTATGTCCACATCTTTAAAATGGGCCCAGAGATCCTACTCTCTCTAGATTCAGGAGGCAACTAAATGGCTAAGTGCACATCTAGTATGAAGGAGACCCATTGCAACCAGGTGGAGTACAGGAAAGTCAGAAGGGACTCTGACATCTTCAGTAAGCTGTCTGTATAGACCTTAGGACTAGGAGCTTTCTGAAGTTCAGATGATGAACAAAATGATTTTTACATTTATAGGCTTTCAGTAAGTATTCGATCAGTTCTGTCCAGGTGTCTTAGGCTAGATACTGTTGTCTGCCTCATCAATTTAGTTTTCTTGTAGCTGGTTTTAACTTCCTAAGGCAAGTGCAAAAGTTGGCATTCATACATTTTTCTTCTCCAGGACTCTCATGATTTCTCTTGCTCAGTTGCCTCCTTTCCCAAATTCTCATTAAGGGCAAAAGACTGACAATGATGGAGGTGAGATTTGTTAGGAATAGGGTAAACCTCTTTATGAGGAGGGTTTGTATTAGTTTTCTTTTTAATGACAGCTTTATTGAGATATAATTGATGTACCATGAAGTTCATCTTTTTAAAGTGTAGAATTCATGGTTGAATATAAATTCCATCATGCAGATACACTGCATTTTCCTTCTATATTCATCAGTTGATGGAATTTGTGTATTTAGCTTTTTCTATTATGAATACTACTGCCTTTCAATAGTTAGAACAATTTATCTATTTGTTAGATACAATTTATCTATTTGTTAGAACAATTTATCTATTTTTTTCATCTCATGTTTTAAGATTCCATCACCTAATCCAAGACCATGAACACTTACTCTTATGTTTTCTTCTAAGGATTTTATAGTTTAGCTCTTACATGTAGGTTTATGATTCATTTTGAGTTAACTTTTGTATATGCCTTTAAGTAGAAACATTATTTCATTCTTGTGCATGTGAATATTCAGTTGTCATGGGACCATTTGTTGAAAACAAACACTATTATTTCCCCGCCATGGTCAAAGCACTCTTGCCAACATCATGGGCCATAAATGTAAGGGTTTGTTTTGGACTCTGAGTTGTGTTACACAGATCCATATGTCTACTCTTGTGCCAGTTACTCATTGTCTTACTTGTTGTAGCTTTGATGTAAGTTTTGCAATCAGCAGTGTGAGTCCTTTTCCTCTATTCTTCCTTTTCAAGATTGTTTTGGCTATTCTGGGTTCCTTGAATTCTTACCATGTACATTTTGGAATGAGCTTTCCAATTTCTGTATAAAAGCCCGTTGGAGTGTTGACAAAGACTGCATTGAATCTGCTGATCACATGGGGGAATATTGCCCTCTTGAACATGGAATCTCTTTCCATTTACTTATGTCTTCACTCATTTATTTCATTGGCATTTTGTATATTTGAATGTACAAAACATACTTTTTTGACAATTTTATTGTTAAATATTTTGGGATTTTTGATGCCATTATAAAGGGAATTATTTTCTTAATTTCATTTTCAGATAGTTTATTATAAGTGTATATAGATATATTTGATATTTACATATTTATCTCATATCTTACAATCTTGTTGAACTCATTTATTAATACAAACACACATAGTCAATGTCTTAGAATTTTCTAGAAAAACTATATTTTATGCAAATAGAAATGGTTTGTTTTTTCTTTTTCAATCTAGATGTCTTTTAGTTATTTTTCATGTTTAATGTTCTAGTGAGAATTTCCAGCATAATGTTGAATAGAAGTGAAAAACTGTGCATCCTTTCTTATTCTAGATCTTGGGGAAAGACCTTTCAATCTTTCATCCCTAAAATGTTAATTGTGTGTTTTTCATAGATTCTTTGTATCAGTTGAGGAAATTTCTACTATTAGGGTTTTTGATTAGTGTTTTTATTATTAAAGATTATGATCATGCCAGTGTAAAACTTTGTTTTAGTAATATAATGTGTTATATTAATTTGACAGTTTTTGGTACTTGGGATTGAACCCAGGTGCTTTACCATTTAGCCATTTTTCCACCCCTAATTGATTTTTTTAAAAAATTGAACCAAACTTGCATGGGATAAATATCATTTGCTTATGGTGTGTAACCCTTTCTATGTGTTCATAGATTCAGTTTTTCTGGTGCTTTTTTTGAGGCCTTTTTTCATCTATGTTCATATGAGAGAATGATTTGCTTTTCTCTTATTGTTATGCCTTGGCCTGATTTTTGTATCTGAATAATGTGGACATAATAATATTCTTTTTCTTTTGTTTCAATATTCAATAATCTGAGTTGATGTATCTTTACGTTCACTGTTTTTTTTTCTTCTTCTTCTTGCACAGATCTGCTGTTGAGCTAGTGAATTTCTTATTTCAGTTATTGTAATTCTCAACTCCAGAATTTTTATTTGGTTCTTTTTTTTCAAATAATTTATATCTTTCAATTGATAGCTTATTTGGTGATATGTTGTTCTCATATTTTCCTTTAATTTTTTGGATGTAGTTTCTTTAAGTTCTTTGTCTCTATTTATCGCAACTGATTTAAAGTCTTTGTCTGGTAAATCTAATGCATGGGCTTTGCTGGAAGCAATACTGGCTATTTTTACTCGTGCAGATGGGCCACCCTTTCCCACTTTGCTTTTTATACATTGTATTTTTGTTGTTGTTGGAAACTTTGGAAATTAGGCTTTCCCCCTTCCCCAGCTGACTTTTATTGTTGTTGACTATGGCTGCTGCTATCATTTCCTTGATTGGTGACTTTCTGGATTAATTCCATAGCTGTGGTTGTCATGTGTGGCCACTAAAGTTCTATAAAAATGAGCTTAGTTGTTAGCTAATTATTAGACAGAGATTTTCTTAAAATATCTTGAGTTCTGTATGCATATGTGTGGGTGTTTTGTTTTCAGTACTCTGATAAGTTCTTCTTAACTCTACCTTTGCTTATCTTACATCTTATACAGATAACTAGAGGTGAGAGATTAGGACTGTCTCAGGTTCTTCCTGGGCATATACAAAGTTATGAAAATGTATATGGGGTCCCAGATTCCCATAAATATACTGGAGTTTTTCAAAGGCCCCTATGAATAGTTCATTCCCCAGCGTTCCTTTTTTTTTTTTTTTTTTTTTTTTAGAGAGAGAGAGAGAGAGAGAGAGAGAATTTTTTGCTATTTATTTTTTAGTTATCGGCGGACACAACATCTTTGTTTGTACGTGGTGCTGAGAATCGAACCCGGGCCGCACGCATGCCAGGCGAGCCCGCTACCACCTGAGCCACATCCCCAGCCCCCCCAGCGTTTCTTGATAAGGTTTTGTTTAGTCTTTGGTTAGCTCCAGCTGACATCCTCTCCTTTAGCATTGTTAAATGGTTGTCACTGGTCACATCAGACCAATATCTTACGAGTAGACTTCTTCACCAAGAGTGATTTCTGATTAGGTCACATGAAGACAGTCCTTGAAAGTGGAACTTTTTAATGAGTGAACAGACTCAGGTCAAAGAGTGAGCATTTGCTGGGGACGAGGCTTCTGGGAAGCTCTAGATATGTTTTCTTTAACCAGTGGCTACTAAGCTGCTAGTTTTTAGAGCTCCTGTGGTTGTGAAGCTCTTCAATTTCAATACTAGCAAAGAGCTAGAGAGTTGAGGATGGGCATAGATCAAGTTAAAATGCCTGAGACTGTGATTTACTGAAATGTAATCATTTCTCTTGAATAAATATTCCTTGGTTTGCAAGCCTCTTGCAAATTTCCAGTGTTTTGAAAAAGTTGAGTTTTGCAACTTTCGCATTGCTTTTATGGACAAGTGAATTTCAGAGGTTCTTAGTATACTACTTCAGAACAGTCAATTATATAACAGTTATATAATATAGCTATGCAACAAATAGCCACAAACAGCATCTAGAAATACATCTATTTATTGTCTCAGATTTTTAGATCAAAAGATACGGCTGAGATTAGCTGATTTCCCCCCCCCCCTTGGAGGCTTACAAGGCTAAATCTACAAGTTGGTAGGACTGTGTTTTCTTCAGAGCCCAGAGTCATTTTCTTTGACACTGACTTAGGAAATTGGCAGAATTCTGTTTCTTGTAGTTGTAGGACAATAACCAGCAACCCTCAGGTCCTCCCTTGCTCTAGCAGCTTCCTTTATCAAAGCCAACAGGAAAAATCTCTTGTCCATTAAGATGGAGTCAAATATATTATGTAACCTGACCATGAGAGTCTCCTATCATATCCACAGGACTTACATCCAAGGGAAGGGAGTTAGGGTGTTGTGGGTTTTCACACATCCACCTATCATGGACAGCATATTTTATTTATGAAGCACTGTTTTATGTAGCACTTTCACCAAAATTGATTCAACCTACTCCTTACAACAGACCTCTGAGATAGGCAGGAATGGTGTTCCTAAGCCCATTTTAGAGATTTGAACTAAAGACTCTAAGAGATTCTTTGACATGCTCACAAGCACACAGCTAGTGTGCCAGGCTGACTCCCTCCTGACTCCAAGTCCGATCGCCTCTGTTTGGCCCCACACTTGCCTGCCCTGCTCAGCCCACTTTGAGTTTTGTTTTTATACACAAGGTATTGAGGATGGTAGTTCCTGAGTCTCCTCTAAGGGACTTTGTCCCTGCAATAGTCTCCCCTCCACAGGCTCCTGCCTCTCCTGCCTGGGTGCTTGGGGAGAACGTCTGGGCATGGAAAATACTATTAACCAGAAGTTTTGATAAAATGGAGTTTTCAGGGATGAATTGCCATTTAAATAGCTGAAAAATTCCATTTACTTCCAGCAATGTTTTCTGAATGCTCCCTCTGGCCCAGCTCAAAGGGAAGAGACAGTCATCTCCTGCAGAAAGTAAATGGAATTTTTATTTTCACAATCTTGAGACAGGCGATAGAACCTCAGTGATGACATCATCAGAAAGAACACCAGAAGGTTGTGAAGCTAGTCAGCTACCAACCGAATTCACTTTTACTTTAATTGAATGACTTTATAAAAAATAGAAAGAATTAACCACTTAAGATCAGCCTTCCTGGCACTGTGCTTTATCTCCGGCTTCCGTGTGTCTGACCATTAAAAACATTGTCAGTTTTCCTAGGTTTCCTTTCAAGCCTTTTACTTATTCTGCTGTGTCTTTCTATAGTATTGCAAATGGATGCCTGTGGCCCTCATCATTCAATCTTTCAAATATTTGAGAACGGAGCTAGGATGTTGGTTCTTTCTCTGGATTCTATTTTCTGGCTCTTGCATAAAGCCCACAGCTAAGGGCTTGTGTTCTTGCCCTGTACCAAGGCCAGACCCCGGGTCTCAGAGGAGGTGTATTTCATGCTCCAGAGCCCTCTGTGCAATCAGGCTGCAGCCAGACTCCAGCTGAGACCATGTCCCTTTAGGTCCCTCCCTGCCCTTCTCTATCCCCTCAATTCTCTCTCCTGAGAGTCCTCTGCAGTGAGTCCCAGTCACCCAAAACCACTGACTTAGGTGCCGCTTTGAAGGCACTGACCTAAGACACCTGGTAAGGAAGTTCTGCCCTACCCCTTCCTTCTTTTAATTTAAAAACAAAAATTCACACCTAGGAATTAAAGCCTTTTCTCCAGAAAACCTTCCATTTAAGTAAGGCTGTGCCAAGGTTTCTAATTTGGAAGTCATTGACCCCACAACATGTTACCTGGAATATGGCCACAAACACATGAGAAGGCCTGTGGGCAACTGACTCAGGTATTGAAAATAAAAAGCAAACTGTACCTTGACTGCTTCAAAAGGGCAGGTCTAGAACTTGGTACCTGACACACATAAATGATGCTCTCAAGAGCTGGACAAGCTATAAGCTCTGAAGCTCCCAGTAACACAGGACTCACTGCTCCCAATACACACACACACACACACACATACACACACACACGCACACACACACACTCTTCACAGTGTTACTAGGAAGGAAACCTTATGTAATAATACATTAAATGTCTTAGTGCCTATCAGGGCTTTAAAAAACAATGTTTATCATTAATGCTTTTGTATCATGGGAGTTTAGTTCTGTTATGGGCCAATTTCTATTTCAAATCTGAGGTTCAGAACTGATACTTTTGTTTACATACATAAAAAATGAAAAACCCTCCAGATCTCAGGAAAGCAAAAATGAACTTAATATTGTCTCCCAGCACCCTGAGCTCCACTGGAGAGGAAGGACACGGGTGGCTATGCTGAGTACATTGTGGATTATGACTCTAGGGGTGCAGAGAGAAGGGGGCACAGACTGGGGAGCTGAGGTGGGCCTAGCCCAGAATCCCTGGAAGTCCGCTGAGTGCCAAGTGCTGAGTCTGCCTCATCCAAACAGGGAAGGGCAGCAAACCTGGGAGGTGGCATGTGCAGCACTTGTTGAATCTGGGCAATGACTGCCTTAATATCTGTATTTAAAAAAATTCTTTTTATACTGAGAATTGAACCTGGAGTGCTTTACTACTGAGCTACATCTCCAGGCCTTTTATTGTTTTAACTTTGACACAGGGTCTTACTAAGTTGCTGAGAATCTCCCGAAGTTGCTGAGGCTGGCTTTGAACTCATGATCCTCCTACCTCAGCCTCCTGAGGATTGCTAGGATTATGGGCGTGTACCACTGCGCCTGGCTATTCTCTGTCATTTTATGTAAATTCGAATTATTTGAAAATAAAAAGTAAATTAATAACAAAAGTAAAAAATAACTAAATGTTCATTTTGAAATGAACTAGGCACAGTATAACTTACTACATTTTACTTTAACCTTAGCTTAAATTAATACATACAACACATATTAATGTGCATATACACTCATTCATATATGCCTATATATTTATATGCAGATGCACATAAGTGCGTAATCACAGTAACATTGCTTATGGTTTGGGTTTGGCTATGAGTTTTTCCCCCACAGCTCCTGTGTTGATAGAGGTGGTGGAATGCTTAGATTATGAGAGCTGTAACCTTAGTGGTCCTTCCTAGTTGGAATGAACTAGCTGGGTGCTAGCTGCAGGCAGGTGGGGTGTGACTGAAGAAGGCTTACTAACCATGTGCCTGGCAGGGTTCATCTTCCTATGGCTCCCTCTATTTCCTGGCTGCCAAGAGTGGAGTAGCTCTCCTCTGCCATGCTCTTCGGCCATCATGTCTGCCTCATCTCAGACCCAGAGCAATGAAGCCCACCCACCATAAACTGATCCTCTGAAACCAGGAGCCCACAGGAAACATATCCTCCTCTCAGTTGTTTTTTTGTCAGGTATTTTGGTCATAGTGGTGGAAAGCTGACTAACACACATACATTGACGTTCACATATTGCACATGCACATGATTTTACAAAACTTGCTAGCAATTAAGCAAATGCTTGGGTATTGTTTTTACCCTGCAGATGTCTGTTTCTCCTCAGACTTTAGGTTAGAGGCATGGCCTCAGTTCTTCAATGGGTTCAAGAATAATTGTTAATTTGTAGTATGTCTAACTTTTTTCTTATTATAAGAGTAAGAACAATATGATTGAAATATTCTTTCTAGCTCTCTGTATTTCTGAGCTGAAACCAAAAGTCTGTACACTAAAGTTTTGAATTTGGCCATGTGCCCTGGTTTAGAGAACATTCCTTCTTGATTTAAAAGCATTATTTTTGTTGGGTTAATTTTTTCTAGGTCACCAGTAAAATTGTACTTCTGCTTTCCATCAGTTATCTGCAGCCCTCCACAGCAACTGAGGTCCCATATCTACTCTCTGGGTGGACCACTTGGGGGTGATTGACAGGGTAGAAGCTTTACTAGTGTGGTTTGGGGGGCTGAGAGGATTGCTGGATATGTTCCTGGTTCCCATCCTCTGCTCTTTCCTCAGGGAAAGCTCATTTCTGTGGCTAAAATCACTTAGCGATTCCCTGCCTTTATTTCTTTGAGACTGGCCTCTCCTCCCCAACATAATTTATTTTAACAAAAACTTTTTTTTTAAATTTTAATTATTCTACCAATGAAGACTTAAATCTCAAGGCAAGGAACTTCAAACTGAGCTCTGGCCCTCTCTTGGGGGCGTGGAAGCCTCAGTATCCAGGGCAAAGTAAGGAGGTCATGTCCCCTTGGTCCTGGGGAGATGTCAGCTTTCACATGTGGACCACTCAAGGAGGGTTTGGACTACAGTGTGATGAAGAGGGTTAAGAACCCAAAGGCAGAAGCAAAATCGGGGCTATTGAGAAGTTTCCTTTACCACTCCAGTCCATTTTAGTGGGGGAAAGAGATGCAAAGGTGTAAGTAAGCCCAGTTCCTGAAGAAATGGGTGAAGGTGACAACACTCTTAGGTTCACCAAACAGCTCATTAGTTTGTGTTTCAAGCAAATTCCTAGATATTCTTTCATATATATCTTTTTTTTTTTTTTTTTGAAAAGTCACACCGCAACCATCTCGGTTTATCAGTTGCTCTTCACCATGAGAGAGTGGGACAGCGATGACCAAAAATAGAAGCTTCCTGCTGTCCCGGGAGGGTTTATTTTACATCTCATCAAATAAAGATCTTCCTGGAGGGGGTGTCTTCCATTGTGGTACCCCCACTACCTACTGTCACATGTGGCATTTGGTAGCCAATATCTGCAAATAAAAGTCAAATGGAAATGATATCGACAATGGGGCCACAGGGGATTTGAGATCCACTAAGGTCAGGAGCATTATTCGCCTTCTGTCATGTAGTGAGCAGATTCTCTGGGGGAGTCACTTAGTCTTCCTGAGCCTTGGACTTCACACACATGAAATGGGGTAAAGATGGCAGGTGCCTCAGTTGTGGGTTATTGGAAAGTCTCACGCACAACACCCTTTTGTGTCCAGCAAGACAAGCACAGTGACAAGATGACCGTGACCATGATGGCGAAAGGTAGCCTCCCTGAAGGATCCTACCTTTCTTCTCTGCCACCATCATTAGAAGGAGTTTATTTCCGCATAGCTCCTTCAAAGCCACACACCGTCATAGGCTTCCCATTTGAGAATAGAGCAGATGAGAGAGCTGTCTGTGAGTCAAGGTGACCTCGGTTATTAAACCAACCGGCAGGCTCCCTCTCCCTCCCTCTGTCATAAAGGAAGGTTTAAAAGCCACCCACCAGGTTCTCAGAGGAAAAGCTCTTGCTGCAGGGGTTGGCTGAGCCTTGCTGAGCCTTCCTGAGCTGGGGCCCGGCACAGAGCCCTGAGCTGGGTGATTAAATACGTCATCTCTAGTTGAGTTGTGATTTTTTTCCCTTCATCCCCCACCCTTCTGCCAGTCAACATTTCAAAGTCTGGAAAAGAATCATGTTTTTCTTTATTCTTCTCATCGTTACAGCTCTCTAACTTCACTCTCATCTCCATACATCCCACCCCCAATGTCTCCAAAATCCATGTGTAGTGGTAAAAATCAATCAGGATGGCATTAAGTAGAAGGAAAGGGGACTTCCAGTCCTGGCTCCCTACCTGATTCCTGCGTCTGGTTTGAGAGACGGGGTAGGGGCTCTTCTTAGCCTGTGTCTATGGTGGTTCCAAGGTGCTGCCCCCCCACCCCATTCTGTACAACCTGGATGGCGGAGGGGAGGAAGGACCCTGGAATATGAGGCATGCGGCCGTGTTCCTTCAATCAGACAGACATTACGAAGAAAAGTTTGATTAAAATACTTTAAATGAAAGCTATTTGGTCCATGTGCACTGTGATGATCCTTATTAATGTGAATCACAATCATGAATCTTAGATGAGATTAAGCAAACTTACCTGCAATGCTCATCATTAGTAAACACTGCTTGATGCTGCAGGAAGATGCAGAGGCATACCCTGGTCTTCTTCCTTCTCCTCCTGGACTTCTTAGAAAGATTGGCTTTGGATTTTGGATTCACTGATCCTCTGTTTTTTGTTTTTTTTTTCCCTCCTTGCCATCTTGGGGATTGAACCCACTGAGCTACATATATCTCAGCCCTGTTATTTTTATTCTTTAATTTTGAGACAGGCTCTCACTAAGTTGCTCAGGCTGATCTCAAATTTGCAATCTTCCTGCCTCAGCTGTGATTTTCTGCTTTCCTTTATCATATCCTTCTGCCATGATGTTCTGCCTCACTTTGGTCCCATAGCAATAGAGCCAATCATTCACTAACACCTCTGAAACCATGAGCCCCAGATAAATTCTTCTTCCTCTATGTTGTTCTTCAGTCTTTTGGTCAAAGCAGGAGAAAAAAAAAAAAAACTGACTAAAACATCCCTTAATACCCCAACCTGTGTTTCATTGTTTGTTCAATCCAGATAAATTTTATTCACTCAACTTGCCTTTTATAGATGTAATAGTTCAATAATAGAGTTGGTAAAAAGCCCTAAGGGAAAAGTGAAACCAAAAAGAACATAGAAACCTAGGTATTCTTGTCTTGATGGAAAAAATCTGATTGCTCTGAAAGTACATCTGTGACCAAAATAGCATGTAGCTAGCCTCCAGGAAGAAGAAACTCGAAGGTGTGTGGTACTTCTTATGGGTGGGTTTGGAAGCCAGAGTCAAGGTATTTCCTAAGCTGCTTTAATAGTCTGAGGATGGCTGCATCAGTCAATATGCCAGGGCCCAACTGATGGAGTGGGTTGGTCCAGATTTTGATTCAGGGATCATTGTGAATAAACTTGGGAACCTTCTGTGTGTTGCTCTTAGCCTTCTAGACACTCTGGAGCCCAAGGTCCCCTAAAAACAGATCTCTGGCTTAATGCCCACTGGGAGCAACTGCCCTTCTACATTTGCCCAGTCAGAATGTGGTTACTTCGTGTGTTATTAACTTGAATGTGCAGCATATAGAGCAGAGTCTTTAATAATAATGAGGTGTACTACTATTCCAGAATACACTACTGTATATACTACAAAATTTACTGAATTCAATAGTACTGGAAGTACTACCGTTTGCTGGGTACACTGTATGTTATTTTAGCAATTCTTCACAAATACTCTGCAAAGTGAGTTTGCTGGAAATAGGTTGCATCTGGTTGATACCATCAGGAATTAGTTTTACTTTTATTTCTACAACTTTTAACTTGGTCACTTTTGCCTTCTGTTCTTGTGATGGCAGATTAAAAAGATTCTGTAGCTTCCTGACCATTTCCAAGTAAAAAAAAGTCCAGTTAAATCTGAGTTAAAATCAAACTTCACTTCCTCTTTACATCTTCCCCCTTGCTCAGCTCAGGCTCATCCAGATGCACGGGTACCAGTGTAAGTGTAAGGGCACTGGGTGCTTGTTAGCTCCCCTCACTACAACTTTCACCCCACTCTCTTAACTGCTGATGGGTTTCCCAAGGTTGTGGATCAGAGGACAGTGGCAGATGTTGGCTGTGGTGCTCTTTGGCTATTGAGATCTTTCCAGTGGTATGATCCACATGTTAGCGTTACCATGCAGGATCCTTGGAGACCCTGACTTGGCAGTGAACTTGGCTAACCTGCAGCCTTTCTGTCCCTGCCCCCTGCTGGTATCCCTGACTTTGTGAGCATATGTGTTAAGTTGACTGCCTTCCATGGCATTCACTTGGTCCTCACGCCACACACATTTCTGCTTGGCCACTGTGGAAAGATCGGACAAACCCCAGACTCAGTCTTCTCCCGGAAAAGCACTAGGGTCTCAATGTCAGGAAAACATAATGAAGAATCCCCAAGAGCCATGTTGGGGAAGAGGACTTGAGAACTGTGCTGGGGAGAAGGACCAAACCATAGGAGAAAGGAGGAAAGGACACTGTGCTCTAGAGAGAGATACCTTAAGCAGGTGCAGCCAGCAGCAAAACCCAGAAAAGAAGTAGCTATGTCTGAGTATGGTTTGTCTCCTGCAAAATTCATGTTGAGGTTTGGTTCCTACTTGGCAGATTGTTAAGGTGTTGGAAGCTTTAAAAGGTGATTAGGTCATAGAGACACTACCCTCATGAAGGGATTGTATTTATCACAGAGTAGGTAGTTATTGTGAGCGCATTTTCCATAAAGTGAAATATGCACATCTCCTCTCTTCCCTTCTCCATGTACTCACTTCCCTTCTGATTTTCCATTATTTGTGGAATAGCAAATGGCCTCCACCAAGAACTGAAAAGATGGTGGTGCCATGCTTGTGGACCTTAGAACCATGAGCTAAACCATCCTTTTTTTCCTTATTAACTACTCAGTCTTGGATATTTTGTTATGGCAACAGAAAACATTAAAATAAAACTAGACTAAGACAGCAATCTCTAGGAATCCTTTTTAATTGCATTTTGTAAAACATAACTCAAACCAGTTTAAGGAAAAAGGTTAATTGATATGCTCAAGTCACCAAACAATTGAAAGTCCAGAGGTGACCCAACTCACTAGGAATTGGTGGATCTAACACTAGAATTCTATTGAATTTGCCTCCAACTCTCTATTTCCTGCTTCTCCATGAGTGCTTATTTCTAGCTCTCAAGCTGGTTGTCTCCACATGATAGGAGGCATGACTAAAGCAACTCATCTTGACACTGACATGGTCAGAGAGAAAAGAGAACTTTCTTTTGTCAACTCCAGTGAGAAAAATTGAAGGGAAGTATTTTGATTGGTTGGGCTGGCGCCAATTCTATAGCCAGGGATAAGGGGCCCTACTTATGGCCCACTTGGGTTACAGAAAGACAGGGTTTGTCACTATAAGAAAAGAGAGAATCACATAAACAAGACTACTGGGGGGAATGACAGTTGAGTAGTCATTCCATTATATATATATTTTTTTAATATTTATTTTTTAATTGTAGTCAGACATAGTACCTTTATTTTATTATTTTTATGTGGTGCTGAGGATTGAACCCTGGGCCTTGCATGTGCTAGGTGAGCGCTCTACACTGAGCCACTATCCCAGACCCCATTATAGGTTTTCTACATATTCTTGTTATGAACAAGTGGTCACAGATGATATTCAGAAGCAAGATCTGGGGTGACTATAAAGAACAAATGCTCAGTGAACTCTCACATGTGCTACAAAACATCCAAAGTGCCATACATGGAGTTCACTAATTTTCACAATAATACCAAAAACTCAATGTTTTATTCTGTTTTTTAAAAGAACAAGCTAAAGCTCATAGAAGTTAAATAATTTGCTCAAGACCAAAGTTAGTAAATATGAAGTCAAGATTTGAACCCATGTTTTTAGCCTCTAATATCTATGCTTTTTCCTCTGCACTAGACTTTATTCTATATTAGAGGAACTAAAGACAGAGGAATGATATCATCAATAGAATTTCTGTAAATAAAGTAGACAATGCTTCACAGAAATGAGGCAGTGCAGCATGTATGTATGGTCAGAATTCAATAAAAGTCCAGACTGTACTGCTGAATCAAACTATGAGTATGTTTCAAAAATGTGCCCTCTCAAAATTTGGATATTAAATCTCTAGCCCCCAATGTGATAATATTTGGATGAAGGGGGCTTGGGGATGTGTTAAAGTCTAGATGAGGCCATGAAGTTGAAGCTCCTGCAGTGGTGTTATTGTCCCTGCAAGAGGAAGAGGTTTCATAGTACTCTATCTCTCTCCCCCGTGGGTGGGCACAGTGAGATGGCAGCCATCTGCAATCCAACAACAGAGCTCCACGAGAAGCAGAAACGGCCAGCACCTTGATCTTGAACCTCCCACCCCCAGTACTCTGAGAAATAAGGGTCTGTTTAAGCCACCAGTCTGCACCTTTCTTATCTCAGCTTCAGTCCATGGCTTCCCTTCATTCTCTTAGTTTGGGAACAGCACAGGCCGGAGAGAGACTTGCTAAGTTCAAATGTCATCTAGTATCAAATGTACTACTTAGATGACTTATGAAAAGCAAGCATGATTTCTCCCATCCCATTATGGCCTTCATAGGTGATAAAACTGCACAATCCATTGTGTGTCCATGGATCCTTATTCTTGCCAACATGTGGAAGTGTGCACACATGTTCCTTAGCCAGACATAGGAGGCGACTCCAAAAGAGAAAAGAGCGTGAATGACTTAGTTTCGACCAATATGAAGAGAGATGAAATTCTGAGGGAGAGTGCAATGGATCTTCCTCTTCCTAGCATAAGGAGGAGGGTCTCATAAGGTGTAGAAACTCAAAGATTTAAGAACTAGAAGTAGGGTAACCAATGGTATGGTTTGTGCAGGTCTGAGGAGTTTCCCAGGATACGTGATTCTAAGAGCTAGAATTTGAATATTCCAGATAAACTAGGATAGTAGACATCCTCCCGACCCCGAGTATGGAAAGGACCTTAAAGTGAAAATCTTGAAACATAAACTCTTCACAGTATATCCTGTTCTCTGGAAGTTTCTTTCATTTCATGTATGGCAAAGGGATGTCAGGAATCAATCATGTATAATTGATAGAGATGGGCTTCAACCATATATGAAAAGAGACAACACAAATTCAAGACTTGTCATTAGAATACCTGTGTGCAAATACCCCCTTAGTGTACAACAGCTGAGAAAAACTGGATACATAATTTGCCTTTCTAATTTCAGTTTCCTCACCTGCAAAAGGAAGGTACTGCCGCAGTCTCTGGCTGGGCACAAATCACGAGTCTCCACACAGCTTGTAGATTCAAACAGCAATTCTTTATTCCCGATCTCACACCGGCAGTCTACAAACACGTTCTGGGGGAATCCACGTTCTCTGCCCAAATCCACTTCTGCCCAAATCCACTACTCTGCCCCAAATTCACTCCGCATGGGCTTCTGTCTCCTAAAATATACTGTCTGACCCTAAGCACTCAAGAGGAACTCAGCAGCAGGATACGCCCTATTCTAAAGGGGGAACACCCTAATCTCCTATTATGCTAAACTGCCCTATTCTAAAGGGGGAACACCCTAAACACGGATCCTGCCCTGGTCCTTGAGCAAGGTCACCTTTCAGAAGTCCTTCCACTAGACAGCATGGGAGTAAGCTGGCAAGGAATTTGTCATACCTACTTGGCTGATGGCTCCCAGCAAGGTACTACTTAGTAACACCCTCAGAGTTTTGTCTTGAATATTAGAATTCAATGACTTCTGCCTGGCACATTGAGGGTGATTCTATTACTGTTACAATACTGTTAGCACCGTAAATTCTTATTCGTAGCTCTGACACTTACCACCTACGTGTCCCATCTCATTTCAGCTTCCTCATCTGTAAATGGGGAAAATGGCACTTACCTTATTCAGGGGCTAGGGGGACCTAGTGGGGTAGAGCAACTATGTAACAGACAAGTGGAAGATACTCTATCAATTCCTGAGCAGTTTAGGGCTCATATTTTTCTTGTCTCATATTTAACTCCAATGCTAGAGCAGACAAAAGGATTTCTACACTGCATCTTAATCTTGGATATGCCATTACTGGGGTCTTCATTAAGAGGCATTTTCTTTAAAAAGAGGCTGTAATGTTTTTGTGAGGCTGAGAATTTTCTCTATAGGCAGTTAACCAAAAGGAGTGTCAGTCATGTTTTGACAAATGTAAACATCATTGGAAGAAGCATGCAATTTTTAAAATAATTCAACTGTATAACCCACATGCTAGCTCCATTCTCATTCTTCTGGTCCCTTTCCAAATATAGCCACCCAAGGACAATTACCACTGAACAATGCAGTACACTGAAGACTTTTGTAGGCACAATGGATTAGAGGCTTTATAACACTATCCAGCACAAACTCCTTCAAGTGATCCTTTGCTATTTCCTTTCCTCCTGCCCTCTCTCTATTCTGTCTTTTCTATGCTTTCCCTCTCAGTTTCGGGGTAGAGATTTCTATGTTCCTTTTCTCTTGTTCTGGAGCTCATGGCTAGAGTGAATTTCCCAGGGTCCTTGGCAGTTAGATTCATCCATGAGACCAAGTTGACTCGATGGAATGTGATGGACAAGTGGGTACCACTTCCTGATGGTCTGGCCCACGAATCCTCTCTTCTTCCTCTGCTGGCTCGATGTGAAGTAGAGGAAATGTGGGTGGAGTTGAAGCCCCCATTAACCTGGATCCCAAGTATGTCTGTGTACAATAGCACTAACCCTAACTTTAAATTACAATATTTACCCTTCATCGTTTGAATCATCCTTTGGGGGCTTACATGAGTAACTTTTTATGCGTGATCATAACTTCATACGAGTGAGAAATCTTTCCATTGTATTAAGTCAGTGATATTTCCAACTGTATCTGTCATAGCATATAATCTTACATAAATTAATATAGCTATGCCTCTGAGGACTCTTCCACCCCACTTCTGATCTTGAGCCCCTCCAAACCCCTCTCCTCTTAATCACGATGGACAGCACAGCTTGTGGAGGGTGACTCTATACTTGCTCACTTATAACCAATGCAGTGCTCGGCAAAGAACCCTTCAAGGATGAAGAACTGCTCTTTTAAGAAGAGTAGATAAAATAATATTTATTTCCCATGACATAGATTTTTCTTTCATCCAACAAATTATCACAAATCATTCAGCACAGGCTCTGCCATTCTGTAGGCACCAGAGATAGAAGAATGAAAGTCAAACAGTGCCTTCAGTAGTTTTCGGTGTAGTATTAAAATAGACGACAAAAGTATGGTTTGGAAGTTGTAGGAACTTTTGGAAGCCAAATCAGGGAGTGGTCCCTCATTCCTGAGGTCCTCACTTATACAGTCCTTTACTATTAATAAAGGTCAAATGAGCAATTTCTCATTCAACTTGGGTATGAGGGAAACCTTCCCAAGAAGGACCTGTCTTCATTATTATAGAATGAGTATGAGGCCACCCAAGGACAATTACCACCGAACAATGCAGTACACTGAAGACTTTTTGTAAGCAAGGTACAGAGAAAGATGTCCCAGCATGATGAGAATCATGAATAAGAAGGCAATGGGTGAGAAATCAAAGACAAGCCTCCCCTGAAAACTGCATTTGGGTCGACCTGAGATGCAGAGGGCATGGGTATGACAGAGGATAGCATTACAGTTGAGACCAGATCCTGCAGGCATCATGTTGAAGGGTGTATTAGTCAGCTTTTCACCACTGTGACAAATACCTGGGACAAAACAACCCAAAGGATGAAAGGTTTATTTTGGCTCAAGGTTTCAAAGTCTGTGTTTGGCTGGCTCCATTGCTCTGGGTCTGCATTGAGACAAGAGTGTCAGGATGAAAGGGTGTAGTGGAGGAAAGCTGCAGATAATGGCAGGTGGAATGGAGAGAAGGAAAAGGAGAAGGAGGAGCAGGAAGAAGAAACGGTCTGAGGTCTATAGAGGAGAGATAATTTGCCTCTCCTCATTTGAAAGTGGTTGAGCAAGGACCAGAAGAAGGAAAGGAAAGAGGGAAGGGCCAGGGATAAGATATAGTCCCAGGGCAGCCACCCAGGTGACCTACTTCCTCCAGCCATGCCCTCGCTGCCTTGTTTCCACCTCCCCACGGTAGTCCATTCGGTTATCAATGGATTGATCCACTGATGAGGTCAAAGCCTCTGTGATCCAATCACTTCCCCAAAGCTCCACTTCTGAACACTGCTGCACTGGGGATAAGCCTTCAGCACATGAAACTCTGTGGGACATTCACATCCATAACAAGGTTAATGTGCACCTGATTCCATCTCTTCTTGCCTCCTTAGTAATACATATGTCATTTCCCGGTCATTACATCAAATATAACTCCTGTTCTCCATCCATGGCACTTCCGTGTACTCAGCTTAGTCCCTGGGGTGGAAAAGACTTCCATCTTGCCACTGTTAGACCACGATGCAAAAAAAGACCACTGACTCCAATTAAAATCAAATTAAAGCAAGCTTATTATTTCGACCGGCCGGGCTGCCTTGCCCATCAAAATCGTGGGAGCCAAGGACAGCCCTGAGGCTTCTTTGTGGCCCAGTTTTATAGCCCAAAAATTACACAAGGGGGGGGTTACAGATAACAACACTCTGAGGAGCATAACACAAGTTTACATTTTTGCTGGCCCCGGCATCAGAATTTATGGAGATCTTAGAGACTCAGAGAGGGTCATTATCCGGCCAGGGAAGGCCAGAATTTATGAGGAGTTACTAAGGTTTAGGAAAGGGTTGTTATATGGTCAGGGAAAACCGGACATGGGTGAGTTCAGGGCACGGGCAGGCATTCCAATCAGCTTTACAACATCAACTAATGGCCAGGCCATACAGACATCCTGATATTTTTACAGAAAACAGAAATCAATCCTTCATAACTTGTGACAAGCTGACTTCTGATCTAATGAGATAACTAGACTAGGTTTATCACCACCACAGTTCTTCACACAATCTCTGTGCAATGTCCCTGGGTGTCCCTAGGGTCAGTCTCTCTACAGGTGAGTTTGTGGAGGAGCCCTCCTGAAGGGAAGACCTAGGAGAGTGGGATAGAGCTCTCTGACAATTCCCTTCTTTCTGTGCAGCAGAAGAGCCTTTGATCTTCAAGCACATTACCATGTTGTTGTATTTTGTCCTTTTTACTTAGATAGCGCTTTACTGTTCATGAAGCCTCTCACTTAAATGACTTCATTTGATCATCTCTGCTGTCCTCTGGGATTTGCAGAATGGATCCTAGGATCTCACCATAGAGGGAAACAGCCTGAGGTCTACAGAGGAGAGATAATTTGCCTCTCCTCATTTGAAAGTGATTGAACAAGGACCAGAATTACAATTTAATCCTTATGTTCTAAGCCTCAATATCCTTGAGGCCAAGCATCATATCTAAATATTGTCACCTTCCCAGTGCTTTACAGAGGAACTTAATGTATGTTTGCTGACTTCACTTGAGGTGGAGTTTAAGACCTTAGACTTTGTCGAAGGAAACCCGGACTCAGCACTTGGTTCATGGAATAGTTGGGGCCGATTGAGGCAGTGGGTTGCTCGTTAATAAATGAACCGCTAATGTTTCCCCATTATGAGAAACAAAGAAAATGAGGTGCTGAGCATAGTTCCCAGCACAGGAAATTAATGAAATAAGCTAAGGATTATAATTAACTTGACCCCTCTTTTCAGTTATTATTATTTTTATTTTGCAAAAATTTAAATGTATTCAGAAATAGACAGAATATCATAGTGAACCACCACACATCAAACTGACAGCTTCAGAAATTATCAGCTCCTGCCGATTTCATTTCATCTCTGTGCTCATCTTCTTCCCTTCCTTATATCACTTTGAAGGAAATTTCAAGCATCATATCCTTTACCTGTAAATTATGCAGTATGTACCTCTAAGACACAGATGAAAAAAAGATAAATACAGTACGACTATCACCCGTTCCCACAAAAATTCACAATTGTAGCAAATACACGGAATAATATCTCCTCAAAGATGGCCATGTTTATTATTATCTTAATTATGTTTTTGACCTAACAAAGAAAAATGAAAATGGCAGATGTAAGCAATTCATTGATTAGTTGGCCTTAGATCAAGGCAATGATCCTGTATTACTCGGGTGGACCCAGGTTAATCACAAGGGTCCCTGCGGGGAAGAGGGAAATGGGGAGCCAGAATCATGCAGATGGCAGGTGAGAAGGGCTTTGGGCTTTAAAGATAAAAGAGAATAAAACCATGGCATTTGCAGGTAAATGGAGTTAGAGAAGATAATGCTAAGTGAAGTTAGCCAATCCCAAAAAACAAAATGCCAAATGTTTTCTCTGATATAAGGAGGCTGATTCATAGTGGGATAGGGAGGGGCAGCATGGGAGGAATAGACGAACTCTAGATAGGGCAGAGGGGTGGGAGGGGAAGGGAGGGGGCATGGGGTTAGAAATGATGGTGGGATGTGATGATCATTACTATCCAAAGTACATGTATGAAGACACAAATTGGTGTGAATATACTGTATATACAACCAGAGATATGAAAAATTGTGCTCTCTATGTGTAATAAGAATTGTAATGCCTTCCGCTGTCATAAATCAATAAATAAATCTCATGAACACACACACACACCCAAATACACACAAGTAAGAAGAATAAGATTAAGGAATGGGCCACAAGCCAATGAATGTGGAGAACCTATAAATGTTAGAAGAGACGAGGAAAAAGATTCTCCCTCAGAGCTACTGAATTTGTTACAGCAAATTACCACAGGAAACTGATACAACTCATAGCTCAGAATCCTAGTATTTATATTTCAATGTTTGGGATTAAATATCTAAATGTTGCTTTCAAAAATATTTAGAAAGCTTAAAGAGTGAATATGGTCATAGCATCAAAATTAAACATATTGATTCTAAAATAGAAGGTGTTTCTTAATAAGAATCTTTATTCATCTGTTCATTCTTTTATTCATGCATTTTTTTCTTTATATAACCACAGAGTCCTACTCTGGGTTATTTCCTGTGTTAGCTTTTGGGAAGTTAGATATACTACATTCTTTCTCCTTTGAGGTAGTAGCTATAGGATAGCAGAGATTAAAACTCCAAATTCTAGGTGTACAGGTTCAGGGTTAATTTTAGCTCTACCACTTATCAGCTGTTTGGTCTTTGGCAACTGAAGTAACCTCTTTGACCCTCAGTTTCTTCATATAAAATGAGGTTAATAATTGTGCCTACACCTCATAGAAGTGCTATGGAGATTAAGTTAATAAATGAAGAACCCATACAATGGTTCCTGGGATGGAAACATTCTGCAAGGGTTTGCTTGTTATTATTACACACCAAGAGCTGATGAATCTTGAGTCATGCAGATTAGGCACAAGTTCTGAATCCCAGGTTTCTTATCAACAAAAGGGGTTTGACAACAGGAGCCCACCATCTTTAATGAAAAAGCACAAATATTTATTTATTGTTTTTTTTTGGGGGGGATCATTTTTTTCACATTTTTATTGGCGCATTATAGTTGTACATAGTAATGGATTTGTTGTCATCTATTTGTCTGTGCACAACATATAACAATGATTTGGCCAGTATCACTCCTCAGAATTTCCCCCTCCCTCCCTACCTTCTGGTCTCTTTCCTTTACTCATCTCTCTTTGGTGTTTATGGGACCCTCCCCACCCTGCCTTTCTTGTTCTTTTTCCTCTCTAGCTTCCACATGCAAAAGAAAACGTATGACCCTTGACCTTCTGAGTTTGACTTACTTCACTTAACATAATGGTTTCTAGTTCCACTCATTTTCTTGCAAATGGCATAATTTCATTTCTCTTTATGACTGAATAAAATTTTATTTTGTGTATATATGCCACATTTTCTTTATCCATTCATCCATTGACAGACACCTAGACTGGCTCCAAAATTTGAATATTGTGAACTGTGCTGCTACAAACATGGGTATGCATTTATCACCTTAGTAAGATGACTTTGACACTTTAGGGTAAATACCAAGGAGTATTACAGCTGGTGGTTCCATTTCTAGTTTTTTGAGGAAATTTTATTCTGATTTCCATAGCGGTAGTACTAATTTACATTTCCACCAATAGTGTAAAAGTGTTCCTTTTTCTCTACATTTTCTCCAACATTTATTATCATTTGCTTCCTTGATGACTGCCATTATAAGCTGGACACAACAAATATTTAATACAGTTCCTAGAAAACAGTAGATATTCCATAGGTTCAGGTGGTAATCAATTCTATTGTTCTTTTTTATTTTATTTATTTGAATTTATTATATATGACAGCAGAATGCAATTCAATTCATATTGGACAAACAGAACACACTTTTTCATATCTTTGGTTGTACACAAAGAAGAGTCACATCATTGTGTTTTCATACATGTTCCTAGGGTGATGATGTCCATCTCATTCCACTGTCTTTCCTACCCCATTGCCCGTCCGTTCCCTCCCTCCCCTTTGCACTATCTAAAGTTCATCTGTTCCTCCCATGCTCCCCACAATCCCCATTATGAGTCAGTATCCTAATATCAGAGAAAAGAGTTGGCATTTTTTTTTTTTTTGGAATTGGCTTATTTCACTTAGTATTATATTCTCCAACTCTGTCCATTTACCTGCAAATATCATGATTTTATTATTTTTTATTGCTGAGTAATATTGCACTGTGTATATATACCACATTTTCTTTATATACTCATCTACTGAAGGGTATCTAGGTTGGTTCCACAATTTAGCTATTGTGAATTATGCTGCTATAAACATACATATGGCTGCATCCCTAGAGTATGCTGTTTTTAAATCCTTTGGGTATAGACCTAGAAGTGGGATAGCTGGGTCAAAAGGTGGTTCCATTCACAGTTTTCCAAGGAATCTCCATACTGCTTTTCATAATGGTTGTACCAATTTGCAGTCCCACCAGCAGTGTAAGAATGTACCTTTTCCCCCACATCCTCACCAATACTTATTATATTGTTTGTATTCTTAATAGCTACCATTCTGACTGGAGTGAGATGAAATCTTAGAGTAGTTTTGATTTGCATTTCTCTAATTACTAGAGGTGTTGAACATTTTTTTCATATATTTGTTCATTGATTGTATATCATCTTCTGAGAAGTGTCTGTTCAGTTTCTTGGCCCATTTATTGATTGGATCATTTGTTGTTTTTTTTTTGGTATTAAAATTTTTGAGTTCTTTATATATCCTAGAGATTAGTGCTCTATCTGATGTGTGAGGGGTAAAAATTTGCTCCCATTCTGTGGGCTCTCTATTCACCTCACTGATTATTTCTTTTTCTGAGAAGAAACTTTTTAGTTTGAATCCATCCCATTTATTGATTCTTGATTTTAATTCTTGCGCTATAGGAGTTTTATTAAGGAAGTTGGGGCCTAATGCTACATGATGGAGATTTGGGCCTACTTTTTCTTCTATTAGGTGCAGGGTCTCTGGTTTAATTCCTAAGTCCTTGATTCACTTTGAGTTGAGTTTTGTGTATGGTGAGAGATAAGGATTCAATTTCATTTTGTTGCATATGGATTTCCAGTTTTCCCTGGACCATTTGTTGAAGAGACTATCTTTTCTCTAATAGATGTTTATGGCACCTTTGTCTAATATAAGATAACTGTATTTATGTGGGTTTGTCTCTGTGTCCTCTATTCTGTACCATTGGTCTGCAAGTCTATTTTGATGCCAATACTATGCTGTTTTTGTTCCTATAGCTCTGTAGTATGGTTTAAGGTCTGGTCTATTATTCTTTTAGCTGCTCACTTTGCTTCAGAAAGTCCTGGTTCAATGAGGCTGTTGAATTAGGAGGTGGAAAGCCAGGTGCTGCTCATGCATTTTCTCTTCTCTGCCAGGAGCTCAGTATTTAGCTTCTGTGGTATAGAAGGAGGTAGCAGGGAGGTAACCACCTGGGGAAAAGGCTCAAAATCATTGCAAAGTTGAGCTCTGCACCAAAAGTCTTCCAGTATTTTTGGGAAGCCTGGTGTCATAGCTGTGCCCTCAGAGAGACCTACATGTGGAGAACTCTGACTTGCTTTTCACTTTAGAATACAAAGAGGCATGGAAGGTCACACTCTTGGTTAGGCTGTGTTTGCTGGCAAAGGCTGTCCCTCCCCAGTGCTTAACAACAGGAGTGCTTTCCAGGGAACTGTAGAGGTGGCTGAACAGACATCCTTCTCTCTTGCTGTGCTACAACACTCCTTGGGCATTACCTGACTCTTCAAAAAGAACTGAGTTTTAGTATCTTTGCAGTATACAGCTGGATTTTATTAGTGGGGCTGATCAAAAAAGGGTCCAGGAGAGAAATAAGTGAACTCTATGAATTTCATTCCAAGTTCTGGCAAAGAACCTCTCTTGGGTAGACTAGAGTGAGGACATCCGACACAGCAAAAAGACTGTGTCAATTTGGGGGGTGGTAGGGAAGATCCAAGTCCTACAAAGTGACACCAACCTGAACTCTCACCAACAGAGAAATTAAGAGGCAGTTCTTAGAGTGGGGAAGAGAAGGGAGTCCTAAACACTATCCCAAAGAAGACTGGGAACTTGCTTGGGACACTGGGGAAACCAAGGCACATGTGCAAGTTTCACACGCAGGCATGCATACCCATAGAATCAGACACAAGCAGTCACAGAGGAACTTTCACACTAATTTCCGAAGTGGTTGCACTAATTTACATTTCCACCAATAATATAAAAGTGTTCCTTTTTCTCTACATTCTCTCCAGCACTTCGACTGCCATTATGAACTGGACAAAACAAATATTTAGGACAGTGCCAAGAAAACAGCAGATATTCCATAGATGCCGGTAGTAATCAAGTCATAGAGGCTTCAACCAGTAATCCCAGATTTTGCTGTCAGAAAATCTTTTATTTTTAGCATACTAAAAATATTTTTACAATTTTTACACTTGATCATTTACAAAAGAGGATAAGGGACAGAAACTATGAACTCTTTTTAGTTTAGGATCCCTAAATATCTAGAGAGACCACAGACCCACACCTATCAGTGCTTGGAGATGCTCAGTTTCAAAGCTCCCCAGACCCCCTCTCAGGTCTGATAGAGACAATGGCACCAAGTGAATTCCTGCTTAGCCATCCATTCACCTCCCCTGGGTTCCCTCCAACATGAAGAGACACACAGACTTGAGACCACATTGAGCCAGAGGAAATGAAAGAACAGCTGTGTTCTCTTCACCCTTGAAAAAAACAGAGACTAGACTCAGAGGGAGGAGATGGGTTCAAGGTCACAGGGCCACCTGGGTGCAGAGATAGGAGCAGTAGCCACACCCTGGACCTCTTTCCACCCCTTCCTTCTTGCCATTCTGCCTACACTGAAGGAAAGAGGTGGGTGGGTGTTCAAGGAATGCAAATCCATGCTTATGTTTGAATATTAAAATTTAATATTGTGATTTTAGCCTAAAACAAGACTGAATTAAAAAGGTACATCTGCTGCAAAAAAAAAAAAAATTAAATAATGCATTTTTTAGCCTCGACACACATGATTCTGAGTAATTTCCCCTGTGGATCTATTCCTGAGAGCAGGAGCATGGACAGAAAGGCGTAGCTTGGTGGGGATCTCTCTCTATGAGGCATTTCCTTCTTCTCCATCACCCTCGTAGCAGCCGTAGCCTCTACATAGTACCCCAATTGCCCTCTGCTCCTAAGGCACCTCCTCCCACCATCAAAACTGACATTTCACATATTCACCAGGAGACCAACAGTTTGCTGGGCCAGCCATAACAAAACACCAAATCCTGAAGAGCTTTAAACACAGAAATTTGTTTTCCCCCAGTTCTGGAGCCTGAGGTCCAGGGTGGGTTCCTTCTGAGGGCCATGAGGGCCGAATCTGCCTCAGACTCTGTCCTCAGCTTGTAATGACCATCTGCTTCCTGTGTCTTCATCTTCCCTCTCTTCGGGTCTAAGTCTCCTCTCCTTCAAGGGTACCAGTTAGATTAGATCAGGGCCCACTCATTAGCTTCATTGTTACTTGCTCACTACTGTAAGGACTTGATTTCCAAATAAAGTCCCATGCTGGAATTATGGGCCTTAGGACTTCATGTGGGGTGAGTACAGAGTTCCACCTGCAACCCCAGCCAAGCTTGCAGCCCATGGAGAGCGAGCTGGGGAGAAGACAGGGCTTGTTTCTCGTGGATCTCAGACCACCATTGTCCACCTGCAGGAGCTTGGGGACAGGTCACCACCTCTGAGAGACTCCGAAGTAAGCAGGGGCCACGAGTACTTTTCAAAGCTATGCTGGCAGGTACCCAGGACAGTATTCGAAAAAGTCCCAGGACAACATCAGAGATGTCAAAGACCCTCCATAATGAATGGCTCCTCCTTTTGTCCACAACAAAAGAACATTCATAGGCAAGGACAGATCTCAGTCATCAGAAAAGGAAACAGCACAAAGGACACCCACACTGCCCTTGGAAAGTTCTGACCAACACAACCTCACATGTGAAGACGAAGAGGCCACGAAAAGTACAATAAAGAAAGCAAAGTGGTCAATGACACAAAGATGTGACCCTTGGGCTCCCCCTCAATATTTACATATTTACAGAGACCCCTCTCATAATTTCTTACTTTCTTTCTCCAATCAGGCAGGTGACTCCTTGTGTAGTTTTACTCTATATTAAAAATCATAACAATGGCATTTATGTTGCTTTTCTGATAAGGGAATACATGTATTGTTTATAAAATAAAATATAAAAATTATATAATATCTCACACACAATATACAATATTTGGAAATATCATTATTTACTTTTTTAAGTAAAAACCTATTACCACTGGCATTTTTTTTAAAAAGTGGAATCATATAATAAGTGCCATTTTGGAATATATTTCCTATGTTCACCTGCAACTTACTTCCAGTAATAAAAGGGAACCACAAACTGGTGCGACCATTATGGAAAGCAGTATGGAGATTCCTCAGAAAACTTGGAATGGAACCACCATTTGACCCAGCTATCCCACTCCTCAGTTTATACATAAAGCACTTTAAATCAGTAACTTACTGTGATGCAGCCACATCAAATTTCTAGCAGCTCAACTCACAAAAGCTAAACTATGGAACCAACCTAGTTACCTTTCAACAGATGAATGGATAAAGAAAATGTGGTACATATACATAATGGAATATTACTCAGCCTTAAAGAAGAATAAAATTATGTCATTTGCAGGTAAATGCATGGAGCTGGAGAATATCATGCTAGGCGAAATAAGCCAATCTCCCAAAATCAAAGGTCAGTATTTTCTCTGATATGTGGATGCTAATTCACAATGGGGGGGCTAAGGAAGAATAAAGGTACTTTAGGTATAAGGGAGTGAAGGGAGGGGAGGGGTCTTGGAGGTAGGAAGGATATACTAGAATGAATTAGACATTATTATCCTATGTACATATGTAAATATATGACTGGTGGAATTCTACATCATGTACAACCAGAAGAATGAGAAATTATACTCCATTCATGTATGATGTGCCCAAGTGCATTTTACAGTCATACATAACTAATTAGAACAAATAAAAAAATTGTCAATATATCTGGAGAGATTTATTGCACCTGTGCCTCTATTGCATCAGTTACTGAACTGTTCCTGAAATCATCTCCTTGTAGGACATTCTAAAGAACTGGGACAGAAAACAGGAGATACAAATAAGTGAACAGGACTCTGGAAGGTGTTTTGAGTGGAGGAGAAAGTGTCCCAGCAGCAGTAGAGAGCAGAGCCCGCACAGGGACGGCACGGCCTCCCCCACAATGTGGGGGAAAGGGCTGCTGCCCAGAAAGTGCCTCCAGTGTCTGTCTGTGATGTCACCGCTGTCTTGTGGCACAGGATTGGGCACATGGGGCCAGAAATCTGGTCTTGGAGCTGCAGCTGATTTTGTTGGACAGACTTCAGCAAGACAATGACTGTCTCTGTGCTGAGCTTTCTGCATCAGTAAAATAAAGATGGTAAGAAAATGAAATTGTCCCTCTCAGACTCTATTGAAACAAATCTTGAGCCTTCTAGGAGTTCCTGGAGAGGAAGGGACAACTGAAGGGTTACGCGTTATGGAGGAGGGTACCCGACCAAGACCAGGGCGAGGTCGAGCCCTGTTCAGCAGTTTCTCCCCCTAATCATGATTCTGTCCCTCGGGCTCTCCCTTCGAATCCTGTCAAATCACCCTTCAGATCAGCTGAGGATCCACCTGCAGGGGTTGTGGAGATGTGCACGTCATCAGAGACGCTTTACCTTGAAGGACGAGGCGCGAGTTCCAAAGTGAGGGTTGCGCTGGCAAATCAGGCTCTCTCAGACTAATTACTGCAGATCTGATTTATTTCCCTCCTTGATGCTGTTTATTTTGTTTTTTATTCAAAATATAAAATTGCTCCCTGAGTTGGGAGATTAATGGCTTTTTTCTCCTTTGGCAACAGATCATCTTCGGGCTGGGTTATAAATAGGAGGTTGGAATCCATGACTCATTGTTTTTCCTCTCCATACAGGACGTCCCCTGAGATTACCTGGGTTACATTTTTTTTTTTAAGTTACAGTCATTGATGCCTAATTATTTGCTGGTGGTTACATTGGATGCTTTTGTTTTTAGGAAATATTTTCTTCTGTGCCCTATTCCTGGAAAGTTTTGTATATTTCAATTGTCTAGAAATTTCAACATCATTGGCAGTGACCCAACTGATTGCACATTTTATTGTTTGATTTAATCATTGAACAAATATGCACTTATTGTGGGCTTGCTGTATACAAAGGATATGAATGGTCCATTTCTTGCATGCAGCTGGGCTCTGGTTCACACAGTAGGAAGAATACAGAGAGAGGGAATTGCTCCCCAGGTGGATTTATTTTGTCCTTGAAGCTTATTTGTCTGTTTAATATTTATTCTCTCACAGATTCATCTAACATCCACTGTACCCACAGATTCTTTGGGGGTTTGACTCTGGGGTGGGGCATTCGGTATTCATTCATTCATTCATTCATTTATTGACAATATCAGCCACCAAACCCAATCCCCTGCAAGATATAACCCTCCAACTAGGCTATGGAATGTACGGAGATTGGAAAACAATTATGAAGGTGTTTGTACAACATATTTAAGTAGCCTTGACTGGATTTAGTATCTTTATTTGTGCTTAATGCTACTTCCTAGCAGTTTAGCTTGGGGCAAGTTACTTAACCTCTCTGGGCCTCGATTCCTCATGTATTAAATGGTGAATCCATCAATGCCCAGTCAAGAAAGTAGAGAGCACTGCAGATATATCCAGTAGAGAGGGATTAACGCAGGTAATCGGTTAATTTTTGGAAGGGGGTACTAAAGTCAAAGGGAGAAGAGAGACACTCAGAGGCTAAGGAGCTCTTGCCCACTTTTGGCAGAAGCATAGTCTGCTCTCCAGGAAGGAGTCTTGCTGCTACTGCTCTCAGGAGGCCCCTGTGCCTACCAGGAGTTGCACTCTGGCTCAGACTGCTGTCCTGGGTGGAGGCTCCACAGGAAAAGCAAAACAATCCAGAAATTAACTTCTCCCTTCCTCCAGCTTTCCAGCCTCTTCCCAGTGCCTCCCACTTGGACAGCCTCACCGGAAGGCAGCTGACCCAGGAGCCGGGGAATGTAGCTTGCAGGCTTCCACACCCCCTCCCGTGGAAGAGAGAACACGGGAGGACAGAAATGGAGCTGACAGCTAACAGACAAACAACCAGCCTCAGTGGAGACAACAATGAAACCCACCTTGTGTAGTAGCTGTGAGATAATAAACAGGCCGAGTTGGTGAAGCCATAGAACAATGCCTAGTACATTGTAAACAATTGCTGCTAAATATTATTACCAATATCTAATGACTTTGGGGAAAGGGGCATAAACATTAATAACAATCAGATTTACATTTGAGAAACCTCAGCAGGGGGTGATGGGAGAATAAGAACATTTATGAGTCATAGGAGAGGCAGGGCCCACTTAGGAGGTGAATGCACCATTTGTGCAGTCAGGGTAGAGAAAAAGAAATTAATTACAGAGTTATTTAGGCAATAGAATTATCTAGACTCAGTGATTCATAGAATTGGAGGAAGAGAGCAGTTCCAAGATGCTTCCCAAATTTGGATGTGGGTGACTAGATAGTAGATGGTCTCATTATTCATCATTTACTCATCAGGGAGAGGATGGAGTGTGTCTTAATGACCATCACTCCCCACGAGGATAGAGCTTGGTACACTCTATGTGCCTGATTAATAGTTATTGAGTGAGCCAATGGATAAACAGTTGATTCTCCCACTTTGTTAAAGAAGTTGTTGAAGCAGGGAGTGGAATGGTCCCATTCCCCGGGTTCTATAACAAGTAGCAAAGTCACATATGTGTTTTCCTCCTGTCCATTATACTTTGCAGTGACCCCATGGACCCCACACAGGCAACATAACACCACAAACACATAAAATCATTGGTCCAATGCAGCTCTGACCTTGGAATATCTAGAGACCAGGTTCTTCTATTTTAAGAGAGGAACTAGGGCAGGGAGGCTCTTAGGCAGATTGTATCCATACAAAATCTACGAACCGCATCAGTAAAGAAATGGAGGTCCATTTCCTTCATAAACAGGAAGTTAGTCGGTGCTAGGAGTTGGGATGTGCCTTCTTAAGATGTGTCTTTCCTCTAGGAACTTGCTGCTCTAAGGGGCAGATCTTCAAAAAAATTGTTTCTTTCCTGGATTTGAGAAGGTGGGATAGTTAAAGATAAGAAGACCTTCCCTGCAATGCTGCACCCATCTCATAGTGGATTTCTTTTCAGACAGAAGACACCAGAGTCAGAGTTTGTGCTATTGTGACATGGTGTCTGCAAAAATGACTTACAGGTGGAAGGATTTATTTTGGCTCATGGTTTCAGTGCTCAGTTTTCTGACTCCATTGCTATGGGCGTGTGGTGAGGCAGACCATCGTGGTGGAGAGGGCATGGCAGAGCAGAGCTGTTCAACTCATGGCTACCAGGAAGAGAGACAGAGAGTGGAAGGGGCCAGAGAATAGATGGAGTGCCAAGGGCAATCCCCAAGGACCCACTCCTTCAACCAGATCCTACCTCCTACAGTTCCCACCACCTCCCCATAATACCATCAAATTATCAGTCCACTGATGAGGTGAGAGCCCTCCTGGTCAGTTACTTCCTCGCATCCCCATCTCTGAATACTGCTGCACTGGAGATCCAGCCTTCAGCACATGGGCCTTGTAAGGGACAGTCCAGATCAAAACCATAACAGTATGTGCAGGTGAGGCCAGCCTAGGCCTCAGCACCTTCCTATTGCACTTCTCAAAATGAGGTCCACGGATGTCCCATGTCCACCTGTGCCATCTGGGATGCCTGCTAGAGTGTAGGTTCTTGAGCTCTAACCAAATCAGAACTTCACTGGGTAGGAGGCTCGAGTGAGGACATGCCTGAGAAACGCTGACCTTGGCTTCCCCTAAGCAACACCTCCTCTGTACGCCAGCCACCGCCCTACTGTTACCCTGCAAGGGAAGAGCAGGCTCTCCTGTCCTTTAATCCTCTGCATCCTTCTTGTGTATTGCACATTCTGCACCCTTGAGTGTCTTTACACTAGACTTTCTTCCCTGAAGCTAGCCTTTCTTTCTCTTGTGATAATGAGGCACAGTCAAATTGAAATTCCCCAGCATCCCCAGGAATTGAGTTCAAGTTCCTGAATGTGCTTTGCTTTTTCTTGATTCTAAACATTGCACATCTACTCTGCACTTGAACCATCTCCCCATCCCTTTTTTCGTTGTCTCTAAACCATCTTTTCAAACAACTTGAATATATTCTTTTCTGAGAGCCCTTTCCTCACCCTTCAAGTCCCACAGGTCCTCGGTGATCTCCTTCTCTGAGTGCCTCTTCTTACACGATAGCTCTTTGTTCGCCCGCCATTTCTATCTCACACTTGGCTCTGCACTGCTGGGAAGAAATAAAATGGATAGATTTTTGCTAGTCTCTGATTCTGGCCTGAAAGCAGCCTGAGTTAAAATGACTGCAGATTGACCTGCTGACTCCAGATCATGTTCTGGCACATGAGCATTATGTTGTGTTTCAGGGAAAGGGACAGATAAGCTTTCAGGTCCAGTCCGTGGTGGTACCAATTTAGCAAACCTGCTACCTCTGGGCAGCTAGTCCCAGGGCATCTGACGAGAGTGAAAATGCAAAGGTGATCCGTCTTGTGTCTTTGCTTGCTTGGGTAATTATTCCTGTTTGAAGGCGATCTCGGGGTTGGGGGTAAGTGACACCAGGGATCAATGGCCTCTCTCTGCCCTGGGTAACTTGGCTGTAGTGACAAGGCAGTTTTTCTCTTTCCCAATCATGTGGAGGACACCCATCTCTACCTTCCTATTTCAGAAACATGTCTGTCTCCAACACACGCAGTCATTTGTTTTCCAGGATTTGGAGCAGAATTAATTAGTTTGGAAAAGCCCTGGGACAATGCTAAGTATTATTAATGGCACAATTAGCGGATCCTTCCTGCAGGGGACGGGCAGTTCCTGGCTCCCTTGGCAGTTCTTAGAGACAGGCCCTGTTCTTCTCAGTTCTACTTTAACAGGCTCTGCTCAGTATCCTGACCCAGGACTCTGTCCCCAGTCACACCCAGGCAGCGCCATAGCCAGGAATTCCCTTATATCATAACGGGCCTGGGTTTCAGGTTCCTGTCCACTTTGTAGAAGAGGAAGTGGATGGACCGAGGCATCTGTCCTTAGCAGGAGGCGGGCTTAAAGGACACAGGTTGAAGCAGAAGTAGTAGGAGCCCAGTATGTTTTTGTCCCAGGAATTGTGCTTGGTGCTTTCCACATTTATCTCACTTCATTAATCCTCATTGCATGAGCCCCACAAAGTGCACACGGCTATGCCATTATCTAGAGGAAGAAATGTAGACCACAAAGGGTAAGAGAATGGTCCACTGGCACACTCCTGATGACTGTCAGAGGCAGGATCCATACTGGTTTGACTTTAAAATCACTAGTGTTCAATCAGTAGGTGACCGTGGCGTGTAGCAGTGACACAAATACTCTTCAAGAACTTCCTGGCAGTTGATAGTAGACCTTGACCACAGGGTTTGTCCCCGCCCCTACCCCCAACTCCTCCTATCTCTGGAAACTTCTCTGTGCTTAGTGCGTGGGTTCACCATGGATCTAACAGCCCAGACCTCTCCCATTCAGTCCCTTCCTTTGGTTTATCAAGTCTTCACTGGAATTGTCTCCTTGTCTGGATTCCTATGGAAAATTAAGACAGCGGAGGCCAATGATGAAGAGACTCCTTTAGGGTTAGCATCTATTCGGATCAGAGACCAGGTCTACACACCACAGATACATGCACACCCGTGTTGATAGCAGCACAATTCATAATAGTCAAGTTATGGAACCGATCCTTCAACAGATGAATGGATGAAAAAGTGTGGTCTACACACACAATGGAGTTTAGCCATAAAGAAGGACAACGTTATGTCATTTGCAGGGAGATGGATGGAACTGGAGAAAGTCATGCTAATTGAGATAAGCCATACTCAGAAAATCAAGAGTTGTATATTTTATTTCATATATGGGAGCTGGAGAGACAAAAAGGAAAGAAAAGGGACCTCGTGAGAACAGAAGAGAGAATAGGAGAATAGTGGAATGGGCCTGAGGGATGAAGAAGGGGACGGTAGGGGAAGTTACGGGGAACGAAATCAAACCATTTAACCTATGTGGACACAGTAAACCCTCCCATTCTGAATCATTATAATGGACCAATAAAACTAATACGAAAATGCCAGCTCTGTTACTTGATAACTTTACACCCTGGGAAATGTATTTAACACATCTTCATCTCCAGTTTAAGAAGGGGTTTAAGTCCATGGTTTCTGTCCCCTAGCTCCTCTGCTCTCTCCTTTACCTCTCAGCTACATCAGGCACCAGCACCTTCAAGGAGCCAGTCCCTGGAGTCAGGCCTCCTCTGTATGCTCTGAGGATATTCTACATGCTGGTTTGAATTATTATGCTCACCATATTGTAAGAACCGCTGCATTGGACTAGACGGTAGGCATTTTAAGAACAGAGATTATGTATTGTTCATCATTGGGATCCCCATGAGCCAGCATGGCACCTGGCATAGTCTGAAATTTCAACTGGAGTTTGTTGAAAAAGCAAAGGAATGAAGTGAGTTTTGAAATTTGAGTAGGTTCTCAGAAAGCCAACAGGGAGGCAAAGGGCGGAAGGCGGGATGGTTTGAACAAGCAGAGGCTTGGGAAGCATTTTGGGGAGCTTTGCAGGGAACAGAGACATCTGGGGATGGCTGAGATCCAGGATACTAGCCAAGGGGGCAGAGCCTTCTGCTTTGGGGATCAACACTTCGGGCCTGTCGTCTCAGACTCCACTGAGGCTTGAAGGGAACAAAATATTGGTTCAACTCTAAGGATGTTTTGTTGTTATGGTTTGTTCCAGTTGAGTCACTTCAGATAATGCATTGATTTGGTCACACTCTGAAGCCAGACGCTAGGGCATATCTGTAAAAATCAAAACAGAAACAAAATACTTTTGATTCAAGTCACAGTTCAGGGAAAAAGCCCTGTTTCTTTAATTCAAAGGAGCACTTAAAACCATTTTGGTATTTTGATATTGTCATCCGTCGTTTTAAATATCGTGTCTGGGTTGGGGGAGCACGGTGGGAGTCTTGTCTTTTTCTCCACACACTTCCGGGCTCCCCGAACGTGAATCTCTTCCCTCTTGGAAGTATCAGGAAGGGGACATCTGCTTTCCCCCCTGCTCTCCACACGCACTCCTTTGATTGAGGAAGGTAAGAGTTTGACTTTCACAGTTTTTCTAACTGTGACCAATTAGGGGTCATGAAATCCACAAGGATTGAGCTCTATCTAAAATGAAGTAAACTAAAATTAAATAAAGAGGACACTATACATATGTTTTTTTTTTTCCCCTGAAAACTTACTTAGGTTCTATATGTGGGTTTCGGCTTCTGGGTATAAAACATCTGTTGTGAGTCTTGGTCAAAACTTTTAAGACCTCTGCATTTGCTGTCCCTTGACTGCGATGGATCTTCACAGGCCACTGCTCCTGCATGAGCCTGCCTGCCTTGTCTTTTATTTGGGCCACTTGATGGCTTAATTGGTGTGGTGTTGCCTCTGTTTGCTGCCTCTGTAGAGTAATATGGATGCCTGGGTCCAGGGCGTCTTCTGCTGGCAGAGCCAAGTCTCACACTCTCCTTGGTTCTTGCTGGGGTCAGTAGGTTGTAGTTAGGTTGAGAGTCTCCACCCTGGGAACCGAGGAGTGAGGCCCTGTTTGGCAGGGTGGCTGCGAAGAATGGAGTGGTTTCTGTGCTAACAAAAGCACCCTGCCAGTCGTGGGAACCAGCCATGGCTGAACAGCACTGCTCGCTTGATGTGCCAAGCCACACCCCATGTGGCTGCCCTGTCCCAGAAAGGATGTCTTTGTCTGTTGCATCTAAGGGTTCCAGAGGGCTCTGTGGTGGCCCGGCTGCTCTGTAGCCTCCAGCCGTGGTAGTGTGGCGGTCTGGACTGGGTCAAGGGGTACAAGGCCTTCTTTTTTGGCAGCAGATCCCTGTGGGATTTCTCTAATCCAGTCTCCTCCCTGAGGAAGTTGAGAAGCTAATATTTATTTCCTAGTTGGCAATGGGTTCTGCACTAAGAAGATAAAGACAAGAAGGCCGTAATTATGACCTCTAGAAACCACAACCTGTATGGACACCCTTGATGAAGGGTTAGTTTCTGTTCTCCATTCCTTCCAGAAGTATCTGTTATTAAATCAAAGTGTGTGTGTGTGTGTGTGTGTGTGTGTGTGTGTGTGTGTTTACAAGTGATGATGTCTTATAGTCAGAAATGTAAGACACGGTGTTGGACTTGGCTTAGTCCCACATATTGCCAGGAGTTTCAGTTTGGACTTGCTGTTTCCTGCTGTTCTCGACTGGTATCTCAATTCAGAGATGAAGTCTGTATTCAGGAGACCTTGTCATTTCTGTTTTCTTGTCCTTTCATTCCTTTAATCTATTGCTCTTCTTTCTTTGCTCTCTCCCTGTGGTTCTTCCCTTTCTGCCTCTTGTATTTAGTGAGTTTAACTTTTGTTAATCCTTGTCCTTGTTCCAAGCGGATCACATCATTCTCTATAATAGAGAAAAGAGAAACAGCAGAAATTGGGAGGCAAAATAAAGAAATGAGCCAGACTTTTGAGTCCACTTCATGTCTTTTTTTCATTTTACGTAGTGAGCTTGTTACAGAAAGAAGCCAAGTTTAGAATCAGATACCCATGGAGTAAAATGTATTTTCTACCATTATCCATTGGTTTACTTTCTGAGCCTCAGTTCTTTTCATCTGCACATTGGAAATAAGTAGGGAAGATTCAACTGGAGAGTGATTTATTTTCCCTCTTCCCAATGAAGCTGGCTAAAAATGTGGCCTGGTGCTCTCAAACCATGTTGGGGTGGAAAGTCATCTTTGGGCTGATTTTTAGGGCTTCTTTTAGGCATATGGTAGTGTCAGATGGTATCATCCAGAGAGAAAGGTAAATAAAATATCATATTTCCACTTAAGTCCCTCCTTGTGGACTGTTGGCAGCTATTCCTTGCAGTGTGCAGAGCTCTGGCAGGATGGCAGGCCAGTCTGTGCAAGGGGCATATTCTGAGTTAGAAGGGACTGATACTTCTTTTATTCAAAGATTCCAAGTTATAAAGACTTCTTGGTGGCACAGGAGCTGTGATCCGTTTTGAGTTGTGCTCGGGCAATAAGACAACTCATGTAAAAAGACCATATTGCTTTCCTGGAGCTGCTATAACAAGTCACCCCAAACTGAAAACAACAGAAGTTCATTTCTCACAGTACTAGAAGCTACACGTATGAACCCAAGGTGTTGGTAGGGTCCTGCTGCCCCTCGAGGCTCTAGGGGAGAATCCTTTCTTGCTAAGGAGGACTTGATCCTTCCTGCTCCTGGCCTTGTAAACGCTTCCCTCCAGCCTTGCCCTCCTGGCCACATTGTAGTCTCTCCTTTGTGTCTCTCCTCTGCATCTGTGCCCAAATTTCTCTCTTCCTTAGAGAATGCCAGTGCCTGGCTTAGAGTCCACTTGAATCCATGAAGTCCACTTGAATGCGAACACACCCCAGAGACACTATTTCTCAATCTGGTACTCAAGGTCAGAACTTGAACATCTCCCTTTGGACTGCACAGTACCACCCATGACAGTTTTCAAGTGGGTAAATGGATCCAGGGCTCGTGGGCTGGCCCGACACAGAGTCAGGAGATAAGGAGAGGAACTGCGCTATGGGTCTACAGGGTCATGGAAGCTAGAACCAGTACCTCCTGTCTGGTTTGCACTTGGGAATGTCTTTGGCCTGGGCATAATGAAAGAACTGGTAGCAAAGCATTGTTACCTGAGTGAGGTTTGGGCTTATTGAGACAAAGGGACCTTGCCACAAATTATGATCCCGGGGAGTGGCTCTGCTTACCATAAAAGAATCTCGTCTATGGGACGAGAATGAGGGCTCTGACTCAGCTCTGCAGTTTGAACTTGACCCACCTCAAAACCTTCCTGTACTTAGTAACCAACCATCCTCCCTCGCCTCCTCTTTCCCGTCCCATTCATCACGTCCAGGTAGAACTGACTGACCTCGTAGCTGGGGTTCTTCTTCAACTTCCTCCATTAGACTGAGGAAACAACAACAGCAATGACCACAAGATTGGTGCTAGCACACAAAGAAGCTCTCTGTGTGCCAAGAAGGGTTCATGCGTTTATGTGTTTTCTGCTGTTGACCCTTCCAAAAACCCCTTTGAGATAGGCGCTATTGACATTCCCACTATTCAATTAAAGGGACCAAGATCAAAGGATGTGGGGCTGGGTTCTGGGGCCCAAACTGCTGTGCAGATGAGGAATTTCTGCGAAAATCTCTAAAAGCTTCAGTCCCTGTGTGCCCTGCCCATCAGGAGAGGGAGGGTACCTGCCTTTCAGTATAATGTCACCTCCCGGCAGAGAGGCCCTTGGCTTGACAGAAGTTCTGTGGGTCCACATGGATCTTAGGGTTCACACTGAAGTGTTCACGTCAACAGAGGACACACTTAGTCTGCAGTACCCAAGATCTTCCTCTCATCAGACCTCAGTACTTAACTCGTCTTTTCCCCTCCAAAAATTCCCCCCACGGACCTTCCGCCCAGGGGAACCATGTAGGTCACAAGGACATTTTCTTTTTCTCATTAAAACAGTGTTTTCCTGAGGAAGGAGTTACCAAGGTAAGCAGGAAAAGTTTCTACACTGTCTTCATGGAGACTTCCAGCTCTACTTACTCAGATTCTGTGCTCTTGGTGGACTCCATGCTTGTGACAGGAAGAATGCAGAGTTTTCTTATTTTTGTGGTTTTCTTGTTTCTATTCTGTATGTTTCTCACAATGTCTCATGGGCCTTCAGACATTTTCTAGAATTTGCTAACAACTCATTGTTTTCTGTTATCTAAACTCGAAAGCCTCCTAACCTTCAATAATACAAATGCCCCTTTTGAGTCACACTTGCCCTCAATGTTAGCACCTGGGGATTCTTGCAGGCATGTGATGGGAAAGAATTAGTGTCTCAGGAAGTAAAGATCAGACATGTATACTCCTTCTTGTCCCACCATATATACTGAGAAATAACTTGATGACATTTTCTGTGACTCAAATAGCAGTGGTGTACACCTGTAATTCTAGCAATTTGAAGGCTGAGGAACGAGGATCCCAAGTTCAAAGCCAGCCTCAGCAACTTAGTAAGATCCTAAACAACTTAGTGAGACCTTGTCTCAAAATAAAAAAAAAATAAAAATAGGGGCAGGGGTGGGGATATTACTGAGTGATTAAGGATCCCTGGGTTCAATCTCCAGTACCAAAAAAAAAAAAAAAAAAAAAACTAGCAAAGAAGGACATTCCAATTTAAAAAGATCATAATCACATGCTACTTTTTTGGTGATTAAAAAAGATGATGCTTTTCATGTTCCTGAGTTATTCTGCCTCTTGCCTTATTACATGTTCCTTTAATATCTAAATACATGAACTCAAGACCACGCTGTGAATAACTGAGGGAGCCCAATATCCTGTCCAAGATTCTGATGGTACTTCAAGGGCCGCCTGTACAGTCTTCTGTAACTCTCTGGCTTTCAATCCTGGCTTCCCATTATCTTTCTCCATTCTCCAAAGTACACCGTGATAAGGCTGTTTTTGTCTTTAATGTCTTATTCTTTAAAAATGAATGTCAAGCCATTACCACAAAGAACAGAACACATCCATGAAAGTGAGTACAGTCCAGATGCCAAGCGTCCTAAATCTCTTTTTGGCCATTCCCATTGATTTTTAGTCTCTTTCTCTGTAGGTCTGAGTCTCATAGTATTTTCTAGGAGCTGCTTCTTCCCTGAGCCATTCTCTCCTATTTCTTCTTTTCCCCAATACTAAGGACTCAACCCAGGGATTGGGACCTGGGCTGTGAATTGGCTGTGAATAGACTTGACAGAGCACTTCTTGCTCCTCTCTTTGATTTTACTTCTTCCTCCCAGATCACTGAGGCTTGCCTTCCTAACCAAAAAGGACTTGAGAATGGGTTAAGTTTGTAAGCCACTCATCAGACACGTATATGAATTTTCAGCAAAATAGAAACTTTGGAAAAAATTTCCTGCTCTTATCCTCCATCCTTAAAAGAGTTATCTCTGCTTATTAGCATCTGCTAGTAGAAGGAAGAGGGAGATGGTGGGAAAATGTATTGTCTGCTGTCTGGAGCAGACCCTAGAGACCCTGGAGTTCAGCACTTTTATTTTTTTCTACTTCAGGTAAAACACATGGAGGGTGACTTCTGCGAGTCAGCAGATGTTGGATTTCCCTGGGTCTCATTACTCCTCTCCCGCTGCCTGCAAATGTGGGTGATGCAGAGTTAGTCGGCTGGGTCTGGTGCTAAGGCTCTGTCCAATCATGATCCCAACTTGTACACTCCTAAGGATGGAGCCCAGCTGCTCTGTATGAGTATTTCAGGGAAAACTTGGACACTTTTTGTGACTGTCCGGGATATCTGGCATCAGGCTGATGATGCTTATTGCAAAACTCTTGCCCACTGCTGTTAGTGTCAGCATGTCTGCGAAGCTTAGGGGGGTAATTTATGCCTCTTTCCAGCTATCCAGTGCTTCCTCTCCATTTTTTGAGACCATCATTTTACAGGAGGAATTTGGTTCATCCATCACCATCTTCCAGATTCAGCATGTTTTAGGGAGACCAGTGGCCAAGCGTTCTATCGAGGAGGGGGAAAATGTGGCAGCCAACCCTAATTCACCTTAACCCGAGTGGCATGAGAGGGAAAATGGCTTTTCTCCACTTTTTCTAAAATCCAATTTTTATTTTTATTAAAGTGACCCACGAATGTGGCTTAAAGAGTCATATAGTCCTACAAGGTTCATTAAAACAAATCCAAAAACCTGTCTCTCACTCTTCCCTGTTCTCTAAGCCCTCACAAACAATCTTTTAAAACTTTGTAGCTTTCTTTTTTTCTTGGTATATTCATACATTTCTCTAAATAGTACTTTTTCATTTGTCAGTTCAAGGTTTTAATTTGTTACCCACTGTAGAAAATGAGGATTTGGGTTTCTTTTACTCCCTTTCTCAAATCCTCATTAAAGACACTGGTAATTCTGTTCTCCTAAAAGATATTTTCCAATGCTGGTAAAATATTCAGTGTTTAATTAATGTGATTTTAAAATGTATTCACGTATTTAAATATTTGCTTGTAAATAGGTAGCCACGTGTCTCTTGGTGCGGATGCATTCTGAGAATCACATCCTCGGGCCGTGCTGATGTGGAAGCATCATGGAGAGTGCATGGGTGAGCCTAGATGGTGCTGCATTTCTGGGCTGCATGGTATACAGCCTGTCACTCCAAGGTTCAAACCTGCGCAACTCGGAACTGTACTGAATATGGGAGGCAGTTGTAATGTAATTTGTGTCTCTAAACATATCTGGGTGATAAGAAGTTGCTTCCTCATTAAAATCCTTTGGGACCACCCCTCTCTATGTGGTCTGCTGTTGAGTAATAAGTCATCCTGTGGCACATGGATGACTATATCAACTATATAGTGTGTTAGTAACCCATTTTCTTTTTTACATAGATTCTTACTCTTACTAAAGATAATGATTGCCTTTCCTTGTTTGTTTTCTTTGCTGTGCACCTCATCAAGTAATCCCAGTCTCCTTACTTGCCCAGATATTCTCTGATCTGATTCTGATACATGAAGGGCCTCTCAGTCTTATCTTGAAGAAGTCCTTCTCGGAGCCTTCTGTACTCTGGGACACAGCCATCCTCCTTCCCTGTACCATCACCTCAGGGCCTCACGCCCTCTGCTGTTACATCCCTTGGCCTCCTGTAACCCCTGAATCTCTTTCTGGGTATAGTTTCTTCTTTCATGAAATTCATCCCCAAGGACATTCCAGGGAATAGATGCATGAGAGTTGACATTTGTTGATGTGGTTTGCCTGCACACGTCTTCATTGATCATTGCTTTGGTCTGAATGCTTGTTTCTCAGCCAAATTCATATGTTGGAACCTAATCTCCAGTGGGATAGTGTTCAGGGTGGAGCCTCTGGGTGCTACCTAAGTCATGAGGCCCTTCTTAAGAGGATTCATAGAACTGTCTTGTCCCTATCACGTGTAAGGACGTAACTAGAAGGTACCATCTCTCAGCCAGAAAGGGGGGCCTTCCCTGGATGCTGAATCTGCTGGCACCTTGATCTTAGGCTTCCACTCTTTGGAGCTGTGAGAGATGAATTTCTGTTGTCTATATACCATACCCCACCATTTATGGTATTTTGTTATAGCCCAGTTGGAAGTATGCATTTCATTTTCTCAGAATTTCTGAGGCATCTCTTCCAGCCTCTCATTAAAGCTGTGTGGTTCAAAGCCATTTTAATTCTTGATCTTTTGCAGAGAAATTTCTCTCATCTTTCTTAGGAAATCTGTGGTAATTTCTCTTTTTTCCCCCTTGATTTGGGTGCATGAATCTTTTTAAAAAATCTATTTGCTAAGCATTAATTAGGTATTAAATGTTAATTAAGCTGGCTTTTTATTCTGGAAACTCATGCCTTTCAGTCTGAGAACATTTCTAGAATTACTTATATATTTTGCCTTTCTTTTCTCTCTTCTTTTTTTTCTTGAATGACTGCCAATGGGATATTGGATCTCGAGGACTCAATTTCAAGAATTTTGGTTCATTTTCTCTTTCTCTCCTGTTTCTATTTTTTTCCTCTCTTTTGTCCTATATACTAGGAAATTACCTCAACTTTACCTTCAAATTCTTTTGTTATTCTTGAAAGTAACTGTTGCTGGTTATATCCTTTCAGCTTTCAAGAGTTTTTGTTTATTTGTTTGTTTTGTTTCAAAATGTTTGTGCTCATTCTTTTGATTTATGGGTGTAATATCTTGATAAAAAAATGTCTCGGGTAGCTTCTTTGTTCTGCCCTTGACTGTTCTTTTTAAAGTCTCCCCTGAGGTGTCATATGATCTTGCAGTATCTCATATTTAAGCGTGTCACTCTACAAAGCTGACTGGGAGCTTGCGTGCATGCATCAGGCTTGTGAGCTCTGGGCTTCACTGTAAGAAACACTGCTGGGTTTATGTTGCTGGGAAGCCTCTACTGTGACATTTAGGTCTTCATTGCTTGGGGCCTATTGTGCCTTGGCTTCTCTGGAAGCAGACACTGAGTCAAAACTGGGGGGCACGTGATTCTTAGAGACTGACACTGTGCTGGTGAGAAGGAGTAGACAGGACTGAGCAAAGAAGTCAAACTGCGACATGGGCCACCTAGAAAAGACATTTAAGGAAAGCACTTCCCATCATTGTCCTATGCTGAGCTGGAAAGGATGCCTCTAGGCCCCTGGCTAGGTTGAAGACTACCCTATGAGTGGGGCATCTATCTACCATCAACCCGGCTGACTCGCCAAGAAGGAGAGTCAGTCTCTCGACTTTCTGCAGAATGTGAGCTTGTTCAGCTTGTTCTCAGAGTCAAATGGGTGTGTGTGGGGGGGTGTCTCTAATTAGTCTAAAGATTTTCTCATTGTAATTTTTTCGTGGTACAGGTATCCCACCTTTATCTGTGTCTCATATTCCACACATCAAAGACCCTTTTATTTATCCACCCCAAAGAATAGATCTCCAGTCTGGGATTCCTAAAAAAATAAAGGTGGAATTTAACTGCTTCTTAAATCTGCTTAATTTGTTGTTGTTGTTGTTGTTGTTAACCTCCCAGTTTTCCCATTTCCAAAAATAAATAGTGCCATTGATTTCTGATGTTTTGGAGACATGTCATAAATCAGCTCTCCCGACTGGCTTTCCCACTACATGCTTAGGATCAGCATCCTTGGGGTTACTACCTCCTGTCAATCATCCATCTACTTTGCAATTTCTATCATATAGCTGCAGTTATTATCTTTCCCTGCTCTCTTTGTCCTTGAGGGATTATACTTAAAATAATCCCTTTCCTCTCTTTTTACTGAGTTTGGGTCATTGAAGAGATATATTGAATGTATACTGCCATCTTAAACTTGATGTTGTTTTTAAAGAGACACAGTCTGTAATTTTTTTCCCCAGCTGATTGTAAAAATTCCTTGGTACAAATTAGAGAAACAGCAAAGAATTGTAAAAGCAGCAAGGGTTTATAGCTAGTGGCTCTTTTACCTGATTAACAAGATCTTTATTCATCTGAGCCTCATGTAATTGTCAAATTCGGATCAGAGTTGCTTTCTGCAAGTTATATGAGATAAGATATATAAATTACCTTACTTGCAGTAAATAGCTATAAATTTAGTTCTTAGTTCTCTTTGAACCTACAGATGGATGTGTTTTATATTAAAACATAACGAGGTCAAATAAAACATTTGAAATTAGACTGTGGGTGTGCTTGCTTATTATCTTTCTTTGTGGCTTGGTAGTCTTTTTCTGTGGATACAGCTGTGTCAGATTGGCTTCCAGGTGAACCTAAAGCAAAAGATGGCAGAGACCTAGTTTTCTAACAGCACCCCATCTTTGGTGTACCAACAAGGTTCTGCTTTTTTGACATTTCTTTCTTCTTTTTTATTTCCTCTTTCTTTTCTTCTCCCTTCCTTCCTTTCTCCCCTCACCCCTTTCTTCCTTTTTTATTATTGTTTTGTCTCACAGTTCATTTGTTTTTAGTTTCATTCTTGGCCTGGGTTTCAGGTTAATAAGAGACATGGTATGCATATAAATTCACTCTTGCCATAAACCCTGGGAGCTTCACTTTGGAGGTTTAAGAGTGACTGTAATGAGCAGAGAGGATATCATGGTTGGGTGGCTAAGAGGTATGCATTGCTTGTTTATGAGTCCACATTTAAGTCTGGGGTATGACATGCTGTGGGCTGTATCAGACCAACCTTCCTGGGAGCCCTTGCAAGCAGCCCTGGCTGGCTTTTCAGTCCCATATTTATGCACTGATGCTCCCCAATACTTCATTTCATCCCCAATTTCCCTACACTCAAAAACACATTCACAAACATGTAAGCTACCCCTGGGTCTTTTGATCACTTGTATATAAAATATCAAGTTTTCTTATGAAAAATGGAGATTCCTGAATCTTGGTCAATAAGAAGTAATTTTTTTACAATATATTTTGTGCTTTGGTCTTTAGAGTCTATCTCATAGCAATGTGTTGAAATGCATACAATTAAATACATAGATAACAAAGGAAACTAACTATACCATTTTCTACCTATATAACTATATATGTATTATCTCAATAGTAATATGTATGCTTATTGATTGACACACAGAATATTAAGATTTAGCATCAAGCTTAATAACATCTATTAGCTCTGCATGAACATAATTCTGAAATATCTACAACAGGAATGATGGTGTCATCAAAATATTTGTGGTTTCTATTGGTGACATCACACATATTACTATTAAGATTTAGATTGTTGCTTATTTTCGAGATGCTAAACTTCAGTTGGAGTTTAGTTAGTGAATTCCACATAAGTTCAGGAACTTCTGAGTTCTAACTATGTACACTGTTAAAATTTATGGAAGGCCATTGCTTTAGACAGCACTCCTACGCTAGGCCCCTGAGGAAACCAAACCAAAGACCAGTCTCTCCTGCTAAGTGCCACATCATCAAAATGAAACTTGAATAAGTAGGTAAATTCCCAAACAGAATTTTTTTTTTTTCTGTAAATATGAGACTAACAGCAACCAGTCAAAAAGAGCCCGCTCTGAGTTATGGTAATAAAGAAATCCCCTCTTCTTTAATGCTGCAGTGACCAAAGTTAGCCAATCTACCTTTTTAATTTTTTTTTTTTTTTCCTGATTCTTGCCCCTGACTTGGAATGTCCTTGAACACTGGTGGACACTCTTTAGCTAATCACATCTTCCAAGCCTTCCAGGATAGATATCCTTATTCCCTATCCTCAGGCAGATTTGGTTGATCTTGATGTACTCATATCTCCATATAAGCTATAACCCTAGTCCTGCCCCTCACTCCACCCCATCATGGAAGAGAACGTGAAATGTGCTATCAAACAGTAAAGGCAGGAAAAGCCCAAAGAGCATGTGAAGTCCTGGAAAGCATATTTCACATTCCTATTGGTAAAACCCAACCCATTAGGAATCCTCAAAATAGGGTCTACTTCATTCGGTGTGGCTATTTTAGTCAATCTATCTCATCTAGGCTCTTCAAGCACATTCCTCAGCCATCTTTATCTGCAGAATGTCGTCCTTGGGCTTTTTTCTACTTATCTTCTTTCCTCTCAAATCAATACCCTCAGCTCTTTTGCCCTTTTATGCCCTTTTATGTCCCTGTCCCACCTTCCTTCTTCATAGTTAGTGCTCCTATCAGTTTGCCACTGTAGCTGGCCGGGGTCTTGCAGGACCTTCAAATTTTGAAAATATAGCTGAGGAAAGAGAAGCCTTGTCCTTCACAGTGCTCTGGTCACTAGGCAGGTTATGTTAAAAATGATAGTGATAATCTTTATCAGGAGGCCGAGACAGGAGGATTGCAAGTTTAAGGTCAGTCTCTTCCACTTAGTCTCAAAATAAAAAAGTAAAAAAAACTGGAGATGTGGTTCAGTTGGAGAAGTCCCTGGGTTCAATTCCCAGTACCAAAAAACAAACAAACAAACAAACAAAAAAACAAAAAACCCAACTTTATTTCACATAAATTTTTTCAGACACCTATTCTACACCTCATTATGCTAACCCAGGCCTGTCTTCTTCTCCAGTTTGAGTTACATTGTCAAAGTCACCCCAGCTCCAAGAAAGATAGGGAGTGAGGGAGAAAACCCCATCCAACAACATGGAATTCTCTATCTGGTGTGAATTTTATCTGTCTTGTGAGACTGCATCCTTCAACAGGAAAGTCTCTACTATTTAAAAGCAAGCAATTTTTTTTTTCTGTTGTGTGATTTAACTTCACATTAAAATTCTTCATTTCAATTATAGTAAGCATGCCTTTCCCTCCGAGTGGCATTCATAGTAAATGGTCAACCAAGAAGAGATTTATTATTATTTGTCTCTTATTTCCAACACTCAGCAAAAGGCTGGTACATGGTAGTTGCTCTGTAAATCCTGAAGGATTCGAAATGCAAGAATAAGATAAAAAACCTTAGTGGAAGAAAACCTATATCCAAGCCCTGGGTCTGCCACTAACTTGCTTTCTGAAACTTGGGTATGTTTCTGTGCTTTCTAGAATTAGTGCCTGGTCCCTTCCAAGTGTGGATGGATTATCTAATTTTAAAAGCAGTGGTTTCAAAGTTTCATCATCATCATCATCATCATCATCATCATCCATGATGGTGATGATGTAAAGTAACAGTATTTCAGATCTCCACCCTAATATTTCACAAGGAAATTCTATTTTAACTTCTTATTGTGAGTTTGATCATTAATCAGGTTGAAAACTATTGCTCTATTATCTCCATCTCACAAAGATTAAAAGAGCACAAGGAACTGTGCAAATAGCTTCAGTAGGAAATCAGAACATGGAGCCTTTCTGGGCTCTGGATTTTTATATCATGAGCATACCACTCATTTCTGTGGGCCTTACCATCTCACTTACTCAGTAAATGTTTTCTTCAAGCCCATCATGCATGGAACTGTGGAAGAACCAGGGAACAGCACACAAGTCTTTCCTTGGAGGAACTCAGAAGTTGGGATGGAAGAGAGACAAGAAAGTCAGTGACCTGGCCAGGTATAGGGACACACTCCTATAATTCATTACTTGGGAGGCTGAGGTAGGAGGAGAGACATTTCAAGGTCAGCCTGGGCAGTTTAGCAAGACCCTGTCTTAAAGGTATATGAAAAGGGCTGGATATAGCTTAGTGATAGAACCCATGCGTTTTTAGGGGTGGTGGTGACCTCCCGGGAGAAGTCATCATCTCTTTACCTTTGCCAAAAACAATGGGGACGTCCTGCAAGTGTCAAGGTATCATAGCAGCCAACACACTAAGCTGAACCCTGAACTGTCATCTACAGACTGATAAACCTTGAAAACTCCTCTGTATGCAATGAGGAAGTATAATTAAACTTCAACGCTATTAAATTAGAGGGAGAAAAAATACCTGTTTCTTTCCCCCAAAAGAGCAGTTGAATCAAACTCTTAAGCATAGACCAAGTGCTCATTGTGTGCTCAAACCAAACTCAGTTTTGGCTTCCAGAGGCGCGGGAATTTGCCCTAGAATTGCAGGTTCCATTACCGGGATGCCTGGGGTAGGGTGGGGGGTGGTCATCTGCCTAACAGCATCATTAAGATTTCCCTTGTGTAGACAAAAAAATATTAACTTGTCAATGAAAAAAATGCTTAAATGTCATTAAAAAATTTTGATGCTGTCATCATTCTTTTTAATGGGGCAAAAATCAGTGCAGGACGCCAACTCTGAGATTGCATTTTTAAAGAACCCTGTGCTGGAAGTTTCAATGGCCTAATTACCATATTTATTGCCAGATTCTGTTTTCTAATCCCTGATGACTTTGTCAGATATATTTATGTGCTGTTTCTTTTCTTCTTTGGCTACGGGTCCTGAGTTGGGCTTGCTTTAACATGAATTGGAGAGCCTTTTGGACAATAGGAAGGAAGCTGGGCAGGGAGGGCCCTGAAAATGAAAACAGGCCAAAGCCAGAAAGAGAGGGAGAGCCTTGGCTGGCTGCCAAGTAATCATTACCAGCACCAGAGACACCATATTGTGGTTGTAATGGAAATAAATTAAGCTACATAAATTAATCTGGCTTCTCTCCTGCTTTGAAGACCCATGCCAGGGGCCCCCTTGAATTCTGCTTAGATCCAGAGAGGATCCGTTCTTCTTCCTTCTTTCCTTAATTGAAGCTCACAAGTTCCTCGTCCTGAAGAAGACAAATTAAATGCTAAGATACTTGGGTGACTTATGCTGCTAACCACAAGAAAGCTTTCTTGTGACTCCTAAGTCTTTAAAAAAAACTGTGCCTTACATTATGGGGACCGGATTCTTGTCTCATATAGCTCAGTGAGCATAGCAATTTGTTTTTGTTTTTTCCTCTCTCTCTCTCTCTCTCTCTCTCTCTCTCTCTCTCTCTCTCTTTCTTTTTGAGGTGGTTGGAAACTATTTAAAAACTCACAATCTTCCTTCAACTTATTTCACACTCTCTCATGTCACCTGGTTCTCTACAATATGCCCTAGTGGCCTAAGCAAACAGAACTTGGTTTCCTACTCTATTTTCTTCTGCTTCTTCTCATTAAGTAAAGATCAAAGAAAGCACCAAGCACATGTAAGTAAACAATAAAATAGAGAATCAATTCTTGAAAATGCCTTCTCTTTAATGATCAAATATGATACGCAGAAAGGCTTTGGGTTTACATGTTGGTATAGCTGAAGAGTTTTAGTATCTGCTTTTAAATCAAGATATTCTTAGCATTTTTTTCTCTAAATTATTGCAATATTTGCATATATCCTTTTCCCCCCAATTGAAGTTAAAAACTTTTCCTTCGATGAATGGGTGGTTTTCACTTATTGTTTTAAAGGAAGATATTCTTAGCTACTTTCTCCTTAAATTCTTGCAATGTTTCTATATTTCTTTCTTTCCCCTTTTAGGTTAAAGACTATCTTTTCCATATCTTTTCAAGAGACTCAGTGCTCATTTTCCCAAATGGGAGCTTCGTTTAGCACTCAGCCATCCTTGGCAAAAGTGTTCTTTGCAGCCTCTTAGATGTGCCCAATTACAACAGTAAATTAACATCTAGATGATAATGATGTCATAAGCCTCAGAAGCTAAGTTAGACCTTTTTCAATTAGAAAATGAAGGGAAGACAATTTTAACGTTTACTAAGCAGATAGAAGGCCAGGAATTGAATTCCCTGTCTTCCTATATTTTTCTATTTGTGCCTCAAAAGAATACTGCAAGGTAGGCCTTATTATCCCAATTAGGTCGACATTCAATTATTGATTCATTCCTTATTCACAGTCTGTGGTGAAATAAGAAATATTTGGCCTTTGTCCCTGGTCCCTGTAGGGAACTCCTGAAATGATTGCAGTTTCCTGAGTAGTAGGTAATAGGAGCACGTTTGTCATATTTGGTTTCTGTACAGAACTCCTAAAATCCTTAGATTTTCCCAAGTCTGTTATTATTCATAACAAGAGTTGGATGGCTGTTGAGTCATGTGGTGACTTAGGGTGGTGTCCCTCACATAGCCTCAGGATGGAGCTGGTCACCGGAAAGACCAAGTGATTACAAAGTTGAAACTTGCATGTCTCCCAGTGACCTTGGCAAAGCAGAAGGGGAAGCTTGAGATTAAGGAAACTAAAATTCTATTAAAAAAAAAAAGATTTGATGAGATTTGATGAGTTTCTAGGCTGGTAATACATCAAGGTTCTGGGAAGGTGACCAGCCATCTCCCAGAGAGCCTGGGAACTCCTGATACCACCTCCCTCCCCTCCCCATCTCCAGTCCCTATCCATCTGCATGTCTTCCATTGGGCTGCTCCTGTTCTGTATTCTCCATGATCAATGTTAGTTAAGTGTTTCTCTGAGTTCTAGGAGTGGGTACAGCAAATTGTCAAACATGGGGAGTAGGGAGCTGTGGAAACCCTCAGAAATCATGGTCAATGAAAAGTCCAAATTGTCCAAGGACCTGTGAATGGCGTATGAAGCAGAGGCAGTCTTGTGGGACTGAGCCCTTCATTTGTGAGGTCTGATGCTAACTCTGGTTAGTTGTATCAGAAATCAATTTCATTTTGTTATATCTATCTATCTATCTATGTCTGGAGATTCAGTGAATTGATTTGTTGATTTTGGAAAATACCCCCAATACTTACAGACACACAAATTTGTCCTCTTTACTTACTGAGTACCTGCTAGGCTCTGCGGAACCACATGGGCCAACCCTGCTTTTGAGGGACCTATTGTTCAATGGAGTATGAGGAGGTAAGTGTGGAAGATAAATCCTGAAATGCCAAGAGCCAGGACCGAGTTATGAATAAATATTGATAAAGCTAAGAGTAAAACCTGGAGTCACCGAGAGATCAAGGAACTTTCTTTCCCAGCCTTTCCCTAGATAGAAACTACAGAGAACAAGGGCCTTTGGCTAAGAGTTTAATTGAATCTTTGCTAGGGCTGCAGTCCCACTGATTTTCTTCTAGTAATGAAGGAAGCAGCTCCCGTCATGGGCTCTGTTCTTTTCCTTGCAAGCTCCGAGAGGCCCAATTTGAAAGGATGGGAGGTCAAAGAAAGGGACTAAACTCTACTCCGCAGGATAATTTGGTTTACAGACACTATGGGTAGAAACAAATGTTTGAGATTGTAAAGCACTTCCCAAACTAGTTTCTTCCTACTGTGGTTTAGACTATTCATTCCCCAGATTTGTGCCGAGGAGTTGCGTGTTTATCCTGATATGCATATTCATATCCTCATTTGAGAGAAATTGTGAAGGAATGGGATTTGGGAGTCCTTACAATACTAGGGTCCTATGGGAAACCTCCCCTTTACTGGGAATTGTCAGTGGCATCCAAGATGGTACTTGTGTGGCATTTCCTGATGCCATTTTTAGCGCTGTGTATCCTTTCTCCACCCCAGTTCTCCAGTTCTCTAACAGGAACTGGGTCTCCAACAATTTAATTGAGCTCTGACACTAACTACCCAGAGTTAGTGAAGACACTACTGGTCAGGGGCTCAATCCCAGAAGACTGCCCCTACTGAAGATGACAGGTGTAATGGGGTGCCCAGTCTGAACATACTTCTGTCTGTCCAACTGCAAATTCAGGGGTTCCCAGAATCCTTATTCAGATTTGATTATTTGCAATAATGACTCACAGAACTCAGAAAAGCACTGTATTTCTATTTACCTGTTTATAACAAAGGCTACAACTCAGAAACAGCTAAGTAGAAGAGATACATGGGGCAAGGGATGGGAGTAGCTCAGAGATACCATGCCCTCTGGGTGTGCCATCTTCCCAACATGACAATGGGTTCACCAACCTGAAAACTCTCTGAATCTCCTTGTCTAAGAGATTTCTGAATGCATTCGCTAGCCAGGGGTGGGACTAAACTTTCCCTCCCTGTGACCCTGTGTTTGGTCTTTTAGAGAACTGGAGAACTGGTGTGGAAAAAAGATACACAGGGCTAGAAATGGTATCAAGAAATGCCATACAAGTACCTTATTATGAAGCTACCTGGGGTCCCATCCTGAATCAGCTTCTTAATCTAAACTCCATTTGATTGAAAGAGGCTTATTATGAATAACAAAAAAACACCCCTATTACTCAAAAAATTCCAAGAGTAATTAACATCTTTGTGTGAGGAACAGGGGACAAAATCTAAATTCTTGTTTTATCATACCACAGTTGTACATGGTCAGTAGAAGAGGAGGATTTTAACCAGGTTTCTGATTCCTGAGGCCCTTCTATGACCCCACTTTATCTCCTCTGTCTCTTGCTTCTCTGACATTACTACAACTATCATATCTTCAGAGAAAATTCAAAACTCCGCACTGGAAATACAATGGAGGACAATGGCCCAAGGGCCCATACATGACACCTTGAGGTTTATAGTCCAGGCTCCAGAATGGGGACAGGAAAAACAGATGTGTCACAGCCAGCGCTACTGTGCCAATGTTTCAAGTTGTTCATTGCACTATGACACCCAACCCAGGATCCGAGCACCCATGGAGACTGAAATCCAGTTTATTCCCTGCTTGCCAGTGTTCCCTTATGTGGGGTGGTGTTGTTGGCTTGGGAAAAAGGGGTTTCTTCTAGTTTCCTCAAAGCTGCTATTTGGGTTGGGTCCTGCACACATCTAAATGATGGTTATGGAAGCTATCTAATAATATAGAGAAATGTTTAGCCAAGTTAAGTGAAAATTACAATATGTAAAATTGTTGAACAATACAAATATAGTCCTATCATGGTTATAGCTCTGAAAAAGCATGGAGGCCCTTAAAAAACTAGAAATGAAACTACCAAGTGATCCAGCAATTTGACTACTGGGTGTAATCCAAAGGAAATCAAGACAGTATATAGGAGAGATGGCTGTACTTTGCATTTATGTCTCACTCTTGATAAGAGTCAAGACATGGGCTCAACATAGGTATTCATGGACAGATGGATGGAAAAAAAAAGTTGACTGCATACATGATGAATATTATTCAGCTAGAATTTAAACAAAAGAAATAAAATCCTGTTACTAGTGGCAATACGTCAGATCAACACTGATGTCTTCACCTGCAAGTGGATGCTGAGACAGCTGATCTCAAAAGTAGAGAGTGGGGTGGTGGCCACTAGAGGAGAGGAAAGACAGGTGGGGCTGACGAGACATGGAGAAGGGGTACAAGGATGCAGCTGAATGGGAGCAATAGCTTCTAATGCTCTGTAGCACAGCAGGAGAATTATGATTGACAACATTTAACTGTCTATTTCAAAAGGGCTATTAGACGGGGCTGGGGCTGTGGTTCAGCGGTAGCACACTTGCCTGGCACGTGTAAGGCACTGGGTACAATTCTCAGCACTGTGTATAAATAAATAAAATAAGGGTCTATCAACAACTAAAAAAAAAAAAAAAGAGTATTTAAAAAATAGCTATTAGAGAGGATTTTTTAATGCTCCCAATACAAAGAAATGATAAATGCTTAAGGTGATATATATAAGTTATCCTGATTTGATTACTATGCATTGTATACATGTTTTGAAATATCACACTGTATCTCATAAATATGGAGAGTTACTATATAGCAATTTAAAAAGTAGAAAATAATATGCTTACAAGATTTAGATTGAGAGATTGGCTCTTTTCTTCCTATTTCCTTCTTTCCAAATTTTTTAGTAGTATAACTGTATTGAATTTATAATGAAAATAAATATTTAAAAGCAAAACAACATAATTCTGATTGATGTATTTAACTTTCTCAATGACAAATGAAAGTATGTGTTGTGTGTAATGAAAATTTTTACCGAGTCAAAGTGGGCAGAGGTAGGATTACTGAATAATCCCAAATGAGAACAGCAAGACATATGACAGCTAGAAATGTCAAGGATTAAGGGAAGACTGCTTTATGTGCAAAAAAAAAAAAAAAATGAGATATACATTCTTTTTTCTACCACCACTGACCAATTTTCCTCCTCCATTAAGTATGTATTCCCACAATTGAAGGTTTATTTAGCCCAACAAGGGACTCTTTGAATATTAAAGTGCCTCCTGGATGAGGATTAAGCCTTGTAGACACCATACTGGGTGTAAACTTAATGAGATCCACATCTAAGTGAGAGTCTACACATGCAGCTTCCTGTTATCAGAACTTTCTCAGGCTGAGAAGCTTGGGGGGAGTTTTGCCCACTCTCCTATTATCAGTCTTCCTTTGGTAGCCACTGTTGCTGTAGAGGACTTGCTTTAGAGAGATTTGGGAGTTCAAGTACTGAACTTGAAAAGAAGCGCTCTACTAATAATGACAGAGACAACAGGGACGTTAATGCAGATGCTGCTGAGAGCTGGCACTTGCTGAATGTTCAGATCACTGGGCGCATGCCAAGTGCCTGACATGCTCAGTGCGAGTGTCTCTCATTTAATCCACACAGTGTTCTTACAGTGCAGATGCCATTCCCTCTCCCGCTTGACTAGGCTACAAGGTGAGTAGACTAAAAGAGGTGAGTAGGCCCTCGACACGTCCAGAGTCAAGTGCCACGACTGGGATTTCCACTCAAGTGGAAGATTTGAACTCCTACCTGGGACATTGGAATTTCCTTTTCAATAGAAAGGAATAGATATAGATGTAGATATATAGATATAGATGTATAGGATATAGGTGTGTAGGAGTCCTGAACTTGGGTTACAAAGTAGGTTTAGTGAAAAATCTAATAGATGCAGATATGTATGTAGATACATACAGATAGATATATTGATTTTTTTTTTTTGTAAGGAGCCAGAGAGTAAAACATTTTAGAATTCATGGGCCCAGAGACAAAAATGAGGACATAGTACGGTCGTTCATACATAAAGAGAGAAAATGAACTTCTGTACATTTTTTTTTACTCAAAAAATTCAAAACTTAATTGATAGACATTTAAATTTGAATTTCACAATCTTCATGTGTCATGAAACATTATTTTTTAAAATTCATTTTCAATCATTTGAAACTGCAGAAACATCTTTAGCTTGAAAGCAATAAAAAAAAAAAAAGTGGAGGGAAGAGAACTGTACTTGTTGACTGCTGCTGTGCTTGGGATGTCTGGTACAGAGATAGGGATGGGAGCGGGTGGAGGCTTAGCCAGACCAACAGGGGAACTGGAGACCTGTGCCTGTAGACAGCAAGGTGAAAAGGACACAGAAACCCCTGAATTCCAGTTTTGTTGTTCAGATGAAGCTTTTCTGCCCCAGTGAGAAGTATAATCGAGTAAGTTTTGCCTGGAGTGGAGGGATCCATTCTGAATTTAGCATTGCAAGAAATTCTTAAGGGAGAGTGAACAGAATATTTGAAATTGGAACTTGTCGGGAAGATCCAGCATATGTTTGTTTAGCTGTGGGTTAAGATTAGATGTTATAATGGGTTTGGAACTCTGCCCACTCCTATCTCTCTTGCTGTAACCTACTTGCTTGAGGGACTGGGAAGAAGATGGAAAGAGTAAAAGGAGGACGTAAAAGATGTGGGAGAAGAGCCATATGTCTGACCCACATTTCCTTTATCCTCTCTTGAGGAACTGTAAAGTTCCATCATCTTCCTTGGCAAATTTATGTATTTACACAGTATTCTGGATTTCAGCCAAGTCTAGCAGAGGCCAAAAGATTGAAAGGAGGGCTGGGGTGACATCATCAGCATCCAGTCAGGTGACCTTCAGTAGGTGATTAGCCTTCCTAAAGCTACCTTTGCTGAGTAACCAAGGCTGATGTTCAGTTCATGGTCAGCTGACTCCATCTAACACAAGAAGAGGTCCAGTCCTTGTGGGCTGGGACCCTCAGTTACACCCATTAGAAACAACAAGCACTTCTCAGAAAAAGCGTTAGCTGGAAGTGGTGGTGCATGCCCTAATCCCAGCTACTTGGGAGGCTGAAGCAGGACGATCACAAGTCCAAGGCCAGCCATGGCAATTTAGTGAGATTCTGTCTTGAAATTAAAAAAAAAAAAAAAAAGACTATGGCTCAGTGGTTGAGTACCCTTTGGTTCAATCCACAGTGCCACCACTTTTTTAAATTAAAATAGAAAAAGTGTTAGGACCATAGAGTGCAAATAATCTAAACAATTATATTTTGTCTCACAACATCAAGCCCAGTTTCACACTCTCCTTGAATGCAGCAAGGCTTAGAGTTCTTCGGTTGGGTGATCTTAGGGAGGCTACTTAAGTGTTATGAGGCCCAAATTCATTTATTGAATCACCTATTCAAGGAGCATTAATTAAGTTCCTTCTATGTGCTGGATCCTAAAGATAAAAAGATGTAATACCTGGTCATGTTCCTAAAGAAGCCTGAAGACCAGAGGAGGTTGGTTGAACACACACGTGGAGCAGCAGGGCACCTCACCCTATCTAAGAGGGCAATGAGTCTCAAGATAAAGATGCAAGTCAAGTCAGCAGTGAGTACTGATGGGTAAATGCATATTAGACAAATGAAGCAAGTCTACTCTAGGCAGAGGCCATAGCATATACACAGGAATGGAGAAGAAGAATGTGGTAATCTTGGAAAACTTCATGTTCTTTGCACTGCTAGAAAATAAAATTAGAGGAGCGTATTGATCAGGTTTTGTTCTTGTGTCCAAAATACCTGAAAAAAGCAACTTAGAGGAGGAAAAGTTTATTTTGGACTCACAATTTTGGAGTTCAGTTCATGGTCAGCTGACTCCATTGCTCTGGGCCTGAGGTGAGATGGAACATCGTGGCAGAAGGGCATGGAGGGGGACAACAGCTCTGCTCATGACACGCAGGAAGTAGAGAGAGAGAGAGAAAAAGAACACGAGGAGCCAGGGACAAAATATAGGATCCCCAACATATGCCCCCAGTGATCCACATACTCCAGCCACAACCCACCTAGCTTTAGTGACTATCCAGTTAGTCTATCCACATTTTTAATCCATTAGATTGATAAATCCACTGATTAGGTCACAGCTTTCATAGCTAATCATTTCATTTCCTGCATTAACATAGGATATTTGAGGGGACACCTTATCCAAACCATAATAAGGAACACTGAAAAATAAGGCAATTTCTGATGCATAGCTAAAACATCATGCCATTTTAATTTAGCTCAGCTCTCTGAAGTTCAGTTTCAATTCATTGGTTTATATGTGATCATACTCTATTGTTTGGAAGTGAATTGCTAAGTGTAGTCCGTATTTAAGGAATGGTGCATATGTTTCTAGGTACATGTGTATGTGTGTATATATGTGCATGCACGCACATGTAAACAAGCATATGTGCACTTGTGTGTATAGACACAGAGACCCACCTCAGTGCGGGCTGTGCTCAGTGCACACATGGAATTACAGTAGAGTAGCCTTTCTCAAGCTACCTTTGCTGAGTGATCAAGGCTAACATCAGTGGCAACTTGTGTAGGTGACATATAGCTGGGTTATATGTGATAAAAGGGATGACATTCCATGGTCTTCCTCCAGGAATCCCACAATTTATCTAACTGTGGGAGAGATATAAGATGAACCCAAATTGGAGGACAGTGTCTGAAACCTCTGACCAGTAGCTCTCAAAATAGTCAAGGTCATCAAAAATGAAGACAGCCTTAGGAATTTATCACAGCTCAGAGAAAGCTAATGAGACCGGATGGCTAAGTGCTGTGTGGTTTCCTGCATGGGATCTTGGAACAAGAAAATGGCATTAGGGAAAATCAGTGAGATTCCAATAAAGGAGTTCAATGAATAATAATTACCAATCTTGGTTCCTTAGTTGCAGCAAATGTACCATAAGAATGTTACCAACAAGGGAAGGTGAATGAGGGAACTTTCTGTATTATATTTGCAACACAAAGAACACATAAAGTTGTTCTAAAATAAAGTGCTTATTTAGAAAATGCAATATTCTCTTTAGCTATTGGTTAAGAAATATAAATACATTGGCAAAGAACTCCCCGTTTTACACGTTAGTCACTATCTGGGAGGGATTTCCAGTCCCCTTCCAATACAAGCTGTGCTGAGAAAAATGAATGCATGTGAGATGGGCTCACATGAAGGCTTATGTGAAGTGCGGGAGTTCAAAGAGCAGCAGCCAGGTAGGAGGGGCTCCTTGGACTTAAGATTCTCGGGAGCTCCTTTCATCTGACACCTAATTTCATGTGATAGTGTTGGAATCTTTCCTCTGATAACTTGGATGCGGGGAAAAGGCCAGGCAAGTCTAGCCATTTCCAGTTGCCCTCATAAATTCAATCCAATAATTGGGGGAAATGTTCTCTTGCAAAACTGAAGAATGATAATCCGCAATGACCAAACTCAAAGCAAGGGGAAGAAATTCAAGGAACGTGCTGTGAGAAGGATCAGGCCTGGTTTATGGACACGGCTGGGCAAGCTACTGTTCTGCCTCCTGGTCTCTATCCTGAAAGGGCACTCTTGGAATCATTAATTTTCTCCTTCCAGTTCTGATATTCTACGACTCATTTTCTAAACAGTTGATAACATGTCTGGGGCATGGCATCTCTTCAACAGACAGAATATTTGCCGAGCCAAGAGGAAATTCTAAACACTGATTCAACACAATTACGTTTTGAAAGGCAATTTACTTTTCAAACTAACGAGTTTGGATGGATCAGCCTCTGGGGCACGTATTTTTCACAGATGATCTGTTCTACCCATCTCCTCTTTTGGTTTGACTCATATTGGCTGGTGAGTTCTAAGAAAAATGTGTTTCCTTCTTCATTTGCAGAGGTTCCCTCTAGCACACGTTGTTCAGGGTCCTCCTGATGCCTAAACATTGCCCACAGACAGCTAGGACTCCTTGCTCCCCTCTGCCAAGGAAGGAGGAGAGCTTCCCTCAGCTATTCATTCTGACAATCACTTTCTTAATCATTCATGATTTCTCCCTTCACATACTCCAGTCTGTAAAGAGAACTACATTGGGTTAGTTATTAGAAGCTCAAACTTAAGTAGAAAAAAAAAAATGTATAATTCCGTGTGATGGAAGTACACACAAGGTGCTCGGGAGCCCATGAGGGGAGCAACTAATCCACCCTGGGGATGCCGGGCGTGGCCCTGCCTCAGAGCCTTGGCACCTGCTGCCCCTTTGGCCTGAGATCCTCTTTTCCAAACACAGATATGGTTTCCCCTGTAGCTTAGCTCAGGTTTCTACTCAAAGACCCCCCTGGGGTGAAGCTTTCCTCTATTACCTGGCCCCTCACTTACTGGGCCCAGTTTTCTTCAGTGACATTGTATGACATATTTATTTGTTTATTTCTCATCTTTCTGCTCATTGGATGTTAAATTCCAGGAGGGCAAAACTTCTATATGTGGACCACAGTATCTCAATTCTCTTGGTCTGTATTTTGTAAGTATTGGTTACTTGTTGGATGGATGAATGAATGGATGAGTAAATGAATGGATGGATGAGTAAATGAATGAATGGATGAGTAAATGAAAGAAGGCTGAGTAATAAATATGGGGTGGCTTCTTGGGGGAGGTAGCAATGTAGCTGGACAATCAGAAGCATGAGTGGGAGTGATCAGGAAAGGCACAGCGAGGAGGGCAGTGCTAGGCAGAGTGAGCATGTGACAAAGGCCCCCAGGGATGACAGAGCTGGGAGTGTCCCTCAAACTGCAAACAGTTTGGCACAGCTGAAGCTTGGTGTAAGCCAGAGGTGGGAGTGGGTGACCATGAGGTTGGAGAAGTCAGCAGGGCCCATCCCACAGCTATGTATGGCAGCCAAGGTAGAGGTTTCTCAGGGTGGGAATGAGGAGCCATTGGGTGAATCCCACTGGTGGGCAGGGGATTCTCTTCTCATTTTCTCAAACCTTATTTTGCACACACACTGCATATTTTTAGCAACTTGTCTTTTTACCTACATTGAGGTCTCTCAAACGTTTTTTGACCATGACTCACAGCAAGAAATACATTAAGCGTAGTATCCCCTTCATAGATAGGTTGAGAGATGATAAATAGACACAGTAGGAAAACATATATAGGTTTTTAATCCTTGTACTACTACATGCACTCTGTATTCCTTTCTATTTTGTTCCATTCCATTTCATTCAGTTTTTAAGAGCACTGATTGCTCTCACTAAACTGATTTCTCTACCCACTGTTTTCAGACACAACTATAACTGGGTCAAGATGTAAATATTTTTTTTTTTACTGAGGGTTACATTTTTTTTTTTTAATCTGAGTAATACTTGTCTACAGCCTGAGGTCCAGACCCAGACATTTCAACATCAGAGAGCACATTCTAGGCAAATGGCCCTTGACCCTGCGATCACTCAGATCCCACACTGGGAGAATTCTGTGATGAAGAATCGGGAGGCCAGTTAATGGCCCTTGCCTTCAGCCTCCCATGCTTAAGGAGCAGGGTGCTTTCTGAGATGTGCTTCTGAGCATGCCAATAGCAGTTGCCTTTCAAAGCAGAGTTGCATTAAATGAGTTTTTAAAATGACCTGGATTCCAGGCAGGGAGCCCCAGGGAATGTGCGTGAATTTCTTGTGAAGATCATCATTGCTGATTTCAGTCATCCTAGCAAAGGGAGTGTAGCAGACTTGCATGTGTCTGGCATGGCTGGAGTTTGCTTGGCTTATGGGTTGTTGATATTAATTTTCAGAAACTAAAATGGATTTTTGGAAGATATCTATGCCCAGAGCAACCAGAAGCCTTCCTCATCACCTCTAGTGAGGCAGAAGGCCAGGCACTGGTGGAAAAGTGCTTAGAATTATGAGGAGACATGGAACTGAGTCTAAAACTCTCCTGTGTGACCGTGGTCAAGTCATTTCATCTGTCAGTTTCTTTAGTGAACCAGATGTAAAGACACCGTCCCTTGACCTCACAGAGACATCCTGGGAATATAAAAACAAAAAAGTATGTCAAAATTACTTCTCAATATCCAAAACTCTCACAGAAAAGATAACAATTTACACTGCATGTGAATAATGACAATTAATCAATGGCTTCAAACAGTATAATAGCTTACAACGAACATGAATAATGATAATTGATAAATACTTTCTAAACAATAATAAAACTACCCATAAGGAAACAGTCTCCAGAGAAATAGAAAATTGACCAATGGAATTTTTTTTTTTTTTAAATTGACCAAAGAAGTAGAGCATTAAACAACGAAGGTTGGATTCAAACCCAGGTCATTCTGGTTTGAAAGTCCTTGTTGTGTACCATGCTGCTGTGCAGACAGTCTACTCTCAATGCTGGTTGCCCTAGGGGACCAGGATTGTCGCTGCTCTCTGTATTCACCCCGTCTGGCCCAGAGAACACACTCAAATCTGTGTTCTTTGCATGTTGTCTCATTTGTCTTTCTCCTTTGCTTTCTTCTGGGGATTCTTAAATTGTTTTGATCTTTTTATTATTATTAAAATTACTCTGGCACATAGGTTAGCTCCCTGTAGCATTTGGAGCAGCAGTAGGCACATGAATCTGTGCTATATTCAGGAATAAAATTTGTTCAGAAATAAAATTTGTTCTGGGTAAAAATATATAAAACTAACCAATGCCTACACCATCCATTTTCAAATATGGGCACTTAATGCTACACATACTACCAAGAAATTATACAAACAGTCTTGTACTACCATTGTCCCATTCCTGCTAAGATGAACCTGGAGGCTGGGATTGGTGTCCTGTCTGGCTGGGTCATGTCTGACACATTGGGAGTGTCTGACATATTATCTGAGGAGGCTTTGGCTTGGTCCTAGCAAGACAGATTCCTCATCCAGAGAGCCTGTGTTTCTGATGCATATGCTCCAGGGAAAGTCACTGGGTGAAGCCTGGGTGGCTTCAACATGAGAAATTTATACTCTCAGGATTCAGGACCAGATCAAGGTATCTGTAGGGTTGGTGTCTCTGAGGGCCTGTCACTGGCTTGTAGATGACTATTTCTATGTCTTGACATCTATCTTCACTCTGTGTGTCTCAGTCCCAATTTCCTCTTCTTCTGAAGATCCTGGTCACATGGGATTAAGGACTACCCTAGTAGCCTCATTTAAAATTAATTACCTCTTTAAGGACCCTCTCTCCTAGGGGACTCACATTCTGAGGTACTAGGAGTTAGGACTTTAATATATGAGTTTGAGTGAGGACACAATTCAGCCCACAATAGTCACTGGAATCAAATAAATTGATGATGATGGGAATCCACAAGTGACATTCCATCTTTCATATAATCTTGGGCAACGCAAAGCTCATTACGTCTGTGGATTTTTAAGTTTCAGACAAAACTTATTTTAATTCCTTTTTATACTTCTGTTATTAAACTAAAAACAAACACACACGTCAGATTTGGGAACTAAAGAAGAGGTGATTTGCTGACACCAAGGTGCTTTCTGCATTCTTGGAGAACCACTTATTCTCTCTGCATAGACCTGCATGTCTTACAGGCACCATGGAGGGGAGGGGAGGGGAATATTTCTCCATAATTGGGAAAATTAACAGAAGCCACATTTATTTTGGGTTCTGGATTCAGTGAGGTGGCAAGACAGAGAACAGGCCCTTGTGGTAGCTTTGGATGGGGCTCATGCATCTGAGTAGGTCCTGTACCCAAGCCAATGTAGTCCCCAACCCTCTATCTAAACTTCCTTGCCTGAGATGCTTTCGGGCTTATTATCAGGCCACTCTCTATACTGGATCTTGCCATTTCGGAATTTTCCTGGATTTTTAACTCCCAGAGAGTTATCCTTTTTTTCTTTTCTTTTTTTAAACCCAGTTTTATTGAGGTATAATTACTCTAAAGTAAAATGTACCCCCTTGTTTTAGGTGTAGGTTTTTTTTTTTTTTTTCTGTGCTTGGGGATTAAACCCAGGGTGGTCTACTACTGACCTACATCCCCAGAAAATTTTAAAATTTTTATTCTGAGACAGGGTCTTGCTAAAGTACCCAGGCTGACTTTGAACTTGTGCTCCTCCTGTTTTAATCTCTTGAGTAGCTGGTGCGCAACACTATGCCTGACAGATGCGCAACACTATGCCTGGCCCAAGTGTAGAGTTTGAAGGCTTGAGAAATGTATACAATGATGTAACTAATGCCCCAATCAAGATACAGATCCTCCCAATTAACCCACAAAGATCTCCCCATCTCTCTCATAGTTGCTACAACCCTCCATTCTCAGTCTCTGACAACCACTGATCTTATTTCTGTACCTGTCATTTTGTCTTTTCCATAATGTCATATAAGTGGAATAATAGAAGGCATCATATAAATGAATTCCCCAATGTTTTGTGATTCATCCATTTATTGCAAGGATCAGTAATTTGTTCCCCTTTTATTATTGGGTAGTATTCCATAATATGAGTTTCCAGCTTGTATGTTCAGTTATAAATTCAGGGGTATTGGGTTGCTTCTATCCTTTCAATATTATGTTCCATAGTCTTGCATGCAGACCTTTTGAACTGATGTTTTTATTTTGGAGATAAGCGCTTGTGAGTTAATTTGAAGTAGATGCAAAGACTAGATTAGATATATAAAAGATTTAGGAAAATGCCCATAAAATGAATTGTAGAGAGAATAGGGAGAAGATAGGGAGAGACTTCCTATCACCATGCAAGTCTGATACTTCTGGGTAAGAAGAAAGGAAAGGAAGTGAGACGGAAAAATCACAGATTGGAGTGGTTCTAAGACAAATTCTTAGAGAGCAGAAATTTCAAAATTTGAAGTTCAATTTATCACAGTTTATGGCTTATGTGCCTTACCTAAGAACCATGGGGCAGGAATGGGAGTGGTGTGTGAGCTAAAGTCATCTCCAGAGGAGTGCTCTATCCACGGAATGGACCTGATTAGTGTGCTCACTAGGCTCTGAGTAGGAGCTGGGGGCCACCCACAGGTGCATCTACCCTGGCAGGACCACGCTGGTGTATGCAGAGAGGCAGCCCCTGGGCCCTAAGTCTGTTATGGGCCCATGACAGGGTGTCTGAGGGATGCTGCAGTCTGTGAAGGAGATCCTGGGTTCTGAGGCAATGCTGTGCTTGTCCAGAAGAAAATGCCTCACTTACCCTAACTGACTGCACCATGCTATTTTACTACTACATGGGAGCCCCAGTCCCTCTGTATATTTTCTGCTATTTTTTTTTTTTGTGTGTGTGTGTATGTGTGTTATTGTTGTTGTTGTTTTGTTTGTTTGTTTTAATTTGAGTTATTCTGGTAAATGTGCACTAATGACTCATGGTAGTTTTAATTTGCATTTCCCTGGTGAATAAACATATTGGGTGACTTTTCGGGAGCTTATTTACTATCTGCACCTCTCTCAGTGACTGTTCACATCTCACTATTTAAAAAATAAGATTGTTGTGTTCTTATTATTGAATTTTAAATATTCTTTATGTATTCTGGAGATAAGTTATGCAGTAAATAGGTTGTAAATGGTTCTTCTAATCTGTTTTTTTATTATTTTTTATGCTTTATGTCTTTTAGAGAGCAGAAATTTCAAAATTTGAAGTTCAATTTATCACATTTTATGGCTTATGTGCTTTACCTAAGACATCTTTGCTTGACCAGATCATGAAGAATTTTCTTCCATGCATTTTTTCTTTTAATTATTTCAATCTTTCCCAGACAAACACAAATTTGAATGAAATGCATTCATTCCATAAATACATTAGCAGCAAAACCTTTATCTCCAGTTCAGAGATTGTGATTTCAAGAGGAAGGCATGCTTCATCAACTCTGTAAATTTAAGGATATGTCTATTTCTTGCAAAAGCTGGGTATGCATGTTCCCTAGGATCTGAAAACAGTTCCATTCGGTGACCGTTAAGACTTCTCTAGCTTCCAAATCCTTTGGCTTCTTCTATTCTTATCCACTGAGGTCCTTCAGCACAGAGACTACCTAGAAGGCCCAGCCAGCACTGTGGCCTGTGGAGTTATCTGTTGCTTTGAGCTGGCAACAATTTAACAATGTCTTGATACTTTTCACAGGGTAAACCAAACATAAAAAAGATGGTTCCCTTCTTTCCCTTCCATGGGCTGAGGTTCTGCTTTGTCAGTACTCATTTGTACTTGTCAGTAGCAAATCCATCAGGCGTTATATCTGGAGATTTTATAACTCTGGGTTTTATGTATATTCTATGATCTATTTCAGATTGATATGTGTATATGGTATATGTGAGGTATCCAAGGAGGTTGATTTTTGCATAGGGAGGTCCAACTTTTCCTGCATCCATGTCTTGAAAAGAATGTCCTTTTTTCTATAAATGGTCTTTTGATTTTTGTCACCAATAAATTGAGCTTGCATTTAAAGTCATCTGGAGATGACTTTAGCTCATACCCCACTCCCATTCCTGCCCCATGGTTCTACATTTTCTACTCTGTTGTGTTAATTTTTATTTCTACCATTGTGCCAATACCTCATCTTACCAGCCCCTCCCCACCCCTTGTTTTTTTTTTTTGTTTGTTTGTTTTTTTCATTTTGAGATAGGATCTTGCTAAGTTGATGAGACTGACCTCGACCTTGCAATCTTCCCACCTCAGTCTCCTGAGACACTGGGATTACAGGTATGTACCACCACACCAGGTGACTTGTGAAATGTTTCTTCCTTTTTACTTTTTGGGAAAACTTTGTGTCCAATTGATATTAATCTTTCTAAAACATTAGCAAGTGAAACAGTTCTGGCCAATTGTAAGGATGTAGCTTAGAATTTAACTCCTTTAATAGATAGTAGACTGTTCAGTCTAATTTCTTAGTGAGCTTGGATTATTTGCATAGTTTCAAGAATTTACCAATTTCTCATCAAATTAATTCATATGAAGTTGTTTAAAATGTTCTCTTATTATTCTTTTCATGTGTATTGGATCTGTGATGAGGTTTCCTCTTTTATGCCTGGCCATTTTTATCCTCTCTCTTTTTTTACTTGATCACTCTGGTTAAAGATTTAACAATCACATTGATAAAGTCTGTAATGCACAAATAAAATAATGCTTGTGAGAGCACATTGATAGTTTCAAGCCACTTGCCTTGAAATCTCAGAATGTTCTTCAACTAAATTATTGCTGAGGTGTAAGGAAGGGCAGCAGGAATGTTGTTTTCAAAGACAAATCACCAGCCCTGTTAATGATGATGATCACAATCATTATAATGGTGAAATTTACACCTTAGAACAAGCAGTACTTATGGTTAGTGGTTCACGAATAGGTTCTATCACTGTGCTTTTATTTGATATTATAAATATGGAAATGAGACAATAAGTACTAACTTACATTATGTATAAAACCTATTTTGTATGTTATTACATGGTATGTTCTTTCTACTCACTGTGAAACAATCAGGAACGATTTATTAAGTAAGGTTTTGAATGGTGGCATTGTCACAACATGAGGTGACATCCACAGTCAGGGTCAAAAACCAGCAAGTGGGTTGACAACCACTTATTAGCCCAAAATTTCTCTTCTGACTTCATGGTCAGATATTTTTTGAAACTCAGAACTTTTCTATCTCATAAAGTTAATAAGATATATGCATTTTCGTCTTGTTAAAAACCTCAGCAGGATCTGTTGGTACATTTTATAGCATCTCATTGTTTTGTGGAAAACAATCACAATGAATAACCTCACAATATTTGCTACCAAATGAGTTACCCCAAAATGCTATTCTTCAAAGACCTATTGAATGTCAAGATTCTAGATAAGAATGAGTTATAAGTGTATGTGGTCAAAATTTCCCATGAAAAATAACCTAAATCTCCCATAAAATATAGTGTTTTGGCTTTGTGTATAGTATCCCATCTTTCCGCTAGGGCTTCTACGGCCAGTTGTTCCTCCAGGGTAGAACAGATTGCTGTTGCTTTATTGAGCACCAGATGAAGTAATTGGCTTGCATTTAGAGACTCGTGTTGAATGAAAATTATGCTTTTCTCTATTTTTTGGCCAAGCTTATACAGTCAAATTTGGGCAGATTATATCAATGTATGTTTGATGCAACTCTACCATAGAGTACTCACTTGAACAGTTTTACACGAGCCAACAGGAACAGACAGGAATAAAAATAAATACCAGTGCCAAACCACAACCTTCCTAATCAGTGATGCATTTATAAGAAGTTGAAATGTAGGCAGAGATGCAGAAGATGATGCCTTCTGAGGTCTGCACAGAAAGAAGTTGATTGTGGGCAACACAAGCTAATGAATTGGTGGTCCTCAAGTTGTCAGTGCTTCCAAGTGTGAATGTGGGTATTGCAGTTTTTAAAATAGTTGCTTTTTAAAAATGATGTTGGTCTAACATGACTTTAAAAAGAAATCTAGTTTATGAAGTGTTTTCACAGTATTGGGCACATACTAACCATCTGATAAATAATGGTTATTATTATGATTCATTGAAACAACCAGCATCAGTTTCATAGTGGGTAGGGAGAGGAAGCATGGGAGGAATAGACGAACTCTAGATAGGACAGAGGGGTGGGAGGGGAATGGGATTAGAAATGATGGTGGAATGAGATGGACATCATTATCCAAAGTCCATGTATGAAGACACAAAAGGTGTGAATATACTTTGTATACAACCAGAGATATAAAAAACTGTGCTCTATATGTGTAATATGAATTGTAGTGCAAAAAAAAAAAAAAAATGATGTTTGTACCAAATCTTAAGGCTCCACACAATAGTTTGGTTGTTCCTATGGTTTATTCTAGAATAGACAACAAAGCAATAGTAATAATAATAAAAACCCATTCATCATAATTAGTGTAATTTATATGTCTTGAGTATTTGTCATGTGCCAAGCAGGATTCTATGTGCTTTAGATATATTAATTTGTTTAATATTCACTTATTCCTTCAATCAAGGCTTCTACTGAACATTTGGAGATGAAAACTACTCTCTGGCATTATTTCAGACCCATGTAGTGGCAGAGATTTTGGTTCCTAGTGAACATTTGGTAGGACTGGGGGGCATTTTGCAGGCTGTAACTGGGAAGGTGCTCCTGGCACTGGTGGGTAGAGGCCAGGGATGCTGTTAAATACCACACAAGACTGATTCCTATCACAAAGAATTATCCAGCCCCAAATGTCAATAGTGCCAAGATTGAAATGCCCTACTAGGCAACAGAGACACAACAGTGAACAAAATGGACAAAATTTATGCCTTTACGCAGCTTATACTTTAGTGGAGAGAAACAGACCATTTAAAAAGTATTTTGATAGTTGTATTAGAAAAGTGATGCAGGCTTTACACTCTGGAGAATAAAGCAACAGCTTGGGAAGAAGGATAGGAAGTGTGTGTGTGTGTGTGTGTGTGGTGTGTGTGTGTGTGTGTGTGTGTGTATGTGTGTGTGGTTGGTGCAGGGCTGGGATTTGAAATTCATGTAGTTCATAGGGAAGAGATGATTTTGTAGGAAAACCCAGAGGAGGTAAAGGGAAAATTATGTGGATACTCGGAGAAAGTAAGTTCTAGGCAGAGGGAACAGCACAGGACAGGCCTCAGGTAAAAGCAGGCATAGTTTTATCAAGGAAAAGCAAGGAGAGGATTATGACCTGGGAGAGTGTAGGAGGGGCAGATGAGGAAGATGGAAGGAGGAGAGACTGTTGGATTTGTAGACAAATGTAAGGGAATGTGTTTACTGTAAGTGAGGGGCCATGGCAGGGCTTTGGGTCAAGAATGCCACGTGCATCCCACTGACCACCGACCACTGAACTGAGAACAGACAATTGAGGTCCAAAGTAGAAGTAGGAGAACATTACAAGGTTACTGCAACAACCCAGTGAGAGGAGTGGTCACCTAAAGAAGGTTTCTGACAGTCCAAAAGAGAAGTGGTGGGATTCCGGGTCTATCTTTTAAGGTCAAAGGGACAGAATTCTGTGGATGCCTATGGCAGGCATGGGAGTCATGACAGAAAGTTTGCTTCTTGTTTGTTTGCTTGTTTGTTTTTGGAATGGGCCACTTGAAGTGGAGGAAGGTAGAATGATAGTTTGGAGGAGGAAATTAGAATCATCATGCTTAATTTAGATTTTGAGGGGAGTGTACCAGGGATTGAATCCAGGGGCCTGAACCACTGATTCACATCCCCCAGCCCTTTTAATTTTTTAACCTGAGACAGGATCTCACTAAATTGCTGAGCTTAGCCTTAAATTTGTAATCACCCTGCCTTAGCCTTTCAAGTTGCTCGCAGTATAGGGGTACACCACCATGCCCAACTTGGATATTTAATTTGAGCAATTTATGTGAACATTCACATGAAGGTGTCGAAACATTCACAATCACCTATGAAGTAGGTATTACTGTTACCCCATTTTGCAGGTGAAGAATCAGGAAAAAAGTTAAGTAACTTGTGTATGATATTCAATGTTGATGATACAAATGGTTGTCTTCCCTTTAAAAAAAAAAATCTCATCCATCCTTGTCTTCTGGGATGGCATCTCTCTGTCTCCATTTCTGTGAATTTTCTTGACACCAGCTCTTGGAGAGAATTTTTTTTTATTTATTTTTTTGCATTGAAGTGGTGCCTGAAAGTTAAAATGTTATCTCCATCAACTTTTTCCTTGGTTGGCTGTCCTAAGGCCAACCACTGTGCAGAACCTAAAGAAAAAGATGAAATTTCTCAGTTGCAGAACGCTTAATCCATCATGGGACATCTACATAAGATATGTACATTATAATCACATATTGAACATCAAATTGGGAAGACTGTGGACTGTGGAGTCTTTAGGACAGACTGCAGTCAAAACACAGCCTCCTTCACTCACCAGACCTAGTATATATATACTGGGACCAAAACCTTTTTTTTTTTTTTTTTTTTTAAATTCTGTGTTGAGCAAGTAAGATAATGCATGTGAGAGTTTTATCTATGTGACATGCCCAAACATCCTGATGGCTTTTTCACCTAGCAATTAACCTTTTGTATGGTGGGGTGTTAATTAGCAGATACAGAGTTTAAGCTTGGATTAATGGAAAGTCCTGGGATGGATGAGGGTGATGTTTGCATAACAATGTGAATATGACTAATGCCACCAAACAAGACACTTGTAAGTGGCTAAAACAATAAATTGTATGTATTTTGCCATGAATAACACACACACAAAAAAAGAGAATAGCAACAAACAAACAAAAAAGAAACTCCATGTAGCTGTCCCTGAGGTGGGTTGGAGTCGAGGACAGGGAAGAAGAACGAGACTCACAGTTAGGACTGAAAATGGAAGGTTGACCTTGTCCCTGGTCAGACAGTAAAAGTGTCCATTCTCCACCATTCAAGCTGCTGCATGGTCTTGCTTCCCAGGAGAGCTTCTATAGGTGCAAATGAGGAGGAAGAAGAGGAAGACTCTCAGGCTACTTGATTCGGGTGCCCTCTGCCACAGAATACTGGTCCCAGCACGTCAGTGACATAGACGTCATGCTGCACACACACACACACACACACACACACACAGAGCCACTTTCAGTGTGTCTGAAGGGTCAGGGTGTTAACTGCCTATGGCTGTACTAACAAATTACCACAAACTTAGTGATTCAGAATAACACAGTTTGTTACCTCACAGGGCTATGTGTGGGAAATCTGGGAAAGCTCAACTGTTCTCGGTTTTTTTAAAGCCAAAACCTAGCAAAGATGTACCCCTTTTGAAGGTTCTAGAGAAGGAACCATTCCCAAGCTCAGTTGAGTTTAGTTCATTGGCTTTTCAGATTGGAGGCCCCTGTTTCCAGCTACTGGGCAGCCGGGGCTGCTCTTTTGCCTGGTTATGGTCCTTCTCCAACTCTCTTCCTAGACTTCCTCCAGCAACAGAGGGTGGAGCCCCTCTTGTCTTGAATCTCTCTAATGCTTTCTCGATCCTTGTCCTCTTTTCCATGCACATTAGACTGAGATAACTCTACTTTAGGGGACAACTAGTCATCAACTTTAATGGCATGTGTGAAGTCCCTCCATGAGTGTTTGGATAACCAGGGCAGAGAGACTTGGGAGGACATAGTTAGACCAAATGAACATCCCATACTGATGCCCACATTTAAAATCTGAACAACACTCACAACCAGACCCACTTCTGCTTCTGTCCTTTGCATCTCTCTAGTTTATGTAAGCTTTCAGTAGACTTGTTTTTCTAAGATTTTCTTTTCTGCCTCCTGCACTGGAATGTGTGCTTCCTGAACAAACAATTTTGTCTGTTTTCTGTTTACTGCTCAGGTCAGTGATGGGCATATGGTAAGCGCTCCATGAATAGGTTCTGAACAGGGGAAGGAAGGAATTTTACTCATGGCCATTGTTCCTAGAGTTCCTCGCTATACTTGTTCCTGTTGGCTCTATTTTTAATCTTTGTTTTATAGATGTTTCAAATGAGGATCAGCAGAATTGAAGCAAGATTTCCAGAGCTATGTGGCAGCAGGAGACAGAACCTAGTCACATAATATTAGGTTATGGAGTGAGAGAATCCAGAGAGCCCACCCCTTCTGTGAGCAGTAGTGGAGTCTAGCAGGTCAGCACAGGGACTCTGGGATCTGCCTTCCTGGAATCAATGCCCAGCTATGCTGTTTGACCTTGGGCAGAGTACTTAACCTCTCTGCATCACCATTCCCCTTCTTTTGGTGGGATCTGATAACAGTACCACTACCCAGAGGATGTCTGTGAACGTTACCTGAACTGATACAATGATGTGCTTAGAAGAGTGAGGCAAATGCATATTATGTATTTGCATTTTAAGTAATATAATACAAACACGTTAACATATTTTATTAATATAAAACCATAATCTACTATTGAATAGTGTTATTAATTTTATCAACTTATAATAATTCACATTATTTGTAATATATTATGATATTTATAGTATGTACTATAGTGTATTATTTCTTTAACTTGGTATGCAGATGTACCTGATTCCCAGCATCTGCCCCTACTACAATCTAGGTATTTTGCATTTTCCAAATGTGCCTGAAATTTAACAACATTTTTGTGTGTGTGTGTGGAGGAGTGCCATGAATTGAATCCAGGGGCACTTAATCACTGAGTCTTATTCCCAACCCTTTTTATTTTTTTATTTTAAAATAAGGTCTCAGGTTGCTTATGGCCTCACTAAGTTGCTGAGGCTGGCTTTGAATTTGCCATCCTCTTGCCTTAGTCTCCTAAGCTACTGGAATTACAGGTGTGCTCCACCATGCCCAGCAACAACATTTGTTTACACATATATATCTAGTACAGGTGTGTATGCGTGTGAAATTACCAATTTTATAAATGGCTTTGGTTTAATAGGAGGAATATGCTAGGGTCTGTTTCATGGGAAATGGTTTTTGTGAGACTTGGAAAACAGAAGAATCATGAAAGAATCCTCTGGAGAGATAATCCGATGAAGGTGCAGGATTTAATTTTTAACTAATAACCAGCCACTACAGGCCCAGAACAAAAGCACTGATGTACCCACAGCAAGGTGGGCTGGTCTTCCCTCCACACAGCCAGCTGTCACCTTTGATGTGAAGTCGCCTTGCTCCCATCTGATGTCTGCCCATCTGGCTTTCAACAGGAGGCTTCAGAAACAGCGAGGAGAGCTTGCCATTACCATGGATGGGTGCTAGGTGATTTTCTGTGCTTTGTTTGGTAAGAGCCATTTATTTTTGAGGAGCTAGAATCCAGCCTAGGATGTACGGTGCAGTCGAATTCCTTGCAGACTGGAGAGGTCCTGAAACCCCTTCAGAGTGAGGGCGTGGAGCTGGCCCTTTCTCAGGCTCCTCAGGCAAAATACTGCTTTGAGTTTTGCAAATTTCCCTGCAGTCAGAAAGTACTGGCCCCTCTGTGCTGAGTAAGGCCAGCTTTATTCAGGGTAGGGAGTCCCTAGTGGAACAAATCCCTGAGGAACTTAAAATGATAATAATAATAAAGTGTCTAGAAGGCAAAGTCAAAATCAAAATATCTACTGGTTTCATTGAACATTCATATTTTGAATATTCAATCATTCAAATATGATTGAACACTATTGCACACTCCTTAGATATTTTTCCAAAAACACTGTTTGGTATATAGATATTAGAGGTGATATTTAGTTAAACCTATGTGAAAAATCCTTCCATTCATTCATTCATTGGTTTCTTCATTCAACATTATTTATTGTGGACCTACTATGTTCTGGGTGCTTTGCTAAGCAGCAGAGGAATGAGGAATGTATACAATTATTGACCAAATAAAAATAGTTTCATTATTTTTCTGTTTATAAGAGCTGAGACTTCAAAGCGGATGTCCCCAAAGAAGTCTTAAATCTGTTCAAGAAACCCACATTGACCCACATTTTGCTTGAAATTGTACTAGGCATGGAAGGTATATAGATATGATCCCCAAATATTAGAGATTTATATCAAAAAAAAAACCCATGCAGCTATTCAAAGCCATCTTCTAATGGATTCATGGTCACTGATCTGTCTCCTCCCTTAGATGTTGAGCCCTAATTCCCGGAACTGTAAGATGTGATCTCATACTCACTACTATGTTACATTTCATGGCAAAAGGGATTTTGCAGGTGTAGTTTAGGTCACTATTTAATTGGCTTTGGGTTAATTATCACAATTACACTGGTGGACTCAATCTAATTGCTTTCATAGGAGAGTGGTCCTCTAGTTGAGAACAGAAGAGGAAGTCAGAGGGGAGACTTGGATGTAAGGGGGATTTTCCGTTGCTGAGATGGAGGGGTCCATGGGGCAAGGGCTGAGGAGCTGCCTGCAGATGCTGAGAGGGGTCCATAGCTGTCAGCCAGCGAGAAAACAGTGACCTCAGTCCTACAACCCAGAGGACTGAACTCTGCCCACTACCAAAGTAAGCCCCAAACTCACTGGAGAAGAACCACAAAAAGCCAGCCCCTTTGACACTTTGATCTCAGCCTTCTAAATCCCTGAGCAAAGGGTCCAATGGAGTCTGACAGGACCTGCCTCTACAGAGCTGTGAGATTACCGATGGGTGTTAGTTTTAAACTGCTAAATTTCTTATCATTTGTTACTCAGCAATAACAGCATGAAAATATCATCCTTGGTTATTCTGCATTTTTATAGATAATTTGTAGTTCAGATGACTTAAAACCTAAGAGGATGCTGAGAGACCCATGTGGTTCTTTATAATTGATAATAAAAATTAGCACCTTCTATTTGTACAACCTCATTTACAAAATGATTTTGCATAAAATGTTCTTATGTGAGGAATCTGCTTATAGCTAAAGATGAAGAAACTGAGAATGGGATATGCTACCTAACACGCTGGTGTGTCACAGGAGTGGAGTTTGAATTCAGGCCCCACAGACTCACCTACCCAGGCACACATGACAACATGGTGGTCATCACATGAGCAGTTTTCTATCTTGCTTTCTCTTCTTTGCTCCTACCTTCGTTCTAGTTGGAAGTATTTGGGGAATTCTCCTCCTCCTGCTTGTTTATCAAATGCTCATGAACCAAATAAGGGCAGTTAAATTTTTAAAACACTCAAAATATTTATTGAACACTATAACACAAACAAGTTACGCTGTTAACTTACACCAAGCATGCTGGTGTCGCTCTACAATGTCAGAATTTATTGAATAACGATGAATTCACAGGCTATACAACTTTCAGCAGCTGTATGCAATTCACGAATATTCATGTATCACTTGATAGTCATAAGCCTGGCGATTACAGGTTCTTTTATTCCAATTTTAACAACTAAATCTGTAACCCTCAAGTCACATACTTAATACAATTTTCTCTCTCTCTATATATGATACATATATATATATATATGTGCATGTGTATATATATATATATATATATATATATATATATACACACACATATATATGCATGCACGCATATATGTTAAGAATGGCTATGTATATGTGTGCACGCGCACACACACACGCACACACACACACGCACACACACACTATAGAATGGCTAAGAAAGGGTTAAGGTGGCCAAAGAGGTGGCTTCAGGAGTCTGAACAGGGAGCACAGAGCAGATAGGAATGCAAAGAGTCACTGCAGATGGTCAGGAAAGATTCCAAACCATTTGAAGACCTTGTTCAGGGCACAGAGCTGCCAGAAATGGAACTTATTCTAGGCCAGGGTCCCAGGCCCAGGTGTCAGCTTGGAGTGGTCCTTGTGCCATCATGTCAACACATGCAGAAGAAACTGCACTGTGCTGAAGCCTGTGGCCATATTCCTGGACAAAGCTCTGAAGGAGTGACCAGGGCTCACTATACCACTGTGCTGTGTGCAGATTTGAGGTGCTCCTCCTTTATGAGTCTCAGGTAAGGGGCTCTTCCATTCAGTGTTCTGGGGTGTTCGATAAGATCATAGGTGCCTGTTTCTTGTTCTTTGTTTTGTTTCCAGGACTGGGGATTAAAACCAGGGGTGCTTAACACCGAATTACATCCCAGTTCTTTTAATTTCTTTTTACTTTGAGATGGAGTCTCACTAAGTTCTCAGGCTGGCTTTGAACTTATGGTTCTCCTGCCTCAGCCTCCCCAGTCTTTGGAACTACAGGTGTGTGCCACCACCATGCCTGACTAGCCCTGTTTTTTTTGTTGTTTGTTTGTTGGTTGGTTGGTTTTTAATATGGGATTGATACACCCATACATCCATGTGCTTCTGATTATTTAAGTAAGTTCACTGGTTGGGACAGTTTTATTAGCATGATTAATTTATTTATTGGTTTGTACTTTTGGTTGTGCTAGACAGATGGTGATTGTTTACTTATACAAATAAATCATTCTACCTCAGCACTTACATCAAAATGGAGTAACCATGCCAAACTATTGCTATATAGAATGGAGTACCTCTGAAAGCTACTGTTCTATTCATCATGAAGTAATTCAGCAGGACACAGCTGCTCTCCACAAGCATCTAGTATGGGCCATAGATACGACAGGGTGCACAAAATAACCAGTCTTCTCTTGGATGTGTAGCATGGTATTGGGTCTTGGAAATAGACTCACCAAGAAGATGTGGAATATCTGCAAGTCAGAAATGGACTTCTGTGTGTGTAGCTGTCTCACAAAATAAGATAATCCAACGATCCTTTCTTTGTCTCTGTAAATTTTTGATATTTGTATAATCTTGTCTTGTGTCGTTTTCTCTGTGGAAAAAAAAAACATTGTTTGGGGAATTATTTATATTTGTAGAATATTCTAGAGAAATGTGCTGCGGAGACTGGAACCTGAGAGGGCATAAGATAAGATTCCTACGTGTGATCCTACCCATTCCCTAAACCAGTCAACCTCCCTCAGACCTCCCCTCTTCCCACTAAGCCCTTCAGAATGGAGAGACCCTGCACGGTTCTTGGGGAAGGTCAGCAAAACCTGTGCTCCCTCCCTCAGAAATCTACCTTTTGTCTCTTTGAACCAGCCCAACTGCCTGAGGAGCCCCTGTGATTGCCACCAGAGGCCAAGCCACTCTTATCCAGGAGTCAGCATGACCACTGCAAGCCCTGGTCCCTTGCTGTGAGTATCTCTCTCTTATTTTTTTCCTTAATGATTTTGGAGGGTAGAAGGAAAAAAGTGTCAGCATGAAGTAAACTTGAAATTTAGCCCTTGTAAGGCCCAGCCACACCCATGATGGTCTCACCACACAATTCTGATTCGTAGGGCCTGACCAAGCTCTCAGGGTCCATTGTGATCTGCTGCTGTACAACGTGGTCAAGGGAATAGAGACATGTGTGGCTGAACATTCCCTCCCCTAAGAACATCCTGAGCCTAGCTGGCATTCTAAGATGGCTATCAGAAATTACTCATACGAGGACTTGGAAAGGACATTTTGTGACTGGTGTCCGCAGCTCTGGAAGACCTGCTTAGGAGGGATTTATGGCCTGTGTTCCCTTGGGACTTGTCTTACAGCCAGTTTTTCATGGCATGCCCACTGTTTTCATTTAGGATACTTACAGCAATATCTGGGGCAGGTGGGGTACCTGCCCTCACCTCTGCCACTCAGCCATCACTTTGTGTGTGACAGTTGGAAGCCACTGTTTCACTGCCTGTAGGTCTGAAGACACTCTAGTGTGCCCGCCACAGTGCTACTTTTTTGAGCCAGGTGGAATGGACATGGGGCAAGCAACTTTAGTTTTATTTGGTTAATGAGAAAAGCAAGGCCAGTCAACCAAGGCCTCCTTGCAGGAATCGATGGAAACCAGGAAAGAAAACTGAAGAATTCTCAACGTTGGGTATCCATGTGATGGGGGAGATCAAAAGCCCACATTTCAGGAAAAAAAAAAAAAATCAAAGTGTGCTATGTCTATTTCTCTTTTACCGAGAACAGATTTAAAAACAAAAATCAAAGTCCCATCTGTTCACTGTCAACATTAGAGATTGCACATTGTGTTTTATCAAAGTAAGTTTGCCTTGGCAGTGGGGGTTATATTTTTGGAACGTGCTTGGAACCTAGAGTAGCTGAAACAGAGCTCGGCCTCCAGGGCCTCTCCTGCTGCCTGTGTGTGTGTTCCTGCAGCAGTGGACATGTTTAATTGATTTCTTTGACCAGAAGACACTGGAAAAAGACAAGCAGGTGTTTGAGTCTCGGGACCCACGTAGGGAAGGGCCCCAGGCTTTCGGCACTACAGGAAGTTGTTGAACAGATTTGTACTGAGGATAGGCAGCAGCCCGGCTAGGCCTGTATCTCAGGAGTTCACATTCGTGGGGTGCTGGCTAAATCTGTTCAGGAGTTATGCTGGGGTGGAAACTGAGCCCGTGGGCCGCCTTTCTGATCCCGCTTATGTCTCCCAGAGTCACCCTTTGCTGGTCAGCTAGCAAGCACTAATTACTTGGCTTCCAGATCAGAAGAGAGGAAGTTAGACAAGGCCGTCCACCACACCAGTCTTGCAGCTTTTCCACCCCACCTTGATTGGAGTGTCTAAGTTCAAGTTCATGCCACTCTAGTTATTCTGAAGATGAAACATGTCACATTGTTGTGGATTCAAAACAAAAGGACCCCGCGCCATCTGTATACCCTCCTACAGTTATTGCTTTGGGGATGCACATTGCTGCTGACAGGATTGCTGCTCTGAGGTTCAAATTGCTGCTCCTGATAAATAATGCCAGCCAGTATTTGGACTGAAAGTCTGAAGGAGATCTCTGTTCAGAGAAGAGCCATTGAGTGACTCCCTCAGTTTCACAGGTTTAGAGTGAAGAGGAATCCATCAAGGGTTGTGTGTCAATCAAGGAGAAGCTTGACATGCAAAGCTGATTTCTAACAGTGAAAAAGAAGACTATTTTGTATTTAGAGCCCAAAATCCAAAAGAGGCCTTGGAAGACATAAAGCTCTGAAGATGGGTCAGGGTGGAGAAGGTTGACCCAGGTGAAGGTTAGTTAGAGAAAATCAGGTAGCCAGGCCAGGCTCCCACAAGCACTCCATGTAGAGAGGACTGCGGGGAGAACTGGTTTGGACTAAGCAGGGCACACTGGTTCCGACTTGGAGCCAAGATGGCGAAGCATGTCCAACATGGTGGTTCTTTGTACTGTTATTGATTACATCAATCAACAAGGTCTTGCCAGCCAGCTGCAGGCCTGCATCAGATGCCAAGTAATGCAGGGCCTGTCTAACAGTGGAGCAATGTCATTGCAAGCAGAAATGGTAGTTGACCCACAGATTGGACATCATTGGGTCTCTCTCTCCTGGCTTTTGAGAAGCAGAGGCGACCTCTCTTTATATGGTAAAGACTGATAATACACCCCACGGCAGTGACTGGGGCGGTCTCAAGACTTTGTCTTTCTGCTCATATGCTAAGGGGCTGTTCTTGAGATTATTCAGAAAAATGAAGAACTTTAACCATATTTGGAAAAGACAAGGAATCAGGCATATTTTTCAGTTTCACCTCACATACTCTGAGCTTGAAAGTGAAACTTATAGCTGAAATTGAACAGTTATTTTAAGAATGAAGCTCCGGCTCTTGCCTTTCTAGTTACAATCTCACTTGCCCCATCCCCAAAATATTTTTTATTAGGGAAAGTGTAACTTGAGATATTTTTGACCCCAAAAGGAAGTAGATGTGGAGACCTGAGCCATGTTTTTCTTTCAAAGACATTTTTATGGGGATTAGTTCAAAAACTCTAGCTGTTATTTAAAGAATGTGGGGCCACTGGCACATTCCTGGGATTCCCCAAGAGACTTAAGCTGCAGACCCTCTATCCAAGCACAGTTCTTCTGTCAGACCTGCCATCCAGCCTCCTGAAAAGAAAATCACTTCTGGGGATTACAGGGACCCCAATTAAATTTGCATTAGTGGAAGTGATTTAACTTGAGGTCATATTAAATCAGGCCAACACCGCTAAATGAGTGTAATGGAATTCTCTCTGTGCTTCCTCATGGCAGTGCTAGGGGTGATGCTGAGGGAGTGGGGGTGGGAAGGGCTTTGAGAAGACGGGAAGAGCCAAGAGTCCTCACTGCAATTCAAGATCAATGGACTTTTCATGTGTTCATGTTGGAACTAAGATTGTAGCTGGTTTGATGTGGTTTGGAAAATACTTTCTTTTTCTTTTTTCTTTTTTTTTGGTCCTGAGGATGGACCAGGGGCTCTTAACCACTGGGTCACATTCCCAGTCCTTTTTATTTTTTATTTTGACACTAAATTGCTCAGGGCCTTACTGAGGCTGGCTTTGAACTTGCGATCTTCCTGCCTTAGCCTCCCAAGCTGCTGGGATTATAGTTGGGAAATGCTTTCTTTGGACTGTGATTATTGATTCTTCAAGAAAAGAACCAGGTCCTTTTATCTTCATGATTTCAGTCCCTAGTATTTTGTAACAAATGTTTATTGAATGAAGGAAAAAACAGATGCATATTGATTATGCAGCCAGGAGCAGGACTTTCCACCTGAGCTCCACCATATTGGACTGGAGTCCCTCTGTTCCATTGTCTTATGTGTTTTGTCTTCCTGAATTGTAAGGACATGACGCGTATATGTCTAATTCCCCCAAACTAGATTGCGAGGTGTTTAACGAAAGGATTTTATCTCAACGGCTTGTTTTGTTCTTGCTTCTGGGCAAGAGCATGGGTTCTGGAACTAGATTACCTTGGATTGTATCGTGTCTCCTCCGTTTCCTCACTGTGTGATCTCAGGCCAAGTGTTTAACTTTTCCATGTCTCAGAACAAGACTGTTTTAGTCAGCTTTTCATCACTGTGACCCAAAGACCTGACAAGAACAGTTAGAAAAGGAGAAGTTTATTTTGGCTCATGGTTTCAGAGGTTTAGCCAACTTCATTGCTTGGGGTCCAGGTGAAGCAGAACATCATGGTGGAAGGGCGTTGAGGAGAGACATGGCTCAGGACTCAACAGTCAGGAAGCAGAGAGAGCTCCACTTCCAAGGGGCAAAATGTAAACTCCAAAGGCATGACCCCCACAACCTACCGTCTCCAGCTACGCTGGACCTGCCTAAGGTTACCACTCAATTAAATCTATATCAGTGGATTAACCTACTGATTAAGTTACAGCTCTCTTAATCGAATTGTTTCACATCTGAAAATTTTTGCTTTGTCTCATATTCGAGCTTTTGGGGGACACTGTCTATCCAATAATGTTATCAACCGCCTTGTAGAGTTGTATGACAGTTAAATTCAAATAAATTTTAAATGGTTAGAACAGTGACACATGCTCAGTAAACTCTAATGACTATTTTATTTATTATCATTGTTGATGATGCACATGTGTCAATAAAAATATCGACACACTCCCTCATAGAGCCTGTTTTCTTCTCTATAAATAGTGGCCATAACGTAATGATAACCGTGATAACCTGAAGGGCTTTTCTGAGGATCAAATGAGTCAGGGGTTAAGACTCAAAATGCTTTTTCAAAAACTAGAAAGCATTTTGTGACACATTTCTAATATTAACTGCAGCTCAGAAAGAAGTGATTTGCCCCTAATTCCACAGTGAGAATGAGGCAGAGCTGGGGTGGAGCACTCTCAGTGCACCTGAGCACCCAGAGTTCTGCCTAACTGCCACGGAAGCTGTCATGGCCTCTGGGACTACTGGGCCTTTTTCAGTACTTGCGGGTCCAGCTACCTGTCTTTCAGGAAAGCACTATGTTTTAGTCGCTGCTGCCTGGTTACTGCTTCATCCTCACTGTACTCATTGTAGGTAGAGTCCTGATATCGACAGTCTACTCCTTGAGAGCAGACTAGATGCCCTCTGCATTGATTCCATAAGGTGCTACTGAGAACCCAGAAAAAGCATAGAGAAGCACAGACTAGGAGCCGGAACACGTAGGATGGAGGCATCACCTGTCCATCAGCAAATCCTGGTCCCCTTGCTAAGCCCCGCTGATGACTTGGGATTCAATTTCCATATCTACAAAAGGAAAGCAATTAGATTGTTTCCAAGATTCTGTGGGAAGTGGTCTTCGTCCGGAGTCCCCTGGTTTTCCAGTACTCCTGATATGCTCTAGACCATGATCTTGGTCCACTCTCAGCCCTTCTTCCATCCGTTATTGTTTGTGCTCCTATGAGCTCATTCACTGTATCAGTTAATGGCACTGCTCATTTACACGTGCACACACACACACACACACACACACACGTGCACATATACACACAAATACACTCATTGTAGGTAAAGTCCTAAGCCTCAGCTCTAGGCCTGCATTTCTTTATTCTTTCTTCTTTAATTAAATGATTCTTTTTAATAATAATAATAGCAGAATCCATTTTCACATAATTTTACGAGCATGGAATACATCTTGTTCTAATTCAGACCCCACTACCTCTCCTTCCTCTTCCTTCTCCTCTCCCCCTGCCTTTCTCTCCATTAATCTTTCTGCCATTTACCCACAGTTGTTTTGTGTTTTGTCTTCCTGAATTATAAGGACATGATATATATAGTTATCATTTTAAATTAATTTCTTATGGATGTACATGACGGTGAGCTCCATTGTGGTATATTCAGTATGTACATAGGAAAGTTGTGTCAGATTCATTCCATTGCCTTTTCTTTTCCCATCCCTCACTTCTCTTCATTCCCCTTTGTCTACTCCACCCATTCCCACCCTTATTGTGGGTTAGCTTCCATATATCAGAGAAAACATTTGACCTTTGTTTTTTGGGGATTGGCTTATTTCACTTAGCTTAATAGTCTCCAATTCCATCCATTTACTAGCAAATGTCATAAATTCATTCTTTTTGGCTGAGTAACACTCCTTTGTGTATATATACATTTTCTTTATCCATTCCTCCATTGAAGGGTACCTAGGTTTCTTCCATAGCTTAGCTATTATGAATTGAGCTGCTATAAACATTGATAACTGTAATAAGCTGATTTTAAATCCTATGGATATATTTGACCTTCATTTTTAATGTAGTCATTATAGTAACTCATGAGGATGATATTCTTTGCCTTATTTTCCAGATGGGAGAAGTGAGGCTAAGAGAGGGTAACCAAACTACCCTATAGCACACCACCCATAAGTGTTCTAGTTAGGATTTGAGTCCTCTGATCCCTCTTCACCTAACCATTATCCTACATGACCATCTAAAGAAGACAAGAAAGCATCCCATCTGCACTAGAGTAACCTCGATTCTTTTTACTTAAGTTTATCAACTAATGGACCTATGGAGAATGTAGATTTTTAGAGTGTGCCAATTTCAACTCAAGGTGTAGCACTGAGTAGGATGATGGTGAGTGAAGAGGTGACACGTGCTCAGAGGAGATTCTGCCACAGGACCCAGCAGTTGCCTGAAGGGTTCTGGTGTTTCCTTTGGTAACACTGTGAGCAATAACTTAACAAGGATGAGGGTGTGGAGAGGGCAGGTTGACTCTGAGCTGACTGTGGCGGAAGCTGGCAAATAGATAAGGGTTGGAATCCAAAGGGGGAAAAGGCTACTTGCTCAGTGCTTGATGTCTATTATCACATTTTGAACTCCACAGCTCTGAGCAGGACTATGATTGTCTCCATTTTATAGAAAAAGAGACCCACATAAGCTTAAGGAGGTGACTATTTAGAGATGACACTGCCTGTGAATTGACTGGTTTTCCCCCCAAAATAAACTTTTCTTAGATTTGTTGGAATAATTTTATATTTATAGAAAACTTGCAAGGATACTTTACAACATTCTGGTGTAACACTCGGTTCACTCTATTGCTAACATCCTACATTATCATGGCAGATTTGTCAAATTAAGAAGTCCAAATCAGTGCATTATTATTTACTAAACTCAAATCTTTTTTTTTTCTGAATTTCACCATTTTCCCCCACCACTAATGTCCCTAACTAGTTTTCTAGGTCTACCATTAAAAAATACCATAGGCTAAGTGTCTAAGAATAAAAGGAATCTGTTAATCCATAGTTCTGGAAGCTGATAATCTAAAATCATATTCCCTGGAGGGCCATGTTCCCTCCTACCTCCAGGAAAAACTCCCGCATTTTCTTCTGGCTTCTGATTGTCCCCAGCCATCCCTGGAAGTCCTTGCTTGTAGACCCAGCCTCCAATAACTATATTTGTCCTCCCTTGGCATTACTCCCTGTGTCTGTGTCTCTGTGTATATATTTCCTTCTTTTTATAAGAACACAGTCTCACTGATTTTATGGCCCACCCAAACCCAGTGTAAACTCACGTTGATTATGTCTCCAAAGACCATGATTCTAGAAGAGACTATACTCACAGGTTCTTGTCATTGATCTGGGGGAGGGTACACCACCCAATCCACTACAGTCCTCTTGCTCTTTCAGCAACCAATCCAGGGCCACATTGCCTCCTGGTCTATTTTAGTTTCTTAGTGTATCCTGTTCTTCATGACCTTGGCAGTCTTAGGAGTACTGGGCAGGTATCTTAAAGGTTACCTAGGTTTGTTTATAGTTTTCATACCAGAGCTCAAGTTTTGCTTACTGAGCTATAGAGATAAAGCTTTCCTGAGAAGTGGCTGCAGGATTAATCCTTTGCCTTTTTCTCTTTGGTGACTGCACAGCACCAGGCATGTATTTGGGGGCTCACGATCATAGTTGGGGCCTTTCTACCCCCATTCCAATGGCCTTTCTCCAAACATAGAAGGCAGCCTTTCCCCTCTCAGACGTTAGAAACCTGTTCACATTGCTACTGTTAATGGGCATTTCTTTCTTATTTCCACCAATATGTCATGCATAACTTGACGTGACCCTTCCCTGGTGAACCTGACAGTCCAAATAGCAGGAAAGCAGAGGTCACCTCAAGGGTTGAGCTGATTCCCCAATTTGTCAAGGCCCAGATGACAAACCCCCAGACCGCAGGGAAAACTAGAACTTGCTCTTCTTTTCTAAAAGGTGGATTATGTGAATTCAAACCTTTCATTGAATATTAATAATAACCAAACAAAGAAAGACCTCTTATTAAGCATCTCTCAGCTTTCAATTCAACTTGGTAGTGAGGAAGAGTATATATAAAGTAGTGGATTAAAATTCTGAAATCCTAGCCTAGACATATATTTGCCTGCTTATTTGTTTATATAATTGCTCAGATATCAATATGTTCACGCTGGGAGTGAGCAGACTGGTGGACTAGCTAGGAGGAAGGCATCGTTTGCAGTTAGCAGGACTTATTTTAAGTCCTAGATCTCTTAAGTTACCACACCTGCCTAAAGCTGAAGCGGTGTCTCCGCAGCCCATACATGGGGGTGACAGATCTTCTAGTGCTATTTCCACCTGCTCAGTATTTGCTTCATCTTCCTTGGAAATGGCTCCCTGATCTCTCTTCTGGTCACTGCCAGCCCTGCTGTGGTTTGAATGTGTCCCCTGAAGTTCATCTGTGGGAAACTGATCCCCAGTGCAACAATGTCCAGACAGGGGAACTTTTGAGAGGCAATTAGGTCCGGAGCCCTCTGCTCTTACAAATGGGTTCATGTTATTTCAGGAGTGGTTCATTGTCACCATGATGGGTTGGATGTAAAAGTGGGTCTGACCCTCTCTTGCCTGCATGATGTCTTCTGCCTTATTATGACACAGCAGGAGGTCCCTTACCAAATGTATCCCTGACCTTGAACTTTTCAGACTGCACAACTGTGAGCCAAATGAAATTCTGTTGTTTATAAATTACCCAGTCTGTGGTGTTCTGTTACAGCAGCACAAGTCAGATGACAACACACCGCTACTGGATGCAGCCTTTGTTCCAAGAGTCCTGGGGTCCTAAGCTACGGAGTGGACACATGTCTGAAGACAGCCCTGCTGGACAATGTGCCTTGGGAGTTTGAATCTCTGGGGCTGTTATCATAGTGGCAGAAGTGAACAGAATGAATTTCTTCTGGAAGAGGCATTCCGACGAGGCTCTTTATTGGTTCCTGCTACCCTGACCCCTTGGGATGACTTCTGTTTGTCCATTTGTTGTATTTTGAGTCTCTATTTAGTCCCATTTAAAAAAAAGCTTCTATAGAAATCACAGTTCTCCTGCCTATGCCCCCAAAACCCTGATAGACATTTTTTTTTAAATCTTTCTCACAGCCCTGCCGCATTCTGGGAGATAAGTCCTTTCTTCCATTAGTTCCTGTTATTTATCCACTTCTCATAGCTTGTCCGCCTTCCTCCGTTACATTCTGCCACGTGGGTTCTAACCTGATCCAACCACTCAAGACACAGCACAGTAGTTGTCATGGGATGAATCATGTTCACCCTCTTTATATTCATATATTGAAATCCTGATTCCCGGAACCTGAGAATGTGACTGATTTGGGAAATAGAGTCTTTAAAGAGGTAATTAAAGTTCCAAGATATCATTGGATAAGACCATAACTCAACATGACTGGTATCCTCCAGAGAAGAAGAGATTAGGAAGCGCACATAGACACACACACACACACACACACACACACACACACACATCAAGACAACTACAGAAGATGGCCATTAGGCAAGGTGTGAGGTCCACAACCCAGTTGTGCCAGGTGGTGTGGTAGGTGGCTGAATGCCAAAGGTAGTGCCTGGAGATGGTGTAGGAGACCCATGATTTACTGGAGAAGGCTTAGATCAGGGATTGCTCTGAGAGGAGTCTAGGGACAACAGGCTGAAAGAGTGACAATTCCATCCCTCAAGGTACCTCTCCAAGCGGAGCCTCCATTCCTTATGACACCGCTCCAGGAACACTTCCTGTGTCCCTCACAGCACTTTGTCGATTGGTGGCTGATGGGAAAAGTGACACGTAGCCTCCCCACAGTATCCTCAACTCTGGTGCCAGATACCACAAGAAATAGGGTTTTGTAGGTGAATTGGTGGAAGCCATGGCATCGTTAACCTGCTAAGTCTGCTTTGTTCTTTTAGGGCCAGCATTCCAAGGAGTAGCTCTTCCCATGCACAGGCCAGCAAGTCTCTTTCAAAGGACAGATAACATCACCTTGTCTTAGTCTCCATCATCATGAGAAAAGGCAGAGTCCTGCAAGTTAACAGTCACATATGCTTTCCAGCCCATGCCTCTCCTGTTCCCTGGATGAGGCTTGGGTCCGGGAACCAAGGGGCATCTCAGGAACATGGTATTCTTTTGCCGACATTCATCTTTCTTTAGAGCTGACACACAAGGCCAGGAGAAGTTTCTGGCCTTAGTAGAAACCAGCCCTGCTAACTAACAGCTTGATCTCATACTCCCAGCCTCCAGAATATGTCAGAAAATAAATTCTTATTGCTGAAGTCATCCAAACTATAGCACCTTGACATGGCAGCCCTAGCTGATGGTGATAGTGGCCAGAGATGCAGACTCTGCGTGGGGCCACCTGCGTCAAATGTCCCTGGAACCATGGGCAAGTCATTTTGCCATCGAGTGCTGACATTTTGTGGTAATGTTGGAGGCAAGGAGGAAGACAGCAGAAGGTGTTTTGGGATCAGTCAAGTCCAACAGGAAGCGAGAGCATGGGATAAATAAGCAGAATTTCTCCTTCCAAATTCCCATTACCTCAAGTCACTCCTCCTGGTCCAGACAGAGCAGAGGGGACAATTGGGTTTTGCTCATCCCTGTGATAGGAGTTCCCTGCTTACTGAGTTAATGGTTAGGAACGAAAGAGAAATAGTTAATCTAAAAGCAATTCCATTCCTGTGCTTTGGACAAGTCCCTGACCTCCCAATGCCCTCTTTCCTAATCTCTAAAGTGATAATAACAACACTTGCATCTTAGAGCATTGTTGGACGTAGCCCACGGCAGAAAATGCATTTAACTTGCAAAATGTTCTCTGCCCGGTGTCCAAATTCCTTAAAGGCAAGCACTCTGGTTTTATCATTCACCTTTTCATTTCATGTTGTAATTCAGGGGCAGATATACGGCAGGCAGCCTGCTTACATTTGCTGGATGACTAAGTGGTGGCTGTTATTATTAAAGGAGAGAGTCAACAGATGGACAGTTGCTCAGGGCTGGGGCTGTTGTCTGTTAGTTTTATGTGCTAGCCCCAGGCTAGTGGCCATGATGGCAGAGCATCATTTAAGGTTCAGATGGAGCGCATATCAAAAATGACGATAAAGGAAGAAACACATAGTTTTCGACATCTAAATTTTCTGCTGAAATGTTCACCTCCAGAGTGGGTGGGAAAATGTGTACACTAATCACAATGAATTATTTGTAAATGGAAGAGTGTGTCTGAGGGTTATTGTTCTCCTCCCTCAACACAACACACACACACACACACACACCAGCCCATCTATCACATGTTAACAAAGGTAAATTGCTCACTGTCTTTCTATTTCCAAAGAGGCAAATTTCAACATCCTATGCTGCACATACAAAACTTTTGCATAAAGTTCACAGAACACTTGTTTTTCTCATGTTTTTCCTCCTGTTTCCAACCTCCAGATTCAGGGCAGTATTTGCTCATGCTTTGCCTTCCGCCTGGGTTTCCCTTTTCAGCAAGTGTGCAGGGCAACTGCCTCCTCCACCTCCCACCCTCAGCTCTTCCTAGGTCCAGAGAGGAGTGATTTCCAGGAGTGTGGCCCCGCCTCTACCCATCAAAGCCCATTGCCCCAGAGTGTCATCATTCATTCACATACTGGTCTCTGAGGTTGAACCAGAAGCTCCTCCAGAGCAGCGTCTGGCATCTTCATCCCTGCATCTGTCACCCATTTCAGCAAGTCACAGGAAGGAGTGAATGTTCTATAGCTTCCATTAATGGAAGGCCTACTTTGTGCCAGGTACTATGATAAAATATTTATACTCAGATCATTTAACCTCCTGATGTGATGAAATGAAGGCTAAGAGAAACTAAGCTACCTGTCCAAATCCTTCCAGTCATTAGAGTAGGAACTTGAACTCAGGACTGAGCAACTGATGAGGCATTGAGCACACATTTCATGAATGAGCATCTGCTGTGTTCAGGATGAATCCTTGCAGTGTTCTCTGGGTCGAGCACAAATGTTTTAAAATATCTTCTTTGGAAATAGCAGACCTTGGGTGGAAAGGTGAGACAGGTCCCTTTAAAAAGTTAAAAACCAAGTCAAAGGCAGCAGTGAGGAAGAGGAGCAAGGACAGATTGGCAAGGACTCCTAATGAAGAGGCTTCTCTGCATTCATTTCCATACCTGGGAAAGAAGTGGGCTTGATATCCTTAGAGAAGGTAATAGGAGAAGCAGCACTGACCCTGAGACCCGGGAGGTGTGAATGACTCAGGCTGTTTGTCTCTGTTTATTGCCCACTTTTCTAAGCTCAAGGGCCCCAATTTCAAAAATCTATTTAGTCTATTTGCCACCTACATTTTTTTATCATAGCAACCAGTGCGCAATAGCACAGCTACCCCCATCCACACTCCACCCGGCCGCCCCAGCTGCTGCCTTCCTTGTCTGAAAGCCCCTTTCCCTCCCACCCTCTAGAGCTGCCCACATTCCTCCAAATCTATGTTCCCCTCCAGGAGGGGTTCCTGAACCTCAGGCTTGAGGACTCACCCTCCCCTTCTGCATTCACATTTGACACTATCGTGTGTGTGTGTGTGTGTGTGTGTGTGTGTGTGTGTGTGTGTGTGGTGTTCCTTCACTCTCAGAAGTGAAGGGGCTTTGATGCCTAAGCAATGCCTCAGCCTCAGGGCTGTTAGTCCTAGCCGGGGCTCAGGGCTCCTCTCCACCTGGTCCCTTTGAATGTTAGACAGTACTGACGACACAGAGTATTCCAAATGGAGAAGATAAAGCAGAGAGCAATCAGAAAGAATGTCTATGTATATGTGTCGGTAGATTGTCCAGAGAAAACTCAGAAAGAAAAAACTGTATCTCAAAGCCCCCAGAAATCTGTTTTGAGCTATTTCTCATTTAAAAAAAAAATACTCACTTATTTAGTTTCATACCTAATCTTGTGATTTTATTTTGATGTTTCCAAGCAGGTCCTCCTAGTCTGTATAAGCTATAGGGACCACACATCTTGGATCTGTTCCTATTACTTTGTATTACAACTGATTGGCTTTCTCTCCTCTGCGCAGTTGTGGGCTTTTGGACGTGGGTGTCTGACTTACCTGTGCATTTTCAGAGCTCAGTTAGACTTACTTCCCCCATGCCTGAGAAGACACCTCCCACATCTAAGGATGAGGCCACCTGCTCCCTCCCAGGTTGGAATTTTTTTTTAACCTGAAGTCATCTCTTGCAGAATGCTTGAGAGCAAAGCTCTAGGTGGTCTCACCTGGACTGTCTAGGTGCAAAGGAGGTGGTTAACCAGGGTAGCCAGTTCACTGGTAGAAATATTACAGATCTTCCATCTCTTTAACAGGTTGCTCCTACTATTTCCACCTCCCTGCACTGCTCTCCAGCAGCCAGATGGGCTGTGCACCTGATGGACCAACATCCCTGACCTGCAGAGGGCCAGACAGCCTTCTTCATGACTCAACCAAATGAAGCACCTCATAGCTATTTAACCACTTGCCTCTGGACACACATGCAGCAGCCCCCTTCTGGAATCCTTTATTGCTCCTGGATCTGGCACAGTGAGCATGCCACAACTCGGTTTTTGAATCTTTGCATTCAGTCCTTTCTAATGCAAAACTTCAGGTTATGCATTCCAAAGGAGGCTCCTTCCATATGTTACTTTGAACTAAGAAACTTAAAAAAAAAAAAAAAAAAAAAACAGCAAAGGCAAAGGAGATGCTTTCTCTGAGCTCCTCTTATCTGCCTGCAGACAGAGCCTCCAAATGGAACTGAACTATCATCAAGGCCCTGCCTTGGACCTTCATCAACCAGGGAAGGTTAACTCATCATGTCGCAGGAGAGACTGGAACACCACCTAAGATGAGCTTTGTCACAAGCGATCCTCTGTTCTCCTAAGGTCTCGTCATCTTTGCCCCAAGTTACTGACTCTCCCTAAACTGCCTATATCACCCTCCTTGCTACCCTGTGAGGAGGAGCGATAAGCTCCCCAATCTCATTCCACAGTAAATCAACTTGTCAGATTTCACATGGACAAGAACTGGGGAGTTCTGGATTCAAACCGGAACCTGTTATTTCTCTGCAGTCAAGGGAGATAAGCCTGTCCTTACCACAATGATGCCTGGGAAGGGGCCATGACCCAAAAGTGGCGCTGGGAGGGGCAACAGCACGAGGAACCTCAAAGTGGACCCTGCCTGGGAGGTGACCCCCAGACCCCAGATTGATTTAACAAAGCCTGTTCCCAGATTGTACCGGGCTTTGAACCACAGAGATATTTTCATTAACCTCTTCATATATCTGGGTTGAATTATATAAAATTGATGTACGTAAAGGTAATTTTTTTTTTTTTACAATTGAGGGCTGTCAATTTCATATGATTTACTTAAAGACAAGCTGGGACCTAAGGGGGAAGAGTCGGCTGGTTCTCAGTATGTCCCTTTCCCTCCACTGATCTGCTTTTTTCTCTTTTCCCTACCTCTTAGAATGACAAATGAATACAGACCCAACATCAGTCAGAATTTCCACAGGAAGTAGAGGGAAGGACAGAGGGGGAGGAAGAAAGGAAAAGAGGAGTCATTTTAGAAAAGGAGAGCAAGAAAAAGAGACGGTGCTCCTTTGCATTTCCAACGATTCCCTGATACAGTTCAACCTTCCTCAAAGGCCTACCTCCTCTAGGAAGGTGCCTCCGACAGTCCAGATCAGGAGGGACCCCTTTCTCTGAGCTCCTGCGGGTTCAGGAGAGCCTCCCTCAGCATCCTGTCAGTGTGCTGTGTCACAGAGGCTTCTGTGGGCACAGACCTTCTGTACCTACCTGGATCATGAACACAGGGTAGACCACAGATCCTTTGTTTTGGACAGGTGATACGAATCCCAGAAAGAAAAAGAACTGAAACTCAGAATGGTTGGTTCCAGCTCTTCCACCCAATATTCTCTGAGCCTGGCAGACCCCTTGGTAGTCAAAGGGCTCTCGTTTAGGGGCAGTGGAAGGGAAAAGGTTTGTAATTCTCAAGCACCAAAGGTAATTCTTGCCTTTCCTTCCTATAGTTCCCATAATTCTCAGAAGTGTTCTCTGAGTGTAGGCCAACTTCTTGATAGAAGTTTGTTTGTTTGTTTGTTTATTTATTGCTGACATCCTCAGAGAGACATTGGTTTAATCTGTATTTCCCTTCTGAGCATCCTCACCTTTTGAGTTTGTGTAGGTTGCATTGTTTTGGAAAGCCCAAGGCCTTCTGCTAAGACCCAGTAAGAGACAGAAATGGAGACTGTTGAAGAACTGAAATCAACAAGGAGAGAAGAGTCAAGTCAGGACAGCGGCTGGAGTGACAAAACACAATGTCAGCCATGATTTCCACTAGAAGGAGAAAGGACAGAAGGAGATGAAGAAAGGGAAGGAGGAGGCTTTTAAGGAGGGAGGGGAGAGGTGGTAGCTCTCTGGAGTGGAGTGAGAGATTCTGGATTCCCTCACTGTCTCCACCAGGACCTGGAGAGTCAGGAGGTGGGGACCCAGGGCTGGGGCATAGAGGGGCGGCACGAGGACTCCAACAGCACTGCTTCTTGTTCCCAGAAAGGGAGACACTGCGCCCTGCCAGAGCAGGGAGTCAGAAACACATGAGCTTCTGCTACAGGGACATCCACACCAGGACCACTTACTTTTTCCACATACTGGAGAGTCACAGTGCTTTCCAGAAACAGTGTGGGCTGATCAAGAGGCAGTGTCACCTATGGACAATGGGCTCCTTGAGGACTGGGCATGGGAGCAACAGAAAAAGTTCCTGTTGTCACCATTGATGGCAGCCACACAGGCAGCCAATAAGCAGCATTGTAGTTTTGTTGTCCCACTTTTAAAAATTACTATTATTTTTTTGTTTTTTAGAACTGAGAGTGAATCTAGGGGCACTTAATCACGGAGATACATCCTGAGCCTTTTTAAAATTTTTTATTTAGAGACAGGACTTTGCTCAGTTACTTAGGTCCTCACTAAGTTGCTGAGACTGGTATTGAACTTGCAATCCTCCTGCCTCTGCCTCCCAGATTGCTGGGATTATGGGTGTGCAACAACATTCCCAGCTGTTGCTACACTTTTTCAAAGTTTTTCTGGCAATGTGGTTGGTGAAGCGGAGCAGTTCAGGACTTGGTTCTATTTTGTTTCATTTGCTTTGCTCCCATCAGGCAACTACATGTGAAGATAACTTTGTATTGCAATGGATCCAGAATTGAGAACATGGGGTTCTGCTGTGGTTTGAACATGTCATCCTCAAATTCATAGTTGGAAACTGAATCTCCAGATTCATATGTCAATGGTGTTTGGAGGTGGGGCTTTGGGAGTTAGTCAAAATTAGCTGAAATAATGAGGGGGGGCCTTTGTGATCAGGCTAGGGGCCTCATAAGCAGGAAAAGAGACTTGAACTTACAAGCTGCTACCCTTCCACCATGTTTTGATGCTTCAAGAAGGACTTCACCAGATGCCACACCTTGATATTGAACTTCCCAGCCTCCAGAACTGTCGAGAATAATTTATTTTCCTTATAAGTAACCAGTCTTATTAACCAATTTGCAATGTGTTATAGCAACACAAAGCAGACTAAACCCACTCTTAAACTCTGTGTTTAACCAGAAAATAGACTTTGAGGCCAAATGGGCTTTGCTATTTAATCTCTGCAAACATTAGTTTTTCATCTATAAACCTGGGGTTAGGTGAATGGGGATATCTCTTATTTCACTGGCTTATTTGAGTAAAAGATTAAATAAGAAAAACTATGTGACGCAGAGGGCCTGGGACATAGAAAGTTATCCATGAAGGTTAGTTACCATTCAATGTTGTATACTTAAAATGTTTTACTTTGGAATTTATACAAAACTTGCCGAGAAAGTTTATGTATAATATCCACTCAGCTTTCCCTAATGGGAATATGTAACCATGGTACATTTGTTAAAACAGGGCAATTAACATTAGTAGAATACTAAACTTAAAAGACTTTAGTAAAATTTCATCATTTTTCTTGATTGCCGCAGTCTGGCTGGGCACAAAATCACGAGCCACTCACAGCCTTGTAGATTCAAATAGCAATTCTTTATTCCCGATCTCACACCGGCCTTCTACAAACACGTTCTGGGGAAATCCACGTTCTCTGCCCAAATCCACACCTCCACTGGACTTCTGTCTCCCAAAAATTAACTGTCTGAATCCCATGAGAACTCAAGAGGAACTCAGGCAGCAGGATACGCCCTATTCCCAGCAGGAATAATCTTAAAACTGGAACCACCCTAAACCCGGATTGTCCTAAACCGGGAATGCCCTAAACTCGGATCCGCCCTGGTCCTTGAGCAAGGTCACTTTACATGCAATGTCACTGCAAAATGTCCTATTTCCACGAGTCCTTCCACTAAGCAACATGGGGTATGCTGGCAAGGAAATTGTCATACCTACTTGGCCAATGGCTCCCAGCACTTGATGTCTTTTTATGTTTGTTTGTTTTAGGGTTTCATACCACTGAGTTATTATTATTATTATTATTATTATTATTGTTGTTGTTGTTGTTAAATATAACTGTGTGACCTTGAAAAAGTTACTTTACTTATCTAGGTCCTAGTTTCTCATCTGTCCTAGGAAATCTGGAACCAAACCAAAGGGTTTAAAGTTTTCTGACTTTGTGGCATAAGTGTCCTATATTGTATAAGAAATTAAGACTCCTACAGCTCTGGCATGCTCAAGTGACAAATTGGTAGACTAAATCAGAGAAATGTAGTATAAAAAGAAGATCCAATGCAATCTATCCGCAATTTAGTCAACCTCTGATTGGTGTCCCACGTTTCATTGATGCTGAGATGCCCTTTTCCCATTTCAGCATCTCTGAAATTGACATCTGCTTCACAGCTACCTTTGTCTCTCAGCACACTTGGCAGCATTTTCCTTTGGTGGTAATAATTAATCCTATGTCCTGCAGTCCCAGGACTCAGGCTTGCCAAGTGTGGTGGTGCCAGTGTATTTGCTATCTCCATGGGGCACAGGCAGGCAGCACGCCCTGCTCTCGCTCCTTTGGAGGTCACATTTCTGATTACAAATATGGAAAGAGAAGTTGGTAGAAAAAGCCATCAAGAAGTAGAGCCCTGTATTGCCACCTGTTCATTTCAGTAGTCAGTCGATGTCCCTTTCAGACTGCACCTGACTATTCAGTGTGACCTTGGACAGTCTATTAGGCGTAGCTCCCAGCTATACTGAGAAGAGATAACTAAAAGCAAAAGTCTGACCCTGAGTCATGAAGAAAAGGACATATGAGTTTTGTACTCTTTGTTTAAAATCATAGAGAAGCATGTTTTGTGTTTTTGAAAAACCATTCTTAAAATTGGCATTTCCAAAAGAGGTTTGCCAATAACCTGGGCTTCTCATCATGGTGGTGTGGGGATTGCCTACTTCAGAACTCCTGAGCAGGTGTGGGATCTAGTCTCTTCTTTCAAGGAATATTTTGCTCATTTTTTTTCAATTAAATAATAGAGGACACCCGCTTCCTCTCTGAATCCTTCCCTGTTTCCCAGTAGACTCTGAAGAATTGATCACTTCCACCTCTGGGAGGAAGATACATGTGTGTGTGTGTGTCTCTTATATGGACTGTGCTGAGTGCTGTTCTCGGTGCCGACACACAGAGATAGACCCACATCATTCTTTATAACGACTCTTTATGTGTTGTCACCTCCCAAACCTACAAATGAGGCAACTGAGGCCCAGCAAGTTTGGTGACTCCCTTGAATGTCATAGCCTTAGTAAGTGCACTGCTGGGACTTGGCTGCTTCGCCTCCTGGCTGCTTGAGTGCATCTCTGTTTCAGCACAAGGACCTTCAGATCACCAGCTGGTGAACGTGAGCTTTCCAGGTGGGCCGCTGCCTCCTTGCTCTGCACTACTGGGATTTGCCCAGTGGGCAGAAGAGAGCCGAGCACAGTCAGCAGCCTGGGCCCTAGGGCTAGCTCATTCAGGGGCAATCAGGGGTCTTGCTGGTCATCAATCACCCTCTTCACATCTGGGAAATTTAGAAGACATGCTGCATCCTTCCCAGACCAGCGCTATTGCCAGGGTGAACGCAGAAAACCTTTGAAGGGAACAAAGTATGTCACAGATATAAGGCATTTTAATAATTAGCAAAGCTGTAACTACATAAAAAAGGCTGCATTTCAACATCAAAAACTAAACCACAGTGCACACACCAATTAAAATCTGTGTGCCAATTTATACATGGGATGCAAATCTCTTTCCCCTCAATCCATTATACTGCCCCTAGAATAACCTCCCTTTTAAGGCAAAACTTGTAACAAACTCCTCTTTGCCTCCTTGAGTCATTGCTAACAAGGAAAAATAATGCAATTAATATTTAATGAGAACCTACTTTGTATCTGACAACATGTTGCTGCCTTGGCTCTAATCATAAGATATAATTATAGATTGCTATAATTTCAGCCAAGCTACTTTACTTTGATGAGCCTCAGTTTTCCCATCCATAAATTGAAGATAACAATAATATCTGCAGACCCACTGTGTGTAGGTGTGTGAGTTGTAATCTGCACAAGTGTATGAGGACTAAGGGAGTGCCGGCCCAGCATAGAAGGAGAGATTTGTATACATATTACCATTTTCCCAGAAGATAGGTTTTGTTCTAACCTAAATAATATTTTATAACAGTTTTCCAATATAAGGGGAAAGGGAACCTTTTGCTGCTTTTTACACAGGTTCTACATGGGCCAGAAACAACTTCCAGTTCCTAACTCATCAAGGTGTTCTGAGAACTGATTAAGTAAATGTACAGACTTCTCAGAATAATGCTACAGCAAACAGAAGAGGAGCCCCAAAGTGGCAGTAATTGTACTTTATTTGCATTTTGTGGAACAATCTCTTTTATTCTATTCCTCATCACAACCTTCCCAACCTTAAATCAAAATACTATTTTTCAGTAGCTTTATCGAGATAGAATTGATACACTAAAAATAGCACATATTTAATTTGTATAGTTTGATGAGTCTGGACCTGTGTATCCCATGAAACCATCTCCACAATTAAGGTGCTACACACACTCATCACCTCTAAGAGTTTCCCATGTCCCTTCATTTTTTTGTGAGTGTATGAGTGTTTTGTGTAAGGAAATGCTATTTTTTGATCCTTGTTTTCCAAGTTCAAAAACAGAGCTGAAGAGGTTAAATAATACTTTACCAGGCCTCTAGACAGTGAGTAACTAGGTTTGAGATCCAAATAGAGGCCTGGCAGCTTGAGGCTGAGCATTCACCACTGCACTGTGCTGTCATCAAAGCAGATTCCACTTCTTCATCCACCTGAGCTAAATCTGTAGGCATCACAGAAAGAGTGCAGCCAAACTCACCCTCTATGCTTCCTGGCTTAGGTTTCATTTAACCTCCTGCCATACTGACTCAGCCGCTGGGGGTTCCTCTACCAGTTTTTTGGGACCTGCTCTTTAAATCACCAAGACTTTGTGTATAACATGTGTGTTGGCTAATTTATGTGTCAGTGTGGCTGAGTCAAACTCTAATCTCTGTATTTCTGTGAAGCTGTTTTTTAGATTTGAGTAGTGTTTGCAATCAATAGACTTTCAAGTAAGCAGATTATCCTTATAATGTGGGCCTCATCCAATAAGTCAAAAACCTTAAGATAAAAAAATTGAAATTTCCCGAGGAACAAGGGTTTCTGCTTCTATTCCGCAATATAAAAATTCTATCTGATTCCCCACCTGTAGACTCCACGCTGCAATATCAGCCCTTAACTACCTCTCCATCCAGCTGGCCTGCTCTATAGATTAGATTTCAGACTTGCCGGCCTTCACATTTATGTAAGCCAATTCTTTAAAAATCTTCCTCTTTCTCCTATTGGTTTTGTTTCTCCAGAGAACCAGGGATAATACATCCTGGTACATAGGAACCTCAAGAGTATGCTTTTATTTTCACCTAGATTGTACTAGTGATGACAGAAAAGCCACATGCATTAGTCAGATAGGCTGGCTATGCAGTGGTAACAAATAAGTCTCCAAGTCTCAGTGGCTTAGCACCATACAAACTTATTTCTCCCTCATATCATATTCCATCACAGGGGACACAATCTCAGGCTACAGGGTCTAGACAGATGAAGTGATTGAATCTGTGGGGACTGTAGCAACTTGGAGAACAAATACTTTATTCTACATTAGGCAGCTGTTGTTACCTTATGGAAAAAGAATCTCCGGCATCCACATTTCCCAACCTTTCAGCAAATAAGAGATGTTGAAATTTTCAAATGTAAAATGCCTAACTCTGATATTTTAATAACACATTCTAATTAACAAAAAGTCAAATCTTATATAAGCTAAACAAAGTCTGTCTGCTTATTGCAATAAGCCTAGGGGTCTCTAGCTGGCAACTTCTGTTTGAAAGTGACTACCAGCAACTTTTATTCTTGTTATCTTGAGCTCAGGCTCAGAATGATCAAAACCATAGCTCCAAGAAGAGGCAGTGGAGTCCTATTTATGAACCACAAAAGCCTTCATCTGTCAGTACCACATGGAAAACCAAGAAACTCTAATGAGAACACAAAACCAGCCCAAACAGTTACTCAGCAGAAGCACACACACACCACAAGTGGACAGACAACAATCAGTGATCCTTCAAAAGATCACTTTATTGCTAGTATAGATTGGAGCCCACCTCTGTTTAAAAGTCCTTGCCAAAGGGTCAGTTAAATTGAGGGTCAGTCACCAATACAATACTTGCCATTTGTTTTAATGACATGATCTTAATTATCTTCAGAGAAGGATTATAGGATTCCAGAAAGACAAGCCATGGGAATGCACTCCTGGGCGGGGAAGGAGGGAGTGAGAGCAGGGGAGTGTTATGGAGGAATAATGAAGTGAGCATGTTTTATCTGGTGGCCAGAATCATCCTGAAATCTTCACAATTTCTCTGGAAAATAGACCTTATTATTTAGGCCAAGCAGCAGAAAGCAATCCAAATGTTTTCAACAGAGGAAATGCACTTCGTAGAATGGGTAAGGCAAGGAATGAGGGAGTCTGATAAACCCAGTGAGAATGAAGGAACCCCCAAATGAGCCACTTAGCAAAATCAAGAAAACACCACCACCCTGGAGTGGGAGGAGGAAGGGACAAGGCTGTTCTCCCCATTAGCAGGTAAGCTCCAGGAGTGGGAAGATCTCATCTGCTTGCTTCCTGCCTTATGGCTCATAATCAGGGTGGTGGGCGTGGCCAGGCTAGTGCAGGGTGACAAAACAATACAGACTACTGACTTGAAGAACACATGGTGATTTCACACAGTCTAGAAGGTCACAATCAGGGTGCTTCATAGCTGCTTTCTTTTGGGGCCTCTTCCTGGCTTACAGAGATCTGCCTCTTTACTGTGTTCTCACGTGGCTTTTCCTCATAGTGTAGGTAGAGAGAGGAAGAGATGGCTAATATTTCCTTCATTTCTTTTAAGGACACCAGTTCTATAGGATTAATGTTCTCTGTTAGTCAGCTTAGTGTTGCTATGAACAAAACACCTGAGAAGAACAATTAAGAGGAGGGAAAGTTTATTTTGGCTTTTGATTTCAAAGATTTAGTCCATGATGGACAGACTCATTGTTCTGGCCCAAGATGAGGCAGAACATCATGGTGGAAGGGTATGGTGGAATGATGTGGGGGAGAAACACTGCTCCATTCATGGCTTTCCAGGAAGCAGAAAGAGGGAAGAGGGATGATGAAGCCACAGGGAAGATGCATTTTTCCAGGGCATGCCCCCTGGGACCTACCTCCTCCAGCCCTTCCTCACCTGCCTGTGGTTACCTCCCAGTCCATGCAAGCTCAGGTGAACTGATTAAGTCACAGCTCTCATAACCAGTCCTTCTCCCTCCAAACATCCCTGCATTGGAGATATTTCCTATCCAAACTATAACAGGTCCCACTCTATGACCTCCATGGCACATATAAGCCCTGTCTCCTAATACAGTCACACTGAGGAGTTGGATCTTCAACACAGAAATTTGGAGAGAACACAATTCACTCCATCACATGGGTACATACCAGATTCTCAACACTTTGGGTATTGAATTACATTTCTTCTATTCTGCTCCATGCTGTCCTTCTGCACTGGCTTTAAGGACTTTGCTATCATGCAAAAAATTGATGAGGGTCTCTATTCCACTTTACAGTGAGAGGCAATTATTACAAAACCAAGGGAACTGCATTCCAGGTGTCCTTTCACTAACCTCTCTAAGTTTCTGTGGTCTTGGAAGAAGGAGCAAGGTATGTCTTGCTGGAGTATAAGTTGAGACAAAGTCCAACTTACTATCAGAAATGTGTAGTGTCACCAGATATATTTTGAGTGTAAGGGACATGACAGTTCTACCCAACTCATATACATACTGTTAAGTAGAAGGGATATTTGGGGGCTTTGTGTTCAGCAACAGGGAATGTGTATCCGAGAGTAAGTTTGTTCTTATGAGTCAAAGTGGAAAAATAAATCCGCTTGAATCAAATATATGAAATATGATATGTCAAGAGCTTTGTAATGTTTTGAACAACTAATAAAAAAAAGTGGAAAAATAAACATTGATGTGGCTGTGTCCCTGTGGTTTGCTGTTTTTAAATCCTTTGGGTATAGACCAAAGAGAAGGGTAGCTGGGTCAAATGGTGGATCCATTCCCAATTTTCCAAGAAATCTCCATAGTGCTTTCCATATTGGCTACAACAATTTGCAGTCCCACTAGCAGCGTATGAGTGTGCCTTTTTCCCCACATCCTCGCCAACACTTATTGTTGTTTATATTCTTGATAGCTGCCATTCTGACTCTCATGCTTATCTAGGAGGCAGAATCCATCTGCCAGAAATAACGTTACTTGAAGTGTGTTCCACAAAGGCCCTTAATTTAAAATGAAAGAAAAAGTGGAAAAATACACACGTTGAGAATATGTAATACAAACTTACTCTTTCGTAAGTTCAAAAATTAAAATCTATGTGTTGTTGAGCATATATGTAGGAGTACAGATGCCGACAGTGTGTTTCTGTGTGTGTGGGTAGGCCATGCAGGAGGGTGGGGCTGAGTATGTGCACACCTGTGCAGGGGAGGTGTGTGCAGGTGGAGGGACAGGGGTGGGGGGGGGAGGTGTGTGTGGTAGGAGGAATGGCAAAGGTCTCCTGGGGAAGCTAATGTTACAGCTTAAAGTGAAAGGATAAATAAGAGTTAGCCAGACACCGTGGCGATAGTGATGGGAAAGATCTCACCAAAGAGAGCTGCATTCAAAGGCCCAGAACAGACTGATAAGAGTGTCCTATTGACTAGGTTTTAGAGAGCTAGAAAGATGAAGGGCTCAGCCTCAGAGAAGAAAATTGTCAGGGGTTAGAAGACTCTGTGTGCCTCACTGCAAGAAACTCAGACTTTGCCCAAAAGAAGGGGGGATCAAGGACAAGTCACAGATTAAGCAGAGTCTGATCAGCGGGTTTAGGGTTACACACAGAGACATTGTAGACCTGTGTCAAGTTACAAGCAAAGGTTTGCCCTGGGGTAAAAGTAGCTCTCGTCATTCCTTGGTCATCCAGAATGCTTGTCCCCAAGCAGGAGGGTCCAGGTGGAGGGGAGACCAGCAGGCTGCTACTGTACCTTACCAGCTAGAGGGTGTCTTTTGAGCTGCTAAGGCCCAGAATCCCTGCCCGTGGCTGTCCGTCACAGGGCCTGCAGGTTCTGTTCTCGTGGCTTCTCTCCATCAGCAACCTGTACTCCAAGCCTGGTGACCATGAAGGGAGGGGAAAGAGAGCCCAGGACATGGTGCCATTACAACCATTCATTTGTTTTTTTGTTAGCAGCAGATCAATCAATGATGAGGAGGCAGAATGAGATCAGGGAAGGGAGAGGAAGTGGGGAGGGGAAGAGAGATGGGAAGGACAAAGGAGGTAGCAGGGAGAGGAAGAGAGAGCCATGGGGGCTCAGAGGGAGAGGGAGCAGGAGGGTGGGCTGAGTGACAGAAACTAAGTGTGCACACACACATCCAGGCATTCTTTTGAGAGCTGGGAGGGAGGCCGACCTAGGAGGGAAAATCTATCTGTGAGAAATAATGTTACTTGAAGTGTGCCCACAAAGGCCCTTTGGGGCATTTGCTGAGAAATTCAGAACGAGGCACTTGTTTGAAGGGGTTGAGTGTCCCTCCGTCACCTCACCAAATTTCCCATCATCTTGTCCTGAATTAGAACCCTAAGACACCACCCGCCCCCATTTAAGAGCAGCCTGATTTCACAGCCCCGGGCCCGCAATGCGGCTGCTCTGACATTTTTTCATGGGTTTTCCATCTGCTCCAACCATCGCAAATCCAATTTCATATTTGGCATAAAGTAAATCAGTTTCGAGAAATATCTTGTCATCATCCAAATCAAAACGCCACATTTAAAATGCTCAATGCCAGCTACAAATTGTCAGAAGGGGTTGCAGAAAGAGGAAGAAACTTCCTTCTAGACAGGAGAGGTGAAAAACACATATTTGAATGCAGCATAGTCGCTCATTGGTGTCTAAATCACTCGAAGGAAGCTGGAAAGAAAACATTCTAAAGCTTGGCTAATCTGTTCTGCCCATAACCCTCTTTCCCTCCAGCCTGCCTCCCCCTCTTCTATTCCAGAACCTTCTAATGGCAAGGACAACTTCTGAGAGCAAGCAAGTTATTTCTTAGGAGTACCTCAAAAAGTCGACCAGATTTGCCCATCTTCTTCTGGTATGTTCCAGCAGGTCCCTGGTATCCATCTGGTGGGACCTAATGGCCTCCTTGCAGTCCTCGTGCTCTCAGGAGTCTCTTCAGCACTATGTGGAGGTGGCCTGACCCCTCATCAAAGGGGGCCCAGAACTTATTGCTTCCAGCTGACTGTTGGAGTACTATGTATTAATCAAATTTTTAAAATGTGTGTTTAAGGAGATGGTGATGTTAACTCTCTTCATTGGTCATTATGCACTATTTACATGCCTCAAACCCACATCCAATAAAGTCATTTAATTAAAATAGAAGATAAGAATAAAAACCCAAACCAGGAGACAATAGAGAAAAAGAAAAAATAAGACAACCTAGAAGTGTGGACTGGTGGTCAACACATGATCTCTTAACACAGACTTAGCCCTGAAGCTAGGCTCTTCAATGCCCTTAGTTTCATTTATGAATTCTTTAAAGCCTATGTGTGTAGTTACCTGGGAGAGACTCTGCATTAGGAAGTTGCCAAATAAAAATGGTCATTTCCTAATCAGGGGAGTAGCACCCAACAGAAGAGGGACAGAAGAGGTACACATAACTACCCTACGAGAGGGCAGTGACAGGCTCCGACAGCCATGAGCCCTGGGAACATGAGCTTAAGGGAATAATTCTATAAACCAGGCCTGCTGTGTCGACCTCCATATGCTTTCTTTTAAGAAGCAATTTACCTGCCGTCCTGCCTGCCTGGCTAGAGTCAATAGGATATGTTACATTCCTCAGCAAGCAACCTGTTATCTGCAGGAGAAATGCAGACCTAAAGGCTCCACCCTGACAAGCTACCCGAAGGGGATGGACTTTGTGATCCCCACACAGACTGGATTCTAGAAGTCAGGGAGATAAGGCTGATTCCCTCTGACCATGAAATCTGTAAGAACAGGTTCCAATTAGAACTGGTCTGCATGGGCTGAACCGGCTCAGAGTTGCCTTGGAAGTCTATCAGGTGCAGTGGGGCCTGACAGTCTGTGCCATCAGGCTGTCAGTCAAAAAGGCAAGAGGAGGGGTGGGGCTCTCTGGAAACTTCCCTGGGACTCCCCACAAAATTGGAGGGAAGGAGGGGTATGCTGTCCTTCTCCTCTCTGAGAGGACCCACTCTCTCCCTGGAGAGTGTCCCCTCCCCCCCTTTTTGAATTTCTTTCTAATAAACTCATGCCTGTTGCTTTGTGCTACAAGTCTCAAATCTCTCTGGAGTGATTCCAAGAACTGGCAAGAGAACTGAAGTGACTTCCTCAGCTCTGCGAGGATCCCTTGCCCTAGGGAAAAAGACAGATGTAGTCCCTCTTATCCATGGGAGACACATTGCAAGACTTTGGTGGATGCCTGAGACAGATGTTGAGCACTGTCTTTTCCTATACATTCATACCTGGGATGAAGTTTGATTTACATATTAAGCACAGTAACAAAAAATAGTAAAATAAAACAATGATAACGATATTCTCTGATATAAGTTGTGCGAATGTGATCTCTCTTTCTCTCTTAAAATATCTTATTGAACTTTAAATCTTAGCAACCTGAGCATATGATTTTTTTTTCTTCTGGATATTTCACTTAAAGGAAGCACTTTGTGGTTTTCTGGTGTATTATCCAAATTGCCAGCATCACTATGCTTCTGCTTTGGGCCCAATGTTAAGTTTAAAAAGTTCACTTGAATACAAGCCCTGAAATACTCTGAAAGTCGATCTGATATCAGATATAACTAGTAAACTGACCACTGGCAAGTAGCATATATATATAGTGTGGATATGCTAAACAGCAAAATTATTCATGTTCCCGGCAGGACAGAGTGGAACAGTATGAGATTTCATCATGCTACGTAAAATGGCAAACAATTTAAAGCTTGTGAATTGTTTATCTATGGACTTTTCCACTTAACATTTTCAGACTGCAGTTAACCCCAGGTCACCAAACCTGTGGATGATATCAGAGGATCACTTAAGATGATGAACGGCACCAATGCCTTTGGATCTCTTCTCTCTGAACCACTCGGTGGATCCACTAAAGCTCTAAGATATTTGAGGCCATATTTTCAAAGACTCCAGACTGTTTGGCACTTGGCAGGCATCTTTGAAATACCTTAACCTGGGTAGCTCATAAACAACAGAAACTTATTTCTCAGGGTTCTGCAAGCTGGGAAATCTAAGATGAAGGAGCTGACAGACTCGTTGTCTGGTGAGGACTCCACTTTCTAGTTTATAGCTGATCTCACTGTGTCTTCACCTGGTGGAGGTGCAAGGGGGCTCTCTGGGGTCTCCGTAGGACACCAATCCCACTGAGAGAGGCTCCACCCTCATGAACTAATCACCTCTCAAAAGTCCGAACTCCTAATACCATCCATTGGAAATTAGGTTTCACCATGTGAATTTGAAGGGACAAAAACACTCAGACCATAACAGTGGGTACTCAGTGAATATCTGCTGAAAGAGTAAAGGAGTGAATGTATGAAGTGTCCATCCTCATTTGCCAGCTCCCTCAGCTCGCTCAGAAAACTAAGTTTCTTACCCCCTGCTGCCCTCTATTATATCCTTCACCCACCTTGATTTTGATAAAACAATCTCTTAGAATCTTTTTCCCTCTCTGCACCATGTGCTCCTTAAATGTAGAAATTTTATCTTCAGTTTTTTGCTCTGAGCACCTGGTACCATGTACTGCTAGATGTTCAATATATATTAGATAACATAGGAATGAATGAATGGATGGATGAATGAAAACTCAGCATAGTGGATCTGAGGGATAAGGGATTATATCACAGAGAATTGGAGGTTTTATGTTAGGAATTAAAGTAGATAGTCTTCTTGAGTATTGTTAACGAAGGACACCAAAGTCTTCTCCTGTTCAGAAGACTTTCCCCACCCAAGACTTGCAAAAGAAGACTGTTTGCACAGATCCTCCCAGGTGGCAGAAGCAGATTCTTGCTCTGTTCCTATTGGCAACCTCCATGACCTTGGTTTTACTGATAGAGTTCTTCAGCAGCAGCAGCATTCTGGGGCAAAGGGTGGTCACTTCTCATGAAGGGACCAAAATGGTAGATCCTGGGTTTCATTTATGGCTTCATTAACTGCCTCAATCAAAAAGCTCACTGAGTGTTAGCAGAATGCTAGTCATCATAATAAGTGCTTGGAATATAGATGTAATCAAAAAGAATTGGTCCTTGTCTCCTTGGAGAAACCTAGGAGGAAATTTGCAAATCTTAGTACAGGAATCACTTGAAAAGTTTGTTAACATAACAATACCAACGACACAGCTACCAAAAAAAGAAACAAAGAAAGAAAGAAAAGAATAAGAAAAAGAAATTCTGACCAAATAAATTCTGGGCTGGGTACAGGCACCTGCATTTCTAACAAGCTTTCCTGCTGATTCTGATTGGGTGATCCAGGACCACATACTTAAAAACACCAAGGTAGAGGCAGCATCCGTGGCAAAATGGAAGTGGGGGGAAGAGGAAGGCAAGGGAAAGTGTAGTCCAAAGAAAACCTAAAAAGGTTAGGCTGAATATTTCTGCAGTTATTTATTTTAACCTTCCACATAGAGGTGAGGTCTTAAAATGGGGCCACAGTGGTGATGGAGTGAGGAGCATGTCTCCAGCCTTCCAGACATGCCTTTCTGCTTTCACTGTGTCTTCTTAAGTCTCCCACCACTAAGAGAGTCTGCTGGCAAGTGACTGGACCACATACCTTTCTATGGAGTGCTCAGCAAGTCACAGGACTAGAAGTCAACAGCCTCACGAAATGCAACTTGAGGGATACCAATAAAAAAATTTTAAATCTCTAAAAGTCTCATAGCCAGCAGAGCATTCTGAAATCTCCTCATCTGATTCGATTTTCACAAGTCCCATCCATGAAGTATTGCTTTAAAGGTGAAGAGATATTACTTGAGACCATGACGGGGGTGGAGTGGGGGCAGTAGGTGATAGAGCTGGGTGGCAAACACTGGTCTCCTCAGTTCAAATCCTGTGCTCCTTTTGAAGGGGCAAAAGATGACAAATCAGGGTACCTGCCAATCATCACCAAGCCCAGCCCCTGTGAGTTATCCCCAGACCACCCTTTGGGAAGTGTGTATTCACTGCCCATTGGGAGGCGCCAGAGAGCAAAGAAACACTTGGGAAAGACGCTGGTGGCGGGGAGGTCTGCCTGGGTCAGGTCCTTCAGTGGACATTGTTCGCTGTCATGCTGAAAAACAAAAGCTTGGGATCCAGAAATGCCAGAGATTCTGTCCTCCCAGCAAGTACTATGGAGTGCCTGTTGAGTCTAGAGTGTTAAGAGAGGGGGAGGGGGTTGATTGTTACTTTGCTGAATTCATTTTGTGACTCTACTTTGTGTACAACCAGAGAGATGAAAAGCTGTGCTCAGTATGTGTAATATGAACTGTAATGCATTCTGCTGTCATATATAACAAATTAGAATAAAAAAAATTAAAAAAAAAAGAGGGGAAGGGAAGGGGAAGGGGAAAGAGAAGGGAGAAGAGGAGAAGGAGAGGAGGAGGAGGGGAAGGTGAGAAAAGTCTCAAGTCTCGGTGGTTGGCAAAATCCCCTGGGTTTTGCAAAAATGGAATTTCTTCACTCTCACCTCCCTCTTTCTTCCTCTTTCCTCCTCCCAATCTCTCTTTCTCTCCCTGCTCCTTCTTTTTCTCCTCTCCCAGAGGAGAAAGCCTCATGGGGGGGGCTGCCTTCGAAAGCCCCATTTCCTGACCCACCAGCGACAGCCCAGCAGTTATCAACTCTTTCCCACAGAGTCTAAAAGGACGTCAGGAGAGCTGCTGCTTCTGTCTTGCTAATGTCATGACTTACTTGTGGTTCCTTCCTGGACCTATGAACAAAAGCAATATCAGAGACAAGCTGACTGTGGCTCTACTCTTGGGTTTCCATTCTGAACTGATTTCTTTCTTCTGGACCCATAATCCTTCTACCTAATCAGCATGTGAATTTTCCTCCAAACCATCATTAGGTTTCCTAAAATGTCATTTCCAAAATACTTTAATTTTTTTTTTTTTCTTTTCAGAAAATTGAGTGGAATTTATTCATCTCAGATCTGGCTCTTCTCCTAGAGCTGTTTTGTTAAAGAGTAACAATAGGATTTTGTCATCTATCTCTGTGGTTTACCTGTGTCTTAGTCATTTTCTGTTGTTGTAACAAAACACTGGAGGTGTATTTCATGCACAGCTTTGAAGGCTAAAAATCCAAGATCAGGCAGCCCCATTTTTTCAGCCTTTGATGAGGACCTTCTAGCTATGTCTCAGCATGATGGTTGGCATCACACAGCAGAAGAGCATATGAGAGAGACCACCTGGTGAGTGGAAGCAGGAGAGCAGGGAGAGGCAGGCTCATCTTGAGTAGCAAGAGTTACATGACAGCTAACCTAGTTCCATGAGTACTAACGCAATCCCATGAGATATGTATCAATAAATGTCTTCCATCATGGTGCTCCATGTCTAATAATCTCTTCCAGGCCTTGCCATCTTCTAAGACAGATGTCCCTTGTGGGGCACGCTCAAACAACATTGAACCCAAAGCATCCAGCATCCTGGCTGCGATCTGTGGTCCTGAAGACTGAGCTCACGTAAGCCCTCTAGACAGTCTGCAATCACTTCCTCTCTTTGCATATGTAATTTTTTTTTCTTTTTCTTTTTTTTTTTTTCTAATAGTGCTGGGGATCGAATCCAGGACCTTGCACATGATAGACAAGTACTCTCTCCCTGAGCTACCTCCCTAGCCCCCATTTTCTCTCTTTGAATTTCAGTTCCCAGTAAAGATTTTTTTTTTCCAAATCTTATTCATTTAAAAATGAACTTCCATAACGGCAGAGACAGGAAGAACGTCACATGCTTGCATTAAGACTGTGGCAGTTCTGGGTAAAGGAAATGCTGAAGCCCGTATTACTTGGCTTTCTGGTCTCAAGGATGAGATAGTTGCTTTTCCCATCTCCTTTTCCAGACATCTTCACCCCTCAGTGTGCTCGGAGGGTCTTCTTACCCATTTTTGAAGTGTAATTTCCTTTTAATGGTTCTCTGTGACCTTCTGCACAAGACTAGAACTTCTTGGTGACAACACAGAGGATCAGCAAACTATAGCCCTGAGCCAAGTCCAGCCCACTACCTGCATATTGTCGGGCCTGTGAACTGAGAGTGTTTGTTTTGTTTTTATTTTTAAATCACTAAATGTAAATAAATAAATAAATAAGAAGTGTAACATTTTCTAATAACTGAAAATTATATAAAATTTAAATTTCAGCGGCCATAAATAAAGCTTCATTGGAATCTAGTTATTCTCACTTTGTTGCCTATGTCTGTTTTCCTACTACCACCCCCAAAACTGAGTTGAGAGGACAGACACTTTATGATTCTCAAAGACTAAAGTATTCGTTCTCTGAATCTTCACAGAAAATGTTGGCCAACTCTGATTTAAGAAAGATTCAGGAAGCATATTCTTATTTGTTGTTTCCTTTTAACTTATTTCTTTTGCTGTATAAAAAGTACTTCATATTATTATCTTTTTAGTGCTGGTCAGTGACCATTATTTAGTAGAGAATTCAGAAAACAGGAATTGAGTTTACTTCTCAAATCTCATGAGACCTTGACATCTGCAAGCACTGACTCTAGCCACTGTCTCTGCAGGAGCGTGCGAGAGTGGCAAGCCCCCTGTGGGCAGGGGTCTCCTCTGTCCCTTCCATATCATTGCTTGCTGTCTGCATTTTGCTGCTTGACCTTAATTTAAACCACTGTTCTCTCTCCGTTGGACCGTACAGTTGCTCCCGGATTGCTTTTCCTCATCGGTTTTGGCTTTTCATTTCATTTCCACGCTGGTGCCAGAATCATCTATCTAAACCCAAGTCTGATTATAGTCGTCTCTTGCTTTGAAAACCTTCAGCGGTTGCTAATTAGTATGAGAATTTGATTCCAGCTTTTCAGTGGGGCTTGGAGGCTCTCCACGGTGTGCTCCTGGCTCCCTCTCTAACCTCATCTCCACTCTCCTTCCTGCCTGTGTGTTTATGCGACACTGGATTGTTCACCCCCCATCATAGTTATTTCTACTGTGGAAAGAGAAGGTGTTGCTCTACCACATAAGACGTGATAAACCCTCAGTACTATACTTAACGTATGTATATCAAATTCACAGGAAATTTAGTAGTTCAAATATTATGAGCACTTATTAGACCTTTTTGACCAACAGAACACCTTGAAAAATGCTTGATATGTAGCTGATTGTTAATATCTCAAGTCAAAATAATTTTTCTTTTCTTTCTTTCTTTCTTTTTTTTTTTTTTTTTGGTAACAGGGTTTGAACCCAGAGGCATTAACCACTGAGCCACATCCCTGGTCCTATTTTGCATTTTATTTAGAGACAGGGTCTCACTGAGTTGCTTAGGGCCTGAGTTGCTGAGGCTGGCTTTGAACTCGTGATACTCCTCCCTCAGCCGCCTGAGCTGCTAGAATTACAGGCATGCCCCACTGCACCTGGCTCAAATAAAAATAATCTTGAGAATCAAATATTCTTCTAATTTTGTGCATTAAAAAAATCAAGGTTTAGAAAAGCTTGATTTGGTAAATGACAAAGTCACAGAGTTGTAAATGACACCACCAGAACAGGAACACAAGTTCTCTGACTTTGAAACCCAAGCTCTTGCCACATGCCCTCTCCTCTCACCAGTGGAATACCTGCTGTGCTCTAGTGAGCCAGAGAACAGTTGAGAATGGTTCTCTCTTTTGAGGGGCATTGAGGACAAAACCCTGATGTGTAGTGTAGCATTTTCCAATTCAGTAGAATAAATACTCTTGCTATGGCCAATTTCAAGCTATAAATGCAGCACCATTAATGCAAGCTGGAAAGAGATGATCGGTGGTGCATAGTTATACAGAATTGCTACTGCACACATATAATAGGTGCAAACAATCCCAAGAGAAAGATAGCAATAAAATATGATAAAATAGGAAGTGATGAGTTTGGGATATTTATTACCCTTGTCTGTAAAGATAATTTATTTAATTTTGATTATCTCATTTAAAATGACTACTTTTGGGAGGAAATGTTTCTTTATTGTTTTCAAAAATTTTTATTCTAATTTGTTAAGTATGACAGCAGAATACATTACAATTCATATTACACATATAGAGCACAATTTTTCATATCTCTGGTTGTACACAAAGTAGAGTCACATCATTTGTGTCTTCATACATGTACTTAGGGTAATGATGTCCATCTCATTCTACCGTCTTTCCTATTCCCATGCCTCCTCCCTTCCTCTCCTTCCCCTTTGCCCTATCTAGAGTTCACCTAATCCTCCCATGCCCCCCACACAAGCACATTATGAATCAGCATCCTTAAATCAGAGAAAACATTTGGCATTTGTTTTTTTGGGATTGGTTAATTTCACTTAGCATTATAGTCTCCAACTCCATCCATTTACCTGCAAATGCCATGATTTTATTCATGATTTTATTGCTGAGTAATATTACGTGTGTGTGTGTGTGTGTGTGTGTGTGTATACACCACATTTTCTTTATCCATTCATCTACAGATAGAGCACAAATTTCTAGGGTATATAAAGAATACAAAAAGCTAAACACACACACACACACACAAAAACAAAACAAAAAAACAAATAACCCAATCAATAAATGGGCCAAGGACCTGAACAGACACTTTTCAGAAGAGGATATACAATCAGTCAACAAATATATGAAAAAATATTCAACATTTCTAGCAATTAGAGAAATGCAAATCATCTCACTCCAGTCAGAATGGTAGCTATTAAGAATACAAACAATAATAAATGTTGTCGAGGACGTGGGGAAAAAGGCACGCTCTTACATTGCTGGTGGGACAGCAAATTGGTGCAGCCAATATGGAAAGCAGTATGGAGAGTCCTTGAAAAACTGAGAATGGAACCACCTTTTCACCCAGATATCTCACTCCTCAGTCTATACCCAAAGGACTTAAAAGCAGCATCCTACAGGGACACAGCCACATCATTGTTTATTGCAGCATAATTCACAATAGCTAAACTGTGGAACCAACCTAAAATGACTACATTTAACAGATGCCTCAGAAATTCCTGAACACTGAACAGTTTGGTTCTCCTGAGCTGGTACAAGCCACCTCTGGTATACCACTGCCCCTACAGAAGGTAAAATTGTAGATATAAAGTGATTTCTGCTATTAATGATTAAAAATGAAATTTAAACATCGTGTGATGAGTTTGGAGATGAGGAACAAAAGATTAGGAGTGAGTTAAACTTGGGGGACATTCATCCCTTATAAGGTGAGGTTAGAATCAGTCAGACAATGGAATTATCTGGCATTTTTCAAGAGGAGTAAAACTGTAGTCTCTAACTCAATGCAGTCTTAACTAAGTCAGTAGACTTCCCTGTTGTGTCTGTTCCCTTTCCTAGGAATTCAGGGAAACTGTTCTGACCAAGAAATTGAAGGAAAAAGAAAGAAAATGCAGCCAGAAAGGAGCTGGTCAGGCATTGGAGGGACTTACTGGGTAGCTTTGAAATACGGAACATGAATAGATAGCGACACTGCATTTTTGTGTCCAAACGCTTCCCAAACCGAGACAGAATTCAATCTTTGTAGGCCAGAGACTCTTTTATCACTGCAATTCCACCTAGTGCTCTAAGAAATGAAAGTCTCTATCACTTAAACCTTATGTACCTTAGTTCTTCACCTTTCAATTCTTTCTAAAACTACCGCATTACAACAGCGTCTCAAACCAGATAGAACAGCAAAGGGTCACTTACAAAATGACATACTAATTCCTTTCATTTCCAGTCAGAAACTTTGTTTTTATATTAGTCACATAATTTTTTTTTTCCTCATTTAGGTATGGAACCATTCAAACTTGACCCTGAGTCTGGGGAGAAGTGGCAAAACTCAGATACGACAGAAGCCATGCATAGCACCAAGCTTTGCCTACTCACGTGGTGGTCAGGTGCTTTTTGAAAAGACATCACTTCAGGTTTAAAAAAAAAAGAATATAGAAGGGAATGTCATCCAGGGAAACACAATGCGTTACTGATTTAAACGCTCCATTTCAGATCCAAGAGCATATGAAAAAGAAGCTCAGCCTCCCGAGCCTTCAACAGTACAAAGGTGAGCTTCCGTTTCTTTACTGACTGAAGGTGTCAACAGGAAGCAGCCATGACAACGATGCAAGGAAGGTTCTGTGCAAGGGGAGACCTTTCTTACCAGAGGGGCAAGCACAGAGCAATTGTGAAACCATTTGTGACGTCAGGCTGGCCCATTGCACGAAACAATCGTTTCTCTACTGATTGTGACTTGCACCGCCTCACTTTGTTTGAGGGCCTGTGACCCAAACCCCCTTCTCCTCTGGGACCTTGGACCTCACATACTCAGTCCTGCTCTGACTCAAGCCGCTGTTCTGAATCTGGCCTCACTCTCACAGCTCCTCTTACTGGACCCAGCCCAGGAGCTGGGACCCTTTAGAACCAAGCCTCAAGTCACAGACTCTTAGTCTCCGGACACGGGCCACCTTTTCTCTGGACCTTGAGTGAGTCCTTTGGCAGGCAATATCCCCAAGCCCAAACGAATCCTCCCTCCTGCTCTTACAACCAGTCTTTGTCCCTCCTGAGCTCCTGCAAATGGCAAAGCGACAGAGTTTACTGTTTCCTCTTTTGTTAGTCCATAGGTGGGTGGGACGTCTGTTGTCTTTTTAGCATCCTGATTACCTTAGGGATTCTGGGGACATGGATAAGGGCTGCCCTCTTTGCATTATACAAGTAATATAATTATACTTGTTCATCATAGAATTTGGTGTATGTGTGTGGGGGGGGGGATAGAAAAGGAAAAAGAGGAATAAATAAAAAGCATCCAAAAACATAATTTTAAGATACAGAGATAAGTCTTATTGATATCAGGTTTTTTTTCTTTCTTTCAGTTTTGGTTTTAAAAAGTCAGATTATGTACCCTCTTCCATTTCCAATCCTTTTTTTGTCATTACTGGCAAGAATGTCCTTGAATTTTAAAAATTCTTTTAAATATCATCTTACTAGCTGCATGACATCCCATTTTATATGTTATGACAAGTGTGTAAATATACAAAACAGTCTGGTTCAGCACCTCCCTAAGGTTGCACATGTAGGTTGTTTTTATTTTTGCTGACATCAGCAACTCTGAGATTGAACATTTGTGTCTGTTTTAGATTATTTAGAAAAGGACTTTTACCTCATGTTTACTTGAAGCTTTATCGCTTTTTGTTTCTATATATTTATTAATGCACATGAAAGATAAAACAGTAGAAAATGCCTTGGATTTAGACTGATCAGAGTTTAAATGCAAACCTTCCATTTTCCCCAGATTATCAAGGTCAAGTTATTTAAGTTCTTTGAATCTCAATTATCTCATCTAAAAACGGTGATAATAATGTTGACCTTATGGATCCTTTTGGGTCAAACTATGTGTACATATATATGTGTATTCTTCTATATAGATAGAGGTAGAAAGAACACAGAAGGGACCTATTACTATTTCTCAGAATACAGCAGGTGCTCAACCATGGGTAGCTTAAGTAACTCCTACTACTATTATTTGTGAACCCATCAGGTTGTATTTCTAATTTCATCAAGTAATTCTTAGGAATCACAGGGCCACAGAGCCATAGAGTGACATCATTCTGGATCTGGAAAGTAGCTACGGGCGTTTCTTGAGGACCTATCCTGCCCTGAAGAGAAGTCCATCATTCCTGTCCTCTGGGGCTTTGATAGCAGGAGAACACCAGTCCCACGAAGAGCACATGGGCTCATTTGCCTGCAAACAGCCTTCAAATGAGATTGGCCACCTTTATTTCTTGTGGTCAAGATCCCAATTTGCTTCTAACTCAGTGAGCACAGCCTCGTGTTTAAAATTCATTCCCACACACTCCCAATGAGGAAAAGTCTCCAAGTCTCTGAACAGAGCAGTTGAAAAGTTTTACTTTTCATTCCCCATTGGGCACCTGGGAGTCTTTGATGAGCATTTTGAGGGTAGAATCAGGCAGACAAGCCACTGTTCTGTGGTGGGAGAATGCCACAGCGAGGAGCATGCCATCTTTTGGTGAAAGCCAGACTTCCCTACAGTATATGTATATATTGTTTTCCTTCGGGAAGATGGAGGCATTAGCTGCACTTGGCTGAGAAGACAGAAAGCACCAAATTTTGTGATAGAATGAAACGGGCTCTGTGAGACCTGTGGACTGATTGCTGGTCTTAGTGCAGGGAGATGCCCCCATCCTAGATGCGGGATGGCTGGAGGAGGGCAGCAGCTCCCTGTGTACTTGTTTGCATCACAAGAACCTCAGACCCAGGTTCCTGATTGGAGAATCATGATGTTACTCTCAGAATCAAGTACTGACTTCACAGGTGAGGGTCAGACACAATCCACAGCACCATGTGTGGACCAGAGCTGGGTCTCGGAAGTGGACACCCCCTTCCTAATAAATGTTCTTTGACAGAATTCTGCTCTTCCAACATTACTAGAATTGCCTATTTTCTGGATCAGGGCAAGGAGAAACCGTTTCTAGATTCATATCTAACCTTTGTTTTCATGGCCCACTGGCCCAAGTATCTACGAATGTGTCTGGACACGAAAGCAACTGTTTCTGGCTGGATCCTCTCTGCTGAAATCTCCGTCCTAAACCCCCCTTCCTGGTCCAGGGATCTCTTGGGTTGTGTTTCATGAACTGACACAGGGTGTTGGTGCTCCTGATTCTATGAGCCTTTCTGATTCCCCTATCGGAGCCGTGACATTCTTGTCCCTGTGCCTGGGAGCAGCTGCATTTAACTTCTACCCTAGGTGCCATCTTCCCTGCAGAGTTCCATCAGCTTTGAGCACTGCGGCCACTACCTTGAGAGAAGGGAAGGAGAGAGTCTTCTCTTGGTGCTCAAAACTCTGACCTGAAGCTACATGGTCGTTTGACTCTTGGCATCTTAAAGAGTATTTTCAGTTGATGGGCAACTTCCGCCAAATTCATCCCTTCTTTTAGGAGTTTGTCACATATCCCTGTAAAGACTAAGCTGGGATATAATTTTCCGTAGAGTAAGAACTTTTCCATCTGTGTTTTCAGAACAGGACACGGAAGTTCAGAGCTCTTATTAGCCCCATGAATCTTTGGTGGCAGGAGGCGAAACTTGATTCTACGTGCCAGGGCTTCACGGGCCATCTCCTGCCCGTGAAATACCTGCTTCCATAACCCAAGCTGACCTACAAGTCGGACGGGAGAGGATACGAGTCTTCAGTGTCCGTGAAGCCACAGCTTGGGCTCTTCAAGGGAAGGAAAGGCAGAGGAGCACAGAGTCCGTTCCCACCACCACTCTGACTTCTCCTGGGTCTTCGAGTTAAGTCTTTGTGGCTCCGCCATGGAAATTCCAGAACACTGCAGATTCCCCCACTTGTATTTAGGACTGATTAACCTGGGGAGAAAGCTCTTCTTCCAGGTGTCCAATGGTGTCCATTTTTTTTTTTTTTGTCACAAATAGAGAGGAATGTCACACCCACCCATTATCTTGTTCATCTAAGAAATGAGGATGGCGAGGGTGAGGTGGAGGTGTGTGTAGGAGGAAGGAAGATGTCCTCGCGGGGCCATGCATTGCGACAGACACTCCCATGGCAGATTCCTACGACATCTGATGACCTTTTGATCAGACACCATTCCTCTGGTTTTTCCTATGAGAAAGCTGGGTGTCAGATGGGTTCCCAGAGCCACACAAGGCAGGCCTGACAGGCAGACCTGGGGTCATTTCAAGGGGAGTTCCTTCTCTCCTTCCTGCCACACTTCCTCCCCAAACCATTTGTCATACTAATGCTCAGACCCTGAGCTCCTGGCGGTCTTGTGATAATGGAAGCTCACTTATCTTTTTTTTTGTGTGGATCCCAGCAATTGCAGAAATGCAGTCTGCTGTCAGAGGACTTCATTATTAATGACCAAACTGGAGGCGAGGTTTCTGGATCATGCCCTTCGCCCCCCACGGGGGACACTTCTCTTCCGTGCCCCTTCCTCCAGGGTGCATGAGAATTGTGACTGCAGCAATTCTATCACCATTATCCAATGACCTCAACACAGGAGGAGGATGTCAGTCAAACTTGCCACCCACCCTCACATTACGTGCCTGTCCCAGTTACCTCAGTCGGGCCCATCCATCTTCTACTCTCCAGGGGTATGGAGGGGACCATGGGCAAGGAGAGAGGGCTGCTCAGTTGATTGACGTGGGGCTTAGGCACAGGAAGCAATGCAGGCTTCTGTGCGGAATTGTTGAAGTCCAGGCGGCTTCCCTCAGGAAGGCTCTGAATGAAAATTGCCTTTAGAGAATACTAAAAAGGGAGAGGTAACAATAGATAAAAGCTCACCCCCCCACAAAAAAAAAGAGAGAACCCTTTATTTATAGCTTCCACACTAATTCAAAATAATCCAAAGTGCACAGATTTGCCCGAGCACTCCCTTTCCACACAAAAACAAATGCCTCTCAGGTTGCCTTTATTCTAGTACAATATCAGTGCCCAAGGCGGGGAACATTCTGTACTTCACTCCACAGAGCCCGTCCAAATTTACAATTAAATGGAACTGACACAGCTGATCGTCCTGAAGCTGTTTCCTTTTCAGCTGGGGCTTTTCCTTTGGAAGCTAGGATCTCATGCTGGCTCTGTCCCAAACTGATGCCACTTACTGTACCATTTTCCTCGCAGGCACTGGGACACTGTGTTCAGCTGGAGCAACGGGGTCCCATCCAGGGTGATTTGTTCTGCAGCAGACACTTGGCAATGTCTGCAGACATTTTTTGATGGTCACAACTTGCGGGAGGGGTTGCTACTGGCACCTCGTGAGTTGAGCTCAGAGTCATGGTGAAAAATCCTACAGTGTATACGCCAGCTCCTGCAAACTTGATTATCCAGCCCGGACTGTCAATACTGCTGCTGGGTGAGAGGGCAGCTGACTGGGAGGGCGGGAAGGCCTTCCCGGGTTGGGAAGGTTGCAGAGGCTCTCCTTCCCCAAGTTGCAGGTGCACTCCAATCAGAAGAGTGTTACTCAAAATTCTGTGTGGGAAGGAGGTGCAGCAAATCCAAGAGAAAAATGAGAATGGCACATGGAGAGCCAAAGCATGCTGAGCCGGGATGCGATTAAAGATGACCAAGCCTAATCTGTCACACCAGGGAACTATAGAAAGAAAGGGGTTGGGTAGGTTTGGAACAGTGTTTGTTCATAGTCCTTATTGTCTGTCCTTCAAGTTCATTGTCCACTGCCGGTTCAACGTGGAAGAGGCATGGTCTGAAGGTCTAGCCAGGAGGCAGTTACTCCAGCAATATTTGCATTCTTTTTTTTCTAAGATATCAGATTCTCTAGGATGGGAGGCTCCAACAGTTGACTGACAGGTGACTTAAGCAAGAAGGTTAAGTTTTCATTCTGCCAACATGATGTTTAAGAAAGCAAGAACAGAAGAAGGAAGGAAGGGAGAAACCTTAGGTTTTAGGTGTCTTTTCATGAGGGGTGTAGGAAGCCAGAATTACTGGTCCATTACTTAATGGTCACATTTTAAATAAAAAAGTTGTGACATAAATGTTGAAGGTAGAAATAGCCAGAAGCATCACCTAGCCTGGTGGGAGCTCCCTCTTACAATCATCTGGAAAGGTTTGACAAACACCCAGAGGTTCTGATTTAATTGATCAGCGCAGGGTCTGGGCATAGGTATTTTTTTAAAGCTCCCAGATGATTCCAGGTGCAGCCAAGGATGAGTATCTTGGATCTGCTCTGTCTTCTTCTTTCTCACAAGAGGAAAAAGAAGAGCAGAGAAAATGAAGATAAAGTTTGGTCCAAGATGTGTCTTCAAAGTGCCTGTTTCCAGTGCTTTGGAAACTTAATCAGGACTACTATGCAGTGGAGAAGATCAGAGGGAAACCCAAGAACTATGGTATGACTGTTTCCAACTCTTGTTGGCAGGAAGAGCCAAGCAGCCAACAGTTTCTGGAGTGAGCCAGGCTCTCTTGAGCTCTGCCACCCAGTGGATGGCGCGTGAGCCCTCTGGTCCTCAGAAACATCCCTTGGCTACAGAGGCAGCTTGTGATGCTGCTTCACCTTGAGAGAGCATCTCCTTTTGCTTGCATGGCTTGACCCCAGTAATTTCCCTCCTTGGAATTCCAGGCACATCTACGCTACCCAAGACGTGGATGGAGACATGCTTTAGAAGGATGTGAAGATGTAGCAAATGAAACTCCACCTGTCACCACAGTGATATTAGCTGGAAATGACATACAGACTGAATTCTCTCTGAGAAAATAACAGTCCAGTAATGGGTGACAGGATAGATGGTGTCTCACACTCCCAAGGGGCTGGAGGCAGTAGCAGAGCACAGGAGCTCACTGCTCCCAGCTGAGCTGCAGGAGGAAGGCGAGAAAGCGGCATCTCCCTGGTGGAAATCCCAGGTTCGCCAACTGCGACGTCTGCAGTGTCAGACAAGGACTCGAGCCCACACACCAAATAAGATCATGAAAACACGCAGCCCCACACAATCACACTTTTCCAGGACTCTAACACTCTGAAGCGGGCAGTGGACAGTGGATGGTCAAGAAGCACAGGCAGTGAGTTTGTGCAAGCACCCAGAATGTGTGTTCTCTTGTTTATTCCCAGAGTGACTCCTGTGGAGCTTGGAATTCACGTCCACACCTTCCAAAGGCCGAAGCTGAGGATTTGAGAGATTAAGAAACTTCTCCCAAAATCTCATGGGGAGGAAATCAGAAAACTAAAATTCACAGCCTGTGTTCTTTTTGTTGCAGATGGACAGAGCTACCTGGGTGCTTCCTGTGGTTTTATTGGACACCTGTTTGCATTCAGACTGGGTGTCTGGGTTCTCTTGCCGTCTGGGCAAGTGTGACCTCTAACGCATTGCCTACCCAGCTACCACGTCAGGCAGACCGTGGCTTTTCTCGCCCCATTCTAGTTACTTCTGTCATTGTGACAGTCTCACTTTCAGATATTAAAAGCATCAGAATTTAATATCTACTCTGTTCCATGCTCCCCCCACCCTAGCTCAGGCCAGAGCAGCATTTTTATGGTCTGCGAAGTCACTTTTCATCTGACTTCCTCATTTCCTTCTCCTTTTTCATTTGCTCTTTCTTCCCTCCTCCCCCAGGCCCCAGGCTGCTTCTACTTTCTCCTGGAGCACCTCAAGGAGAAAACTGAAAAATTAAAGCCTACAATGGCTCTACGTGACTGAGGCTGTCAAACGTGACATCCATGCAGACACCCGAGTGCTGGCGTTGCTGTTCTGGGTGGGGGGATGGTGGGCTTTTTGGAGGCACCTTAGCTTTGAAACCTCACTTGAGCATCGCAGGACTGGGTGGGTGAGGGTACTCACGGCTGCCGCCGATTACAGCACAAGGATTCCCAGTCAGGTGAGCAGAAGCAAAAGACGTGGGGCAAAGAGCAGGGAACCAGGTGCAGGCTTGCGGCTTCCTTCCCAGAAGAGTCCACTGCTGAGTTCTGCAGCAATGAGTGGTGACAGCATGTGTGTAATGTGGCCCACTAGCATCCAGGGTGTAATGTGGACATAACATCCAGGGTTTTGCTTGGGGCTGGTATATCGGTGGCCTCTGCTTGGCACATACCACAATTCCAAACTCCAGAAGGAAAGTGGGAGTTGAGCATGAGCTGTATTGTCCCTGCAGTGTGGACAGGGGCCGTTCCCCTCTGTGCTGGGAATGGTGGATCACACTGATTCCCAGACAGCAGCGATGTCCACCCGGGGCCCTGCCTTGTAAGCAGAGCCTCCAGAGGCAGTAGTCAGGCCTGATGTGAGCATTCTCTTCTGCACACCCCCGTTGCTTTAGGCCACTCTCAGGCTGACGGTTGACCAGGACTCTCTTGCTGACCCATGAGGACTAACTCCCACTCTGTGCCTCTGAATCAAGCCTCTAGCGTTTTTCTTCTGAGCATCTGCAGCCCCACAGGCTGTCCCCAGTGTCTGTCATCTGTGGTTCCTGTGGACCTGAGTTTCCAGGCCACTTTGCTGACGCTGTCCAGCTCTGCTGGCAGTTCTAGCCAAGTCTCCATCACAGCGAAAGCCAGATGCCGTCCTCTGTGGTTCCCAAACTCTAAGACATCCCTTCACAGCCCCTAAGGATGTTCTCCATACTCTGGTCCCCTGCTCTTCTAGGAGTCACCGAGTTCCCTTTCTTGGCTTGGGAAAGGTCAATATCCCTTCCCCCTGTTCTTGTTTTGCAAAGAAATCCTGGGCCAATCTCTGGGTTGCTCTTATATACAGACCGGAGGTGAGTGAGGGGCTAAAGCATTCTGGTGGGTTTTGGCCGCCTCCTAGCAAGTTCTTCACTGATGTATCTAGGAACTCTTTTTCAGAATCTGCAGTACCTTTTTTTTTTTTTTTTTTTTTAATTGTTCAGAGTTTGGGAATTCTGCTAAAATTCTGAGAAATAGGAGATCCATTTAGCATTCTGTCATTTAACTCTCGTTGTGGTTTGGATATGGTTTGTTCCCCAAAGATTCATGTGCTAGAAGCTTGGACCTCAGTGTGCTAGAATCAAGGTGTTAGAATATTAAGAGGTGCCTCATGGAGGGCCATCCGGTCCCTAGGGGCTCTGCCCTTGTGAATGAATTGAGCTTTCCCATGGGGTGAGTCAGGTCTTGTGCGATTAGTTCTTGTGAAAGCAGGTGGGTACAAAGAGAGGTCAATCTGTGAGCCTGTTCCTTCTGTTACCCTTCCACCATGCTGTGACATAGCCAAGGAGGTCTCTCGCCAGAATGCCGGTGCCAAACTGTTTGGACCTTCCAGTCACCAGAATTGTGAGCCAAACAAACGTATTTGCTTTATAAGTTACCTGGCTCAAGACATTTTGTTATAGAAACACAAAAGGAAGTAGATCAATTCTTATTTTCATATTTCCAAAGACTTGATTCACACACCCTAAATCACCTGGACGTTCATACACCTTCTATGTTCCCCATTTATATTCTCTCTTCTATGAAGTCTTCAGAGATATGTTTCTAATAGGACTTTCATCTTGTTATTTGCCTAATTAATCTCCACTGGCCATCCAGAGGCCATAGGGATGTCCATGTCCTTGGGACATCTCATAGAAGCCTCCAGAGTCTGACCTCACCTGCTTTTCCAGCTCCATTTCTGGATATTCCTGCCTTGTCTCCAAAGCTCTTATTCTTGTATGCTGAGCTCTTTCTTTCCCTGGACCTTTGTTCACACTATCTCCTCTGCATATCTACATGGAAAACTTCTACTCATTTCTCCAGAGACCTGATATAATTATCTACTTCCTCTTTTGTTCCTTAATAGCACTTGGTGCCTCCCAGCTAGCTGTGCAACCTTGGTCAGAAATACTCAATCTCTCTGTGCCTCAGCTTTCTCATCTGTAAAACTGGGATAAAAATATTACCCATTTCATCATGTTGTTAGGAGGACTATACCATAGAGGACAATATTATAAAGCATTGAGAATATGCTTGGTTGTAGTTCACATTCTATAGTATCTATCATTTAAATATTTTATATAGATTTGTTTTATAAATGCCAACTTTACATGTGTCAGCTCTGCTTCCACCTTCAAGACAATCAGCTGTGTGATAGCAAGCACGCTTCCTCGTCTGTTTTTGTGTGCCCTGTGGAAAGTGTACACAGCAGGTGCTCAGTCAAGGGCTATTAATAAAATATTATGTATGGAACGATATCATGCCTGAGAGATTACTTAAAATGGGATAGAAGTGGAGGAAGGTCAAGACACAACAAGGCAACTGTTGATATTGATATTAGTGTTTGGTGGATGAATGGGAATTATTGTTTGTTCTATTTTTTAAAAATTAGGAAATGTTTCCTAATAAAAATTAATTAGGGGGCTGTAGATGTGGCTCAAGCGGTAACACGCTCACCTGGCATGCGTGGGGTGATCCTCAGCACCACATAAAAATATAATAAAGATGTTGTGTCCACCAAAAACTGAAAAATAAATATTAAAAAATTCTCACTCTCTCTTCTTTCTCTCTTTTAAAAAAATTAGGAAAAAAAGAGGAAAATATGATGGATGAAAAAGTTAGTGAATTAAATGAATACACTCCGTTTCTTTCACTCCCCATTTCTGTACTTCCTTTTTAGAATTCACCTTCAGACTTCTTTTTGCTTTTTTTTTTTTTTTTTTTAAGAAGTAAGAAATGAGAAGGACCAAGAAATCAGAAATCTTTGCTTGTGTGCCTCTAACTTCTCTATTTCCTTACCTCTGGGGGAGGCAAAAATTACACTGCAAGCCATGTTTGAATTTTTTTTTTTTCTTTTTGTGGCCAATTGTTATCTTATTTGAAAGGAGAGAGATGGCTGTCATTCTTGAATCACTAATGAGACCTTTGCTGGGGTTTTGCCGGTTTCTCTCTTTTTCATATTTACTCTCCCGGCCAGCTTGGCGCTTCCCAGTCTGAGGATTGGTAAAGTCATTTCAAAGGCCACACATTGCCTGATTTGCATTTTCTGCTGTCGTTAAAGATGTGGCCTCTGGAAGGGGCAGTGCCATGAGACTGCAATCTGTCCCCAGCGCTGGCAGCCGCCTGACATGTCTGGAGACCCCAGGTACTTAATGCTGTCCATCAAGCATGGGAAGCGACCACCCCACCTGTCCAGATGAAGCTCTGGGTTGTCAAATTCCTCTGCAGCTCCGTTAGTGGGGCTTTTCTTACTCTTCTGGAAAATAACCAGGAATTAGTGTGCACTTAGAAGGGAAGGTGAGTGTTCATCTGGGGTGGAGGGGGTTTCGCTGGGCACCTGCTCTGTGTCCAGGCATTCTGCATCCGTCCTCTGGCAGCTCTCTGGTGGGCGTGCATAATCCCTGATTAGAGCTGAGGACTGAAGCTCAGAGATGGTGGTGAATCTCTGGATAGAATTCAGGTCTGACTTCAGTGCTACAGGCCTTTCCACAGTCCCCACTGATGGACTTTTAATATCCCGAGGGATAAAGGACTCACCAGCCCCAGGGGAGAGAAGAGGAAGCCTGATCCCTTTGTGCTGAGCTCTGTGTCCCCCAACTCAACCACCAGAGCTTCCCTGTCACTCCTTCTCCTTATAAACCAACAGTTGCTGATACTCGGTGTACTCCTGTAGGTGCTGGGCCCTGTGCTCAGCAATGTATAGACACTGTCCTTTAACGCTCATGAGCCCTGAGAAGTGCATGGCACCATGATCCCCCATTTACCCACAAGGAGACGGGGGCACATGGAGGGTGAAGAACTCCACAGAAGTGGACACAGCGGCCAGGAATCAACATGGTGCGGAGCTCCCCAGCCCAGACCTGATTGCAATAAGTTACCTTTTCCCTGGTGGCTCAGGGCTCAGCGCCCTTCCCTCCGCCCCTCCTTCCGCTCATTCTGTACCAAGCAGTCCTGGGAGTGTGAGTCAGGCAGAGTTCTCACCCAGGAGGACCCCTAGCTGCAATGTGAAGGAAGGGCCTGGAACCCAGGACAGGGGAGGACGATTTTGTCATCTGGCAAAGAATCCAGAGGTGTTAAAGGAGCCCTGTCCTGAGGTCACTCCCGAGGGGCGGAGCTGAGACCTGCTCGCTGGTCTCCTCCCTTGGATTCTCACTTCTCCTCTCCCCAGTGGGTGGCCTACTTGGTGGCTCTCTGTCCTCAGGGTGACCCTGACAGGGGGAAGTGCTGGTCTCTGACCACTTTTGCTGACTCCTCCGCCTTTTCGTTTGCTAGCTTGGGTTTTGTTCAGATCACGCACCGTCCTCAGAACCACGGGTGGGTACTTCCACCTCCCACCCAGGGGCAGTAAATGTCACTCCCTGTCACCAGGGATTGCTCTTTTGGGGGGCAGTTGTGCTTCCAATGCAGGCTTTTGCCTTCTTTAAATGACTTGAGTTTCATTTTTGGTTTTGACCGGGGACATTTCTTCTCTATTTCTCGCTCACTCATCTTCTCTTTCATGTTTGAACCCAGATAATTTTTTTGTTTTGTTTTGTTTTGTTTTGTTTTTTGTCCTTCAAAAGAATACAGTAGGCGGGGAAAGGAGGGTCCTGAGCACTCTCTGCCTTTCCCAACCTGCCACTCTCTCGGGCATGAGCCAGTAGTATCACATTGTGAACAGACTTGTGATTTGTGGCTTCTGGAGTAGCAGAAGCGTCTGCCACCCAGTTCCCTGGGGAGGTTGGAGCTTCCTGAGGGAAGAAAGTGCTAGAGGATTCCTAGCTCGCTCGGGCTGCACCCTGGGGTGAGTTGGAAACCTGCTCCCACCCCCACCCCAATCCCAGGGTTCTGTAGGTGAACTTCTGGCTTGCTGGGCTGAATGGGCCACAGGCCTTCAGGGCCAGCCCCTGCCCTCCCAGTTATCTGAAGGGATCAAAGTTTCCTAAGCCAACTCTGATGAGATGAGACAGTGGGCAGGAGTCCCCTCTGTGGAGGAAAGAGGGGCCTGGTCGAGTTCTACTGACCAGAGACAGATGCCAGGGAAGAGCTCCCTGGAACAGAGTGGCTCCTGGCCCCCGCAGAGTCTGCCCTGCAGGGGGCGCTGTGCTTCTTCCTGGAGTCCCTGCTGGGCCACCTTCCCTGAAGCTTGGCTTTCTGTGCTTTGCCCTTGGTCCTCTGACCTCTGCACCAGGGCAGCCCCCCTTGCCTAGGCTGCTGTCAGTTCTCTGGATGTCCCCGGTCACACTGCTCACCAGAGAGGCAGCCACTCTTCTCCCCAGGACACTCTTTTCTCAGGGAAGAAAAACTGCTATTTTGTTCTCTCAAATCTAACTTTCCCAGATGGAGGCATGGCTGGTCCAGAATGATCCATGGGCTTCCTCTCCTTCCTCGGTAGAGAACGAAGCCTTCTGGGGAGATGGGGTGAGCATCACAGCCATCCTTCAACGACCTGTCGGCCTGCGACCCTGCCTGGCCCCTGGCTCTGAGTAGGTCAGAGCCTGCCCGCCCTCTCCCCCACAAGCTGGGAAGAAGAAGCCCTCTAGAAATTGACACTGAAATGAAAAATGAAAACAAGGAAGTCAGGACAAGCATCTTCTAGGTTGTGTGTCTTTTAATTGCTGGTTTGGTGTGGACTCCTGTTGCGGCCTGGCTTACTGGAAATAGCTGTCTTGTTGGTCTTCTAACAGTCTCTCTCTGCCCAGCCCCCTACCCTCAGCCAAGTATCATCCTCCCGGGGCCCAGTTACTAAAACCAGTCACCAATGTTTATGCACCTTCTGAAGAACTGAACAAGATGAAAGAGAGTTTATATTGCATTAGAGGCTGAAGCTTTGCTTATGGAGTCAGGGACAAAGCATTTATTTACCCAGATTTACTCCTTTAAATCTGGAATAGTGCCCAGTGTTTAGTAGGTGCTCAGTAAGAGATGCAAGCATGAACATTGGGAATTTCCCGTAGTATTTGCACTGATTAAAAAAACTATTGGGACCAGGCGCGGTGGCCCACTCCTGTAATCCCCGCTGCTCAGGAGGCTGAGGTTGGAGGACTGCAAGTTCAAAGCCAGCCTCAGCAATAGCGAGGCACGTAGCAACTCAGTGAAACCCTGTCTCTAAATCAAATACAAAATAGGGCTTGGGTTGTGGCTCAGTGTTGAGTGCCCCTGAGCTCAATCTCCCGTACCCAAAACACCACCACCAACAACAAAACTATTGGGTAGCATCCTGTGCAGTTTAATTAAAAGAACCTAACAATGTCATTATGTACATATTTTTATTCCTACTTTATTTATGAGGAATCTATAAGAGGTTAAATGACTTGCTATAGAGGACCAACAGAGCAGGTTCATGACCAACTTCATTTCCACTCCGTGGTGGGTGTGTTGTACATCCACCAGATGCTGACATCACATGGGTAGCTGTGGAAGCACAAAGGGTCCCTGATTGTTCTTCCTGGTTATCAGAAAAGGCTTCACAGAGGAAGCACTCCATGGTTTGTGACTTAGCACTGGAATATTGAGGCATGTCGCACATGGCAGAAAAGGACAGGAGAGTGGTCAGAAGTCCCTGCACATGTGGGCATAGCATGACCAGGGAAAGCAAGACTGCACCTCTGGGGCGTGGGGGAGAGTTCCAGAGTCGGGCAGATATTTTAGTCAGTTTTGTTGTTGTTGTTGCAATGAGCAAAAGATCCGACAAAAACAATTTTAGAGGAGGAAAAGTTTATTTGTCACTCATGGTTATAGAGGTCTCAGTCCATAGATGGCCACTCCATTGCTTTGGGCCTGAGGTGAATCAGACCTCAAGGCAGAAGGGCCAAGGAAACAGCCCAGGACTTGGTGACAAGGAAGCAGAGAGAGTTCTGCTACCAGGGACAAAGTATGAATCCCAAAGGCACACCCTGGTGACCTACCTCTTCCAGCCACACCCTACCTGCCCACAGCCACCACCCAGTTAATCCATATAAATGGATTTATCCACCGCTTAGACCAAGGCTCTTATAACCCAGTCATTTCACCTCTAAAGTTTCTTGCACTGTCTTACACATGAGCATCTGGGGGACACCTAACATCTAAACCATAACATCTAAACCATAAGAGTGTGAAAGAAGGAGCAGAAGCTCAGGGAGGCTTGCCAGAGCCAGTGGATGTGAGGCGGAATTGAATCTGACTAGACAGTTTCCAGAGAATTACATAATTAACTAGTTACATGGCTGGGAAGCCTCATTTTTCTCCCTGGAGAAAAAGTTTTACTGGGAATAGTTTTACTGGAAATGAGACCTTGACCCCTTTTGCCACCAGCACAGTACTTGCTCCTATGGCTTCCAGACAGAACCATTCCAAAGGAAAATTCTAAATTCTCCTGAGGAACCAGAAAAAAATTGCAACCATCTGGACCCTAATAAGGTCTTTGGATTTCCCACTTATAAAAGTTCTGCTTTCGATGTCACTTTGATGATCATTTTGTGGGTGGACTTTGTAATTTAATGGACTCCTCTCTCGTGTGGGCAAATTGAAAAAAGACCACAAAGGGACAGTTTGGGATGCAAAGTAATAAACCTGACAGTTTTAAGCCACAGACTTGGCTTGCTGGTCATTAGTGGGGCTGTTGCTCATAGGACCTGCCCTGTGCCTAATACATCGACATCTGAGCAGGTCTATACCACTGTTTGGGACCTTCACCTCCTGTTGCACATTTTCAAACCAACTGGCCTTGGTGAGAGGTGGGATGATAGGAGATAGAACTTTGCATTACTGGTAATGCATGAAACTGAAAATTAAAGGTAACCTAGAGATCCTCTGGGCTGAACCCTCATTTTACAGGTGAAGACACCCAAGGTCAGGGTGAGGAAGTGGCATGCCCAGAGTCACAGAGTTGTCTTGCCCTGTCTGACGCGATAGCCACTCACCACCTGTGGCTTCAAAGTTCTTGAAATAGAATTGGTTTATTCTTGAAATAGAGTCGGTTCAATTTGAACATGCAATAGGTAGACAATACATGTGGGATTTCATGTGTAGAATAAACATACGAATATTTTTATATTGATTACAAGTTCAAAGGAGAACATCTTGGACACATCTGGTTAAATAAGATATTCTATTAAAATTAACTAATTTTTCATGTTTCATGTGCCAATTAGGAAATTCAAAATGTCATATGTGGCATTATATTTCTATAAGAAAGTAGAACTACATGCTTCTAGAATTTGAGTACAACACCATTCTCTCACTGTTTGCCTACAGGGTGGGGGCATTGATTGTGGCAGGGAGAGTCAGAGGCCAGGGCACCAGGAGGGGCTGCAGCAGGTGCACCTGATTGGGGGCCATGACTGCTCACCATCTGCCATCTGAAGAGCTCTGCATCTCTGCTGGGTGTCCCTCTCCTTCTCCTTGCCCTTACTTCCTTTCCTAGTTGTCCAGCACCTTGAAGCTTGCTTCCCCTTTCCTGGCTCAGTCCTCATTGATCTGTTTCTGTGGCTTTTCCATCTTGTTCGATTGGTGGCTGGTGCCCGGCATGCGCCCTCTCTGCAGTTTCCCACCTTCTCTCAACAGCCTCCATCTCGTCCTCCGCGCAGTGCTCTGACCCTAGCGAGGAATCATTTCAAATCTACATTTGATTTAGAAAAAACTGAAGAATAACTCCTTACTGCTAAAGGAACAAAAATCTGTTTTTCGCTTCTTTCCTCACTGTATCTTAACCCCAGATGGGTTCCAAAAAATTAAAAAAGGCAGAGGAGTTTGTGGAATGAAAGGTGGCTGGGTCTGTTATTAAGCCATCTGTTCCGTGCTAGCTCCGTTTCTCTCTGCATCCCTTCTAGGCTCAGCGTCCCCAAATGTGAAGTCAGGATTCTTCATCCATTCCACCAGGGCTGAGCAGGCATCTGCCAATGCCCACCGTGGTGCTGGGCCCTGGTGCTCCCAGAGAGCTCCCGGTGGACATGGTCTTACAACACAGGATAAAGAAGCACATGATAGCTCAGCTGTGGCTAGTGGCTGTCGGGTCCCACCAAACTCAGTGACCTTAGCAGGAGCGGGCAGCTCATCTCACCCACCAAGATGAAGCTCCTGGTGGAAACAGAAGCCGATGCAAACCCCGAGGCTCAAGGCAGTTATGGAGGCAGAATAACTTTATCCCCAAGTTCCATTCAGAATCTTGAGTTCTGTCCTCAGAATCAACTCCCTACCTCTGTCCTGTCCTTTCTAACATCCTGGGCAGAAGTGCGTTAAGCCACTGCTTTCCTGCATGAAGCTTGTCTCTTCTGGATCTATCACTGCAGAAACACCCAGCTAGCCATGTTCCCTCTTTCATGGAGTGGCCCCACCTACTGTCCCACTGGACACTGCTCCAAATGCATACCTAGGAACCTAACACAGAGCTCAAGAATTAGATAAATGCCAGACCCTAACACTGCTGTATACCCATTGCCTGTCACAAGTCCCCTCTCCAGTATCCCCAGGGGAAGAACTCAGTGTAAGGGTCCAGCAAAACGTCGGAGGAAGAGACCACCAAGTGACCAACTCATGAAATAGCAAAAGGGGTTTATTGAGGATCCAATCCAGCGCGCTGAGGCTCCATGCTCACTCAAGAAGGGAGAGCAGCCCAGAGCCCAGAGCCAAGGTTAAGCAGTGCTTAAGTACACTTTTTGAGGAGGGCGGGGGCTTTGCATACATCAGAACAAATCATCATGAGGCGCAGGAAAATTGAACAACAATTCTTAGACTTGATTAGTACATCCATTGGCGGGAACAGATTGGGCGGGGGTGATTGGTCACTCCTAATCGGGGTACACATTCAAACTGATTGGTTTTGGGGCCTGAATGCCTACGTGCCAGGCTACACAGGGTCCTAGGTTATTAAACAGCCAGAGGGTCAGTGGGAATATTTACTGGACAGTTCGGGTATTGTCCTAACAGCTACAGGAATTTTAGGTTTTGGGGGTAGCAGAGAAACTTAACAATACCTGGTCCTTTACTTTTTAACTCGGGCCTTGCAGCTTAGAAACTTTACAATGCCCGGTCTTTTACACTTTAACTTTTACACTTTAACTTCAATTTCTTTTACCCTTACACTCAGGATCCTGGCATTTGGAATAATCCCACCTTTTTTTTTTTTTTTAAATAATTTTCCCACATTTATACCATCTCTAAATAATACAGATTTATTTTGCCTCTTTTGAGTTCTAAGTACATTTAATCACAGAGTTTATATCCTCTGTCTAGCTCGATGCCCGGTGGTGAGACTCATTGATGTGATTGCTTGTTGTGAGGGGTTCCTTCTTCTCTGCTGCCCTGTAGAAGGACCATTATTTTCCACTCTCTTGAAAATCTGCCATCCTGCTTCAGCCCTTGACCTTTGGTCGATTGTCTCATAGTTCTACATCCATCCCAGGCGCTGCCCTGCTCCTTTAGGATTCAATCACGTGCAAGTTTGAGAGAGCAGCTCAATAAACCCTGTTACCCTCACTGAGCTGCCCTGTCAACTAGTGCCAAACCTCTGTCCCCAGGAAGGCCTCCTCCAGTCATTTAAGACTAACTCCAGGGGTCATATTTTCTCATTTATAAATATTTCAATATTTTCCCCAAGAGCTTAAGGGCACTTAAAAAAAAACATAATCTCAATATCATCATCATAGACAGAAACAATTAAAAAATTGTTACTAAAAAATATCAAGCAGATATTCAGCATGTTCTTATTATCTGAACAACTTTTTTCTTTTTAATTCTCAACTTGTCTAAACTAAGATCAAAATGATAATCCTTGTCTGGAATGAGCCATTGCTGCAATCCATCATGGTGTGTGGTCAAGCCTCAATTTCCTAACCCTCTTTATTCCTGTATCTCTGCAATTGTTTCTGGAAAGAAACTTTTCCCTCCTCAACTACTTGGTTTCCCTGAGATAAGAACTTAGAGAAAAGAAAGTGATTTAGTCAGCTATTTTGTTGCAGTGACTAAAGGACCCGACCAGCACAACTGTAGACAAGGAAAAGTTTATTTGGGAGCTCATGGTTTCAGAGGTCTCAGTCCATAGACAGCCAGCTCCGTTTCCCAGGGCTCCAGGTGAGCCTGAACATCGTGGCTGAAGAGTGTGGCAGAGTGAAGCAGAGAGGTCTCCACTTGCCAGATAGATAACAAATTTATACCCCAAGGCCACGTCCCAGTTCCCACCTCTTCCAGCCACACCCTATCACTTCAGTTACCAGTCAGTTAATCCCTATCAGGAGATTAATTCACTGGCTAGGTTATGAGGTCAAGACTTTCACCGATTTCTCCTCCAAACCTTCTAGCATTTTCTTACACGTGCACTTTGGGGGGATACCTCACATCCAAACCACAACAGGAAGAATAAATGTTTGATCCTTCCATTTTTATTTTTATTTTTAATTTTTTAGCTTTCAAATAAAAGAGAGAATTCTGAAACAAATTTTTATTTCTTTTAGTAACTATGTGAAGATATGAACAAGTTCATGTTTGAAACATTTCAATCTGTTCTGTTTTTTGGGGTGATGCCCAAATCATGTCATCTCTGACCAGGAGGGGTCTCTTAGATTGATTCCTGAGCTGAAACCTTTCAATGCAACTCAGTTGCGATGACAATGTCTTTGCTTTCTAGTATGACATCATCATGTCACTTCATTCATCAATATGTCAGAGATGCCTGAGTTCTAGAGTGGAAGAGCACAATCTGGGTGCTACAGGTGTGCATGGCTGCTTGGGTAACTGTGACCTTAAACCAAAAGAGACCAGAACCAGAAGATAAAGGTAAATTGTCATGAGAGCGACTGGATACTTATAACTTTAGGACTACACAGTTTTTATTTAATGTCTTTGATCTCATTGCTCTACTTTCTTTTTTTCTGCCAACCACTTTATTTTTCAATGACATTGATAGAATTATTCATTTTAATTTCAACAGAGTTCACATACACCAAACTCAGAATAACAAAATAAATATTGCCATCAATTATATGATTATTGAAATCAATTTAAGTGCTTTTGAAGTTCTTCTTGTCCTTAGGCTATATCACACTAAAGATATTTAGAAAATCATGGTGTTCAAAGTTAGTTGAAACACTTCCTTTCATGTAGTTATGCCATTAATTCAATACACCATTAAGGTCAATTGTTTTGTTATGCTTTTGATTTGCAGATATTATTTTTTTAATCATGTGAAATATTAATGTGTTTCAAAGTCAGATAAGAAAGTCTATCCACAGAAATTTAACTTTTTTTTTTGATCATCTCTCTGTTTTCTCCCTTTCTACAGGAATCATTTCTTTAAGTTTTAGCTCTATTTTTTCCAATTTTTTAATATGAAAAAAATATGTTCATACATTACCTCTTCTTTCTTAGATAAATGATAGACTAAACATACTTTTCCGCATCTTGATTCTTTTTCACTTGACAATTTCAAAGATATTATATAAATGGCAGCATATAGCATGTGACTTAGGAAACTGGCTTTTTTCAGCACTTGTCACTAGATCGACCAAGTTGTCTCAGTGGGTGTTTCCTTTCATTTTTGTTACTGTTTTACTTTTGCATGGATGTACTACAGTTTGTTGTTTTTTTTTTTTTTTTGTCTTTTGGGATTTTTTTTTTTATCATCTTTTGGAGGATATCTGTATAATTTCAGTTTGGGGCTTTTAGAAATAAAACTATACATGTATGAACAGGTCTGTGTGAACAGAAGTCTTAATTTCTCTAAGATAAATGCCCAGACATAATTGGTTGAGTCATATGATACTGCATTTTAATGTTTAAGGAAATTCCCAAATTATTTTCTAGAGCGGTGGTAACATTTTAGATTCCCACCAACAATGCATGAATTGAATTATCCAGATTTTCTTCCTCCTTGCATCATTTGATGTTGTCACTTTTATTTTATTTCAGACATTCAGATAGGTGTATAGTGATATTTTGTCACACTTTTAATTGACACTTTGTTGATGGTTAATTATGACAAATACCTTTCATATGCTCATTTGCTATCTGTGTATCCTTTTTGGTGAAACATTTTTTTTAATGGTTTGCTTTTTAAACTATCAAGCTTTGAGAACTCTAAAGTGCCATCGCCTTAGACACCCCTACCTTATAAACACACCTCTACCCTGTCAATCACTTTCTTTCACATTACCATGTTCCAATTTCCTCACAGAAGTCTCCATTTTCAGAAACCACTTTTTAAATTTATTTGCTCTTTTGAAATTTTATGCTTCCCCATTTCCTTCTAGAACTTAAATGAAAACAGAAATTTATCTTTTTTTTCTTTTGCATAACTTATCCAGCACTCAGAACAAAGCCCAACACCAGTAGAAACTTTTAAAAATTTGATGGAAACATAAAAGAGCAACAAAAAGTCTTATCTGCTATTGATTATTTGTCTCCTTTGGGAAGTCACATACCTCCTGTAATAGGACATATACCCTGTCTCTCCCAAGGTTTGACACATGTCAATTCTCAAATACCACTGGCTTCCTTTTATTATCTGGGTTCTGTCCTACCAAAGCTCACTGCATGAAATCATCAAAACAGTTGAACACAGGTTTTCATTTCTTTCGTGTAGATACATAGAGGTGGAATTGCTGAGTAGTTATATATATATTTACATTTTCAACAAATTGACAATTTTCTAAAGTGTGGCATCATTTTACATTTCCACCAACTGTGCAAGGTTCCAGTTATTCTGTTGTCTCACCAGATTTTTCTATCAGACTTTCTAACTTTAGGTATGCATGTAGCTATAAAATGGAATATCATTACCATGACTAATGATGCTGAACATTTTACATGTGTTTATTGGATACTCATAAATCTATTGTGAAGTGCCCTTTCAAAATTTGTTGTCAGCTGGACTTGGTGGCACACACCTGTAATCCCAGTGACTTGGGAGGCTGAGGCTGGAGGACTGCAATTTTGAGGGTAGCCACAGCAACTTAGCAAGGCCCTAAGCAACTTAACAATAGCCTATCTCAAAAAATAAAAAGGACTGAGGATATGGCTCAGAGGTTAAGTGCTCCTGGGTTCAATCTCCAGTACCAAAAGCAAAACAAAGTGTTTTGTCAGTTTTTTTATTAATGTGTTTTCATTGGTTTGGGGACTCTTTATTCATATTCTATAAAATTCCTTTGTTAAATGTATTCATCAACACATTTCAATGTTTGCAACATATTGATAATGTCAACACATTGGGCTTTGTATTTTAATGAGATCTAATTCATAAAATTTTTATGTATATTATGTTTTATATTGTATCTGAGAAATCTTTATCTTCTCAAGGTTATGAAGACTTCTTTTTTTTTCTTAGAAGCTTTATAATTTAAATTTCTACACTTAATTTTGTGATTCATCCCAGACTTAATTTGTGCATGTGATTTGATATAGGGGCCCAAGTTTTTTCCTTCTCCACGTTTACCCAGTTGTGTTTCTAGATTTTTATAAAAATGTTTATTATAGCTTTCTCCTAATAGGATAAAAAGGGAGGAATCCAAACATTCGTCAACAGAAGGATGGAAGAACATATTGTGCTTACTCTATCAATGGAGCAGTAATCAACAATGCAAAAAGCAACTACAGGCACTTGTGACAACATGGCTAAATCTCAAAAAATATTATGTTGATCCAGAGAAACCAAACATAAAGAAGTAAGTACCGTTGATTTCATTTACATGAAATTTGAGTTAATTTGTAGAATGATAATCAGCACAGTGGTCGCCCAGGGAGGAAGTGAGAATTAACTGGAAGGACACAAGGGAGCTTCCTGTGGTGATGGAAAGGTACTGGGCGATCAGGGTGAGTACGTGGACAAAATCTCTCTCAAAACTCACTAAATTATACCCTGACAATCTGTGTTCATTTCATCTTAAAAACAGGAAATAGCTGATAGTGACAGGAAGATGCTAAACATAGACTTGGCCGCCACCTGCAAGGGTAGACTTCTCTAAATACATCAGTGACCCAACTTCATCTCATAGTCACCAGCATTCATAATAAAAACTTAAAAAAATCTAAAAAGGGTTGATTTCCCCGCTGAATCTTCTTTTAATAATTCAGGAATTCTACATAGAAAAAATTTAAAATATGAAACATTTAGTATTTAAGAAATTTTAATACTTAAAGGGGCGTACTTAGGATTATTTACGTATAAGAAATCCTCTAATAAAGGATGATATGCAATAGATTTATATAAATACATAAATTCACATAGAAAATACATACGTGTATGCATCCACTTTGGAGTCACAGAACAGAGCCAGGAAAGACTGCGTAATTGTACTTTAAAAGATGGATGTGCATTCTTGGTACTTTGTCATCTTTTTTTCCCCCCTAATTAAATTGAAATACATAATTCTAAAACTCCAGCCAAAAGATTCACATTAACAATGGAATTCTAGGAGCCATAAATTTATAACTACTTTGAGATTTTCCCTAACAATCCTTTTGAGCCTCTCAGCCTCTGACAGAGGAAGTATACAATCAGCCAGCACCATTTCTGCCTCAGACCAGTCAGCAGAATCCTAAGCAGCTTTATTTCATGCTTCCTGGCTCTTTCTGCACCTTGCTATTGGAGCTCAGACCTACTTATGTATTTATTACCTGCGACAGTCTTTGCATTTCTATCAGCATTCACGGGCTACCTGGGAGCAAAGTGTGGCCGTTCCTTGGTGTCAGAGGGATGGGGGGTTTCCAGAAGACCTGTCTCCCTGCCTTTCTCTGGGTCATGAACAAGAGTCAGTGCCCTGGCTTATTTCCCACAGTTTTATGGGGACTGGGTTATCAGACCACAGAGAATTTGGGAATCCTGTTCTATTACTGGGGAACTGTTACCCAGCTCTCCAATTTCTACGTGAAAGGTTTCCTCTGGTGGGCTCTTCTGCGCTTGCTCAGCTCATGGCTACCTCATCAGGAAGGGTCTTTTGTGAGGAAATGAGCATGATCACCTCCTTTCGTCTCCTAACCATGCCACCAGGACAGCGGAGGGGAGGGAATGCTGTGCCGGTGAGACGGCCTGTAGTTGGGGATTTTTTGTTATTTCGGGTGAGTATTACAATGCAAGCCAACTACAGGCCGTCTCACATTTATGCTTTACATTGGGTCTATATGTCTCTATCTGACATTTATGCTTTACATTGGGTCTATATGTCTCTATCTGACATTTATGCTTTACATTGGGTCTATATTCAAGTGGAAAGGAAAAGTTGGATGCTTTAAAAACTGAACCCTTCTTTCTAGGAGTTGGGAACGACCACTTTCAATGTTCTTTCTCTTCTTTTGCGAACATGTTCAAGAAAAGCAGCCCAGTTTACAACATAGTTTAGCTTGGGCTCTGATCTTGGCTTGATCGAAAGTATAAGGGAATAGAAATGGGAAATTATAGGTCTATGGAGAAGGCCCAGAATACTCTTTGTTGAAGCTGTTATAGTGGGGGCTGGAAAACCATTCCCAGAATTACTGGAGAGGAGTAGAAAGCTGGTAAAAATTCATACCTCTCTATGAAATTCTCTGATTCCTTTTACTTTTTCCCTTGGTGCTGAGTGCTAAACCCAGGGCCCCACACATGCTAAATGAATGCTCTACCACTGAGATATACCCCCTGAAATTCTGATTCCTTAATAAGAAGGCATAGGGTTGGGGTGGTGGCTCAGTGGTAGAGAACTTGCCTAGCATGTGTGAGGCACTGGGTTCCATCCCCAGCACCACATTAAAAAGTAAATAAATAAATAAATAAGAAGGCATGTATGACAACACTAACTACACCAGCAGAGGACGCCAGTCAGTCACTAGCAAGAGAGGCCTGACCTCTCTTTCCCACTGCGGTAGAAATGCTGATGTTGATTTCCACCTTTCTCTAGACTTAGTCTTGATTCCAGGGACAAACCAGCATAAACCTGGAGGAGTTCTGTGCAGTTCTAAATTGCAAAATTCCCTGCCCTTTTCCAGAGAGATAAGCTAGAATTCTGATTTACTTCTTCTCAATATTCTACACATAAAATTATTTGAAACCCAATCTCTGGATTAGAGTTCCTACCTGCTATCTAATTGCTTTAATAATAGAAATTTTATTGTATTATGAAAAACACCCACAAAATTATAAAGAAAAATGTAGTAACATCCATGTATACATTACACACAGTTTAAGAAGTAATGCAACAATTCAGATGAAATTCTTCATTTCTTCTCCCTTGAATATACTCCCCCTCTCTTTTCCACTGACCCATCCAGTAGTAAATATAATAAAATTGACTTTTCTTCTTTGGTATACAGCTATACCATATTTGCCAAATTCTCTTGCCCATGACTAAATAGAATGTGAATGAAATGAGGCTTGTAACTTCTAGATGGTTGCATGGAGAAGGTTCTGAAGTTCTCAAGAACAGGAAATTTCAAGAAACAGTATGACTGTGTGGAACAGTTTCTCTACCTACTTCACTGGACTGTGACATGAATGAGAAGTGAATCTGGTTGAGTTAGACTACTTAAATACAGTGATTGCTATTTCCACACAGTTCTTCTAAAGAACGTATTTCACATAAGGAGAAATTCCTAATCAATATAAAATTTGCTTGTTTTCCAATTTAATAAAAATGGCATCAAATTGCAAATTTTCTTCAGTATCTTATTTTCACTCATCAGTCACTGCTTGTGAGATTCACTCTTATTAGTGAGTGTTGTTCTTGCTAATTGATTCTGTTGTAGATTTCTTCATCATATGAATATTGTATAATTTTGAACCTGTTTTCCTTGTGGTGGCTATTTAAATTATTTCATATCTTTTGCCACATACACAAGGCTCCTCTGAACATTCTTACTATAATTTCATTTTTACATTTACATGAAACAGACACATACTTAATATGTACACAAACACACACACACACACACACACACCCCACTAAGATCAGCAAGTTAGCTTTTTGTGTACAAAATACCTAAAAAATAATGATTTATGATAACTGTTGCTTAGCTCACAATTATGTGAGTTAGCACTTTCAGCTGAGCTCAGGATTTGCTGGTTTAAGCTGAGCTTTTCCTGTGATCCCTGCCAGGACATCTTGGGGCTGGCTGGTCCAGGACATCTGAGCTGGGTGATTTATTCACTAGCATCTGGGTGGCAGGTTTCCAAGAACAAAAAGGACAGAAGATCTCTTGAGACCCAGGCTCAGAACTGACCCTCAATCTTACTTTCTCCATTAAACTAAATCTCAAGACCAATCCAGAATCACACAGTAACAAACAAACTCCAACTATTAATTAGAAAGACCCTTAGTTTTCTGATTTTTGGTAGCCTGTCACACCTCAGAGGCAATTTCTGCATTGTGAAATACACACATGTTCAACCGTACTAGATTTTGCAGAATAGTTTTCCCAAAGTATTTGCACAGATGGATGCAGAAATGCAGTACTGAGTACAGGTTGAGAGCAAGACCCTGGAGCCTTATGACTCTGCCTGAACCACATCAGCGCCACTCATGACTATCTTTCCGCAAGTTTTAACATCTTTGTTTTTCAGTGAAGGTTCCTGGTTACAAGACTGGTCAGTTTAGGCATACAAGGTTATGTTGGAAGGCTATTGGGTAGCTCTCATACCAACTGGAAGGCTATAAAGTGAGGCTTGGACTATGGGCAGGAATCAAAGAGGGCGATGGATGAGACTGGCAGTAAAGAACCCATCCAGGCCAGCTCTTATGAGAACCGTCTCCCCCAGGCAATGATCAGTATTGTGACATCTAAAATCCTGTGTGAATTTGTTTGTCCCTCAAAGCATCCTTTTAGGAAACAACCCCTAAAGTTAGGTTACTTCTGTCTTACCCTTGGTAACTGCTCTGCCCTCCCACTTTGAATTCTCGCTTTCCTATGGAAACCCACCCACAAAAAATAAACCTAGCTTACCAGGAATCTATGCCTAATCTGTCTTTTAAGTTTTAATTGATATTTTACCATCTTTCACTTCCAACTCACACCAGAATTTGACTGTTCTGAGATGTAGCCAGAAAGGAGAAGCTATATGCTGATAAAGAGCTGCTAGTAGCAGAAGTAGAGATAAAATAGAAATAGGAAGGGAAAAAATAAAAACAGGAACAATGATTTAACAATAAAAAAAAGAGGGTTAAAGCACCAAAGACTACCTGACTAGTCTCCATTTTGCCAGTCGGCCATTCCACAACTGAAATACTACTCTGTGTGTGTGTGTGTGTGTGTGTGTGTGTGTGTGTGTGTACATATACATTCTATTGATTGACAAGGTTTTCCAAGGTTTTGACTATGAGAAATTGTAGAGAAATTATTAAAACTAGTGCATGAAGGCAATGAGAAACAAGTTGAAAAGTCAGGGTACCTGGTAAACATTTGCTGAGGATCAGTTATGTGCCAGGTGGGAGGGCCCAGAGATTGACAGGAGCTCACTCAGCCAAGTGAGGGTGTAATGGAAGATGGAAGCAGCTCATAGTCTGTGGAGTTGATGGAAGACAGTGAAATAAGCAAATATAATGTGAACAATGAGTGTAAAAAATAACTTTAAAAAATAATATGAGAAATTATTGTTGAAAATTTTTACAATATAAAATTCATCAATAATACCTGATGACATTAATTGCAAAAATATTCTACAGTTTAAGAATATCTAATATAAAAATCTGAAATGCACTGAGATATGAAACTTTCTGAGCACTGACATGACACTGTCCAGATTTCAGTTTGGGGATTTTAGATTTTTGGATTAGGGATGCTCAATAATAAAGTCTATGCAAACATCACAAAACCCCAGACACTCAAAATCGGCAACACTGCAGTCTCAAGCATTTTGGATAAAGCACACTCAATATTTACAGGCATTTCCTTTATTACATCATTTAACAGAGACTCATTTACATGAAAATGTCTACGTCAAATGCAGGCTCTGAAATGAAGAAGCCTGTATGTTTCAACATTAAGCAAAATTCACCCCAGAATGGTCCATTTCCTTTAGGGAGTTAGTTCTACTCTGCCAACATGCTTCTTACTAAGGCAGGGAAATATCAATGTCTGCCCTGGGCAGATGCCAGAATCATCTTCAGATTCTCTGAAGGAGTCAGTTCCATCTAGTCACTGGTTCTAAATGTATGTTTCTTGAAATTAGCCCTTTCAAGAGCTATTCTCTTCTCCCTTGGTGATTCTTCATCCACCACTGGGTGTTTGGAAGGAACTAAATGACATTAATTATATTTCTCACAACAGATGCCTTTTCAGAAAGCCATAAAATAGCATCTGCAGCATCATTGGAGCTATTCCTCGCGATGGCTGTTTCGAGTTTTCGATTTTTTAAAAAAAACAAGTCGTGATTTTTGGATTAGTAAAGAAACTGAGCAAATTGCACTAGAGTCCACTAGAAAATTGCCTTCCTTAAAGGAAGATGGCTGTGAAAGGTGTGCTAGGAATACCAGAGCTGTCAAAATGTAAGGCCATCAGTCAGGCATTTGTTATTGACATGGTGGGAGATGTGTGCATGGGGGCGGGGGGGGGGGGTGCAGAATGAGGCTCAGTGTTCCTTTTGGATGCCAGGCTGCTGCTGGGTGCTCTAACAGTGAGAGATGTGTTGAGCACATGGCAGTAGCCTAGGATGTGAAGCTGTTCTAGAATTGTAAGCCTGGAGGAAGGGCACTTCATTCTTCAAAAGGAGTTCTCTGTAATGCCAACCACTGGAGTAACCAGCTCCCTTGGGGGCCAGAGAGTGAAAACTTCTTACCCTTAAAACTTAACCAAGGACCAGAAACAGCGAAGACTCTGGGGGCATAAAGGGCAAACAGTCAATCAAAGTCACATTGACTCTTGGAAAAACTGGCAAAAACAAGTGGTGGTCTTTAGAGTTAGAGAGACCTCATTTTCCAGAGTGACTCTTCTACCATGTTTGAGTCATGTGATCCTGAGAACTTGACTTTGGCTCAGGTAGTCTTCAGTTGCACATTTATAAAATGGAGATCAGCATGTCTACGATTTTTTTTTTTGTCATGAACATTAAATGGAATATCACATTAAAATGCCAGGTATTTTGTGAAAGCTCAAATTACATGTACATCCTCATTTGCATGAGAATATCTGCATCAAAAATGTATGGAAAAAGACTCCTCAACTCAGCTCCTGCCTGTCCTTCCCAGTCCCATTATTTCTACACTTTTTACCAGTGTTTGGTCTTTTTCTTAAGTCACGTATTTTTTTTTCAGTCATTTACATTAAAACGTTAAAACAAATGCTTTATTATCTATGTGTGCATCACATGCCAGTTAAGTTAACACATAAAATTAACTACCACAACTTCATTATGAATGAATGAAATCAGCTTCTTTCTCTCCACGTTAAAGGATTAACTCTAATTTATCACAGAATAAAGCAAAGATCAGAGGTGATATATTTAAAGAGAGAAAGACAGAAGCTCAGACAATATATCCGGACCCACCCTAGTAAAAATCTCCCTAACTAGTTCTCTGACAAGCTGAGCTGATTATGGCCCTTGTGATGGGCTAGAAAGGCAGGGTGAGGGTAGGGAATGTTCATGGTGCTCCTACTAACTCAGAATCGAAAACTGGAAATCTTCTTAGAACAATATAATACATGAGCCCATTCATCATTGGTTCAAATGCGTATTATAATCCAGAATTCACAAATTGGTGTCAACATACTTTATATATAACCAGAGATATGAAAAATTGTGCTGTATACATGTAATAAGAATTTTAATGCATTCTGCTGTCATTTACTTTTTAAAAAATCAATAAAAAATAAATTTAAAATAAATAAAAGAATGCAAGGGAAGGGAAAAAAGTTCATTTGAGTCTTGAAAGGGTCTAATTTCTTAAATCTATCTCAAAATTCAAGGTTGTTAAACAACATTAGATGATTGGACCATCTTGGTGATTACAACATTCAGTTTCCATTACCCAAAGGTAAGTACTGATTAGTTATCCTAAGTGTAACTTAGCAGAGCTGAAACCAGGGTGATCAAGCTTGGTATATAGGAAGCAAGATTTTTTTTTTAAATTTATATATGACAGTGGAATGCATTACAATTCTTATTGCACATATAGAGCACAATCTGGTTGTATACATACTATACTCACACCAATTTGTGTCTTCATACATGTAGTTTGGGTAATAATGATCATCACATTCCACCATCATTAATTACCCCATGCCCCCTCCCTTCCCTCCCACCTCTCTGCCCTATCTAGAGTTCATCTATTCCTCCCATACTCCCTCTCCCTAACCCACTATGAATCAGCCTCCTTATATCAGAGAAAACATTCAGCATTTGGTTTTATGGAATTGACTAACTTCACTTAGCATCATCTTCTCTAACTCCATCCATTTAACTGCAAATGCCATGATTTTATTCTCTTTTATTGCTGAGTAGTATTTCATTGTGTATATATGCCACATTTTTTTATTCATTCATCTATTGAAGGGCATCTAGGTTGGTCCCACAGTTTAGCTATCGTGAATTGTGCTGCTATAAACATTGATGTGGCTGTGTTCCTGTAGTATGCTCTTTTTAAGTCCTTTGGGTATAGACCGAGGAGATACACTGCTGGTGGGACTGCAAATTGGTGCAGCCAATATGGAAAGCACTATGGAGATTTCTTGGAAAATAGGAAGCAAGATTTAAGGAGGTGCTTACTCTTACACCAGTTCAGTATTTTCATCTAAGATGTATTTCTCTAAATATTCTGTCATAGGCATCCCACCACTTACGCACCCAATCCACCCTAGTCTTGGCCCTGCTATGGGCACATGAGAAGGGAGTTGAGACTCTACTAATAGGGGAAATAAAGAATAATGTATTTTAGAGCTGGTTGGGTCCTTAGATATCATCTCTATACTATTTTCCTGCTGAAAAGAGAAGAAAACCGAGGTCCACAGAGGACAAAGAACTTGTTCAACTTGCAAAGATGGTCCAAATCTTCTGAATCTCTGTGTGAGGACATCTGGGGGCCCCTCTGCCCTCATTAGAGAGTCTGGTGCACTGGTTATGAGGTTTCCATGAGTGCATTTTTCTTTAGTTATCAATTATGGAACCGAATTCAGGTGCACACATTCGCTTTTATTGGGCTGATATGTGCTTTAGGAAGGACAAAGGAAAGGCAGAGAGGTAAGTGGGAAAGGCAAGAAGATAGGGTTACATCTTACAGATTACCATATCTGGGGAAGGCTGTGTATAGAGAGGTTTGTGTACATCTCATTTAATCCTCACAATGCCCTCTCGGGGATATTTTATTTTCATTTGAGAGATGAGGAAACTGAAATTAAATGACTGAGGAAGAGGCAGAACTGGGATTTAAAGGCACCTCCCCCAGGTTCTGTATCTATTAGAGATATTTTGGCTTGGAGTGCCAGAAAACCCAACCAAACTCTCATAAGCCAAAAAGGATTTATGTCTTTTATGACTGTGAGTTGCAGAAGAATCCCTGGCTTCATGCTCAGTTGAGTTCACCTTTTAGCATCAGCCTCCCTGCAGCTCTTTTTCTGCTTTCCTCTCTATTGTCTTTGTTCTCAGACTGGAATGTGACAGCAAGATAGTGGCGGTCATTCCAGGCTCACGTCTCACCAGGTTCAAGTCCAAAAGAAAATACCATATTGCCTTTAATTGGTCCTGAAGGGGTTCAGATGCCAGTGCCAAGCCAATCATAGTTGTCAAGGGAATGTAATGGTCTGATTGGCCCAGTCTGAGTCACGTGCCTGCTGCAGGAGCCAAGGGTGGTGCTAATAACACCTTGGCACATGGTTTGAGAATGGAGGGTTTAGATATTTCTGTTAGCAAATGGATGGCTAAGGGACACATACTGCAGCTGGCACAGCAGACTCTTAATTCTGGTGCCATTCATGAGAACCAAGAAAGTATGCTAAATCAAACCCCTAGGGAAATACACCTGAGGCTTAGGTATTACCGTGAAACTCTCCTAATATTGAAGGACTGCACAATTGGAGTGAAGAGGCAATGTGATATAACTCCCTGAGTGTGCACAGCTACATAATTGAATCAGAATATGTAGACTTACAAACCAAAAAAGGAAAAATCTGCTCTCATAGTTTCATCAATTACCAGAGGACAGGATGTAATGTTGACCTACAGATAAAATATGTAGTTGATATAAAAATCATCTCAGTTTCATTTTGGTATCATGCTACAATAAATTCACCAGGTAGCCCCTTGGATTTGAATCAACTGATGAAATGCATTGACTATTTCTTGCATCCTTCAATGTGTGCTGAGCTGAACAGGAAGAGTGTGAGGCGGTGGCAGCGGGTGGGCTTCAATTGGAAGAGAAGCCAAAACACTGGAGACTGAATCAGTAAAGTCAGATGCTGAGAAAATTGGGCTAAACGTGGTACCTCTTCCCCATCTGTTCAGGATGGACACACCAAGTAGCCTACAAAGGTAGCAGCAAATACAACTAACTGGCTGAGGAAGGAATCACAGTTACTCGGTGAAACGGGCTGGGCAGTATGGCAGAATAGAAGCCATTGGAGCTCACCCCTGGAGGCTCATGGAGTGGAGAGCATAGAGATCTTTTAGGGAAGGGGGCTGGAAAAGGTAGAGACTGGGAGCAGAAACAATGCCTATTTAGACAAGTGCAAGTGCTCCAAGTGAGCTGGGGCAAGTGAACTCTTGGAAGAGAGAGAGAGAGAGGAAGCTGGCATGTGAGGCCTTCAGGAGAGGACCATGGGCCAGCAGCAGAAGACAACTCCTAGGAGCTTTCATGAAATGCAGAATCCAGACTCACCAAAATAGAATCTGCATCCTACAAGATGCCCCGGTGATTTGCTCTGCGTATTTAAGTTTGTGAAGCACTAGGGAGCCATGGCAGATTTTGAAACTGGCTAATTATGTGCCTCAGGTAGTCCTTCTCCATCACCTGACAAAGCAGAACATTTTAAATTACTAGCAACCCTTAACTTCTGCTTTCCATTTCTCTCCCTGATGAAGTCAAGGAGGAACTTGACTATGTAGGGTCAATCACTCATCTTGTTGCCTCCTCCCCTTCGCAGATGGCTTCTATGTGGGAACCTGGTTGACAGAGGAGCAGCGGAGCTGCAGGACAGTGTCTCTTGAATGTCAAGAGAGGTGTGTCTGTCCTCACTTGTCCTTCCCTTTTTCTCTCCTTCTCTCCCTGATTTCCAGTCCTCCTTTCCTCATCAAATGCTTGGAGAAATCACCATCTTGCATTCCAGGGATCTGGAGAAGCAAAGATCCAGTGAAATTAACAGACATCTATAAAAAGAAAAAACTCAAATCGATCTGTTATTGTACATTTAAAGTGTTTAAATTTATATTCTTGTTTCAGAAACTAGATTAACAAGTTATCACAATAGTTCTGACCCTGAGAAGTTCCACTAAGAATTATTTGTAAACGGTATTTTAAGATTTACTCTTGTCCAAAATCTAAATGTGTTCTTGATTTCCCCAACTCCTGGGCAATGAACATGCTTTTACGGCTGTTTCTGCATGAGCAGGCAAATGCCTGAGAAAATTTACCAAGGGAAGAAGAGCTGGCAACATTATGACCCCTCAGTAGATTTTTTAAGTTGTATTAATCAGAAGGCTTATGTAGCATCTCAAAAATGGTCAAATTGCAGTCATGAATTTGGTTATTTTAGTAGTTCCTGCATAACATCAAGCATAGCTGCAAAGATCTTTCCTTAGCAGCACCAAAACAAACAAACAAAAAATTCTATCACTTCACTCTTTGTCAAAATAGCCCAGGGCTATGTCTGTAGGATGCCAACTATAAGTCAATTAGCCAGGTACCAGGAAACAGATATCCCCACTTGCAGCTGGGTAATTGAATTCTTTAATTTGTACTCAGATGGTCCTCTGAGGAAGCTGCCTATGACCAGGAAATAGATACAGTACAGATCGATACCTTGACAGTATAGCATTATTTTAAATGCATAGTTTTCTACATATTGTACAGTGAAATGCATCATTTAAAATCTCGCACATAGCAGGTGCTCAGTAAGCCTAGTTGGAATGTGGCTATAAGTGGAAGAGGCTTCCAAATGGCACATCTTCCATTTACTCTTAGAGCTATTCAATGCTTTTCTTTGAATAGCCTGCATTGATTCTAGTTCATAGAACCATTGTGTGGCTTGATTTTTAAGTGCCTTTAAATTTAAATAATGATGCTCTACAGGAATATGTAAATGAGATTCCTTGGAAGAGCATGATTCTGGTAATAGGGGAATTACTTATGTCATGGGAACTCTCCTTACCACTAATTCACTGGGATAGACTTGGACCAATTACCCATCTGAAAATTCTGCCAGAATTTTTTTCTTTTAATACAGCGAGAACTTTCTCCTCTGAAACACAGGAATGCTTTCCAATCCACACTAGACAAGTGTGGCTGGTGTGTACAAGGAAATAGAGTCAGAAAGCAGATGCTGAATGAGTCCTCGTACAAGGTAGAGGCTTTTTGGATAGAAGAGATACCAATATCTGGTTGAGCCAAGAAGCTCAGAGTGGAGTGCCTGGAGTTAATAGAGAGTGTGCCTGGAAATGGAACCTCATGAGATTCCCACCCTGGTGGGTCAAGGTTTATGGGTTCAAAAGTGAAGCTTTTTTCCCCCTGGATATATATAATCTCAATTAATCAAAACTCTCAATTAAACCTTCATTTCCAGAAGAAATAAAGGCACACAAACTGAATCAGACTAGGTTTCGAACCACATTCATTCAACTCCATAACCTTTTCAAGTCTCTGTTTCCTTATTTGGAAGATAAGCTTGCTGTAAAGGTTAAATGGAGAGTGTATTAGAGACTGCAAAAGTCTGGCATATAGTTACAATGAGAATAGCATGTTCCACCAAAGGAAGTTTCTAGAATTTGAGCTAAGAATGTATAAATCCTTAATACTTTTCCGTGCATGCTCCATGGTATTTCCCTGATTTTGCTTTATAATCTATAAAATATGGAAATTTGAATCACCAGCTTATAGTTATTTTTAGGAGTAGCTGAGAAAATACATGTAAAGCAATAATACTAAGGTCGGGCTCATAGGAGGTAATTGAAAGTATTGGGTATTCTAATTATCATTACAAATTTTTGACAGCCTCAGTCATATGTAAATAGATATAAATCCAGAGAAACTTTAATAGCAATAGTTACCACTAATTGACTGTCTGCTGTGCTTGAGGCACTTGGCTAAGAGCTGAAAGTATATTTCCATTTAATGTTCTCAATTGCATAGCAAGAATGGTATTATTCTTACATTGGACATGTAATTCTGAGTCTAAGAGCATTTATGTGATTTACCTAAAACTGCAGAGCTAGTTAAGCTAAAGTGACAACCTTGAGATTTCAGACCTCCACCTGATCCCAAAGCCAGAGCTGCATCCATATTACCCCACCCAGATAAGGAAGCCCTGTGACTTGCACTCACTCTGAGTGCACATGAGCAGTGGTTGAGGATTTCAAATAGGACAGAGAAGAGAATCTGTTACCCTGTGTACCAGGAAGGCAAATTGTACATGAAGTTGGGATTGGCAAGTGTGAGGATGGGGAGAGGCAAAGGAAGAACTGCGAATTCTGAACACAAGTTTAGCCTATTTATAATTGTGTTGGACTAAATAAACCAAGGCATTACTGTGCTTTTAAAGTTACAATGTAGTTCAGTTATTTAGAGCAGGACACAGTCTGGACCTTATCTGAGTTCAAATCTTAGCTTTGCCTCTTACCAATAGTACAGTCTCTCTGTGCCTCCGTTTCTTTTTCTGTACAGTGAGAATATGATCCTAGCTACCCCATTGGAATTACCTCAATAAATACCAATATCTGCCCAATGTCATCTTTAAGAAATTCTTATTTAACTGGTCTGGCATAGAGCCCAGGTGTGGGAATTTCTTAAAACCTCACTAAGTGACTGTAGAATGTAATTGTGGTTGACACTCATCAATTGAGCATTAGAGTATATACCCTTCGAATGTAAGCTCATTTCTATTCCATTCTTAGGGCTCTAGAGTCTAGTTCATTACCTAGTACACAATTAGCACCCAATAACAATTTGAGCAGTGAATGAATATAAGAATACCCAATTGGACATACATTTGACTAGGAGGCTGGATTTTGTGTTAGGTGCTCATTCTATATTCTAAGATGGTTTCAGATGACTGGATTTTCTTCTTGAACAATATAATTAACTCCTAAAGGCTTCAGAAAGTCCAAATCAAATGGGATTAATCAAAAATACAAAGTTATTGACTCTTTAAGCTGAACAACCCAAGGATGCTCTTTCTTCAGGCATGGTGGGATTCCAGACAGAGCAAGGGCTCTGCTTCTCCCCCATCTTCTCCTGACCCCTTTTCTCCATTAGGGCTTCTTGCTCAGAGGTGCTGCTCCCTTGGGGTGTCTTGATGGCCTCCATCGGGTCTGCTTGACTCAGAGCTCCTAGGCTCCATCCGAGGAGCCAGAAGCCAGAGCTCAATCAAAGCCTGTGGAATGCAAGCAGAGGAAGTCAGTTCCCCTAAAAACAAAATTAGTGTTCCACTATCAAAGAACAACAGTGACTTTTTGTTTACAAAATCCAATATAATAGGTGGGAATATATTGAACCTGGCTGTCCACGTGACTTCCAGGAGAAAGATTACTGTGCTGAGAGTCTCCCTTTCTTCTTCTGAGGAGTGCCAGTTCTCCACGAGGTGCACCTGTTGTGCTGCATAATGACAGGTGGTCCCTGTGGAAACCCTTTTCCATTCAGTGTCCCTGGTGTCTGACCCATGAGCTCTTCCTACCATTCACCCTCCCTCGATTAGACCCCTTTGCCTATTGCCTAGATCTGTGTTCCCCTGGAGGTAGTATTTTCCCTCAGAAGGCATTCTTGGCAACATCTAGGGATGTTTTTGTTATCTCATTTAGGGGACAGGCCAGGGATTTGGCTAAACATTCTACAACGCACAAAATAGCTACTCATGATTAAAAACAAACAAACAAACAAACAAAAAAAAAACTTACCAGCCTGAAATGTAAATAATGCCAAGGTCAAGCAATAATGAACTGATAATAAACTGAACTAATTATAATAGCTTCCTGAAAGTTCTGTGCACCTTTATTCTCTTCCATTCCTATAATCTTACCACCACCAGGCAATTGAAGTGATTGCTGCTATCTAATGCTGCTATCTTCCTATTTAAGAAGCTTATAATTTCTTTTGATGATGGAAAAGTATAAATTTGCTGTATGGCTCAAAGCCCTTGAAAAATCTGGCTCCTGTTGGCATTTCAAACCTCCTCCTACTCTTCCCCCTCTATGCAACATACTTTAAGCCACTCCACATGTTTCTATGTGCACTTGACACACTTTTCTCCTTTTGTTTCTTTCTGGTGGGTCACAATACCTTGGGTGCTGTTCCACGTTTCCCTTTCTTGTTAGGGTCTGTAAACAAGTCAGGATGGCACCTGGCATTTTGCCAGAGGGAGTGGTTTGTGAAGTAACGCCAGCGAGCCATTAAGTGTGGAGATTCCTTATTGGTTGACTGCTGTATCTAGTTTATGTTAATTAAGATAAGCTGTGTGTGATGTATATATACCCCTCCTGTCCTACAATAAACGGTTCCCACTCCTGCTGTATCAATGTACACAAGTTGTTCGTCACCCCCTGGTTAGTTTGCTGCAGCTGGACTGCGGCAGATGGTGGCCCGTCTGGGGAGTGCCGGGACACTCGGGGGTAAGTGACAAAAAAGCTGCCTTTCCCTAGATAGGATGGGAGCAAATCTGCTCGTCCCTAGGCAGATAGGGCGAGAGGAAAAATGGCCATTTCGAGAAAATGGAGAAGATTGATACAGTATGTTTGTGTCTTGTTTTGTCTCAGTGTATTGTATTGTCTTTGTGATGAAAATATGGAAGGGGTGAGAAGTAAATTACTAAGGAAAAGAGGCACCCCAGTGGAATCAAGAATAGTTAGGGCATGTGTTGATAAAAGCCCGGGAACTCTAGTCAGAAAGAAAAAGAAAATTCAGAAGGATTATCAGGGAAAAAGTTGCAGCAAAAGGCTATTACTGAATACTTTTTGTTACTGGAGGGTGCGTGAATGGGCGCAGCGGCTGCCACGTGCACGAGCTGGTCACAGCGCAGCAAGGACTTTCCAAGTGGCGGCAGCGGGCTCTTCCCCGCCCCCCGCCCGGGGAGTGGGATGCCACTGCAAGAGCCCAAATCCAAACCTGACCCGGAGGCACAGTCTCTCAGGCTCTTGCTCCCTGTGCCCAGTGGCAGTTTGAGTCCGGAACATTCCCCGGACTCTCCCCGGGGGCCATCTGGGGCTGCCTGGGACGCTGCAAGTAGAAGACTGCCCTTTCTTTAAAAATTTCTGAAAGATTTTTTAAAGAGAAGTTGTAGCCATTTCCACTCTTGCTCCCTGTTTTTCTACCATCCATTCATTTGGTCCTAGGGTATTTATTGAATTGATATCTTGAGTGAGGAAGCATTTATTCCTTCTTCCATGGAGTTGGTGTGTCAGTCAGCATTTCATCACTGTGACAAAATACCTGACATCAATCAACTTGAAGCAGGAAAGACTTATTTTGACTCGTGGTTTCAGAGGTTTCCATCCATGATCACTTCCTTTGCTTTCAGGCCTGCAGCGAGGCAGATAGTGGAAAGGCATGGTAGAGGAACTCTTCCCATCGCGTGGCAGCAAAGTGGGATTGGGGGAGAAGAAGAGGCTGGGGACAAAATATGTCCTTCAAGGGCATTCTCCCAGTGACCTACTTCCTCCGACCCAGTATTGCCTCCCAGCAGCCCATTTGGCTATGATCAGAGCCCTCATGGGTCATCACCATGCCAAGACCACCTCTGAACACTGCTGCACGGGGGACTGAGCCTTCAACACATGCGCTCCGGGGGACTTTCCAGATGTGAACCATCAAGTCAAGGCTGCCACACCAATGATGGGATAATTGGGAAAGGACGTTCAGAGAATGTGACTTGGCTGGGGAATGATGTCAGAGAAGGCTTCCAAGAAGTATTGACTTTTAAGCTGAACTGCCAAGGTGCTAAGAGTCAGCCGGAAATTGGCCAGGTGAACCAGGATGACAGGGGCTAATCACCGAGCTAGGATTCAAGGCCCATTTAAACATTTCCACCTGGAGGCCCAGTTAAACACTCCATGGACACTTCCTACAACTTCCCAGTAGAGAGCAATCCTCCATTTGGCTCCCCAAATGCTTTTGAGGTTGCTTATGATATTTACTACCATCTTTTTTTACATTATATATTCATGGTGATTTCATAATTGAACCCATGATAAAAATTTAAATTAAAAACCGCCAAACTTTTCAAAAGATTCATAAGCAGTGTTCCCTTATCTCAGAAAGGTAGCGTGGATGCTATGAAGTGCATTTTTCTCTCTCACCAGAAAAAACAGCTTGACCACACACCATCAATACATCTTTAGAAGGAAGTTATTTTTGGTGTGTGGTGCCAGGACTTGATGGAGCCTGGACACCAAGGTTCAGGCTTTGCTTTAATTGAGGTAAAGCCCCAGTACGCATCGCATATTCATCGATTGGGTAGATATCTGTTGAGGGCCCACTATGTGCCAATTGCCAACATTCAGTCCTGAAAATAGAGTGCTGAGCTAAACTTATGTGGTTATTATTCTGTGTTAAATAGAAGACAGACTTTAATCAAAGGGTCACATAAATAAATGGATACTTACTAACTGTAAGTTAGTAACAGTGAAGGACCCTCCAGTTACAAACTGTGAGGAGTCTACAAAGGGTGCAATGAAGGAAGTCTACAAAGAAGTCTACAAAGGGTGCAATAATGATGGACACCACAATAATGTGGTGTGGGCAGTGTAGAAATAAGTGACATCAGAGCCGAGGTCCGAAAGTAGAGATCTGAACATTAATGCATTTGGCTAGTGAGGGGAATGGAAGTCGAGAGACTGCCAGGGAGAGGAGACACTACGGGCTCACGAGGTCTGTAAACAGGTGAGAATGGGAGAGGGTCAGCACATTCCATGCAAGGGGCTGCAGGCAGAGTGCAGGGTGAGCTGAGGCTGGGAGGATCTCGGGGGGCAGTTTCAGGGCTTTTAAGACTCTTTGTTAAGAGTCTGGCTTTTTATTCTAGGAGTAATAGGAACACGCCAAATGCTTTTAAGCAGGAAGTGACATGGTCAGATTTACATTTTAAAATATAGCCCTGATGACATTGTGTGGAGAAGCAGAAATCTTCCCAGCAAAGAACCCTGAAAACTTGCTTCATTCATGACTCTTACAGACGATGATGCCAAGCTTGTCATGCCTGATAAGTAGTGGTGACAGCAATTGAAGAGAAAATGAAAAAAGACAAAACAAAAACAAAACAAAAAAGAAAAATATGAGTCTGGAAGGTTACTGGGAAATTAAAAGGCAAACGGGAGAATTGTTTAACTCTCTGATTCACTTTTCCCTATTGCACTCAATAAGAAAGTCTAAGCACCTACCTTGCAGGCAAAAGAGAGAAAAAGGACTGAAATCTGGCACTGGGGTTTTAAGGTACATCTGCCAAATCCCCAAGGGATCCCCCGCCACCCCTCACACACAGTGGCTGTGCACTTTAAAAATGCTGTCAACTCAATGTTGACCCTGGAATTCAAGGTTCACATGGTACATCTCTACCTCAGGAAAACGGCCTCTGAGCTCAAAGCGTCCTCAAGTGCCTTGAACCACATTAACAGACAAATCATGGCAGCAGCTGGAAACCTGTCACTTAAAAGGGTCCATTAGTGGTAAATATGGAAGACCTTGGAGGGGGAGAAGTTAGAAGAATGTGCTTCTTTCATCTTGGTGTGAGCATTACAGCAGGAGACCCTACAGATTGCATTCGTCAAATGATTGTCATTGAACCCATCAGGAAATAAGGCTGTGGCCCAGAAAGCAGAGGCAAGGGCGTCAACAAAGGGTAATGGAAAGAGACCCCGAAACCTGGCCTGGGGAGCAGACAGGAATGAAATACCAGGCTCCATTTGTGGCCCAGCTGGGAGTGGAGATGGAATCGCAGTCATCCTGCCCTGATCTCATGCTCCATTTCAGTTCATTTAAATTAACATCAAATGGAGGACCACAGGATATCCAAGGGAAACCAAAGCCACTTAAGTGTCTGTGACTCTCACTTGACATTTGTAAGCCTGAAGCAAGGCTACGCAGAAGATATTAGAAGCAAATTGGCTGTGTCTTACATATGCACTCATAATACACATTTAAATGTTCAAGAATTAGGGCACTGGGAGCCCATGTATGCTTCAACGTGCATCGATGCATATCAAAATACACAGTCAGTCATGCTGTCACATACTCATCCATGGTTTTTCATAGGCTGTATATATATATATATATATGTATATGCATGCTTTATACATGTGTGCATATATATGCACATGTAACAGTGATTACATAGAAGTATACACATATTGGAACATGCAAAATTATGTATATCATTCACAAAGATGGTTAGATATACATGTGCACATGTGTACACATACATGTATGCATATGTAAAAACTCCACAATGAAAACTCAAACTGAATTTAGTGGATTTGGCCTAGTATACATGGAAAATAATTGAAACTTGAAAGACACCAGAGGTAGGCCCAGTTGAAACCAGGTTCTGACTCACATGTGCTCAATGAACTATATGGTCAAATCTCCTTCTGAATCTCAGTTTAATGCTATTGTGTTTTTTTTTAAATGAATTTTGCATATAAGAAACTATGTATTAGGATTGTTACAGAAATGCAAATGGGTTCCCAGAAGAGAGGATACTGTACCAGGGTTTTGAAGTAGATGAAGGAAATTAAAGATAGAAGTTCATCAGAAAATGGGTGAGTGTGTAACATTTAGGAATTGTGGCTGCTTCTGAGAAGGCCTGAGAGTGTTAAAGGCAAGAAAGCCATGGGCCAGGGCTGGGGCTGGGGCTCGGGCTCAGTGGTAGAGCTCTTGCCTAGCATGTGTGAGGCACTGGGTTCAATTCTCAGCACTGCATATAAATAAAGGAATAAAATAAAGGCCCATCAACAATTTTTTAAAAATCTGAAGATTAAAAAAAAAACAAGCCATGGGCCTCATTATGAATACTTTTGACCACAAGGCTGAGAAATTTGTCCTTTGTCCTTAGGGAACAGATTGTGTTAGAGGATTTAATGGCTGGATAGTCAGTAGCAGACTTGTGTTTTAGGGATAGTGACATGGCCACAGGTTGGAGGCTGAAGGGACACCACCAAAAGATACAAAAGCCTTGAAAGGTTCTGCAGCTGTCCCATGGGGATGTACAGGACTCAGGTGGGGTCCACAGGGTGGAGACACAGAAGCCTCTTGAATCACAAAAGCATGGGTGCATATGCTCTGCACCTCTGAGCCAGCCTCAGCCATCCTCCTGACACCTGAGGAAGTCTCCTTTCAGGTCCAACGCTGCTGCACGTAGCACACGGTTATCAAGAGACCATTGAACAATTTATAACTCAGACTTCTTTTTGGTGAGACAAGGTGGATTGATATAGGGTCCTGGAGAGCATCTTATTTTGTCAGTCTGTTGAGTCAGGAAGCCTTATGCAGCAGTAAAGAGTCAGAGAATAAATTACTAGTAAACCCAACAAGATGGACTCCAAGGGAGTTATTTAGAAAAAGGTGCAACTAATGTAAGAAAAGAAAAAAATGAAAGCTATGTTGGGTGCACAGAACCAACTTGATATAAATCAAGGACAGATATAATAGTGATGATATCTTGAAAATTAAAACTTTATAGTAGTCAGCTACTGTTTTCACCATCGTGGGTGTTGTGATAGTTAATTCTATGTGTCAATTTGATTTCACTGTAGGGTTTCTGGTTTCTGGATATTGAGTTAAACGATGTTTCTGAATGTGTCTGGGAGGATGTCTTTGGATGAGATTTAACACCTGAATAAGTAGACCAAGTAAAGCAGATTGCCTTCCTCAATGTGGGTGGGTCTCTCCCATTGAAGACTCAAAAAAAAAAAAAAAAAAAAAACTAAATAAAGAATAAATTTTTCTCTCTGCCTGACTGTCCTTGAGCTGGTTCTTCGTGGCTCCTTTTCTGCCTTCAGACTCTAATTTGGACTGGAAGTTATATCACTGATTCTCCTGGTTCCCAGGCTTTCAGACTTCTACTGGAACCTACTTCAACTCTCCTGGGTCTCTGGCTGTCTTGCCAACTTCAGATATGGGACTCTTGAAATTCAGAATTGAGTGAGTCAGTTCCTTATTATACACACACACACTCCCCCTCATTTTTTTATGTTTCTCTGGAGGACCCAGATGAATATACATGGTTTAGCAGTTTAAGAGATTTGTGCCCAAGTAAAGTAATGTCTATAAGCCCTTTGGTAGCAGGTAGAGGGAATAGTGATGTTTCACTCCATAATTTTTAAAAAATAAGATAATCAATTATTTTGTGACTCCAAGTAGACATTCTTTATGGAGACTGGATATGTTAAAAGTTCTTTCATTTTATTACAAATTACTCTTGGGGAAAGATAGGCATAAGCTGTGGAGCTATGAGGTTAAAGAAATTATTCTATAAAATGAGCCCACTCTGCTGAGCCTCACATGCTTTCTTCTTTGAAAAACAATTCACCTGCAACCCTCCCTTGCTTAGGTCAACAGGGTTTGTTATATTCCTCCGCAAACAACCTGTTATCTGCAGAGGGAATGTAGATTCAAAACGCCATAAGAAGAATGCAGGTAACCCTGAAGCAGGAGACTTTTCTGATCCTTACACAGACCAGATCCCTATCAGGGAGGTATGGATAATCCCTCCTAGTCATAAGATCTACAAAAACAGGCTCTAATTGGAACTGGTCAGTATGGGCCAAAGCGACCTAGAGTCATGCACAATGGAGACTTGAAAGGGTGATGACATTGTGCTGTCAGTCAAAAGAGAAGAGGCGGACTTGGGTTGGACTCTCTAGAAACTTCCCTGGGACCCCCAAGAAGGAGGGTAGAAAAGGTGCACCACCCCTTTTTCCCCCTTGAGAATGTCCCCCTTTTTGTATTCCTTCAATAAACTCATGCCTCTGCTCTGAGTGACATGTTTGCAATCTTTCTGACCTGATCACAAGAATCAGGTGCAGGGGGCCTTCACTCAGCCTCAGTTTTACAGAAGGCCCATGTTCTGTGACATTTGGTGTCCAGTTATTATCCCAGTTCTTTTTCTGGTTATCTTCTCCATTCATTGTTTTCTGAACCTCCCTCTATTCTCCACTTCAGATTCTTGGTGACTAGAAGAAAACTCTTGAGAAAATTGATGTTTCTTTTTGACTGCAGCTCATTCCCATAAAAACCTGGATCTCTTGATTAGAACTCAAGACACCAAAGATATCAGGGGTAAGGAATGAAGCTTTAACCCTTGATCTTTTTTGGGGGGGAGACAAATCTTACACACTGACCATTTTGGAAGGTTCTTGGCAAGGCACAACACCCTTGTAGAATCTGAAGACCAGTGATGATAAGATTTTGGACCACAAGGTCCATTAGGGTACAGGGACTTCTGTCTCTTCCTCCTACCCTCTCATCTGAGAACATTGTGGGCCTCATTCAAGGTTTAAATTGGTAGGAACTCTAATTTATGTGTGGTGAAGAGGTCCTCTTTGTCTCTGGGTCAGAGTGTCCTATTTGACGTCCCCTTTTTCCTCCATGCTCAGAGAGGCAGCTTCCGTTACTTGCTTAGCTGCCTCTCTCTGAGCCTTGCATCTGGATTGTAAGCTGTGTGAGCAATTGCCCAAACCAATTTGAGCCCAGAAGAAAATTGTGTCACTTTTACATTCAAACCACCATGGGACATAAATGACTGTTTTATCTTCTCTTTTACTCTGAGGCTGTGCTCTCTCAATAAATTCCTCCCAAATGCTGGAGAAAGGGGTAGACAGAGTGGAAGGGGATCTGGAAAGGCTGACTCTGCAAGGTCACAGAGTTTTGAGAATGCTCAAGAGGTCTACGTTCTGCTTTGGCGACAAGGCAGGAGACATTACCCTAAGCCACAGGGACTCGGCTTTAGAAAGCAAACATGACAAGCCTGGGCATGTCAGAGGACACCCTATTTATTGCAGGTTTTCTCTTCTCTCCAAGTGGGAAATAATTGCAGAGGGAAGGAAAATGGAGAAATCCGCATATTCAAATTTTTTTTCTCTCTCTTTTTTTTTTGAGATCAATTTTTTTCCTGAGGTCCACCCACTCTTAGCCTCCCTCGTTCCTTGAATACCTAAACTGACTCTAATCTGATATAAAAGTGTGCTCTGATCCAATATAGATGTTCCATGTGCTCTTTTACTAGAGTAATTATGGTACTTTGTTTTAATTTTAATTTAAAAAAATAATTCTCTGTCTTTGTCTGAGCTTATGTTTTTTCTGGTGAATTAAACTGTGGTTCTGCACAGCTAAATTAATTGATTATTTTATTTTATTTTTCTGATTAGTCTTGTTTAACCAGAGGTCTTTAGTCCTCAATCCCCCGCCCCACTGCTGTTTTTATTCAGAGGCCAATTATATGAGGACTGAGTCTCAAAAACACTGGAAAAGGAAAGAGATTATACCCTTTAGAAGATCCCAAAAAGGAGACTAAACCATGGAGATGGTTGACTTGGACCTACCTTATAGATGGATAAGTGGCCACCTGAATCATTGATTCATCGTCCAGACTTGATTGGTATCTGCTGCTCCAAGGGTAAAGGCTTCCCCAAAGTCTATGCTCTATGTCACCCAAATGATATCTGTGACAGGCTCAGTTTTAATTTCTATAGGCTTAAATCTGATATACGCTCTGTGTAATAAACAACTGTAGTTCTATCTCCTACCTATGGGGATCTAATTCATGGTAAAACTACAAAATCTTTGTTTCCTGTCTGTTTTTGTGTATATCTGGGCACACTTGTGTATTATATGTTGTGTCTATGTGTGTGCTTGTGTTCATATCATTTACATGGTATCAAAATTGACTTATGGATAAATAAATGCTTATATATTTAAAAATGGATCTTGTAATTTTAAATTTATGTGACTTAGATTGGTTAAAAAATAAGAGTAAATATGTATCTAAAATTACTAACCCATATGTTTTACTAGATGGTCAGCAATCAAAAGCATTGGTTTCTACAAAATGTGTAATATTCAATATCCATTGCTTTCAGATTTTTTATTCAGCATGGAAAAGATGGCTTAAAGTGTTATCTAGGGTTGCCTGATAATTGTCTGATATGTTGGTTTTCATGGGTAACTCAAAGTTAACAGTTAAAAATGGGTAAATTTAATTTAGCATGAATGGGATAAACATTTATAAATCTTTAGAGGAGATATGTGATTAACTTCCAAGTTAAAATACAAAAACATCAACTGATAAACAAATTCACAGCTTCTTGAATTCTATAAGACAACATATATTTGTGTCTATTAAATGTTTTTTATAAGTGGTAGATAAATGGAAAATAGTTTAAGATTGCTTTGTTTCTGGGCTGAAACTAAAAGCAAGATTATTAAGAGTTAAAATTCTAATTAGAAGAAAGATGTAATACTATATACAAAGAGTTTAAAAATTTCAGCTGTGTTTTAAGTACTGTAGAAAGTAATGTATTTCATCTTATTAAAAAGGAATGAATGGCAAAAAATATGCAGAAATATTTTAAGGATTGTTTCAGAATGTAAATATAAGATTCAGCAACTGAAAAAGGGAGATATAAAGGTTATATGCATAGGAATACATTTTGGTTAAAAAAAAATTTTTTTAAATGTTTATGGTTTAAGTATTGTATATGGTAAAGTAATATTTTTGTTTCCTAAAGTCCAAGATAAAAGGAGAAAAAATAAGAATGTAAACAATTTGTAAAATGTCTAATTAGGTTACCAAAGTTTTGTTGAACATAAATATCAAAAAGTTTTTATATGTGATTAAGCTGTCTATAATCAGTTACAGATACCTAAGGGTTTTTCTAAGGTCAAAATTTAAAACAACAAGGTTTCCTAAAATTTGTTTTGCTTTATTTATTAAGATATTTTCTTGTGCTTATTAAGTTTTATTACTTAGAGAAACTAAGTCTTAAATATATTAAGTTTAGGGGCTGGGGCTGGGGCTCAGCGGTAGGGTATTTGCCTAGCATGTGCGAGGTTCTGAGTTTGATCCTCAGCACCATATAAAAATAAATAAATAAAATAAAGGTATTATGTCCAACTACAACTAAAAAAAACTAAAAATATTAAGGTTTATACCTGTTTTAAAATCTTTTAAATTATTGCTTATAATTTTGGTTAAATAAATATCATTTTAGGCTAATGCAATACAGTTGGCATTCTAAATATGTGTGACTAGAGATAGGTATACATCTGAGGAATAAATACATCTGAAAGCTTTGTCCAAGTTTAGGTAAAAGTAAAATAAAAGCTATGTACTTTTACTATAGTCAAGGTAACTAATAAGTATTCTCTTTTATACATTATATTTGACATAAAGGGCCACACTACATTAAAATGAAAAAAAAAATAGCTTACATCATTTGCCTTGACTATATAAATGCTTCATGTGAATTCTATTTCTTATTATTAACACTTTTTCCTAAACTTAAGATGTTTAAACCTATTCTTAGATTTTTGTCAATGCTGCTAACCTGTGCAGACCTGTGATTATAGTTATCCTGCACTATAGGTTTTAAATTTTACTTTAAAAGTTGAGCTTAGTTAACATAAGGACCCCTGTATAATTATGATGCTATTACTGACTTCTTTCCATATTAGATACATTCATGTTCTCCAAGTCTTTTAAAATGTAAAGCTTGGGAGAACACTTCAACAAGCTGATGTTCTCAAAACTAAAGTTGTTAGTAACCAAAGCTACTTACAGATTTATGTAAAAATAGCAAATTGATTGGGGATTTGTCATTTAATGCTTTGTAACTGGACAGAAATAATCCATCATCAAAAAGTGGATATATAAAGATGTTATGTTAATATTTACACTAGGATGGAAATATTTTTAGAAAGCAATAAGGAGACCCTACTTTGTGTAAAGGCTTTGTTTTCCACACACACACACACAAAAAAAAAAAAAAAAAAAAAAATGAAGTTAAGAACTCTCATAGTCTTTCTGTTTGATTCATGTTTCAGATGTTACATTATGTTAACTGATATTCCAATAACCTCAAAAATAATATGTGAAAAATTTGTAGAATGATATTTTTAAAAGAGGCAAAAATCAGCTGCAAAAACAAAACACTTTTACCAGGATTTGTCAAGAGGCCAGTCTCACCTGAGATATGGCTCTACCTCTGACCTACCATATGTTAGCATGTCTCCAAAGAAGACTAGAATTAAGCTCATTTAAAGTTATGTTCAAATGATAGGTTTTTGTAAAGGTTACTGTGATATCAAAATAAAAAGGGATGCAATGCAAAAGGATCGCAAAAGAATTGGGTAAAATAAAAAGGCCTTTAAAGATGTTTAAAGAATTTCAAAATAAAGGAAAATTCTTAAAAAATTTCACACATGATTGAGTTGACAACTTTTTTAGGTCTTTGTAGAGGCTAAATAGATATGAAGGGAACATCAATGTTATTGTAGAAATTTTGCTTCTTGGTTCAAAGCTATTCTACAAACCAAGTATGTTTTTGCTCTTGTTAATTTTATTTTGTATTTTTCTTGTAAAACTTTATAACTGTGGCCTCTTACTGTTTTACAGAGGTACTATTTCTAACAGAGTTAACAATGTGAGTTAATTTAAGACAATAAGCCATCACCTACATGCCAGATGAATATAATATTGACTCTAATTAAATGGAAGGGGTAAAATTATAGATATTAAAAGCTAAAACCCATTACTCCCACTTCAAAAATGGCAAAACTGGCCTGATGAATGTTTAAAACCCAGACTTAGAGACTAAAAACAAGGAAATAAAGTAGCCAATATTTTGGTCCTTGCTCTCTAAAGTCAGTCAGGCCTTAGGGAATTATGGGACCTCTCTCAGGTCCCTGCCAGTGAGTCTCCCAGCCTCCTGATCAGGGGGATCATGAGGAGGAGGACCCCAGAAAACAGGAAGCCAAAAAGTACACATTCTGCAAAGAGGAGGGTCATCAGAAAGAGATTATGTCCTTGATGCTTCCAAGGGAAGCTATGTGTGTTCAGCAAGACTCTGACCCATTCTGGCAGATGGCACCACTGGTAGAAGTTTCTCACAGGTTCCCAAGAGTGACGACCTGAGGAATACCAGGTGACCCTAACAGTAGATATAAATAAGGCCAACTGGGGGCCAACTTAGTTTTCAATACCAGGCTGGAAGCTATAAGTGAAACACAGTCATGCATGGACATTTAAAAGGAAAACACTGGTTCTCTAAATGTAACTCGATATACACTATGTCAGCCCCACCAAAAGTACTTAAAGACAGGAGGCTATGAAGGTAGTTGGCTTTTTATAAGAGTGCCTGAAAATAGCTACCAACAAAGCCTTTTCCACAGTCACAAGATTGTCCTGAGTCAATGTGAGACTAATCTCACAGACCTATAGATCTCCCTAACCTTCTACACATGATTATTTAGCCCCAATATTTATCCTTCTAATTGGTGTGAAAGCTGCACTGTGGCACGTAAGTTTACCAAAACAGCCCTAAATGACACAGCTGAAAGGATTTCTCTACTAACACAAAAGTAATTCTAATAAAAAGCTATTTTAGAGAAATCTGATGGCATTAGGTATCTTAACTATATAGTTCAAGCGAACACCTATGCCATTCCAAAAACAAATGTCATGTATATTCTTCTAACAACTGCATTCATGTTTTCAAGCTTGAAGTAGCCTCCACTCACAAATCAATGGCATGTTGAATCACACCTTAAGCTTTAATGAGCTATTGCCTTCAGGTTTCCAGAGACTGGCTGATAATACTAATTGCTTTTGTGCTAATTGCTTACAAAAATAATTCTTTGCTGTTTGTTTTTGTTGTCTCCTAGTACAGCCCCGGCCCTATGTACCTCTCCTTCAGTCACCCACCAACTAGCACCATGAACTTCTGATCTGCCCTGATGCTAAATACCCTTCACTGTCAAAACCTGATAGAGAACAAGGACTTTGGGTCACTTTCCCCCAACTTTTCCCTCTTTCAGCAGGAAACAGCCAAATAAAATTGATTCCCATACATCCTAAACAAGTTAAGTCTTTGAGGGGGGGAATACTAGGGGGCTAACAGACATAGGATAATAATCATAATAAATGGGACCACTCTGCTGAGCCCCACATGCTTTCTCCTTTAAAAAACAATCACCTGCAGCCCTGCCTGGCTTAGGTCCACAGGATATGTTACATTGTTACATTCCTCAGCAAACAACCTGTTATCTGCAGGGGAAATGCACACCCAAATGCCATAAGAAGAATCCAAGCTCCCTGAAGCAGGAGACTTTCCCCATCCCTATCAGGGAGATAAGGATAATTCCTCCTGGCCATAAGGTCTATAAAAACAGGCTCTAGATAGAACTGGTCAGCATGGATCAAAGTGACCTAGAGTAGACTTGAAAGTGTGATGTCATTGTGCTGTCAGTCAGAAGTCAAGAGATATACCTGGGTGACTCTCTGGAAACTTCCCTGGGACCCCCCAATAAAACTGGAGTGGAGGAGAGGCACACCACCCCTATCCTCTCTGAGAGGGCCCATTCTCTCCCTTGGTAGTGTCCCCTTTCCCTTTTTCTATCCCTTCAATAAACTCGTGACTGTCACTCTGATCACTATGTCTGAAATCTTTCTGGCATAATTGCATGAACCAGAGTTTGAAGGGGGCCTTCATGCTGACTCAGTTTCACTATGGCTCCGGACTGTAATATTACCACCAATTTAGTGGCTCAATACAACAAATGTTTATTATACCACTGGTTTCAAAGGCCAGGAATTCATACATCGATTAGCTCGGCTCTCTGTTCAGTCTCACAAGGTTACAATTAAGATTTAAGTGGGATTAAGATTTTAAGAGAGTCTTGTTTGGGACCTTCCCTGCTCACGTGGTTGTTGGCAGAATTCATTGCACTAAAGCAGTAAGACTCAGAGCACCTCATTTCTTTGATACCCTAAGGAAAATCTCTTACATTTTTCTTCTCTGATATCTAGATCATCTTCTAAAGGGCCTCCTAACTAGGCAGGGCTCACCTCTGATCATTTTTCTTTAAAGTCAACTGGTTAGACACCTTCATTACATCTGCAAAATCTCTCCATCTGTGTCATAAAACAGCAGAGTTATAGAGTGAGGTCCCTCCGCGTTGCCACAAATCTCAGGGTTCACCCACACTTACAGGGCACTACACAGGAGTGTTGGCCATTGGGGACCATCTCAGAATCCCATGTACCACACAAAAGTATGAACGAGTTTGTAAAAATGATTTGACTTTACTCATGGAAGTCTAAGCTGGTACAGAAAAATCAATGAACTCATCAGCACTTGCAAACAGAGTATTTTCTCTGAGTTTTATATGAAGTCTAGCTAAATTGTTTAATTACTTATTGGCTATTTGTGTACATCACAATTTTTATGATGTCTTCTACTACTTAAAATTAAGGTTATTACTTTTTATATTTAGGTGACAACTCTTCCTGAGTGGGTAAAGCCACTAAGTTCTGGCTGACCAAATAGTTTCTAGAAGGACAGTTCTTCATGAGCTGATTTCTGAAGGTTTATTCCTACCAGTGGTTACTATTTTGTTAACTCTCAGAAACATCAGAAGTCATCCCATTTAAGCCCTAAATTCTGTATCTTGACTTTGCAAATTATGAAAACAAATGTTCCCTCTTTCAAAAGCATCTTTTAGGGGAACAGGGTCAGTGGTTAAAGCGTGATGGTATAGGTTGGCAGATTGTGGGGGACATTGTGATTCATCATGACAATTCCTCTTTAGGAATAAAAGACATACTGCCTCAATTTTCTGGGGGGCTGCCAATGAGTGTTTCTAGAACTCTGTCCTTCTTGAGGATTGTTTTGGTTCAAGAAGATTGCCTTGCCTAATATCACATCCTGCTCCATGGACAGTTCATATCAAGTAATAAAGTTAGGAGTATAAAGATATGAGAGTTTCTGTGGCTCCAGAGCTACCTATGGGGTAATCTGATCTCATCTATGGAGCTGCATGCCAATACCAATGTAACACCTCCTTCCTAGCTCTGTTTTCTTCGCAGGTATTGATCCCTTGTGCTCTCCCTACCAAACAGCATACATGCTGTCTCTGGTTCTATCTGCTTCCCAGCGATTCCACCTCTGCCTTCCCATTCCAGACCACTGACTTCTCTAACCAAGAAGCTCTACACTTCCTTGACCTTGCACAACCTGCTCCCTCTGTCTCAGTTTTTCCACTGGATGGATGATTGACGTTCTACTCGTTCTTTGATGACTGTATGAAATGAATGAGCTATCTGTGTATTCTTCCTTATCTTCTGAGTGAAATTAATTTCTCTCTTCTTTGTTTCCGTAGCACTTCATACATACCTGGGTACATTTAGAATACCCATTAAATTACATTCTACTAATTTATTCATGTATTCTTCTTCTCTGCTTGATTGTACTACTCCTAAATAATAAATTCCTAGATTTTGTAAGAAGATTTGATTAAGAGGTATCACCAAGATTAACTTTCCAAAGAGCCTTGCTGGGTTTGTAGAATTCAGAGAGGTGAAAGGATGTATAATTCCACAATGTAGGAAGGATGTTTGAAAAGTATAGCAGCAATAATGAATGTGATCTATACATCAGAGGCAGCAAGATGGTCAATCTATTTCTAACAGCCCAAGGAATGGGAGATCAGGGAAGATAAGAGGTTAAGATTAGTTTGTGATAATATTTTAATGTTAATTTAAGGCGTAGTGCAAGGGTTGCAAATGTCTGTGTTTCATGAGTTAAATGGGTGATATGAATTAATAAAGATGTTTGGGTATAAGGCATTTTTGAAACTGAAAATGAGGAATCTTTTTACTTATTTTTGCCATTAGAAAACAATAATGCCATTGACATGATAAATAATACCATTGATCCTTGGTGTTACAAAATTGAATTGGTAAGCTTAATTACAGTGGTATTTTCATTCCCATTGTATTTATGGAAAAAACTCTGAGGCTGAGAGAGGTTTTATTGGCGTTGTCATTTTCTGTTTTCTCTTGCACTGATTTTCACTCTAATAAATATTATTTCCTTTCTTCTGGTTTTCTTAAAAGTAAAACCTTGTATTTTGTCCAATATTGTCTTTAAAAAATGCTATTAATTTCTCTCTATAAACTGTTTTAGTTGCATCTCACAAATTTGATATGTTGTATTTTCATTTTAATTTTACTAAAAGTACCTTCCAATGTCATATTGACTTTTTTCCTTGATGTGTTATTTTGTCTCCAAATTTAGAAATGGGTTACTTTGTCTCCAAATATTTAGCAATTTTCCAAATGTCTAATATTGATTTCTAATTTACTTTCCATTATTGTTTGAGAATATATTTTGGATTCTCTGTAGGAGTGAAAATTTATTGAAGTTTCTTCATGGACCACAATGTGACTTATCTTAGTAGTTATTCAATGTGTGCTTCTAGAAAAAAAAAAGGTACATTTTTGTAATTTTTGTCTTGCTTTTTAATCAAATTTGAGAATCTATTTAATGATGGTGCTCACATTCCTATATTCAATATACTGTTGAAATGGTTTGACTTATATTTGCAGCATTGCTATTTTGTTCACCATTCTTTTATCTATTATATGTTCCTCTTTCTCATTTTTTTGCCTCTTTTGTATTTTTTATTTCTTGTGTTAATTGCAATTCTTCATCATGTGCTTTTACTGATTAGTATAGGGTTTAGAGACTACATCTTTGACTTATCACAACCTACTTTCAAGCAGTATCATGTGGCCGTAGAAACCCACAGGAGTACATTCCCACCTTTCCATTTCTGGCCATTGGTTATTGTTGTCATACATTTTATTTCTACAATATGTGGCAACTCCACGACTTTTGGTTTAAGCAGATGGTTATTATTTAAAGACATTCAAATAAGAAAAGTTTTTTTTTTTTTTATGTTTACTTAAGTGCTGACAATTTCCAATGTTCTTCATTCCTTTTTGTAGATTCGTATTTCCATCTGGTATCATTTACTTTCTGCTTGAAATTCTTTAGTACTTTATATACTGCAGGGTTAATGAACAATAATTATTTCAGTTTTCATATGTATAAATTTTGTTTTACTCATTTTCACTATACAAAGATTCTTTTTTTCCTGGGAAAATAAAATATCAGGATTTTTTTCATCAGCTTAAAGATATTGCTGCTCTACTATCTTCTGGCTTCCATTACATCTTATGAGAAATTTCAGTTATCCTTAGTTTTGTTTCACTGTATGTAATGTGTTTCCATGGCTGTTTTTAAGATTTTTTCCATTTGTTTTAATAAGTTTGATTGTGATATGCCATGATGTAATTTTTTTTAGCCTGAGGTAATGTCCTTGGATATGTGACTTTATAGTTATTTTTTCATATTTCAAAACAATTCAGTGAGTTTGGCAGTTTACACTGTCATTCATGTCACCCTTCTTTGGGAACCAAACACACATGGACTGGACTCCTTGAAGTTCTTCCATAATTCACTGATGTTCCGTTTGCTTCTTTTGTCAATCTCTTTCTCTGCTCTATTTCATTTTGGACCATGTCTTTGCTATGTTTTAAACTTCACTCTGCAAAGTCTATCTGCTATTAATCCCATTTAGTGTATTTTTTAGCTCAGACATTACATTTTTTTATTTCTTGGAGTTCAGTTTTGTCACTTTCATATTCTCTACTTATGTCCTTAACATACATAAGCTTCCTTCACATTACCTTCATATCCTTGTCTATTATTTCTATGGTCTTTTTCAGCTAAGATGAGTAGTTGAGGTATTTGTCCTTTATTGTGGGTAGTATTTCCCTGCCTTTTTCACATGCTTGGCAATTTTTGTTGGATATCAGACAATTTTAATTTTGCCTTGCTGCATGCTGGATATATTTGTTTTCCTATAAGTGTTGTTGAGATCTGTGCTAGAATATGGTTAGTTATGTGAAAAGGCTTTTATCTTTTTAAACTCTGGTGGGACTGGAATAATACTTAGTTAAGGGCTAACTTTCCTTCCCTAAGACACAACTCTGGTTTGTATAATACATAATGCTCTATGAATCAAGGTTCTCTCGGATAGATAATGGGTACAGTGTATTTGAACTTTACCAATATTACCTCCCATCTTTTGAGGTGTTTCCTTCCCTAGACTTCAGGATGTGCCGCAGTCTGGCTGGGCACAAAATCACAAGCCACTCAAGCAGGAACAAACTTCATTTCTGAAACTCCCGCCAATGCCACGCACTCTCCTGGAAAAATATGTCGAACCACACACGCGGCATTCTCCCGGGCCACACTACTCTAACAGATAAATCCCTCCTCCGGAAATCTCTCCTACCTACTTCCCCAACCAATGGGAACTCTCTGCTAGAGCTCCAAAGTAGCAGGCTGAGGCGGACAGCAGGGGTCTAATATCCATTTGAATGCAGATCTTAACATAATCATATCATCTCAATGGCTTGCTGGCCTCACCTTTCAACCAAAAATGCCATGCATCATTCCTACTTGGCTATGGCTCTCAGCAAGGATGCATGATGACTAGTACTTAACTGAATATTTGAGAGTGCTCCCTTACAGATCTCCAGAGTTCTCACTGTGCAGATCTCTCATCTCTGAAATCTTTAGTTCCCATGGTCTTTAAAATTTCAATTCATGTCCTCAACTCAGTAAGTTCACTGGACTCTGCTTGGGTTTCCAGTGCATGACCACATCCTGAAAGCCTTCTTCATTAACAATACTACAGGAGACATTTTTGGGGAAATCATCTAATTTTTCTTTTCTGTCCCTTAAGATCAATGTGGTCCTGCAATCTGTACACGTGGAAAAATAAGATTATGTACCCCATTTGAGTCAAATGTACATATGTCAAGATCATTGTAATGTTTTGAGCAACTAATAAAAAAATTTTAAAAAAAGATCACTGTCCTTCACTACTTAAAATTGAATGATAATATGTATTTTGCTGGAGATAGTCACTTATTTCAGAAGTTTGGTAAACACAATCCCAGTTATTCCACATTGACTGGACATGAAATTTCTCCATCTGAACTTTTCAGAAGTTATTTTTTAAAGTAATTCCAGTCAGGAGGAAATGCCTGGCTCGATCTATTTCCCATGTTTTTATTACCTTGTTTATTCCCTTGGCTGCTTTTTATCTCCTTTTCCAGTGCTCACATTTCCTCTGCTGTTCTAGAGCCTGCATGGCGATGACATCTCCGACACTGTATCCTCTCCTCCCTGGGCCTCTCTTGCCTCTCTTGCCGCTAGCAGCTTCTCACTGTTGCCAGTCTCTGATTTCCTCAGTCTGACAACTGTAGAGTGCAGTGGAGTTGTTCTCTTAACCACAAGGGAAACCAGGTCTACATCATCCCAATTAACTGAGGACTCCTCTGATGATACACAGTTTCTTGGAAATTCTCTATCTACCTCTCAGACTTTGTCAGAACTGAGCTACAACTTAAATCTCCTCCTGGACCTCGTGTTCATGACTGTCAGATCTGTCTCAACCTCAGAAGGCTTTAACTGACTACAGCCCACTTTATACCTGTTAGGCATGTTCTCCACTCAAATCTTTTGCACGCCTAATTACAACTTGGTGTCTGCTTTTTGGAGGAGCCCATCAGATATACTGACTTTCCTGATTGTCTCTTTAATAATCTCAATACACTAAAAAACAGGACCAATTATTAAATACCACCTATTGAACCACCTAATAGACCAATTTTTTTTTTTAAATACTCTGGTTAAACACAAAGCCTTATCTGTTCTAAGAAACTATTTGAGGAATAATATGTGGGTGGTTTATAGAGAGGGCTGGGATTCTCACCTCTGCTTCAACCAGAGAAGTTCACATCTTAACCCTGCCACGGGCTACAACAGTGAAGTTGTGAGTGTAAGTTGATGTTTGTCCTTTGCACGCATTCATTTTGCTAACCAGGCACCATTACATCCTTTGCTTGCAGCGAGGATCTGCCAATTGTCTATCATGCCTTAATAACATCTTCAGGCTACCAGTTAGAAGACTTGAGAGTGATGCTCAGTGAATTTCTGGAAACCCCAAGTGAAAGGCTTTAGGCTTGAAGTTGCCTTGCTTCTCCTCAAAATGGTGTAAAAATAGCATAGGGTTTATTTGGCATCATGGGGTTCAGAAGCATTTATAAACAGTTCCAACTGAGCTTGAGACATGAAAGATGTGTCCCACTGTCTGGACAGGCGTAGGGGGTTGGCTTGATTGTCTTTTGATTTCCTTTCTCTCTGGAAGTCCAATCGATTGGGACTAATTTGCAAGCTGCGGGCTTTAGGCAGGTGCAGGCTCTCGGATGCTGCTGTTAATGTAGTTCTTCATTCAATCCTGAATTCTTGCTTCCTTGGGAAATATAAAGAGCTGTGCCAAGAAAAACAAGTTGTATCTATGATAGCGAGCTTCTACAAACACAGGACCAGTTCTGGATGCCATAGCTCTTAAGTTCCAATGAGGTATCATCCCAAAGGGATCTTAGTGAGGAGCTTACTCATCTTCTCACACTGTGTGGGTTACAGTAAAACTTCAACCCATGTAGATACTCCATTGCCCACACAGATGTTTTTGTTCCACCCCAAACAAACCTTCCAACCATACTGTTGGTGACTTAGTGTTATCACATATTTTCTGATTGGATTTCTAAAATTAAAATTATAATAACATCTGTCCTTTCTAATTTCACAGAACTGTGGTAAGAAGGTTCAAACAAGATATGGTGTAAATGCAGACTCCCTTAATTGATTCCACCTTGGAGGATTAACTGACTTAATTATCTTATTATTATTATATCTTAGCTCCTTATTCTGCTCTTCTGTATGATCTTTGTTAACATACATAATTTGTATTTCTTCTTGTGTGCAATAGAGATAACATCTTGCCTCTTGCTAGAATTACTGTAAATTCGAATTAGAAAAATCTGAATCAAAGATTTTAGAAGACAATGGTAGGGTAGTATAACGTAATGACCCAAAAGCCCTACCTTTGTTAATTAAAGATCCAATAATCACAAGAAATGGTAAATGAAAATGAAACTTACTTGGATGGAACAAGGGAGCAAGAGTGCTCATTAAAAAATGTGATTTTAAAGTAAATTTTGCTTAATCATATGAATATTAAAATGAATATATAAGTGACTGTGTGTCTCTATAAGCTTTATGACAGGTGATTTAAATTGTCAGAGAGTTTTCACCCTTCTTAAACTTTTTGAGCTATTCACAGGGCCAGAAATTTCTAGCACTTAAAAGTCATTCTTTTTTAAAAAGGAAAGTGGCAAAAATAGCTAGTATCAATGAAATGTCTATTATGTGCTAAGTACTTCTTAACTGTAATGTAATTTAATCTTGAAAAGTATTTTATGATCCAAGGCTTCATATTATCACCGATTTACAGGTTAGAAAATGGAGACAAAGTGTTCTAGTTATTTGCCCAAGGACACGTTCACAGCCAGGAAGTGATGGATTCTGTACCTAATATTGGATGTGTGTAGCTTGAAATCCCATGTTCCTTTTTCTTCTTCTTCTTCTTTTTTTATATTTTTTTAACAGCTCTTTGCTTTGAGGTTAAAAGTACAGTATTGAGAGTCTTTTGTTAAGTGGAAATATAAGCATTGCTTGACTCATTACACACAACTCATCATGGTAGGCCATAGGGATTCCCGGAAGCCTGCTCGTTCTCCAAGGTGGTCCTAAGGTCACTTCTTTTAATCCATAGGTGATGATGTCACCTGGTGGACAGAGCAAGAAACTGGCTAAACTTGCAATTTCTTCACCACCTTATCCTACCTCCTTTCCTTGGGGTGTTTATGCCCTCTCCCCGCCTTGGCTTACACTTACTTTAATGCTTTCCTCATAGTTGGGAAATACAATGATTATAAAGGAGGAAAATGTTTTTGAAGTGGACTGACAGTGGCAGAATGAAAAACAGGTTCAAGAGCAGGTCCTAGGGAGAAGGGAGCCCAAGGAAGCTCCTCCAGGAGAGGAGGATGTTATCTGGACACATCACTTGCCTGAATTTTAAAGGCAGGACTTTGATATTCGGATCATGTTTATACTTGGAGGAAAATTGCATATGGAAAGAATGGAGAGTAAAATAAGCTGAACTTGTTAGATAAATGGTCCAGCTGTCAGATGAGATAAAAGCAAAGAGAGTTTCTTTGTTGTAATGAACTGTAATGATAACGTGTAAGCAAGAGAACTTTTATTAGCTATTGATATGAAGTTAGCCAATGGCACATAATTGGGGCTTGGGAGTGCAGATGATTACTATTATCAAATGCATCTAATTGGAATCTATAATGATTAAGTTGTTACTTTTAGAGCACAAGGAAATGAGGAGCAATTTGCTCATGAGACACAGTTGATTGGCATCTGTCACCTAAAGTAGCACCTGGTCCAGAGGCTAGACTAGAACCTTGAAACTCAAATTGTGGTCCACACACCTGTAGCATCAGCACCATTTGGGAGCTTTCACAAGGAAGAATTTCAGGTCTATCCCAGACTTTCTGAATCTCAATCTTCAGTTTACCAAGATCCCTAGTGCTGAGAGCCATAGCCACGTAGGAATGACACATGGCATTTTGTTTGAAAAGTGACCCTGCTCAGGAATTAGGGTGGCTCCAGGTTTAGAGTGGATCCTGCTGGAATAGGGAGGCTCCAGGTTTAGGGCGGATCCTGCTGGGATTAGGGCATATCCTGCTGCCTCAGGCGCCCGCTCCTGGAGTTCTCATTGAGTTCTCACGGGGTTCTGAGAGAATTGGCGTGCAGAGCCCGGTGGAGGCAGTGTATTTTCCCAGAACGTGTGAGTAGAGTGTCGGTGAGAGTTCGAGGAATAAAGAGTTGCTGTTTGAATCTACAAAGTTTGTAGTGGCTTGATTATTTTGTGCCCAGCCAGACTGCGGCACCCTAAGTGATTTTTTTTTTTTTTGCAGATTAATATATGAGAAGAAGTAATGAGAAGGAATTCCATGCCTCTCTCTCTATTTATTCCCAAGGAATACCCATTGGGGGAAGGGCCACCCCTGCTTGGCTCTTCATGAATCTCACAGGGCCTTTTTCTATTAAAGGCCTGTGGCAAATAATAATAATAATAATAAATTAATTAAATTTTCTTAAATTATAAATTTTTATTTATATATGACAGCAGAATGCATTGCAATTCTTTTTACACATATAGAGCATAACTTTTCATATTTCTGGTTGTATACAAAGTATATTAACACCAATTTGTGTTTTCATACATGTACTTTGGGTAATAATGTCCATCACGTTCCACCATCATTTCTAATACAATGTCCCCTCTCCTTTCCATTCCAGCCCCTCTGCCCTATCAAAAGTTCATCTAATCCTCCTATGCTCCCCGTCCCTACCCCACTATAAATCAGCCTCCTTTTATCAGAGAAAATATTCAGAAAACATTTTGGGGGGATTGGCTAAATTACTTAGCATTATCTTCTCTAACTTCATCCATTTACCTGCAAATAATTTTATTCTCTTGTATTGCTGAATAATATTCCATTGTATAAATAAACCACATTTTTTTTTATCCATTCATCTATTGAAGGCATCTAGGTTGGTTCCACAGATTAGTTATTGTGAATTATCCTGCTATAAACATTGATGTAGGATGCTGTTTTTAAGTCCTTTGGGTATAGACCGAGGAGACGGATAGCTGGGTCAAATGGTGGTTCCATTCTAAGCTTTCCAAGGAATCTCCATACTGCTTTCCATATTGACTGCACCAATTGGCAGTCCCACCTGCAGTGTATGAGTGTACCTTTTTCCCCACATCCTTGCCAACACTTGTTGTTTTTATGCATAAAAGCTGCCATTCTGACTGGAATGAGATGAAATCTTAAGAGTAGTTTTGATTTGCATTTCTCTAATTGCTAGCAATGATGAACATTTTTTCATATATATGTTGATTCATTGTGTATCCTCTTCTGAGAAGTGTCTGTTCAGGTCCTTGGTCCATTTATTGATTGGGTTATTTGGTATTTTATTTTATTTTATTTTGGTGCTTAGCTTTTTGAGTTCTTTATATACCCAGAAATTAGTGCTCTATTCGTGTGAGGGGTAAAGATTTGCTCCCAAGATATATGGTTTCTATTCACCTAACAGGTTGTTTCTTTTGCTGAGAAGAAAGTTTTTAATATGATTCCATCCCATTTATTGATTCTTGATTTTAATTCTTGTGCCAAAGGAGTCTTATTAAGGAAGTTGGGACCTAAACACACATATGGTGATTAGGGTCTACTTTTTCTTCTATTAGACACAGGGTCTCTGGTTTTATTCCTAAGTCCTTGATCCATTTTGAGTTGAGTTTTGTGCATGGTGAAAGATAAGGGTTTAGTTTCATTTTGTTGCATATGGATTTCCAGTTTTTCCAGCACCATTTGTTGAAGAGGCTATCATTTCTCCAATACATATTTTTGGTGCCTTTTTCTAATGTAAGATAATTGTAATTTTGTGGGTTAGTCTCTGTGTCCTCTATTCTGTATCATTGGTCTCCCAGTCTGTTTTGGTGCCAATGCCATGCTGTTTTTGTTACTATTGCTTTATGGTATAGTTTAAGTTCTGGTATAGTGATGCTTTACTCTTCCTGCTAAGGATTGCTTTATTTATTCTGGGTCTCTTATTTTTCCAGATATATTTCATGACTGCCTTTTCTATTTCTATGAGGAATGTCATTGGAATTTTGATTGGAATTGCATTAAATCTGTATAGTGCTTTTGGTAGTATGGTCATTTTGATAATATTATTTTGCTTATCCAAGAGTAAGGTGTATCTTTCCATCTTCTAAGGTCTTCTTTGACTTCTTTCTTTAGGGTTCTATAATTTCCATTGTATAGATCTTTCACCTCTTTCATTAAGTTGATTCTCAAGTTTTTTTTTTTTTGAGACTATATTTAATGGGGTAGTTTTCCTCATTTCCTTCTCAGAGGATTTGTCGCTGACATACAGAAATGCATTTGATTTATGGGTGTTGATTCCATATCCTGCTACTTTGCTGAATTCATTTACTAGTTCTAAAAGTTTTAGGGTCTTCTAGGTAGAGAATCATGTCACCAGCAAATAGTGCCAATTTGAGTTTTTCTTTTCCTATGTGTATCCCTTTAATTTCTTTCATCTGTCTAATTGCTCTGGTCAGTGTTTCAAGAACTATGTTAAATAGAAGTGGTGAAAGAGGGCATCTCTGTCTTGTCCCAGTTTTTAGAGGGAATGCTTTCAATTTTTCTTCATTTAGAATGATGTTGGCCTGGGGCTCAGCATAGATAGCCTTTATGATGTTGAGATATGCTCCTATTATTCCTATTTTTTCTAGTGATTTGTTTGTGTTGTATTTTGTAAAGTGCTTTTTCTGCCTCTGTTGAAATGATCATATGATTCTTTAAGTCTGTTGATGTGATGAATTACATTTATTGATTTCTGTATGCTGAACCAACCTTGCATCTCTGCCTGAAAAAAAAATTTCCAACCAAATCACAGATGGGTTCACTCTGATCTGGACTTTAAGCAAGGGAGCCTTTATCATGCCTGGGTTATTCTTCCATTATCCTGATAATCACAAAACTCACATCATTTCAACCTACTCAGCTCATTCTTAAATTCCTTCTATGCTCTGTCCTTCTTCCTCTTTTTCTTCTCTCTCCTACTGTTTCTCTAAAGTGTTCTGGAGGTAGCTTATAAATCTCCCCTAGTTTTGGGGATCCACTGGGGCACTTCTTTTTCCAACTCTATGTTTAGTGCTGTCATGCTGGTTGTTGGAAATCAGTCACAATTAGAATATTTACACCATGAATATCGGCCAAGTACACAAATCCAGGCTGGCCCTCACCCCGGCCAATTTGCCAGCATAGCCCTGTCTCCTCTCAGTTCTCTCTTCCCTTCCCTTCTCCCACTCTTCTTCTTTGCCTCCTCCCCCTTCTCCTCCTCTTCCACTTTTTTTTTTCTGTCATTATTAGCCCCTCTCCTCCTCTACCATTTTTTAAATTTATTTTCTTTCTCTTCCAGGAAACTACCTGTACCAACAACATGAAAGCAGCTAAAATATAAAAGAACCCAACATCCTCTTATCCCAAATGACACCAAAACCATATAAATCAACCTCACTTTTAAAAAGCAGATAAAAATAAAAATTGTGCTAAAGATAGTACTCTACTTCATGAAAATTCTTCAGTGAAATTAGACATAGTCCAGGATCAAGTGTCTTAAGTTGATGAAGATTAAAGGGCTCAGAAGAACTTAGTTATTCACCCAATTTGCCATTCTATTCTACTAAAGTCACCTTACCCCTCAAGTGCTATATTCAAAATAGTGAAAAAGTGGTATTTCAGTCTATTCAATTCTTTTTTTTAAGTGCTAAGTATTAGGAAAAGTATAACATGAGTTGGGACACCATACCAAGGTCCCTTATGTTTGTGATCTTTTTTTTAAAAAAAAATATTTCTTAGTTTTAGTTGGACACAATATCTTTATTTATTTATTTTTTTTATTTTTATGTGGTGCTGAGGATCGAACTCAGTACCTCATGAATGCCAGGCATGCACCTACAGTGAGCCACAATCGCAGCCACTATGATCTTCCTAACTACTTCATTGCACATAGCTGTATTCTCAAATGTATTTTTGGATTAAGAGGCTTTGATTGGTGGAGCTGAGAAACTAAATGCATTGTGTTACACAGTTCCTATGAGTAATTATGCCTGAATTCTAATCAACCAAATCAAACTATCTTTGAGTTCAAAATATATTCATGAATTGGGGATTTTGTGTTTATTCTTTTCTTTGATCATCATATTGGCTTTTTCTTTGGTATTGGCTGCCAATTTGCATGCTGATGTTCATAAATATTTGTTCTTGCAATTATTGATGTCAAACTTTCAATAGAGAAGGTCTATCATCATGCCCTGATTGAACAAAATGAGTTACAGAGGGTTTATAATGTTTCTATGATGATGAGATTTTGTTTGTTCATTCAATCATTCAATTATTAGTTCACTCCATGAACATATGGTGAGCATTGATTATGTGCCAGGTTCTAACAAGTGATATAAATGTAAGAATGAGTAAGACATGCCCTCCAGGAGCTTACTGTTTATGGTATCAGGGAGACAGACACATTGAAAAGTACAATTCAATGGATGCTAGACTAGTGGGGTTGACAAGGTTCTACAAGAACATAGAAAGGGGGGAATTCAGTTTGGACTATGATTATTAAGGAGATGTTCACAGACGTGGTGATTTTTAGGACTAAATCTTGATAAATGAGTTAAAAAATAACATAATGAAGTGGAAACTGTTTATATGATGTAAAACCTAAGCATAATAAATGATAATAATACAGAAAGGTGCATTCACTATATGTTCAGTGAATATACATTAATTCAGAGGGATTGGAGAGGTATGTGTGTGTGTGTGTGTGTGTGTGTGTGTGTGTATGTGTGTGGAGATGGAGGATTTGGGGAAGGGAGCAAACATTGATAAATGTTGAGGCTGGTTTGAAAGGCTGTTGCCTGCATGTTGTTAAGAAGATTTTTAAAAATGGTGTGATCATGGCTCTCATACAAGTATATATGTGCTAAAGATTTTATTGAACTCATCAATTAATGAGGAAACCTTTACTATATATATATAAAACTGGCTCAAAAGAAAAATGCAAAGAGCTATATACGTGCATGCAATAAATAATGCCAAAATAAATTTAAAAATATATGCAAAGCTCCATATGTCAGGAAATGAGGGAGTGAGATGGGTGATAGGGGTGCTGAGGGGCAAAGAATGAGGTGTGTAGGGGAAAATCAGTTGTATTTATCCTAGGGAAAAATTCATTTTCATGTCTATGGGCAAGACCCATGTTTATATCTATCAGTTATAAACAAACTGTATAGCTGTAAATTGGCTCAAAGACAATAATGGCTCGGAGATGCCACAGAATTAAATAACCCAGAAAAGTGCACTGAGAGTATGCCTAGCCTTCCTTTTAAGATTCCTAGAGACATTTTTCCTTTTTATTTTCCCCAAAGCATTTCATGCTTTTTTTTTTACTATTATGTCAATGTAGTTCTGAATACTATATGCTTATTAAAATAAAATAATAATAGAAACAGAATAACACTTTCTAGGATTCACTTTCCACTCCCTTAAAACCCTTGAGAGGGCAAATCAGTCTTGCATCCCTAGGAGCCCAGGAGGGTGTTGAACACATTAGTCAGCTCTTACTAAATGCTGATGGAATGAATGAGGCGATTGATTTGGAAATGGGAGCAGATCCAAAGAGAAGGAAATTATATTAAATATAATATATTGATAATATTATATTTATTAATGTCATTATATAATAATATGATTGTCATATAATATTGTTGATAACATAATATTATGTTGATAATATAATATTGCAAATGTAAATGTTTGCCCATATGAATATGCATGTTCTACTTGTTGAATAGTATTAATAACTATAAATACTGCACAGAAGACTTAATGGAAAATTTATTCTAGCATGATGTAAGGCATGAAGAACTATGAACAATCTGATACGGAGTGGTGATGGATAGAAAAAAACAGCAGCAACTTAGTTTGGGCTAATGCAAAATTCTGATTCATGTACATCAAACTGTCAAGGAGTTCTTTGACCTTCATTTTCCCTCTGGGGTTAGCTTTTGTGTCGGTGTCTAGAGTCTAACTGATTGACAGGTGTGGCAAATCTCATCGTGACAGTGCTTTTAAAAGAGGACTTGATGGCCAGGGAAGAGCAGGCATTGACCTTAAACATGGCTTATTAACCCAGATGCCTGAGGCTGCGTCCCTAGGCTCTGTACTCCCTTCAGGCTTGGTCCCTAGGGCCCACGGACATTAGCATTTTCAGCAGAGACCTGGATCTACTGAGGGAAATTTTTTTTTTTTTCCTTTTACCTGAAAATTAAATTGCTTTTACTGAGTTTGGAAAAGGAAGGAGCAATAACAAATAATGCTTTTACCCAGGTGTGATTATGATACTTTTAACAAAAGAGTATGAGGAACTGACTCAGATAGTCTCTTAACAAAAAAAAGCTTAGAAAATGTGAGCAAAACCAAGAGTCAGATTAGAACTTTTGTGGTTATTTGGAGTTGAAATTAAAGAGTTGGTGTTTACCTAGTCTCTTGCTAAACTCAGTTTGTTCCCACCAAATAGTTGAACTATCAAGGTTTGGTTCTGTAATATTGGGGTGGAGTTTCAAATCCCCTGTTTTGAAGTCCCAGTCATCCTGAAATACCTCTTAAGAAGTATAGATGTCACCATGGATTCTTGTAAGGTAAAATATCCTATTATGTATTATAATTATGTTATTAAACTATGTATGATTTATACTATGCAATAATATAATGTTGTTAATATTATAAGCAACCAATAATAAGATGGAGATGGTAATTGAGAAAGGCAAGTCCCTTTTTGTTTGTAAGTAGGCATGATGAGAACAAAGAAAAAATATATCTGAATTATCTAACTGAAAAAAGATAATAGGAATTCTGTATTTACATAAGAAATGGCTTCTGAATAGCTTGCTAAGAGCTACAGTAAGCACAGAGGAGGGAGCCAGATGTATAATCCTGCTCCAAAACAGTCCCAGGGGTCAGTGTTCTCATAAAGTGGCAGGAATGTGCATTTAAAGTGGACATGGTGTTGAGTGTGATGGACAGACACAGTTAAAACAGGGAGATTATTCAAATGAACTTCACATTCTGACCCCTGACAAATCTGTAATCGAAATTTTAATGAGGAAAATAACAAAAAGAAGCAAACCCAACTCTACACTTAAATTGCAGAATTCTCTGCTCATTGGTGATGCTGGTGGTGGGTCTGACAGAAGTGAAGAGGTTCAGGGTAATATTTTTTTTCTCTCCAAATGAAGACTGGACAATTCTGCAGACCACTAAGTGACCTTTCTTGCAGCTGTTAGAGACAATATTTTGCTCCAGGCATGAAGTCATAAATCACCCTAAATTTAAGGTGATTCTAGTTGGCACCTTACTATGGTGAAGATGTCACTTGGTGGTTTGGACGTGGGGGTCAGCCTGGTGAATAGCATGACTTCCTCCCCACATCAATTCTGGGGGATACAGAGAAGCAACACTGGAGTATGGCCTAGAGAAAAGGCAAATAAAAGATAATAGGCTGATAAAAACCCCTGGGAGACCGAGGGTTTCCTGGGTTCAATAGCCTGAGCAAAGATGGTCCTGCTAGAAGAGGAGTAAGGGGGAGGAAACTTTCTACACTGTGTCTCTGCACATTGCCTCAGAGCAGTAGCTGATCCCTTCCTCTCCAGAGATTGTCCTCAGCATCCAGGCCCCTGAACTCAATGGGGCTTGTGTTGAGGTGGGCAAGGCCCCTAGCGGGTGAAGAATTAACACCAGATGGGGACCGACTAGCCACCTCTGGACAATTTCTTGTTGACCTCATCCTCTTCCAAACTTCTACCAGTGGAGGGTTGCCATTTTGGAGGCTGCCTTAGTCCAGGGCTGCTTATTTTCAAGAACTTGTGCATGCATCCTAGAACAGATAAGCTTTTGAATGGCCAAAGGGAGAGGCCCATTCTACAGGCACTAGGCTCACACCTCAAATTATTAAATTCACACAGGGAGATGTAGGCCAGGACACGGCTTTGGGTCCTCCTCAATCTTTTACAAGATGGAGTAGCTTACCAGTGCCCAGAGGAGCGGGAGCCCCTGGGCTAACATGATCTAACCTCTGATGGGTATAAACACTACAAGCCACACTCATGCATGTAAGGGTCTGGCGAAATGTCGGAGGAAGAGACCACCAAGAGACTGACTCATGCAATTGCAGAAGGGGATTTATTGGGGATCCATTCCATTCTAGCACGCTGGGGCGCCCAGCCCACTCAAGAAGGGAGAGCAGCCAAGAGCCCCGGGCAGGGGTTGAGCAGCGCTTAAGTACACTTTTTGAGGAGGGCAGGGGCTTTGCATACATCAGAACAAATCATCATGAGGCACGGGAAAATTGAACAACAACTCTGAGACATGATTAGCACATTCATTGGCGGGAACAGGTTAGGCGGGGGGCGATTGGTCACTTCTAAGTGGGGTACACATTCAAACTGACTGGTTCGGGCCCTGTATGCCTACGTGACAAGCTACACAGGGTCCCAGGTTATTAAACAACCAGAGAGTCAGTGGGAATATTTACTGGGCAGTTCGGGTATTGTCCTAACAGCTACAGGAATTTTAGGTTTTGGGGGTAGGAGAGGAACTTAACAATACTTGGTCCTTTACTTTTTAACTCAGGCCTTGCAGCTTAGAAACTTTACAATGCCCGGTCTTTTACACTTTAACTTTTACACTTTAACTTCAATTTCTTTTACCCTTACAATGCACACATGCACACACACACAAACACATAATGACGAAAGAAGAGCTCTTAGATGGTCTGAGAATTTAAAATAAGTAAAATCAATATTAAGAGAGAAGGGATCATCTGAAGCCATATCTCAGGGTTATAAAAATAGAACAGTGTTGAAATACTAGGTATGAAAATTGTAAATAATATGTAGAATAAATAGCTGAAGAATAAACTAATGAGCTGGAAATCAGAGTGAATAATCCCCTCAAAAGGCAGTCAGAGGGGCTGGGGTCATGGCTCAGCAACAAAGAGCTCACCTAGCACATGCAAGGCCCTGGGTTTGATCCTCAGCACGACATAAAAAATAAATGAAGAAATTAAGACATTATGTCCGACTACAATTAGGGAAAATATTTTTTTAAAAAGGCAATCAGAAAGAGGGACATTACACCCCCATGGAAGGAACAATGGAAAAAGAAGGCCCAGGAATGGAGAGAGCTCAGAAACTGCAGATGGAGACAGTAAGATGCTCTGTGTAGTAACTGATAGATAAAAGAATAAAATGTGCAAACAAAAACAGAAATATCATAGATCCAAACATATGAATTTTATATACCCGCACAATACATATCTCTCCATTAATATCTATATCATCTATATTTAATAGACTCTTTACCCAGCAAATAACATATTTTATTATTGAGGAAGTATAGAATATTTAAAAAATAGACTGCATGTTAGATTAGAAAGGAAGCCTGACTATTAAATCCCAAAGGATCAATTTCCTATGGATTATATTTTCTAAAAATTGTGCAATAAATGTAGAAAGGTTCTACAATAGCTAAAATTTTCACAGGTTTGGAATTGAAGTAACATGTGAAATAAACAATCTTTTTGCTTAAAATACACAAAGGGAGTTATTGAATGCTTAAAACAGAGAAGTCATGAATTGATGTCTCTGGGACATACTTAAAATAGCATGTAGAGGAAAATCTACTTCTAATGCATCCATCAGGCCACATTTAAGTTTTAAAACAAACATTCAACACAAGAAGGTAGAAAAAGAAAGAGCAAACTTGAAGAAAAATAGAAGTTATAAAGAAAAAAACAACAAGAGAAAACAAAAAGAGAAAAGAAGCTGGAGTTGTGGCTCAGTGGTAGAGCACTTACCTAGAGTTAGCAGCCCTAGGTTCGCTCCTCAGCACCACATAAAGAAAAATAAATAAAGATATTGTGTCCATCTACAACTAAATATATATATATATATAGAGAGAGAGAGAGAGAGAGTAAAAAATTAATAAGGCTTTAGCCAATACTGACCAAGAAAAAAATGAGATGCAAATAAATTACTGAATAACAATTGAAAAATACAGAAACAAAATAGATTTAAAGTATATTTTAAATAAATATTTGCTTATAAAATTTGAAAACCTAGATGAAAAGGCTGAATTTAAAGTATATTTTAAAGTATATTTTAAATAAATATCTACTTATAAATTTGGAAACCTAGATGAAGAGACTGATTTCCTGGAAATGTGTGAGTATCAGCAATGGCAGAAGAAGGAAAGGAAAACTGTTTCCAGAGTTAGCAGCCGATGGCTCAAGGCAATGGTCAAGATCTTCATCCCCTGAAGAGCCCATGTCAGGCTCCTCTTCCACCTTGGCGTAGGTGATGCCTCTTGAAAGAAAATTGTTCCAGAGGCGAAAACTAGAAAAGCTGCCCAGCTTATTTAATGTCATCTGGTTTCCAAATAAGAAAAGCACAAGAAAATTATGCACCTATTTTATCATAATACAAATGCAAAGATATGAGATAATCCTTTAACTAATTGAACTCAATGAGTTAATGTACAATAATACAACATGATCAGATAAAGGCTCAATATTAGAAACGTCTGTCAACATAATGAATTACACAGTATATGAAGAAAAAGGGGAAAACGTGACTTTCCTCAATGGTTTCCAAAATATTAAGTAAAATTCAATAATTATAGTTGACAAAACTTTTTAAAATGATAAACGAAAGCAACAAAAACCTACAGTCAACATTATATTTAATGGAGAAATTTAAAATGCATTCCTTTAAATTCATTTCAAGGTAAGATTCTTACCACCACTACTATTAAATACATTATTGAAGACCTTGATAATACTCAAATAAAAGAAAAAATAAGGCTTAAGAATTGAATGGGAAGAAGGAAAAAAAAACCTGAATAAATTTGTTGATCTCAGGTAGAATTCAGTAGCTCTACCCTTTGCATTAGAAGCACATAAATATATAAGTGAATGAATGAACTGGTGTGTACATACATACACATTCACATGTACTACATGCCATATACAATGGCCCTGGATATGTTCCAGGATCCCTCGTGGATATCAGAATCCATGGTTGCTCAAGACTTTTATATAAAATGGCGTGGCATTTGCAGGTAGCAGATGTACCTCCTCCTATACCTTTTAAACCATCTCCGGATGACTTATTATATCAAACACGGTGCTAGTGCTATATAAATAGTAGTTCTATTGCATTGTTTAGAGAACAATGACAAGAAAAGTCTGTACATATTCAGTACAGATGCAATCTAATATGTACATAGATCTAATATGTACAGTTGCATCTTATAGGCCATTGCAGTACTCTGGCTTTTACTATGAATCAGATGTTGAGATTTGAGTGGGGAAAAATGCTAAGCAATATCTCTGTTCTATTAAGACTATAGCCAAAGACAGAGGAGGAAAGGACATCCACATCAGTTTTGGAACTAGATGCAAGACAAAATAGTCCCAGGTGGTTTTTTTAAGGAGGTACATCAAAGGCAGGGATAAAGTTTCAAGGGCGGAGTCTTGCTTTGTGGTGTCCTGCAGTCAGCAGGTTGATTGACATCTTGGCAGGTCACACTCATCTCAGGTGCTGTGTGGGATCTTTGGCAGAGCTTGAGGGGGAAGTTCACTTGCATCAGGTGGTCAATCCCTGTGTGGGGTGCCACAGGGAGTTCCCAATGCCAGACCTATCCCCTCAGGAGGCTACTATGCACAACAGTCCACATACAGCCCACGGACGGCTTGTGACACTGGTAAAAGATGGTGATTGTAAAATCACAGTTTAACTTGCAGGTGGCTATAGGATGTTGAATTTAAAATACACTTTGAAGGAAGAGCGAACAAGATTGGACTGCGATGAGGACTTTGAGGGAAACAGAGGTCTTAAGAATGGACCCAGGGCTTATGCCCTGAGCCAGTGGAAGAATCTCTCAAATGAACAAAGGGACCAATGCTTTATATGTCGACCTGCTCAAGTGCTTGCCAACCCCTTCAAATCATTCCTTCTCTGAACTGGCCTTAGTTGACAACACCAGTATTTCCAATGGGTCTGAAACTTCACAGCCATCTTTAAATCTTCTTTCATTTTCCTCCTGATTTGCCTCTATCCAAGCTTTTCTTTGTGACATTTTCCATTCTGTGGTCATTTCTAATGCCATCTTTACATACTGAAGTCTCATCCTTTCTTCAAATTCTCTCCGATGCTGTTGCCTTCTTTGATCTGGATTGGATTTCACTTTTCTCTTTCTGTCGTAGAGAAGAGATTAATTTTTTAAATGTTTATTTTCCCAAATAGGACTTTGGTAATAGATTGATAATTTAACAATCTTTGCTATGTTCAAGAGGTGCACAGGCCTGTGGGGAAATAGAGAATCCTCATCAAGCCTACATTTCCAGTGTAGGGTGAATTGTATTCAACACCATACCCAACTGGGAGGTGTAATGAGGGAAGTTATTTTCTGGGTCTGTCAATGGAAGTACTGTGTAATTGAGAAATCACATTCTTTGTTACCAGAGAAAGCCATGTTTCAAGGTAGTTTAGTTACTTGTGTCCTTGTGATCTTAAATGCATTATGTTATGTCTCTATTCTCCATTTTCTTACCTCTAAACTGAAAGTAAGTGAAATAATAAGCCAATCCCAGGCCAAATATTCTCTCCGATATGCTGATGCTGACTCATAATGGGTGGTGGTGGGGGGAGGAGTGGAGGGTCACGGGATTGGACACGGCAGAGTGGGAGGAAGGGATAGGGGATGGAAATGGGAAAGACAGTAGAATGAATCAAACATAGCTTTCCTATGTTTATATATGAATATAACCAGTGTAACTCTACATCATGCACAACCACAAAAATGGGAAATTATATTTATGTATATATGACATGTGAAAATGCATTCCATTTTCATGTATAACTAAAAAGAACAAATAAAAAAAGAAAAACAAACAAAGTACTCTCTCAGTACTAAATCCAGTATTGCAATAACAATATTAATTGATTCATAGGGACAGAGCCCTCACTAGCTCATCATCTCTTCAACGCCTCATCTCCCAATTCTGTTGCATTAGGTTGTAAGTTTCCAACACAAGAACTTGGACTCACTTAAACCACAGTGATATCTGTTTCTGAAGCATAGCACGAATTAAATAAGATGATGCACATAAAGGTATATTTCATGGTGCTTGAGTCAGAACTGGTACTCAGTAGGTGTAAGTTCCACTCTTCTGCGAGCCACAGGTCAGTTCCTCACAGTAGTAAATTAAGCTCTCAGGAAGATGGATGAACTCACAATGCTTCCGTGGGATACTTTAGTAGTTGGCAACAATAATTCGTTTTCCTGATGACCTGACAATTAGCGTCACTCCTTCAACACCACCACAAGTGACTTGGACCTGAAAGAGAACTTGCCTCTTGAGTGGCAATCTCCTCCTTGTTTCCTTCAAAGAGTTCGTCAAGCTGCACTTTACGATTGAAACTAACCATCCTTGTGGAGATTGCATGGCTTCAGGGTTTCTCCCTAAGAGAACTGAACTTTCCACAACATTGACTTTGCCTTGGCAGCTATCGAGTTTTGCAAGAACCATTTCCAGTTCTTTGACATTCTAAGGGTGCAAGATCAGCAGTTACTTTAATCCAAAACCTACACCCTCATTGACCATCTGTAGGTCACTGATTTCTGAGTGACGGAATGAAATATACATGCAGGCTGATGAAGTCTTGATGGATACTTTCGGGAGGAGAGTCATAAATTAAACCATCCAGCACACCAGGGAACCTGTAATGTAATGCCTTCTCTCAGGAAGAGAAGAGAACACAATGATCCTCTTTACTCTTTCCTTCCTTGCTTCTATTTACAAAGTGCATCTTTCTCTTTGATAACATAAAGGCTGACAGCACTTAATTTGGATAAGTTATTTTCATCCTGTATTTAAATAAGAGAAGAATATAATGGAAGTGATATAGAATGATAATAATATATTAGGTAATATCTTAAAATGTTATGGTCTCGTTTCCTGTAGGAATTCAGAAGTTTCACATAATTTGTCCCCTTTATTACTTTTATCCCTTTTGAACTCCTGGTATAAAATGTAAATAAAATTTGAAAGTGTTTTATGGAGATTCTGTTGTCATATTTATGATTTCCCAAGCATCTAATGTTGCTCCAACTTCAAAATAGTATGATTGTAGAAGTAGACTTTTAAAGATTATTTGTTCACACGATTTCGCTCAGCCCCTGACTTCCTTAGCTTTATTGGTAGAGTAATTGTGACTTTCGTGTGTAAGCATTTCAGTGTAGGCAAAGATCTTTACAACTATTGTATTTTACTTGATCACTGTAGTCAAGGCAGATATTTTCTCAATTTTATAGATGAGGATTTGGGGCATGATGAAATTCCATGATTTACTCAAAGTCACAGAAGTGTATCTTCTCAGTCTAAAATCCAAAGATTTAAAGAATCTCATGATCATTGTGCAAATGGCAACACCAAGGCATTGAAATACCATTGAATACACAAGATCATGGACTTATCAAATGCTAGAGTTTAAAATAGGAGGTGTGAAGAGGGAGAAGCCGAGGCCATTGCCCATCTGTCATTTACAGATGTATTCCACAGATTTTCCCTCTGAATCCTATGATGTTGCTGGGTTGCTGCAATTCCTTTTGGGAACATGAGAAGGTATAAATACATGCTTCAATTCAAAAGGATGAAGAAATATACAATTACCCAGAGAGGTTTGGTATTATTATCTCTATCACTGTTATTTAATCTGAGTTGATGAAATTGGGACTGGTGAAGCCGCAGGATTTTCTGTGTCCAGTATCTACAGAGAGACAGAGCTGACACCATGTCAGAAGAACTCCTGCACCTGGGTTCTTCCCCCAGCAACTGCTACCTGTCTTCAGGATAGCTGAACCAAAGTTCCATCTTCCCATCCAGGAGGACGGTCGGGACAGAAGAGAGCTCTTTTCAGCATCATTTGAAACTTTTTTCCATTTTGAATTCATTTCCCTGTGTCTCTAAATAGTCTCTAAACTAAATGAACACAGAGCCTCACCCACAGTCAGAGTCCCAATTCACATATTTATGTAAATGCTCTTGTGCCTAATGACATAGAAATCCATTTAAAAGTGTTTCTTGAATTCATGAGTGCATTTGTCATTATGTATTTTTTATCAATAGATATTAAAAACTGACAACCATAATATCGGCAACTTTTGTCACATCACAAAGGCATCTTTTATGATAAAATATTGGGACCCCCTGACATGGGGAAGTTAGGCACATAAGCCAAATAGAGGTTTTTCTGGATGTTAAAAATTACCTGATGGCTAGTAACTCATAACTCATGCCTTAAATGTCTCTCTCTTTCTTTCTCTCTGTCATCTGACTCCCTCTGAAAATGTCACTGCCATTTACTTATGTATTTTTATATCTAAATATTATGTAGGTTATTTTGACTCATTTTTATAAGCCATATTTTTAAAAGCTTTTTGATTTTATTAAATGTTTTCTGTTGAAAGTATTAATAAATCTATAAAAATTCGAAAGTAGAGTTTAATGTATCTTTTCTCAAGATTCAACAGTTGTTGTTAATTTTTTAAAAAATATATTTTTTTTAGTTGTAGATGGACATAAGACTTTTATTTTATGTGTTTATTTTTATGTGGTACAGAGGATCAAACCCAGTGCCTCACACATGCTAGGCAAGCGCTCTACCATGGAGCCACAACCCCATCCCTGACTGTTGAGAGCCACAGCCGAATGGGCCCCAGCAAACTTCCAGCTGCCAGCAAACTTCCAGCTGCCAACTGATTGGCTCCTCTGCGGTGATGCTCATTGGGCTATTTCCCCGCCCTTTCAGACCACGGAGCTGCTCATTGGGGGACTTTTTTTGGCTCCGCCCATGCAACCCAGCCAATCGGCCTCAAGAGCAGGAGGAGTGGGGGAGGTTGAGAGGCTTGTGGGAAGCCAGTGGTGGCAATTGGGCTCTGAAGGTTTTCCTGAAGAGCTGTGTGGTGTGGTGTGTGTGTTCTAAAAATAAAGTTTGTTTCTTTTGACAAGTGGTTCCTGAATTGTGCCCTGCCAGACTGCAGCATTTGGTGGCCCATACGGGGATCGAACCCACAACCTTGGCATTATCAGCACCTGACAGTTAACTTTTTGATCAAATTTTCTTTCCTTTATAGGGGTATAATCTTTTTTATGGAAACATTTAAAGTACATAGATATGATTACATGTCAACACTAAATACGTAAGCTTGTATTACTTAAAAATTAAGAATTATTCCTACTCAGTTGTATAACTGCAGAACCATTATCAGAGCTAAGAAAAATGACATTGATTGATTCCATACTACCAATTTATCTGCAGTTCATTTATTAATTTTCTTAAATTACATTCCAAGTATCTCTATAGCTTTTGTTAAAGCTATAAGGATCTTATAAAAATTATCCAACATATTTAGCCATTATGATTCTTATTCTATTATAATCAAGAACATTCTTCCCATCTTTTCAGTTTTTTTATGACATGCACTTTTAAAAGAGGTTCAAGTATAGATATTTTAAAGAATTGTGTAGTATTCTAGTCTTGTATGATTAAGTTCAGATGTAACATTTTAGGCAAAAATATTCTGTAATTAATATTTTACACTTTAAATTGCATCTCATCAGAACTCACTGCTTCAGTGTAAAACTGTACATTGTTTAGAGAATTTCTCTCAGTTATTGCCACACCTAACACAGCCAATCTAGCAGGTTCCAGGGAAGGGTGATGAGAGATTGGAAGAAATAAGACTCACAAACTCAGATTGTGAAAAATCAGCTGGGATTGGGTGGAGCACTGCTCTCTGATGGAGAAGCAGGTCTAAAGAATTATGCCAGCAATCTTCATTATTTATGTCTCTTTAGTCTAATTAAAGGCTATGCAAGCATTATTTTTTGTACTCATGAAAGTTACATTATGCAGCTATTTCCTCAGTTACATTCTACAGTTGTATGTGCAATGTTAGGAGAGTTGTGTCGCTCTCAAGAAAGTCCATTGTTTAGAGTTACTATTAAGGGGGCAGGTTCAGGAGCAGAGGAACTGGTGAAACATTGTCGTTGTCTTAGCAAGAGAATTCCTTCGTTTCCAGGAGCTGTGGGCCTGAGCCCAAGGTCAAGGCTGATAAGACTAGCACACAGCCTCCCCGTGAAGAGCATTGCCATAGCAACCAGGCATCCTGCACCTTTGCACAGAAACTCTCCCAGGCACCAAGCATGCCACAGCCATGAAGTCATCAGGGACCCCATTCCTAGACACTGGTCTCCCAGTCACTATCACTGCCCTCCACAAGTTATCTGACTCCGTTTTGATGGAATCTTTGTACAAAGTGATGACAATGCCACATAATCTTTATCTGCAGACACATAAACTCTGTCCTGGGCCAGAGGGTTTCAACTGACTTTCTTCTCTCTGCTTTATCCTTCCAGTGGAAAACCCAGCTTTGCCTGCTTTTGCACATTTATTTTAATCCTTCTGGTCTATAAATATCTGTTCCTTGGATTCTCCTTTGAGCCAGTGATGACATATACTTTTTATTGAGTTAACTAAAACCTTTAAAATGTGTTTACTGTGCATAGTAGGTATTACATGTATGTTATTTACATTATAGGTACATGTAAATAAATATATTTGACAATCATAATTTGACCCTTTTCAGAATTGTCTTCTAACATTCCCATCAAAAGGCTTTGGTGCATTTGTTTTCCTAATACTGGCAATGCTGGGTTTGATGATTTGGTAAAATTGTCCCTTTGATTATAAATAGATGTTTTCACCTTGATATTAAGTAATTAATTAACAAGTAATTATTAAGGATGACACTTGGAATGTCATGTTAGCACAGATCTTTTACTATTTCTTATTCTTTCTTGAATCTGTTATTGCAAGTGTCTCCCCTACCCCTTTATCTGAAGTTTCACTCTCCACTGTTTGCATCAACCAGAGACTCAAAATATTAAATGGGAAATTCCCAAAGTAAACGATTCATAAACTTTAAATTGCATGTTGTTTTGAGTTTTAATTGTGCTGCTCCCTTGACGTTGATCATATCCACATTGACTAAATATCCACACTGTATACACTATCTTCCCATTAGTTACTTATATTGCAGTTATTGGATTGAATGTCTAAGTATCACAGAGCTTGTATACAAACAACCCTTATTTTGTTGAATAATGGCTCCATATCACAAGATTAATGATGCTAGAATTCAGATATGAAAAAACCCTGAAAAGTGCTTTTTTTCAGTGAAAAAGGTAAAAAATATATTAGATATTTTTAAAGAAATCACTTCACCTAGCTTTAATTGCAGCATATTTTATAATTATTCTAAATTTGTTATTAGTCACTGTTATATTCTTATTGTGCCTATTTTATAAATTAAACTTTATCATTTGCCTATATGCATAGGAAAATACATATACAGGGCTTGGTACTATTTGTGGTTTTAGGTATTCACTGAGGATCTTGGAATAGATCCTCTACGAACATGGGGGTACTATGGTGTCATGAGGATTGCAATTTTTTAAAAATATGATTGTTTCTTCACATTTATCCGTCATTACTTAAAAAGAGCTTTCCCTTTCCTCTTCTTCCTTATCCTCCTCTCTTTCTTCTTTCTCTCTTTTTCTCTATGGATTATCATTATACACTTTTATAAACATAATATCAATATGTTTTTTTAAATTTTTTTAAATTTGTTTTAATTAGTTATACATGAGAGTACAATGACCTTGACATACCATGCATTTGAATCAGATGAGATATAAATTCTCATTTTTCTGAGGGTACAAGTTGCAGAATCACATTGTCAATATGTTTTAATCTTTCATTTTTACTATTTTAATTTTCCCTTCACCTTTGCTCCAAGGCGGGTAGTGAATAAAATTTGGCTTTCAAGTGACAGAACGCAAACTAACAAGAATTCAAAACCAATCAGCAGTCTGCCTATTAGCTTCTTTGGGTGTAAGATATAGCAATCTCAACAACAACCATCTATCTATCTATCTACCTACCTCCCTCCCTACCTACCTATTGCATTTAAATTGCTTGTCTGCATTCAAGCTTGTTATGCCTTATTTTTGTATTTTACTGAGGTTTTCCCTACTGTTCAAAGACATCAATTTAGTAATTTAGTAATGTTCACCAGTGTTAAGGGGGATCAAAGGAATAGTCTCCCCCACCTGCCAAAGTAGACTAGAATATTTAAAAGTAAAGAAATTTATTTTGGAGTTAAAAAGAGCTAGTGATTATCAGAGCATTAGAAAAGCAAGATAAATATGGGGCTGAAGGGAAAATATCAGAGCTGCTGCCCTAAAGTACCTATGAAGATTTTCCTTCTATTTGAAATGGTGGAAGTTCTGTTTTGTTTACAGCAACACTCCCACAGCATTAGAGAAATAGGAAGCATTTGAAGTATGTTTCTATTTTGTCTCTTCCAAAAACAAACTTGTTTATGTGACCAGAATGCTGCCCCAAGGAAAATAATAAATAAAACTAGTCTCATTTTTCAAAACTTGAAGCCTGAAAATTTTCATCATATACTAAATTAAGGATTATGAGCAACACATAAATTCTTCTCTGAATTAAGACAAAAGCTTGTATTAAATCTAAGGTATGGATTGCCTTGCAAACAGAAGCGTAAGTAGAAATGCATCTGATTGAATGCTCCATCTTCTCTACTGCAAAGTGCATGAGGCCTCGGTTAGTACTGTAAGCACATCTGTGGTAAATGGGAATTCGAGCTATTTAAAGAACCTAGGAAATAGATATGAATGAAGAATTAAATGTGTTTTTTTTTTTCCCAAAAGAGTTAGGTAATAAAAAAAAAAAGTTCAGACTTTTTCATTCCGAAACTGAACACTAAATGGCAAGAAGTTCATGGTCACAAGAAACAGCATGCATTTCCTGAGTCAGAACAAAGTATGTGTCAGTGTCTCCATATTGTCACCTAAAGACAGCTTTTCCTATTCGGTCCCCAGTGTTACTCCTGTGTTTGAGCACATTAGAACAATCCCCTGGATTGAAACAAAATGACAACAAGACAGAGCAATGTCACTCAAAGCCTTCCCAACACTGGAACAGACCCTGTGGAGCTGGCTTTACTTTCTCCACTCCCTAGCCTTGCCTGCAATCTCACTTTGTCAGAAGAGAAACAAAAAGGGTGTTATTCTGGCTCTGCCTTTCCACCGGCTTCCGAACGAGTGGGCACTTTGGTGTTTGATTCTGTCACCAAGGATTCTCCTCAGAAGATACCCAATGGATAGATAAAAAGGCAGAGAAGCATCCACTGAATGCCAGGCCTTTTGATAATACTTGTTCAATAATGTTTGTAAAGCCAGGACAATTGCTTTCAGAAAACTCACGGTACCCCAAGTCTCAGAGGCCCAAGCCCTACATCCTGGCAAGTGCTAAATACTTATTAGAACATCTTTAAAGTGATAATAACAAATCCCGAAATAACTTCCCTGGAGAGGGGATAAGGGAAAGAGAGATTTTTATATTCTCATGGAGTGAGCTCATCGTTGGTAATACAAAAGGAAGTTTGGGGCAAGGGATTGAGTTTGTCTTTTAATTATTGGTAATGAAAGAATTTAGAAATCTTTAAATATGGATTTAACTCCATTAGCATTCTGTAATGTTGGCTTCAATGTAGATACAGATTTTTGAGGTTGGGAAGGCACAAAGGATGGAGATGAGAATTTGACTCACTGGAACCACTATTTCTCTACTGGCAAAGCAATTTATAGCATTCCCCAGCAGCAGGACAGTGGAGGGCGGGGGATATAGCTCAGCGATGGGGTTTTGCCTGACAGAGTCAAGGCCTGGGATTCAATCCCCAGTACTGGAGAAAAACAAATCAACAAATCAACAAAGGGATTTGGAGAGTACCCCAGGAATATAACTCCAACCTGCATGGGCTACAGAGATGGCTGCACTGAGAAGGTCACTTGACCTGTTTAAATTCTTCTTTCCAGGACATCCCAACTGTCTTCTCTTCTACAATCATTCCATTTTTAAGACTTCATTCTTGATACCAGTTGTGGGATATTTTTCTAGAATTAAGCAATTCTCAGTCACCAACTAGTGTCCTAGAATTTAGGTCAATGCTCACGTGCTGAGCCTCGAGACAGCACCAGGTCCCACTGGTGAAAGACTCAGTTCCACAAGATTGCTCTCCACTTCCAAAACCAGTCACAAGCCCAGTTTGCGATCTGTGCCTCTGACTGATGTGCTATAAATCAGAAGAACTCATGTTGTCCCCCTTGGGTTTAACTATCTGCTGGAATGGCCCACGGAATTTAGGAAATTACATTCGTCCATGGATTTCTTATGGGGGATAAGCAAAGAATGCAGTGAGTAGCCAGATGCAGAGGGACGCAGATCAAGGTATGTTCTAAGAGGTGTGGAGCTTCTACACCCTCTCCAGGCCTTCCGCCCTCCCTGGACCCTCACAGGTTCAGAGGCTCATTAACCTTAGCGACTGACTCAGCCTTCTGCCCCACTCCCCTCCCTGAAAGCCAGGGAAGAACCAAAGTTCCAAACCTTCAATTATTGGTTGGTAATTCCCTTAAGGAATGCGATATCCCAGCAGTAGGGTCAATCTGTCAATACTGGTTTACATTATTCACCTGAAACGTTGAGATATTACTTGACACCACAGGTTTACACAATGGTTGGAATTCATTTATATTTGGATTCATACAAATCCAAAATTCATATATTGGAACTCAAACCTCAATGTGACAATGTTAAGAGGTGAGAATCTTGGGAAGTGAACCTTATGAGCAGGGCTCAACCTTATAAAAGAGGTGGGAGGATGCTCCCTTAGTGCCTTTTGCCCTTCTAGCACTTTCACCAAACGAAGACACAGCATTCATCTCTTCTGCCTCTGCCACATGAGGATGCCTCAAGGTGCTATGTTTGAAGCAGAGAGAGCCTCCATCAAACATCTTATCTTCTAGCACCTTAACCTTGAACTTCTCCGCTCCAGAACCATGAGAATACTTTTCTGTAATTTAAAATTAACCAGTCTATGGCATTTTGTTATAGCAGCAAGGATGAACTGAGACAGAGTAGAAGAACTTGATGGAAATGGTACACATTTGTCTTTTCCTGCTGCTTCTATAAAACTGGGATGAGATAAAAAAAAAAAAAAGTGTCTGGTTGTATGGAACAGTTTTGTGCCAGACAAAAATGCATGAAGAAGAGAAGAGCTTGAAGAAACAGAAGAAGAAGGTACAGAAGAAGCTAGGAGAACATTTATAGGACATTCTGCTTACAGAGGCTACTGAAGAGTGAAGAATGGCTGAAGATGTTGGTCCCTAAATCTTTCCAATTCAAACAGGCTGTGTTCTTAGGAAAAATGTCTTTGGGTGTATGCCTATAAAATTTTCTTTATTTTTGTTTCTGTGCTTTGTCATGTAGCATCAAATAACATATTTTGTAGAAATATCATCTTGGCCCTTTGGAAAATAAACCGAAAAGGATGAGAATTACATATGTGTCTCAAGTAAACCTGTCAGAAAATGTAGCTGCCACTTTTCAATTCTTTCTTCTCCTGATTGTACTGATTCTTTAAAATAATGTGTTGGGCATTCTCACTATCCAAAAAAACATTCCTCTGAATGATGATTGAAAATGAGTAGGTTCATTGTGACCCATTGAGTCCAATTTAGTTCAATTTATAGTCTTCTTGTGAGATGGGACAGAACCAAAAAACCTTTTTTTAAAGTCTAGCGTCAAGTTTTTCCTCCTAGAAAGGGGCAGAACTTAAAATACTTGTGCCTTGGAAATTATTTTGAACTTTGATATATGAGGCAGTATTTGTTCATTCATTATGTACTTTATTCCGAATGCATTTTGGGAAATAAATAGTTTCTTATTTTATTTTCTACATGTTCATTAAGCTTGTTTGCCTATATGTGTAAGAGAAAGAGTGGGTTTCTAGTTTATAAGTCCATTCTTGAGTAGAGGAAAACTGGTAATCATTATTCCTTGTATTTCTAAAATCCAATTTTTGTGACTCATTTTAATGACAGTTTTGCCTCAATAAGCTCATTTTTAAAATCACTCTTGAAAAGTGAGTCATTACCAAGGTGCGCCATTTCTAAGAGGAGGCAGGAGAAGAAGAAAAAAAAGTCAATGTAAGTGCACAGTTTAAAAAAAATGAATAGATACATGTTGTTTTATTTTATGGCCTATTTTATAGTCAATTTTGCTAATAATTTTATTTGCACTTAAGAATATATATTTTGTTTTTGATGGAGGGTTTTCTACACATTAATTGAGAAAGTTTACTAAAGATGCTGTTTAATTATTCTGTTTTATTGATTTTAAAATCTTTAAACATTTATTGAAGTATAGTTGAAATACAAAAGCTGTGCATATTTTATTTACAGAATTTGCTATCTCTCAATATATGCATACATCCATGAAGCCATCCACACAATCAAGTTAATAGGCTTATCCAACACCTCCGTGTTTCCTCATGACTCTTTGGGGATGTGTGTTTGTGTTTGTGCGCATGTGTGTTGATTTTTTTTGTTGCTGTTTTGAAAATATTTAGCATAAGATTTACCCTTGTAACAAACTGTTATTTATTTTATTTATTTATTTTTGTGCAAGGGATTGAAATCAGGTGCATTCACCTACTGAGCCACAGCCCCAGCCCTTTTTTACTTTTTATTTTTATTTTGAGACAGGGCCTCACTAAGTGGCACTGTGGCTTTGAACTTGTGATCCCCCTGCCTCAGCCTTCTGAGCCACTGGGATTAGAGGCATGTGCTACTGCTCCTGGCTGTAACAAACTTTTAAATAAACCATTTAGAGCTGTTAAATATAGGGTACTATGTTGTATAGCAGATCTCTAGAGTTCATTGATTTTGTAGGATTCACAATTTATACTGATTGAGCAATGGATCTCCATATCATCCACCCTCTGTGCCTGGCAGCTACCATTCTATTCTCTGCTTCTGGAATTTTAACAATAATATGAAGCTTCCTAAGAAATTATGAATGGAACTAGCAAAAGTCGTGTTCTCAATATACGTCCAAAGCAATTAAAATAGGATCTTGATGAGGTGTCACACCACGCCCCTGTGCTCATTGCATTATTCACAGTAGCCACAGTGTGGGAGCAACCCAAGTGTCCTTCAAGAGGCAAGTGACAATAAATGTGATCTTGGAGACTGTTATGCTACATGAAACCAGTCTTGGAAATACGAGTACTGCATGATTGTGTGAGGTATCTAATACAAGTTGTACTGATTTTCAAATTCTTTCTTTTGCTGTTGAGAACAGTTTGTCAGGATCTCCCAGTCTGTGCATGTTTGTCCATTTTCCTTTTCATTTCTGTCAGTGTTTACGTATTTTCACATAATGTTACTTGTGAGTACAAAATTTGGATTATATTAGTCTATTGAACTGATGCATTAATTGATGTAAAGAGTCATTATTTTTGGCTGATAACCTTTCTTACTTTTATATTACTTTTTCAGGTTAGATTGTCATGTAGTCACATTTGTTGCTAGATTTAGTTAGTATTTACACAGTATAGTTTTTCTATCCTCTTACTTTCAGCCATTCAGTGGGCTTCTGTTAATTAAGATATTTTCCTTAAAATCAGACTGTAGATGTGTTCCTTTGTGTCATCCAGTCTGATAGTCCTTGCCTTTAATTGGAAAATATTAATTTAATTTTAATGTCTAAAAGCTTACATTTGTAATCTAATTAAACATTGACTTGCATTTTCATATTTATTTTTTATCTATTTCATATTCTTTCTTTTCTCTCTTTTCCCCCATCCATTGGATTCAATCAGGTTTGTATTTTAAAAATTTCATTTCTTTTTTAGCTAGTAGGTTAGAAATTATCCTTCCATGATTATTCTAGAGATTATAAAGCATACACTTGGTGTCTTAAATATAACTCAAGTGAATTTGCACTTTACCAACTTTCTGAACAAGGGAAGTCCTTGAGAGTACTCAAACTCCATTTAACCTGTGTACATTTTTTGCTATTGTTGTTGTGAATCGTAGTTTTAAGACTATACTTAATAGGACATGATGATAATTGTTTTAAACTATACATATTCCTTTAGGCTTATTTACATGTTAACTCTTATCAGTGATCTTTATCGCTTCCTGAATTTCTCCTTGTCTCTGGAGTCATCTTCTTTCTGTCTAAAGAACAGCCTGTAAAAAGAAGTTGTGAGGAAAATAAAAAAGGACAGAATCTATGCTTCTTTTAATTTACCTTGCATTCTTTTAGTTTTTAAAATTACTATTTTACTCTGAAAGCATCTTATTTTGCCTTTATTCTTAAAGGATATTTTCACTAGGTATAAAATTCTAGGTTGACAGTTATCTTTCAACTATCTTCTGGCTTCCATATATACTGTCAAAGTATTTGTCGTCAATCTTGTTATTCTATTGAAACTAGGACTTCTTTTTCCCTTTCCCTTCTAAATACTTAAATATCTTCTCTTTGTCTTTGGTTTTCTTTAGTTTTATTCTAATGAAATAATTACTATGTTTGGAGTTGGACATGTCTATTGGGTCTGTGGCTTGTGAGAATTTATGATTATTGAAATATTCTTATCCTGTATCTCTCTGAGTATTGCTCTTTCCTTCTTATTTTCTATACTATCTTTTTATTGGACTCCAATTATCCATACTTGAGACCTTTAACTTTATTCCATACATAGCTTATTCTCTTTGCTTTGTTATTATTTTCCCCTCTGCGATTCAGTATATGTTAGGCTTTCTCAACTTTTGCACTGTAAAAATTTTGGACCAGATATTTTCTTTGTTGTGGGGACTGTCCTGCGCATCGCAGAATGTGCACAACCCCTCTGGCTTCTGTCCACTAGATGGCAGTAGCTTCCTCCAAGACATGAAAATTAAAAATATTTCCAAACATTGCTAAATAGCCCCTAGGATCCTGTTCATGAGAACCACTTCATTATTTCATGGGTGCATTTTGGAGTTAAAACCTTCCTCCAGGTGTGGTGGCTAACACTGTAATCCCAGCAGCTCAGGAGGCTGAGGCAGGAGGATTGCAAGTTCAAAGTCAGCCTCAGCAACTTAGTGAGGCCCTAAGCAATTCAGTGAGACCCTGCATCTGAATAAAATACCAAGGGGCTGGGGTTGTGGCTCAGTGGTTAAGTGTACCTGGGTACAATCTCTGGTACCAAACAATAATAATTTAAAAAATCACCTTACTTATACTTCTTGGTTAAACTGCCTTTCTCCTGAGAGTCAAGAGTACACAGATGAGCTCTAACTACCATCTTCTTTGGGGTTTTCTAACTATTGAGACCTCAGGCTTCGAAGGCATATGGAAATCTTCTGGAGCTTTCCTTACTCAGCAGCACCCATTTCACTCTTTTTGCTTTGCATAGCAAAGCAAAAATTAAAAAATTTACTTTGATGATTACAAAGCTTATATCACCTTAAGATTTTCCATCATTTATATCTTTCTGTTATCAGGCCTGGTACTTTTTAAAATTGTATTCTAGAGACTGCACGTAAAAAACTGTAGAGATTATGAATGATATTATCTTTCTTTAGAGGATATTTGTGTTTTGCTGTAGCAGTCATAGTAGAGACAGATCAACTTGATGCAAATGTATATTGAGAGGATTCAATGCTGGGATTCAACCATGGTGAAGGTCGCTGTATTTATAGCTTTCCCATAATCCCAGGACATTGTTACTCCATGTCTTATTTAAAGGCACATAATTGATTAAAATATTTCTAAAAATTAGTAATATTTAGATTTTCAGAAAATTTTCAGTCAAGATTGTCTATATCTGTATGTTTTAAAATCTAATATCATTCTTGCTTTAACTAAGATCATTGGTGATTGGGCATTATTCAAAGAATATTTTTCTCTTACCTCTGGAATTGATTTCCAAGACACCAACACCCTGGGCAACTTTTTTTTTTTTTTTTTTGGTACAGGGTATTGAACTCAGGGGTACTTGGCAACTGAGCCACATAAGCAGCCCTATTTTATATTTTATTTAGAGATATGGTCTTCTTGAGTTGCTTAGCATCTCACTTTTGCAGAGGCTGGCTTTGAACTTATGATCCTTCTGCCTCAGCCTCCCTAACCTCTAGGATTACAGGCCTATGCCACCATGCCCGGCTTTGGCAACTTTTGGTTGGCATACACAAGCAATGACAGTTACATCATGACTACTGCTTGCCCAGCATAATGCAGTATATTTCCCATTTTAAAGATATTAAAATGTGAAAAGGAAAAAAATATTGTTGAGGGCCACAGCCAAGTCAGGATGACGCATGGCATTTTTGCCAGAAGTAGTGGTTGAGAGGTGACGCCAGCAAGCCATTAAGATGATGACTTTTGAGTTCTCGCGGAGTTCCCGTTGAGTTCCAGTTGAGCTCTCCAAGGGATTCCTGAAGAGTTCACGTTGGTTGGTAAAGTTCTGGTGGTGAGAGTTCCGGTTGGTGTGTGGTGTGTTTCTGGAGGTGCCGCGTGGGTGGCGTTTGGGAGAGTTCTCGGGGAGCGTGTGTGGAGTGTGCTGGTGGAGTTCAGAAATAAAGTTTGATTCTGCTTGAGTGGCTTGTGATTTGTGCCCAGCCAGACTGCGGCAAAATATGAATTTTAAAATGGGTGAAATGTTATAAATAGCACTTATAGCAACTTATGGTGTAAAGTAAATATGAATTGTTTTTCTTATTTAAGAAGTCTTTCTGTGGACCACAATAATAAAAAATATGAACAATCAGATTTATAAATGGGTAGAATATTTAAACACTTCATGAAGATAGCAGATGGCAGATAAGCAGGCAATAAGATTCTCCCCATTGTATGTCATTAGGGAGTTTACAAATCAATACAAAAATAAGACACTGATACACACCTATTAAAATTAGAAAAATTCAAAACATTAGCAACACCAATGCTGGTGAGAATATAGAAGAAGGAATCTCTCATTCCTTCTTTTATTGATATTGGGAATGCAAGATGGAATGCTGGAAAGGCAATTTGGCAGCTTCTTATGAAATTCAAGATATTCCTACTGTATGATCCAGAATGATGTTTCTTGGTATTTAACCAGATGAGTTGAGTACACACACACACACACACACACACACACATAACCAAAACTCCAAACACCTACAAACAAATGTTCATAAAAGCTTTATTCATATCAGTAGTGAAGGTAAAAAAAAAAACTGAAGCAAATCCATACAATGGAATATTATTTAGCAATAAAAAAAATGAAATATAAAGCCAGGAAAAGACACAGGAGAATCTTACATGCATACTACTAAGCAAAAAAAAAATGCAATCTGAGGCTACATACAGTATGACTCCAAATATATGACATTCTGAAAAAGGCAGAAACAGTCTTATGAATCAATTTTCCAGGGGCTCTAGGGAAGGGAAGGATAAATAAACAGGTCACAGAGGGTTTCAAGAACAGTGACATTATTCTGTTTGATACTATCATGGGGATGCATGTTGTTTTGTACCTTTTTAAAACCCACTTACTTCCCACCAAAAGTGAACTGTAATTTAAACTGTGGACATTAGGTAGTAATGATATGTTAATTTAGGCTTCCCATTTTTAACAAATATATCACTTTGGTGGGGGATCTGATACATGTCGGGGTGGGAAGTATATGAAAACTCTATACTTTTTCTCAGTTTTCCTGTGAATGTAAAACTGCTCTAAAAATTGGAGTTTATTTTTTAAAATATAAAAAAATATATATATATTTTTTTAGCTGTGTGGAAAGAGTAGCTTTAAGGAGTCATGTGAGTTAAAGGAGATTAGTTAGGAGGCTTTCTGACATCCAAGTAAGGAACATTAATTCTAAGGTAGTAGTAATAGCTTAGGACGGGCCAAAGTGGTTCAATCCCTGACATGTTTGAAAGCATTTTAAACAGGATTTCTGATGCATTAGATATGATATCTTAGACAAAGAGAAGTATTAGATGAATCCTTTGATAGGTTTGAGCAGCTGTAATAATGGAGTTGACATTTAATGAAATGAAGAGAACAAGGAAAGATTTGTGGTTTGTGCGAGGGAGAGGAAAGAAGGTCAAGACGATGATTTTAAATAGATTAAGCACATATTAAACCTTCAAGTGTAGATGGAGAGTAGGTACTGCTTACATGAGTCTAGAATTCAAAGACCCGTCTTAGGAAGAGATTATCAGTTTGGATATCATCAGGAAACACATGCTATTTCTGACCATGAGAATGTATGAGATCACTAAAGACATTTGGATGGAGAAGTATGATGATGCAGCCCTGGTCAAATTTAATATCAATAACTGAGAAATAATGAAGGAATAACTATTTTAGGTGGGAGGAAAATCAAGAGAAAGGGCTATCTTTTAGGCCAAGAAGGAAAAAGAAAAAAAGGCATAAGGATCAGCAAATGTTGTTGGTAAGTTACGTTAAGAATCATCTTATATTCTTGCAAATGTACTTTTATAACAGAATTGTTAAATTGATCACCTAATATTTTATAATTTTAATGTCATGCTCACTCATAAGTGAAATGTAATCATGATTTCCCTTCATTGCTTGAAAATTAAGGTGACAGGAGCCTTTTGAAGTCAGTTGGTCAGCAGAATCTGGGTGCATGGGGAACAAGGGAAATATAAGTGAATAGTTTTTCAATTAGTTGAGAATTGGGGAAAGAGCATTATGCTTACGATTGGTTATTGCATGCTACTCTCTTTATTTTTGACCTGGTTTAGATTCTTCTATAATACAAAGTTAAAAATGGTGAGGTTTCCCTTATTCTATTCCCTCGCTGTGGTACTGGTGTTTCCTCACCCAAACTCCCAGTTTCCACCCACTTTAAATCATGAATCACCTTTGGTGGCTCAGTGTGTTTCTACAGCTTTATGTTTGTTTATTTTTATTGTAATTGTAAAATCCTCAGATCCAAGTCTCTGTTACTGTCATAGCTATGAAGGGTGAAATTTAGAAGAAGAAACCAGTGGTCAGTGTTAGTGAAACCTGAAGAATAGTTTTCTGGAGAACTGACATCTTTACAATGTAAGCCAACCCCTCCATGGATGTACTAACCTCCCCATTTGTTCAGCTATATTTTATAAATTTTAATAGGGCTCAAAATTTTTGTCTGTTAAGGTGTTGTGCATTTAATTAGATTGATTGTTATATGCTTTATAGTTTTTAAAATAGCATCTTGTTTTATACTACCTGATCTAATTGCTGATTTCTTGATGCTGTTAGTTTTTTATAATGGGGAAGTTTTATGAGGACTCATAGTTTTTTGACTCTGTGGGATGTTCAAGGCAAGTTATAATGTCTTCTTTACATAAAGACAATTTTGGCATCTCCTTATTTTATTATGTTCTCGATTTATGATTATGTTAACTGTCAATTCTTAGGATGAACCTTCTTACTAAGTTAAGAAGGTTCATTTCTTACCTGGTTTGTGAGAAATGTTGTGACAAGTGGGTACTGAACTTTATCTGATGTGTTTCTGACTTTGTTAATGAGAATGAGTAATTTATCCTTTTACCTATATATTAAAGTGTATTGATGCTTTGTGATGTCTATTCATTATGTAATTCATAGAATAAGACTTATTTCATCACTCTGAAATTATTTAAATAATACTGGGTTTGTCTACCTAATATTTGCTTTAATATTTTCATGTTTATGTTAATAAATCAGGTAGGTCTGAATTTGAGGGGGGATTTTTAGAGTGAGTGGCAGATGCAGAACTCTTCCCTCACCTCAGTTTCCCTTGGTGTTGACATCTTGCAGGAGCCTGGTACGGTTATTATGATTGGTGAGTCTGTTGATACAGCATAACAGAGTTCGTAGTTCACATTGGGGTTCACTCTATGCTATATTTTGCGGGTTTTCACAAATGTATAATGAGACATGTCCACCATTATATTATCACACATAATATGTAGTATGGATATCATGCATATATAGTGTCATGCATGCACAACCAGAATGTCACCAAGAGGGTGTCACTGAAACATGCCGGTAGGACTAAGAGTGAGTGGATTCCCTTCATTCAGGCAAGTGCTGGCAGGGCTAGAGAGAGGAATGGCACCTAACCATGAAGGAAGTCCCTTCCTCCTGCTGTCCCTCCGGCACCCACTACTGACAAAAATGGCATCCTGTCAACTCTCAAAGGAGAAATGTCCACAGGGCCCAGCTCAGTTATCACTTAAGCAGGGAAATGAAGGCAGAATCTGAAGCTGTAGTGGGTGCTGTGTTTCTTTCTCGGGAAGGAGACCAACGTTAGAGAGCAGTTTTAAGTTACCTCTTCAACTGTGGTTCCTGTTTGGCTATTTACCATCTTTGCTTTCTTCCTTTCCCCACTGCTATCCTTGTTCTTTCCCCAGGAACATGCCTGTTGCAACGAGGCCACCAAATTTATTTATTGTTGAATAGTTATTCAAGTATTCTTTTAGAAGTAATATAAAGATATACTTAAACATCTGTTCATAGTGTTTTTGCAGTGGGCATCTGCCTTATTTGCAATTATTGCAGATATTGTTATTCCTCTCCAAATAGTACATGTGTATTTTCTGCACTCCTGTCCTTGGTTGGACATATGTCTCTGGGTTGTTCCAAACCAGTGAAATGTGAGCAGAGAGGGTGACTTCCAGACCAAGGAAGTTAAGAGTGATGGTATACCATCCTCATTCTTCTGCCACAGCAGCCCCAGGTCCCTGATCAAAGCATGAGTAAAGCTTCCCTGTGGACGGGACATGCTAAGGATATAATGAAAGGAAAGATAAGCATTTATTGGGTTAAAACAACATAATTCAAGGTTTTGTAGTATCAGCTCTCCTTCTCTGATTGAAACAGTAATTTAGTTTCTCTCTCTATTCAATCTTTCTGCGGGTCTTTGGTTTCTCTACTTTAGCAGTCTTTTCCAAAGAGGGAAAAAATGTTTTTTGCTTAGTACAGTTTAGTCTATGAGAGCAGACTGTAAATCAATTTCTGTTCCTTATTAGCTTTTTGATGTTGGTAAAATGGCATGATTTCTCTACACAATGATTTACTAATCTATAAAATGAGAATGAATAATTCTTTCCTAACTCTAGGGTATTGAGAGGACTGATGTATATAAAGTATTTGAAATTTCCCTTAATATATAGTATATTCTGTAAACATGTTAGCTATCAGATCCATATTTAAAATGTATTTTATTAATTTCTGTTTTATCTTTATTACTCTTTCCTTCAGTTTTTTTTAATTCTACTTTTTATTTTCTAGCACCTAAGGGAAAGTTTACATATAACTTCTCTTCTGATGAATACTCTTAGGCTATATATTCTCCCCAAATTTCAACCTAACTCATTCCCAGAAATTTTGATATATAGAGCTTGATGTTGGGCTGGTGGTGCAGGTCTGTAATTCCAGTGGCTCAGGAGACAGGAAGATCACAAGTTCAAAGCCAGTCTCAGCAAATTAGTGAGGTCTTAAGCAACTCAGTGAGACTCTGTCTCTAAATAAAATATAAAAAGAGGGCTGAGGATATGGCTCAGTGTTTAAGTACCCCTGGGTTCAATTCTCAGTACCAAATATATATTTATAGTAATTGCTTTGTTCTGTAAAATGAATACCTTTACCTATGAATTTCCCTTTAACCCAAATAATTTAAAATTCTAAATTTGTTTGATTTATAAATATATGGATTTTATTTTTCATTTTTATTAGCTACACATGACAGTACAATGATCTTGACATATCATACATTTGAATCAAATGGGATATAATTTCTCATTTTTCTGAGTATACAGGTTGCAGAATCACATTGGTCATGCAGTCACGTATATACATACAGCAATACTATGTCTATTTTATTCTGCTGCCCTTCCTATCCCTCCTTCCACTCCCCTCCCCTCCCATCACTTCTTTCCACCCAGTCTAATGTGACACACTTCTCTTTTTTTTTCCCCTCACAATATCATACATGTATTCTGTATAAAGATGAGGGTCTCCTTCCATCTTCTGTGAAATTCCCCTTCTCCCTCCTTTTCCTTCCCACCTCTCTTCCCTATTTGGTGGTAATCTTCTTCTCATGCTCTTCCTTCCTATCCCATTTTGAGTCACCCCCCTTTATATCAGAGGAGACATTCGGCATTTGTTTTTTAGGGATTGGCTAACTTCACTTAGCATAATCTGCTCTAATGCCATCCATTTCCCTGCAAATGCCATGATCTTGTTATTTTTTAGTGCTGAGTAATATTCCATTGTGTATAAATGCCACATTTGGATGAATAGATATATAGTTTTTTTTAAAAAAACTTTCCATTTGAATTTCATCTCTAATTTTATTAATAATAGTTGGAAACCAAAGATATTTCTTCTTTCTTATTGGGCATTTTTGTGATCAGCACCTGATTGAATGTTGTGAATGTTTCACATGTGCTTGGAAAAGAAAAATTATGTTCACTCGGTATAAAGTTGCTTATGTATCTTTTGGGTTCACAGTTGTTAATTATCATATACTTACTTTTATAACATTTTGTTTCTTTGAGCTATTATTTTATTATCTAAATGAACTTAAATCTCTTCCCAAGACCAGATATATTCTCAGCTGAATTATAGCATAACTTTAAAGAAGAAATAATGCCAATGCTCCTCAAATTATTCCATGAAATAGAAAAGGATGAAACATTTCATAATTCATTCTATAAAGACAGTATCACACTCATATCAATATCAGACAAAGACATATCAAGAAAAGAAAATGACAGACCAATATACCTGTTGCACTTAATATGAAAAAAATCTTTAATAAAATATTCGCAAATTGTATCCAACAACATGACCAAATTGACTTTATCCCAGGAATGCAAAATGGTTGAACATGCACAAATCAATAAATGCAATTCTTCACATTAATAGAATTAAGAACAAAAATCACATAGTCATCTCAATAGATGCAGAAAAAAATCAATAAAATTCAGCACCCATTTATGAAAAATACACTGCAGAAACTAGAGATAGAAAGAAGCAGTTGCAGGCCTGTAATTCCAGTGGCTCAGGAGACAGGAAGATCACAAGTTCATAGCATCAACTTCATAAAGCTATATAAGACAAACCCACTATCAAAATCATAATGAATGGAAAAAACCAAAGGCATTTTCTATAAAATCTGAAAGAAGATAAGGATATATACTCTGACCAGTTCTATTTAATATAGTACTAGAAATCCTAGCCAGGGAAATTAGACAAGAGAAGAAAATAGAAGGGATAAAATAGAAAAGGAAAAGTCAAATTATTATCTTGCAGATGATATGATCCTATATTTGGAAGATCTTAAAAGCTCTACTAGAAGGCTTCTAGAATAAATTTAAAAAATCAGCAAAGTAGCATCTTGAAAAATTAATATACAAAAATTAATAGCTTTCCTATATATTAACAAGAGAAAAAATATCAGGAAAGCAATTCCATTCACAATAGCCTCAAAAAATAAAACAAAAACAAAAATCTAAGAATAAACCTAACCAAGGAGATGAAAGACATCTAAAATTAAAACTATAAAACACTGAAGAAAGAAGGTAAAAAAGACACAAGAAGATTCAAAGACCACCCATGGTCATGGATGGGCAAAATTTATATTGTTAAAATGTCCATATTACCAAAAGCAATATTCAGATTCAATGTAACCCCCATCAAAATGCCAATGACTTCCTTCACAGAACTAGAAAAAACAGTTCTAAAATTAGAATTGCCAAAGAAATTTTAAACCAAAACAGCAATGCTGGAGGCATCACAATATTGACTTCAAATTATACTACAGAGCTATAGTAACAAAAACTACCTGGTACTGACATAAAAACAGACACATAGACCAATGATACAGAATAGAAGACACAGACATAAACCCACACAGATATGGTCATCTGCTCCTTGATTACAGTGCCAAAAACATACACTGAAGAAAAAAGAACTTTTAAACAAATGATGCTGGGAAAACTGATTATACACATGTAGAAAAGGACTAGACCTTGATCTCTCACCTGCACAAGAGTCAATTCACAATAGGTCAAAGAACATAGAATTAGGTTAGAAATTTTGCAATTCCTAGAAGAAAACATAAGATCCACACAACAGCATATAGGCACAGATAAAAACTTTCTCAGTAGGACACCTAGAACTCAGGAAATAATGCCAAGAGTTAATAAATGGGATGACCTCAAACTGAAAAGGTTCTGCACAGCAAAGGAAACCATTAAGGATGTGAATAAAGAACCCACAGAATGGGAGAAAATCTTTGCTAGCTACTTCACTGAGAGAGGATTAGTATCCACAATACATAAAGAACTCAAAAACTTAACAACCCCTCAGAAATAACCCCATTAGTAAATGGGCAAACAAACTAAACAGATGATTCTCAAAAGAATAAGTACAAATGGCCAAAAATATATTTTTAAAAATGTTCAAGATAGTTAGCAGAACTAAAATCTAAACAAGACTACACTGAGATTTCATCTTATCCCAGTTAAAATGGCAGCTATCAAGAATACAAACAATAATAAACACTGGGAAGGATGTAAGAAAAAGAAACATTTGTACACACCTGGTATGTTTGTAAATTAATGCAACCACTGTGGGAATCAGTATGGAGGTTCCACAAAAGACCAGCTCTGGAACCACCATATGACCCAGCTCTACCATTTATTGGTATTTATTCTCAAGAGTTAAAGGCATCATGCTATAGTGATACATGCATGCCCATGTTTATAACAGCACAATTCACAAAAACCAAACTATGAAACCATCCTAGGGGTTCATCAGTGGATGAAATGATGAAGAAAATGTGGCATATATACACAATGGAGTCTTATACAGCCATAAATAATAATTAAATTATGTCAATTTGCCGGAAAATTGACTGAATTTGAGAATATTATTTTAAGTGAAATTAGCCAAATATGGAAGGTCACAGGTTATATATTTTCTCTCCTATATGAAAGCTAGAGATGAAAGAGGCTAAGAAAGCAGGGGCGGGGTTATCTCATGAAAATGGAAGGGAGATGAGTGAAGTAGAATAAAAGAACCAGCAGGAGGAAGGAGGATGTAGAAAGGGGAAATAGTGAGGAATTATATTGGCCAAAATATTTTGTTACATTGTATGCACGTGCAAATATGGAACAATGAATCCCACCGTTGTGTACAAAATACACCAATAAAACAAGGAAAAAAAAGAAATTGCTACTAGCCCTCATTTTGGGCAGGGAGAGAATTATAAAGGCAAAACAGGGGATTTTTAAAATAACAAAAGTATTATGAATAATATTATAATGGTGGATACATCTCATTACACATTTGTGAAAACCCACATGTACAAACATGTAACAGTGTATCCCACTATTATGTACAACTACCATGAATAAAAATATGGGAAATAAAAAGAAACACTTTAAAATCTCTAACTCTGCATACCATGCATTTCTCCTGGTAATCTGTTAATTGCTGTTGGAGATTCGTCATGCATTTTATGCACTAATATGTTCATGTTATGGTATCTTTTATATCTGTTCTTCTTCTTATCAGCTCACATATAAGATCAGTTTATCTCTAATGACTTTCTATCCTCTTTTGAGCGCGATTCTGTTCACCACAAAGTTGACTTCAAATCATGGAGTGTTGTATAGAGTCAGAAAATAAAATAACTGGCTATTGAGTCAGATCCAAAATGCATTGAATTAGAAATGGATATTTATTTAGGTCATAAGTCAGAGTGCCAGTGGTTTAGTCTGGACAGATTTTCTGGTCTAAAAGGAGATTGCTTGTGCGTCTGTCAACTGGTGACTTTTGCATCCGTGGGTTATCTGGCTGCTAGTTGGAGAGACTTGGCTTCACTCTGGATGTCTCTGAAACCCCTGCAGATGGAGAGCCTGCACATGTTCTCACTGAAAACACAGAGTGCAAGTGCTACAACAATCCTTACACCCATGCACTGCCCAAGCTCTGGGGGTATGACACTCCTGGTATTCCTTGGTCAAAATAAGTCCAGGGCCTCCAGTTTCTGAGTGGGAGCACACTGCAGTTACACAATAAAGGCTGGGAAATCCTGAGGAGAAAATATGAATTTTATGTACATGCCAGGAAACTATCATCATTGAGTAAAAGCAGTTATTTATGGGCCTTGTGTCATCTCCTAGGCACTTTCCAGTATAGTCTGTGCTAGCGTTTCAGCCCATACCTTTACCCCACTCCCATAACATTACATTTTCAATTCTGAGAACTATTACTAGGCATTTAGATATTACTCCATCTTTCTTGAATTACAAAAGTTATACTTTATAATTCTCTAGCTCTAATTGGGACTATTCAATATTTCAAATCTTTCTTAATATATTTGGAGAGCTAAAGGGTTTAAGCATAGTTGAATTATTTTATCTAATTTAAATTTCTACATGAAAGTTTCCTTGGCTTGGGCATTGCCTTTTATATCAGATATTGAGATTCTGTGATGACTCCTACACTCCAGACTGAGTAAAAACAGATGATGCATCTACGGAAGATTCCTTTGTAAGGAGGAAAAAAGAACCTCACTGAATTAAAAGAGAAGAAATTATCTTATTTCCTTCATCTCATTAAATCAGTCAATTCACTACCAGAGTAGTCTGTACCTAATAGGCAATAATACTGAGCTAAAAAATGTTAGATATTCATGGAAATATTAAGCAAAAATTTCAATTCTTGCCTGGGACCTTAGAGAAGGAATATATGTAATGGGCTGAGATGAAGATTTCCAATTTTTTTTTGTCTGGTTCTGCATCCATGGTTAATTCAAATTACATTCTTCCCCATTTCAAAGCTTATTATGTCCTCATCTTTTCCTGGATGTTATATTGTTAACCTCTGTAGTCTCACCTGCCAGACCACACAACCTCATAATTCCAGTAGAACTGAGACACATGCACTTATCAAGAGTCAAAAATAAAATTCAAGGTCTACAAATCCTGTATTAATTGACTTACCTATGTGTATAATTAATAAACATTTTCTGCCAGGCGAGGCAATGTACACCTGTAATCCTAATTGCTCAGAGGCTGAGATGGGAGGATCATTAGTTCAAAGCTAGACTCAGCAACAGGGAGGCACTAAGCAACTCAGTGAGACCCTTTGTCTAAATAACATAGAAAATAGGGATGGGGATGGGGCTCAGTGGATGAGTGTCCCTGAGTTCAATCCCCAGTACCCAAATAAATAAATAAACACTTTCACTGTGGTAAATAAAACCTACAAATATAATACTGATTTTGCCATTTATATTTCCTTAATAGAGTAGAAAAACCTGCCCTGTCTTCAACTAATGTCAATATAGAAGACTGCCATTATGTTTAGAGTGCAGTGAATATTATTTACAGGGAAGAGGAGAGGGGGCAAGCAAGCTTGTAAAAATATTAGCCTCATTCACTTCTTTAGTTCAATAATTATTTTTGGAGATCCAGTGATAGGATCAGGAAAAAATAAAGATAAATAAAATTCAATCTTGACCATAAGGATCTTAAGAATTTGTAGGAGAGATAAATGAAGGGAACCAATTAGTATATTTAAAAAAAAGTCTTGCTTAGTTAAACATGGAGCCCAATGGCAGCACCACAGAGAACAATTCACCCAGTGCTCAGGGAAAGCTTCTTGGAAAAATGAAATCTAAGTCAATTGAGGAATGAGGAGTCAAATTAAAGGCAGAAAGCTGGTGTGTGCTCAACATGGCGCCTAATCATGAAACTCCTGCTCTTTAAAAATGCATGTGGTCTGTGTGAAAATTTGTCATATACCAAGTTATAAAGCAGTTCCTAACCAACTTTAAAGAATTAGTATCCTATATATGACATGATAGAATTACTTGAGCCTCAGTACAAAAGGAAAAATAGAAAACTCTCATGTGCTTAGAAATTAAGTAACCCCCTTGATAATGACTCCTGGGTCAAAGAAGAAATCAAAAAGGAATTTAAAATAATTGGAATCAGACAACCATGAAAATTGTGCACACTAAAACTTATGGGCTGCACCTAAGATGGGATTTGTAGGAAAGTGTACATCTTTCAATTCTAATATGAATATCAATATCACCCAAAAGGAAGCAACATAAAAATAAAATTAGAAACTATCAACAGAAGAATGTGCCCATCTCCAAATATATCCACATCCTAATCTGTGAGATATTGGATGATATTTTATGACAAAGGAGATTTTGTAGAATAAACTAAGGACTTTGAGATAGATTAGACTAAATAATCTGGATGCACTAAAAATTTAATCATAGGTTTCTAAAAATAGCAAAAAATGTCAAAAGAAGAAGTCACGTGACTTAAACATCAGCAATTGGCATGGCATGGGCGACCACAAGTCAAGGAAAGGGGGTAATTTTACATGTCAATTTTCTTAGGCCATGCAGTGCCCAGACAAGCTCAAATGTTTTTCTGGGTGTGTCTGGTGGTGTATTTCTGAATTACACTAACATTAGAATCAACAGATTGATTTCCCTCCCAAACTAGCTGGACCTTTTTCCATCAATTGGAGAAGAGTAGATAGAATAGACTGAGTGAGAAGGAACTTACCCTGTCTATCTGATCTGGGACATTTATCTTTTTCTATCTTTAGGCTAGAACTCAAAACACTGATTATCCTTGGGTGTCCATTGTACTGGCTTTCTGACTATAAGCTCTGGCATTGACTCTCTGGTTCTCAGGCCTTTGGACGCAGTAGTGACTAAACTTTCAGCTTGCCTGGGTCTCAACTCACTGGCAGACATCTTGGTGTTTCTTTGCTTCCACAATGAGGCAAGCCAATTCCACATATATTACAGATGGGTGTTATATATAAGCCCATATCTTGTTTAATCCCATCTCCTTTTGATTCTGCTTCCCTGGAAAGCCCTGATGACCTCATTATAAAATGCCAGCAGATGCTGGAATCTAGAGAGGCAAGGGACGGGTTCTCCAATGGAACCTCCAGAAGCCATGCAGACTTGCAGACACCTTGATTCTGTCCCTGTGAGATTTATTCCAGAATACTCATTTCCAGAACATTAACAGAATAAATTTATATCATTTCAAGATACCAGGCTGTGGTATTTTGTTACCCAAAACATGGGAAACTAATGTAACTACTAAAATAGGCAGACTTAGGACAAAGTTTGTTTGATCATGGAAAAAAAGAGGAGGGCAAATATGCAAGAATATAAGGGACAAAACACCAGAAGTGACTAAAGATGGTGTAGATATTAAAATATATTTAAAAGATATTATGCCAACTTTGTAATAATACATTTGAAATTTTTAGTGAAATGGGAAAAAATCGTGGAAACATACTGACAAATCTGATTCACAAAGGAATAACCAACTTAAATAGTGAAATCATCATTAAAGTTTTGAAAAAGTTAACAAAAATTTCTTTAGAAAGATCTATTCAATGTTCAAGAAAAATTTTCAATTTTATATAAACTTTTCCTAAGCATGGAAAAGGAGTATAGTTCTTGGTGAATTTACATAATTTATTAAAAAGTTAATATCAAACACAAAGGCAGTAAGAATAATAAAGGAAAATTATGGGTCAGTCCAACTCTTAAACATAAATGCAAAATTATAAATAAAATATTAGTAACTGAATCTGGAAACCCATTAAAAAGAAAATACATCATGGTCAAAAATGGGCTAATTCCAAAGAATAAAAGTTGGATTAACATTAGAAAATCAATATAAAACTTTCAGGAGAAAAATAATTTATAAAAGCACATCATTAGATGTAGAAGAATTATAAGATTCAACTCAATACTTATTCATTTTTTAAAGGCTAATAATAGAAGGACCTTTCAAAAGTTGATAGAGGGTAATTAAAAGAACACTTAAAATATCATATATAAAGTTGAAGAATTAAGATAATTTCCTTTAAATCAGGAATAAGACAAGTATAGCTATAATCACTCTTCTATTTGAAAATTTCCTGGAAACTCTGACCAATGTAGCACATCCAGAATAATTCATATTATAATAAAGGTTTGAAATTTATTAAGGATTGAACAGAAAGAAATAACTTTCCATCATTCTCTGATAAAATTGGCTATGTAGAAACTGCAAAACAATATATAGAAAAATTATTACAATTATAAGAGACTTCTTCAAGATTGTTAGATACAAAAGTAACAAAACCAGTGACAACTCTAGATAATAGTACTAGTTAGAATTTAGAAATATCATTTACTAAATGTTAAGAAAAATGCAACGTACATAGGAACAAATTTACCAAAATGTGTAAAACATCTTTAAGGAGATAATCATGAAGCTTTACTAAGAGCATTAAATTATGGATAGTTGCATAAATAGAGAGGCATACTATATTAATGGATTGGAAAATTCTTATCTTAGAATTGACCATTCTTTCCAAATCTTTAAATCAATTTGAAAAAATTCAAATCAGAGATGTTTATAATGTTTTTATAAATATTTGTGAAAGCGCTTTACTACCCCTTTCATAAAAGAAGATAAACTTTGACAAAGCATGGTCACCCCACTTTGTCAAATTGTAATTTATAATTTTTAAATCGTTCTTAAGACATGACACAAATTTGTTTATGTAAAGTTTTTTTAGAACATGTTTTTGAAAAGAATTTATAAAACATACAAGACATTTTTATTTGAAAACAAGTATCATAGCAAGTTATTGGTACTTGAGAGAAAACAATGTACACTCACACTTCTTCTAGCTCTAAGCTCCTCTCATAGGAAAAGCTGTAGCATTAAAGTAATGCCAGCCAGACTGACTTTCCTGGGAACCTCGCAAAGGCTATGAGAGGACTGCAATCCCCTCATGCAATCTGGAAAAGGCAGATCTTTCTGGAAGAAGTCACCATGGAGTCTGGTTGGAATCAGCAGCAGTTGGAAGTAGAGATAAGGCAGGCTTCATTAGCATAGTGTCCCTGGAAGCAGCTCTCTGGCCAGCTTTTGGAAGAAAATAAATGTAAATTTTTTTACCCTCAGTGTATGTTTTTATTTTTTTTATTTTTTATTGGTTGTTCAAAACATTACAAAGCTCTTGACATATCATATTTCATACATTAGATTCAAGTGGGTTATGAACTCCCATTTTTACCCCAAATACAGATTGCAGAATCACATCGGTTACACATCCACATTTTTACATGATGCCATATTAGTGACTGTTGTATTCTGCTGCCTTTCCTATCCTCTACTGTCCCCCCTCCCCTCCCCTCCCATCTTCTCTCTCTACCCCATCTACTGTAATTCATTTCTCTCCTTGTTTTTTTTTCCATTCCCCTCACAACCTCTTATATGTAATTTTGTATAACAATGAGGGTCTCCTTCCATTTCCATGCAATTTCCCTTTTCTCTCCCTTTCCCTCCCACCTCATGTCTCTGTTTAATGTTAATCTTTTCCTCTTGCTCTTCCTCCCTGCTCTGTTCTTAGTTGCTCTCATTATATCAAAGAAGACATTTGGCATTTGTTTTTTAGGGATTGGCTAGCTTCACTTAGCATAATCTGCTCTAATGCCATCCATTTCCCTGCAAATTCCATGATTTTGTCATTTTTAGTGCTGCGTAATACTCCATTGTGTATAAATGCCACATTTTTTTTTTATCCATTCATCTATTGAAGGGCATCTAGGTTGGTTACACAGTCTAGCTATTGTGAATTGTGCTGCTATGAACATCAATGTAGCAGTATCCCTATAATACGCTCTTTCAAGGTCTTCAGGGAATGGTCCAACCAGGGCAATAGCTGGGTCAAATGGTGGTTCCATTCCCAGCTTTCCCAGGAATCTCCATACTGCTTTCCAAATTGGCCACACCAATTTGCAGTCCCACCAGCAATGTACAAGTGTACCCTTTTCCCCACATCCTTGCCGCACTTGTTGTTGTTTGACTTCAGAATGGCTGCCAATCTTACTGGAGTGAGATGGTATCTTAGGGTGGTTTTGATTTGCATTTCTCTGACTGCTAGAGATGGTGAGCATTTTTTCATGTACTTGTTGATTGATTGTATGTCCTCCTCTGAGAAGTGTCTGTTCAGGTCCTTGGCCCATTTGTTGATTGGGTTATTTGTTATCTTATTGTTTAATTTTTTGAGTTCTTTGTATACTCTGGATATTAGGGCTCTATCTGAAGTGTGAGGAGTAAAAATTTGTTCCCAGGATGTAGGCTCCCTATTTACCTCCCTTATTGTTTCTCTTGCTGAGAAAAAACTTTTTAGCTTGAGTAAGTCCCATTTGTTGATTCTAGTTATTAACTCTTGCGCTATGGGCATCCTATTAAGGAATTTGGAACCCAACCCCACAATATGTAGATCGGAGCCAACTTTTTCTTCTATCAGGCGCAGAGTCTCTGATTTGATATCAAGCTCTTTGATCCATTTTGAGTTAACTTTTGTGCATGGCGAGATAAAGGGATTCAGTTTCATTTTGTTGCATATGGATTTCCAGTTTTCCTAGCACCATTTGTTGAAGATGCTATCCTTCCTCCATTGTATGCTTTTAGCCCCTTTATCAAATATAAGATAGTTGTAACTTTGTGGATTAGTCTCTGTGTCCTCTATTCTGTACCATTGGTCCACACGCCTGTTTTGGTACCAGTGCCATGCTGTTTTTGTTACTATTGCTCTGTTACTATTGCTCTGTAGCTATGCCGCCTGATTCACATTTCCTGCTTAGAGTTGCTTTTGCTATTCTGGGTCTTTTATTTTTCCATATGAATTTCATGATTGCTTTATCTATTTCTACAAGAAATGCCATTGGAATTTTGATTGGCATTGCATTAAACCTATAGAGAACTTTTGGTAATATTGCCATTTTGATGATGTTAGTTCTGCCTATGCATGAACAGGGTATATTTTTCTATCTTCTAAGATCTTCTTCTATTTCTCTCTTTAGGGTTCTGTAGTTTTCATTGTATAAATCTTTCATCTCTTTTGTTAGGTTGATTCCCAAGTATTTTATTTCTTTTTTGAGGATATTGTGAATGGGGTGTTTTTCCTCATTTCCGTTTCAGAAGTTTTGTTGCTGATATACAGAAATGCCTTTGATTTATGCGTGTTGATTTTATATCCTACCACTTTGCCGAATTCATTTATTAGTTCTAGTAGTTTCTTTGTAGACCCTTTTGGGTCTTCTAGGTATAGAATCATGTCGTCCACAAATAGTGATAATTTAAGTTCTTCTTTTCCTATTTTTATGCCTTTAATTTCTTTCATCTGTCTAATTGCTCTGGCCAGTGTTTCGAGAACTATATTGAATAGAAGTGGTGATAGAGAGCATCCCTGTCTTGTTCCAGATTTTAGAGGGAATGCCTTCAATTTTTCTCCATTCAGAATGATGCTAGCCTGAGGCTTAGCATAGATAGCTTTTACAATGTTGAGGTAAGTTACTGTTATCCCTAGTTTTTCTAATGTTTTGAACACAAAGGGATGCTGTACTTTGTCGAATGCTTTTTCTGTGTCTATCGAGATGATCATATGGTTCTTATCTTTAAGTCTATTGATGTGGTGAATAACATTTATTGATTTCCGTATATTGAACCATCCTTGCATCCCAGGGATGAATCCTACTTGATCATGGTGCACAATTTTTTTGATGTGTTTTTGTATCCGATTCGCCAGAATTTTATTAAGGATTTTTGCATCTAGGTTCATTAGAGATATTGGTCTGTAGTTTTCTTTCTTTGAGGTGTCTTTGTCTGGTTTCAGAATCAGGGTGATGTTGGCCTCATAGAATGAATTTGGAAGAGCTTCCTCTTTTTTTATTTCCTGAAATAACTTGAATGTGTATGTTTTTAATAATTTCTCAAATAGCACCTACCCTTTGACATGGCACAACTTGAGTTAATATGCAGAACAGCATGCAATTTAATCCCCAAGTATGATGAGTTGATTCTAACCCTTTGGAAAGATGAGATTAGAGAATAGTTAAAATATTTTTAAAGAGTAAAATATGACTTATAAGAAAAGAAATGTAAACTATAGTTATTGTAGCAAATAATGCAGCACAATGATAGAAAATTTGAAAACTGTAAGGGAATCAAGAGCCTAAAAGAGAAGACTAATTATGGCTAACCTTATTTATGAAATAGTGGCTATAAATAGAAATGACAGCCTGTGTAATGAATAAGTTGATAATGGTCTAACAACTGAATGACTATAAGAAAAATTATGAAATTGAATTTTTATCTCATATGTAAGATTTAATAACCAATGGATTAAAAACTGAAAATAAAAAATCAAAGCTTTAAAGATATCAGAAGATGATGTAGGGGTTTTCTGACCTTGAATAAGGAAGAATTTTTTTAGAACAAGAATAGCATGTCTAATTTGACAGATAAACCAGATTGACTACCTCAAAATAAGAGCATCTGTTTACCAAAACACATCATATTAAAGACAAATTACAAAATGTGAAATTGTGGTTCAAAATATAGAAAGATCTTCTACAAAAAAATAAAAGAAAAAAACACATCATAGAAAAGTGAGAAAAAAGACTTGGATGCAATTTTGTGGAAGAAACAAACTAATGAATGAACAGATGAAAAGATGCTCCCCTCTGCAAACTTATTTATAAGCAAAAATAAAAAGTACAACAATATGAAATGATGGTGAAACTACAGAACAGTGAGACACTCGTACACTGCCAGAGGGAGTGTATGTGGTTGGTACACACATGCTGTGTGATGCTTTTGGCAATATCAGGTAAATCTACACATCACAGGGCAAATGAGCTAGCAAACGCATGCCTAGGTGAATACCCCAGAGAACCATTTTCACATGTGCACCAGGGGACATAGACAATGATTTTTTAGAAGCAATATCATTCATAGAAAAAAAAACATTGGTGGTAGCCCAGAGCTGATCATGAGTAGCAAAACAGATTGAGATAATAGTCATTAAACAGTTCTTTATTAGATGGTCGAGATGGACACATTTGAGCTCAAAGGACCAATGAATCATTCTCAGGGAAATAATGGTGTATCAACCCAAGACTCTTATTTAGGAGTACAAGCATATATGCTCCATTTGCAAGTGAATTATAAGCATAAAATTTAGGCTTGTAATTACTTTCATGAAGGAGAGAAAGGGTTGAGACAAGGAGGCACACATGAAATTTCAGTTATACACAATATTGTTTTGTTAAGCTATTTGATGGCTTCCTGGCTATTTCTTTTATTTTTATTTGTAATCATTTATATTGTTTCTTATAAACGTATTTTATAAACATTCTAGGAAGAGTAAGTATGTCTTGGGGGTGGCTTGAGAGAGGTAGGCAGAGGAAGCAGCCCTGGCCAAGGCACAAACATGTCAAGCAGGCCCGTGCTTCGAAGTGACCAGAGTGGTATTGTGTTGGTCAGCTTTCTTGCTGTTGTTACTTAAAGACACAACCAGCACAATTGTAGAAGAGGAAGAGTTTATTCCAGGGTTCACTGTTTCAGAGGTCTTAGTCCTTAGAAGGCCTGTTCCACTCCTCAGGGCTCTAGGTGAGGCTGAACATCATGGAGGGAGAGGGTGGCAGAGGGAAGCAGCTCACATGGAGGTGAACAGGAAGCAGAGACAGAGTTCACTCTTAGATACAAATATATACCCCAAAGCCACGCCCTAATTTCCACCTCCTCCAGCCACACCCTACCACTTCAGTTACCACTCAGTGAATCCCTATCAGGGGATTAATTTACTGTTTGGGTTAAGAGTCTCACAACCCAATCATTTTTCCTCTGAACCTTCTTGCATGGTCTCACACGTGAGCTTCTGGGGGACACTTCACATCCAAACCATAACAGGTATTAAAGGAGGATATTTAGTGAGTGAGGACAGCATGGATGAAGCAAAGCTGGAAAGGCAAAGGTGACTCAGAGAGGGACTGCTAAGCAAGTGCACAGCTTGCACCTTCCAGTACAAATGATAAAACTGTTGCAAAGGGAGTCTGAATAGTGGATGATGTAGTCATGGTGCCCCAATACTAAATTGATATTGTAGAGATGTAGTATAGAGCTATGAATCTCACAGATGACAGCACAATAAAATAGCTCTTCAGAAATCTAGGACCTAGCTGGCTCACACTGGAATCCCAGTGGCTTGGGTGGGTGAGCAGTTCAAAAAAGGCAGCCTTAGCAATGGCAAGGCGCTAAGCAACTCAGTGAGACCCTGTCTCTAAATAACATACAAAATAGGGCTGAGGATGTAGCTCCATGATGGAGTGCCCCTGAATTCAATCCCCAGTATCCACACAAAAAAGAAAGAAAGAAAGAAAGATGATAGATGGAGCAATAATGATGTGACCATCAGAGGCAGATTTCTAAAGCAGCTTCCAGTGATTTTTGCCTCCTGATATCCATGCTTTTGTGCAATCCTCTCCTCTCAGTGGAGGCTGGACCTAGTGATTTGCTTCCAACAAATAATATAGCGCCAAGGTGATGCAATGTCACTATGAGATTTTTATCCAAAAATACGGTGATTTTTTTCGTTCTGTCTCTGTCTTTCTCTCTGTCTCCATCCCTCGTTTTTCTCCCTCTTTCTGTTGCTTGCTCACTGGAGAAACGGCTACTAGCTTGTGAGCTGCCCTGTGGCAAGGAACTAGGGGGGCCTGGTCAATGGCCCACTGGGGCTGAATTCTGCCTAAGACAGGAGTGAACTCCTCTGCCCCCTGTCAAGTCTTAAAGTGACACGGTCCTTGTGGTCATCTGAATGCAACTTGTAAGAGACTGAATCAAAGGCCTCAGTTCAGTTGCACCCAACTTCCTGATCAGAGGAACTGTGAGATAATAAACACTACTTTATGCTTCCACCTTTTGGGATAATGTATTTTATAGCCAAAGATAATTGATAGTGTGGTGGTGTTTGTGATAGGGAGAAGAATGCCCCACTAAAGGCGTCTGTCTTCTGACCTTTGCAACCTTTAAATATGTTGTTCTGTGGCAAAGGAGCACCGACCTAACTGATCAGCTGACTCTGCTCTGGGCTGATCCCCAATGGGCCCACAGAAAGATGGGGAGGCAGTGACAGAATGAGGCAGTGCTGGCTGTAAAGATGGAAGAAGGAGCCACAGGCCAAGGAATTTACGCAGCCCAAGAAGTTAGAAAGACCGGGAGACAGCTTCTCTCCTGGGCCTCTGGAAGGCATCCTACCAACACCTTGGTTTGAGCCCTGTGAAGCCCATGTTGGACTTTTGATCTCCAGAACTGTGATATAGTGCGTTTATGTTGATTTAAGCAAGCCAGTGTGCAGCATCTCTAACAGCAGAAATAGAAAATAATACAGTGATGATCATGCCAATGCTAATAGTAATAATGATCATGATAAAAATAACAGAGATAATGTCCACATGCAACCAGTGCTTACGATAGCCCAGCAGTATGTTGTAGAGTTTTATGGGTCTTATATTGCAGAATGCCCAAACAACCCTATGAAGTAAATATTATGATCATCTTTATTTTACAGATGAAACCAGAGCTCAGCAACATTAGTTGTTCACATTGCACACTTTGAAATTTGAGCTCTAAAATTATTTTCACTATTTTTCCATGCTGCCTTCCATAAGACTTTCAGATTGATTGTCCTGGGAGGTACACGAGATGAAATGCAGAAAACAGAAAACAAGTTTCTGTTCAATTTGCCTTCTGTGCAGAAGGATATGTTGGCAATCCCACCAGAACTGCTTTTTGCAAATGAGTCTAGTTGCTTTCATAATGGGCATGTGGGAGGTCAGGCAGTTATTTTGATAATACTATCATTGCAGAAAGTACTTTTTAAACTGCCTCACTTCAGTAATCATCATTGGATCTCATAGTATATTGCTGGAAATCTTTTCAAATAAGCAATTATTAATCCTCTAAGTCATTTTAATTTTCAAAAATAGCCAACATTCTTTCAGAGCTAAATTGAGTACGGTGGTTGCTTGTCACGAATACCTGGGAAAATAATAACAATAACTCAAACTAGTTGATTACTGATGGTGCTAAGGGAATCTAAGAAATTTACAACCTTTTTTTTTTTTTTTTGGACAGGAAGCTGTGGAATGAATCTGTGTGGTAGGTGCTCTTATTATCTCCATTTTAAAGATGAGGAAATTGATAGAGAAATTAAGCAACTCTCTTATGATCTGACTCTAATAAGTGACCAAACAAAGCTGCTACCTGAGGCCCACTGCCTGCAGATCTTGCACTGCAGCTATTGCCGTATATTGTCTTCCAGAAACTTCCTTCCTTCTTATCTCCTAGCATGGAAAGCTGATATAAGATACAATCTTTTTCTATGGAAGATGTCTATCAACCACTTCTGTCTAACTTGGACCAAGCAGGATAGATCACTTTTCTCAAAAGCTCTCCTTTCCACCCAAAAAACCTAGCTCCATTTGACTTATGAAAATGGATGTTTGTGGGAAATGATGCTTTGCATTGATTTTGTAATCTGCTGGTTTTTTTCCTTTCAATTTTAACACCTCTGAAATTAAAATCCACCCAATATCACCATCAGCTCAATGGTAGTTTTGATGTGCCTGTTTTTCTTACACAAATATATCTACACTTGGCTCGGATGAAAATCAAGAGCACAACAATGAGGCACTCTTTAAAAAGAAGCAGTATCAACATTCTTGATGGCACAGATTATGATGTTGGTGGACAAGCATGAGCATCCACAGTGCTGAGACCAAAAAATGACCCAGAAGAGTTGAGATCTGTTTGTGAAATTTCAGAAATGTCTTAAATGACTGTATCCTCAAGAATAGCAACCTTGTATCCTCAAGAATAGTACTCTTGTATCCTCAAGAATAGTATGTAGTATTTGTCTAAATAATTCTAAAAGAAATAAGCACAGAAAAATCTTAAGTATATAACAAAATAAATATAGCATAGGAAAACATTGGGTCTTAGCTAAATTGACAAATATTTTTAGTCCTTAATGATATAAAAGTAAACAGTGAATCTTATAAAAATGCTGTTTTAGACTTGATGATATACAGTAGGTTAGGGAACTACTGAGCTAAAAACTTAAGTAGGTTTGCCTTGGAGCTTCTGAAGATTTGGATCTGCTAATGTACATCAAATAAAGAGCACAGGTAAATTTTCTTAAATTTATTTGACCACAGAAACATGTTTCATAAGGTATCTATATAGTGAACTCCTCAAGGAATTACATGAGCTATTAAAATTTGATAAAAATGAAGGACAGTCATCAAGTATTTTATAGCTTGCAAACATTCTCTGAAGATAATTCAAGTGAAATCTCTACAACATTTTAAATAATTAGAACATGATGGGAAGCATATGCCTTTATTTCAAAGTGATTATTTTGAAGAGCAATGCTCATCTGAATTGCTGAATTCTACAGTTCTAATCCTAGTTGGCATCACCTCTTCCTTCTCCTTCTCCTTCCTGAAATTAGCCCTGTCATTTTATATTAGCCAATGTTTTTGTGGACATCTTCCCAGTAGGCTACATTTCCTTTGTGAGGAAGATCCCCATCTTTGCTTCCAAAAACACCAAGAACAGAGGCCCAATGTGAGATACCTTAATAAAATGTTTGCAGGAAAGAAAAAGGAAGAGGGAAATCCATGATATATAAAATTTGCCATGATTTTTTTTTAAAAAATAACAATCACCACTACACTAACATATCTGTGATACAATAATCCCTTTTCTGGTTTCTGAAAGATGGAGTAGGAAACTGGGCTTTAAACATTTCTCATCCTTCCTAATAGGCACTTAAATGCTTTCACACTACAAGTTTCCCTTAATTGTCTCCAAACCTGAGAGTGACAGGCTAAATTAAGAGGTTTAGGCAGATTATACCTAATGGAATTTTATTTTCATCAGTGCATGGGATTAGTACACAGTATTTAGGAATTCCAGTGATGCAGGAACAATGAGATAGCGCCTCAGCATCTCAACCGAACCAGGGCTGCAGTAGTTCAGCTCACATTTCATGGGTGCATTTCATTTGTATGAGTTATTTCCAGCCAAACTTTATAAACTATCACAAAATCCATTGCCCTTCCTTGAATAATGAAGACCAAAAAAAAAAAAAAAATCAGTCTTATTCCACCCCAGATTGAAACTCTAATTTGTATATTTATTTATTTATTTATTCATTTAGCCATTCTTTTCTGATTTGTCCAAAATTAATGTTGCAGTCATCTCTCTGCCTTTTCAATCTTTACAGAGAACTGACCACCTGTTGTCCAAAAATAATGCACAACTCGACATCCCCTCCCACTTACTTTCCTTAAAGCCTTAGCACGGTCATGTATCATTTACCATCATCTTCCAGGTTGTCTAGAAACATGGGCAAATTTATTGAATTTTTCCTCTTTCCTTAAGCCATACACCAGCACATTCAAGTGTATGAATATGCATGCATGCACCCACTCCTACAATCTGTCAGGAAGTCTTACTGAGTCCTAAGTTTCCCAAGTATATCTGCATATTTTAGTCCCATACCATGCTGTATTTGGGATTTGCTCATCTTTTACCCAGATTATTCCAACAGTCTACTAACTTTCCTCCAAACTCCAAGTCTCCCTAATTCATCATGCATGACACAATAAGAATAATTTATTTTCTAAAATGAGAAATAGATCTGATCTTCTCACTTCCTAGTTCAAAAAATATTTAATGACTCACTAGTTTTTCTCAAAATAAAGTGGAGGATGTCCAGCTTCTACTTACAATGTAGACAGTTGGAAAGAGCATAGCCCTCACATTTACAATGAAAAATGCTGAATAATATGTCAAGTCACAACTTTTCTTGAATCAACCTAAAAGCTGAGATTGTAAGAAAAATGTTCCCTACAACATCTCAGGAAAGTTAGGTTCCTCAAAAAGAGAAAGAATGCAAGTGCTTATGGCAGACACCCAATGCCATGCCAACTAGTGAGAAAAATTGGCAAAAAAAGAGAAAATGTTAATGAATTGCTGGGCATGGGTAGCAATATAGTACTACCAAGAGTCATTAGGACTAAAGGTATTTGCATCTGCTCATAAGACCTTCTCCAAAGGTCCCCATCAATGTTGATAAAGCAACCAGTGCAGGGCAGGCTTAGGAGAGGGAATACAGTTGTTGAGGGAAGGCTCAAAACTTAAATACAATTTTTAAAGGTAATAAAGAGAGCCTGGTTTGTCTAAAGGTTAACAACATGCGATATAAAGACATTTTGCCACTTTCCCACAGAAAGGGAAACTTGTTTGATTCATCTTTCAGATATGATGTTGAATTATGTTAACTGATTCATATAGATTCAAAAAGTGATATATAAAAACTATGAAATAATATTGGAGAAAAAGGAAAGATTAGTTCCAAAGGTAAAACACCTTGCTCTATATTAAGATAACCACTCAAGTTCTTTTGAAATTAAGTTCAAAAGATAGATTTTGTTATAAAAAATTACTGTAACCTTAAAATAAACAGGAAGTATAATGCATAGCTAAGTAAAGGTTTAAAATTCAAAAAAATATGTTTTTTGGCTCATGGCTGTTATACAAACTAAATGTGTTTTTACTCTCTTTAATTTCATTTTGCATTTTCCTTACAAACTTTATAATTGTGGTCTCTTAATGCCTTATAAAAGTGCAATTTCCAATATAACAAACTGAATTAATTTAAGATCATAAACCATCACCTATAGAACAAAGTATACCACTGATTTCCAGCATTTATACTAACCCCATTTCATAAATTTACTCCTCAGCTTATTATGAAAAACAAAGTCGAGTCATACAATTAGTTGGAGTTGAGACTTCTTTCATTGTGGTGCCTCTTTCTGTTCAATAAAAACATTGGCTTTGGGCATCCTCATAGGACTTATGTGGTCACTTGAATTGGACCTTGGAAGAGAAAGGGCCAATAGTGGAAAAACAGAACAAATTTGAATAAAGTTTATATGGTATTGTGCCAATGTTGGTATCTTAGTTTCGACAAACCAAAAAATAAAAATAAAAATCATTTTCCAAGATGTTAACATCAGAGGAGGCTGGGTAAATCATACATGGGAACATATACTACTTGAAACTATTCTGTCAATTTAGCAATATTTCAAAATAAAAAGGTAACAAGAATATGTACAAAATAAATATTTGTTAAATGAAAAAAAAATGTATGGGGAATTGGAATCTAAACATCGGTAAATTTTTAAGTCTCCTCGACTGGACTGATTTCCATGTGCGACCTAGTTTGTAAATGAATGTTCTAATTACTGACTCTCAGCTGAGACTTAGTTTGCCTTCCAGTTGGCTGTCATGACTAGGGACATAATGTTGGTCTCTAGTGGGTAGAAATCAAGGATCTGCTCAATACTGTGCAGTGCCTAGAACAGGTCCCTGGTTCAAAGACAACAATAATTTCAAAGTTGAGAAATCTTACTTTAGAGCCTAGAGTAGTTGTTCTTAAAATATGGTATGTAAATAAGTAGTGTCAGTACTGATTTCACTGGGAAACTTTAGAAATGAAACTGAAATCCACTGTTCCTAAAATTGAGCATTCATTGACAAGGTGGGGTGGTGCACACCTGTAATCCCAGGGGTTTGGGGGGCTGAGGCAGGAGAATCACGAGTTCAAAGCCAGCCTCAACAACTTAGCAAGGCCATAAGCATCTTAGCAAGATCCTGTCTCTAAATAAAATATAAAAGGGACTGGGGTTTGTGGCTCAGTGGTTAAATGACCGTGGTTTCAATCTCTAGTACTCCTCACCAAAGACCTAGCATGCACCAAATCATCTGGAAATCTTGTTGATGCCCAGATTCCTGTACCCCAACTGCAGAGTTTCTGATTCAGTAAGCCTGAAGCAGGGCTGGAAATCAGAATTTTAAATAGTTTCTAAGTGAGGATGCTGACAATTTTGAGGGACCACATTTTGAGATACATTACTGTGGAGAAGTTAGACAACAATTGAAGCCTTCTAAGGAAGAACCCGTACTGGAAGTACTCTCTTTTCTTTGAATCTTGCCCTCTTGCCCTCTAGATGGAGACCATCTGCCAACTTCTATGACCTACACTTAGGTACGACAATCCCTGGGTCATGATAAGACACATTTTTCAGTGGATGCAGCCAGTCCACTGTTTGGAAGTCCTTCCAAACTTTTCCAGATTCCCTACTCAACCATCGACTGCAATGCAAATGGTAAATGGTTTTCTCATTAGACATGATTTGTTGCCCCTGGCTCCCTTTAATATCATAACTAATGCTAAAATGAACATTTTCCTGAATTAAAATGCCTTTTGACATATTAAAACAGATTATTATAGTAAACATCATAAATATATAATTTTATCTGAGCTAGCAACACAATATACTTACACAGGGGAGGGAGACTGTATCACAATTTTAAAGGATTTCCTAAATAACACTTCCATGGAGTACTAAAATTATAACAGTGGTTTACTATATATATATAGTTGTTGATGGACCTCCATTTTATTTATTTGTTTATATGCAATGTTGAGAATTGAACCCAGTATGTCACACATGCTAGACAAGTGCTCCACCACTAAGCCACAGCCTTTACCCACAGTAGTGGTTTTCTTTTAAGGTCACACACTTTCAGAAGAGCTTAGACCTTGAATTCTCCTGCAAACATTATTTCTCACCCAAACACAATCGGTTTTGCAGGTGGAAACCAATTAGATATTTTGGAAATAAAAGGGAACTGGCTATTAGGTAAAGAGGAGGGGCTAAACAACCTCAGGAAAGGAAAATCTACTCCAACTGTGGAGAGACGATATGGGGGCCTTTCTTTCTTTGATGGTGACTACCAAGAAGACTATCTCCTAGGACCCAAATAACAATAGGGAGCAATACACAGAACGCCTGGGGAGGTGGGAAAGAAGGAGGGAGTTCACCCTAGAGGGTAATTATGGCCTGAGCCCAAACACACTCTGCCAAGGACTGGTGGCAACCCATCTTATTTTCATGTGTGAAATATAATTACTGTGTTTTGAAGCAATCTGAAAAGCCAGAAAGAAAATAAAAGAGAAAAAAAAAATCCATAATTCTTTCAATGTGGCATACCCCTCGATGGTGAAACTCCTTCCAATCATTTCATTTCCATTTCCATAGACTTAGTGGTGCCCATATATAGTGAGAATTAGAATCTCCTGTTCCCGCCCTGGTCATAATCCTGCCATGGCTATCAGATCAGTTGGACAAACTTTCATAGTGGATAAAACCTTTGTTAAATATAATATTTATTGAAAGCACAGTTTATGCAATCAGGAGGACTGGAGTTAAACTGTAACTTTGCAATTAACTGGCTGTGTAATTTGGGCAAATTACTTAATATTTATGAACAGAACATCCTCTTCCTTACCTGTAACATGTTTATAACTAATTCAACCTTAAATTATATTGTAGGTGTTAAATGAGATAATGTATGAAAAGTGCTCAGCTCAGAGAGCAGCCCAGGGTAAGTGTGCCAGGCATGGCATTTATAGTAGTGACTTAAACTGGCTGGTGCTTGAGTTCCAGATAGCTAAAGGTGTTCTCATCTTGGCAAGCCTACATTGACACATACGAATGACAACATTAACATTCTTTGGACAAATGCTGATTCTGACTTGGTTTTATAATATGTGAGTTGGGGAAGTCTTGATTATAGCTCCAAGAACAAGCAAATAGAAACTATATTAAGAAACAAGATACATACCAGATTCAAACCACATTGGATAAGATATTCAAAGTGAACAATGAAGTTATAGAATAAAACACTACCATTGCTACAATATACAATTAAATAATTATTTATTTATTTAATACACTGTAATTTTCAAGTTAAATATGGTATTCCAAAATCCAATGTTGCAATCTAGAGTTACATTAGAAATACTAGTCAGAAACTATGGCAGAGAATTAGTGTTTTCTGAGAACTGATTTACTATAGGGGTTGGCAAAAACTTCTATAAAGAACCCAATAGTAAATGTTTTACTTTATAGAGATCATCTGAGTTCTATCATACCTACTCAACTCTGCCACCATAGCATGAGCATTGCTACAGACAATACATAAACAATTGAATATACCGATGTCAATAAAACTTTATTTACAACAAGTGGTGGGCAGGATTTGACCCATGGCCCATTATTTGCCATCTCCTGATACAAAGGATAAAAGAGAAGAAGAAAATTCCTTTTATTTAATTTCACAACAGTGATGATAAGTCCTTGACAATTTTGGGGTCAATTTAAAACTCAATCAGGGGAAATTTCCCACTGAGACATTAATTGCTATGTATGCACTTCATAGATTGGTACAGACTGCATTTCTCTTGGGAAATGGTATCTGAAACATTAAATCACTATCTAAACTGGGACATTTTATGAGATTTTAGAGAATGCCACATATCTGTCCTAAATATTTCTTAAAATTTTATTTCCCATGGTTTCATTCCTAATACAAAACATGCTGATTTCTCTTTCCAGTAGCCCCTGACTCTTCCTATCAACCAGACAATGCTGAATCTTGAGGCTAGCCTATGAGTTGGGACTCCTCCTGCACTCTTTCTTATTCTATCAGAAAGACAGCAGACCCTAAATACACGAGTGCTGGGCTGGATGCAATGTGGGGAGGCTGAAACACCTGGCTGAGGTTAGCCTGAACGTTAGGCAAGTTTCTTGCCAAATCTATGTCCTTAACATACAATTACACACCATGCAATGGCATTTCCGTCACCGTAGAACAGTGGCTCCCTCCGTTATATTACATCACCAAGTACCTATAGCTGTCTTAGTTTGTGTCAGTTATGTCCTATGATGTTTCACAATGACAAAATCAAATGATGCATGTCCCAGAACATATCCATGTCACTAAGTGATGAGTGACTGTGTTTACGGGCCCAACCTCAGCTATTCTTAGTCATTTTCTTTCTTTTATCTGATCCCAAAGAAGTGCTGCTGGTATGTCTAGAGCCCATGCTGCAAGAAGCTCCACAAAAACCAGTGGGTCCTTCACCAAACACAATGCACCATATTTTCTCAACTTATAAAATACCCATTACTTGTATGACACTTGCTACACCAAGAAAATCAGAAATACTTCATTTTATTTTAATCTTTTTTTTAAGGATATCAGAACCTAACATCATTTCCTCTGGTCTGAATTCCAGACTTGTTTTTGAAATTGGAGAAAAGGAAAAAGAAAACCAAGTAGAAAAAATATAAGGATATATCTACTACTGCCCATGTCCAGTACCCCAGAACTAGAAGCCTGAAGATTCAAACTTAGCCTATTGTAAGATGAACCAAGTCAGGCATGGGGGCACATTCTTGTAATCCCAGTGACTGAAGAGGCTGAGAGAGGAGGATCACAAATTTGAGGCCAGACTCAGTAAATTAGTGAGTCTCAAAAAAATAAAAAAATTAGCTGGGGATGTAGTTCAGTGGTTAGGTTAAGTGCCCCTGGGTTCAGTCTCAATTTTCAGGAGAGAGAGAGAGAGAGAGAGAGAGAGAGAGAGAGAGAGAGAGACTCTACGTGCTGTGCAGGTGCAGAGGAGACAACAGAGGACTCAGTAACTCTAGAGGGTGGTGGAGCATGGGAGGTGTCTAGGTTCCCGAGTGTCTTTGTGGAACATAGTGTGTCTCCCCATCACCTGCCAATAGCACTGTCCTGGGAATAAGAAATAAATCTTCATGTCGCTTAGACTCAGCTGCTCAGATTTTGCAGTTGTCTCTCACAGAGACAGTCTGCTCTGACCAGGCAGCTCCCTTAGTCTCCTCTGTACTCTGAGGTCCAAGGTGGGCCCCAGCTTCCAACACCTTTGATGATGCCTTATTCAGCAGAATTGAGAGAGGAGGGGGACAGACAGGTAAAAATGGAGTAGGCAGGAAGGAAAACGGAAGCTTTGGGAGTGGGTGAAACGTCGTGCTTGAGTAAGTATGAGTTTTAAAGACATTTCCTACATCCCTGAAACTTGAAAAATACAAATAGTAGGCTTGAATTAGTTTGAAATTAGTATTGCAGACTGTGCTTTTACCTGTGACAGCAGTCTGGGACTGAAATCTATGCCTCACGGCTTAATAAGCACACACCTTAAGAAAGTCCTTTGTTCTTATAGTCAGCGATATCTTAATGAGCTTCCCCGTCAAATCCCTCTTGGCTTCACATTTGTGCAATCCAGCCTGCTAAAAGCTGGCGGGTATGGGTTTCAATATCTGGCAAAAACAGACTCAGAATTAAGGTCTCAATTTCTTACCTCCTACATGTGGCTATTGTAAGACGAACCAAAAAATCTTCAATGAATAGAGTCCTGCCTTTAGACTCAAGCAAGAAAGTCTTCTGCTCTACTCTCATGGGTCCCCCACATTTTGGAGTTCCTTCCTGTGAAGATCTTGAACTGTTCTCTAATTTCTAGAAAGCTGCTGAGACCAGCATTGACTCCACTCTCCTTTTCTCCATTTCAAGATGTTTTCTGATCTTCTATTCTGGGGTTTACCGAATGCCTTCAGAAGCTTTGGAGCTTACTCCCTTGGGACCTGGTTGCAGGAGGGAAGCCTGATAAGTAAACTGATTCCCTTGATGGGTGTGGTATGTCCCTCATGATGACCATGAGATTGGATGCCAAAATAGTGCTAGCATGCCTTTTTTGGAGGCTCTCACTAATTGAATTAACTCAAGGCTCTGGGATACTGGAGTTGACTCTCAGTCTTGCACTTGAGCAGTGTGTATGGGCCCATCATTAGCAACCAGGCTCCTGCATTCCCACCCTCATGCCGTGTCTGAACAACGCCTTAGGTTGATAACAGCGGCAGCAGTCATCCTTTACCCTGCGCTCGCAAGGTGGTCATCTTATCCTCTCCACAAGCCCAATTCCTTTGTCAGGTGGTCATTCAGTTAGCTAACCACCAAGAGCTTTTGAGAACTCTCTTCTTCAGTGCTTCTGATTGAGAACTGTTCTTGCTTGAGATCAATGTGTTGACACAGTAGAGTGCCCAGATCATCTTAAGCTGCTACAGAGGAGTGCACTCGTTCCTGGGACTAATCTAACGGGGCTGCATGTCTTGCTCCACTTTAGAGTCTCCCTGCCTATTCTCCCAGCTCATGGCAATGTGTGGAAGGCAAGGGCATGGTGAACCTCATATAAGATCATGTTCTTAGAATGTAAAATTTTAGATATGAGCCCAAGGAGAAATTGAAAGACATGTTGTTCAATTTTCTTGGCACTATTGTAAATATAATTGCTTTTCTGATTTCTTAGAAAATTCATTATTGGTGTATAGAAAAGCTATTTTTTTATATGATGATTTTATATCCCACTACTTTCCTGAGTCTGTAGCTTTAGAAGTCTTCTGTAGGAACCTTTATGGTCTTCCAAGAATAGAGTCATATCATCGGAAAATACAGGTCATTTGCCTGATGCCTTTTCTATTTTTATCCCTTTTTATTTCTTTTCCTTATCTAATTTGTATAAAATTCCAAATATTATATTGGATAGGAGAGGTGAGAGTAGACATCCCTGTCTTGTTCCTGATGTTAGAAAAAAAATGCTTCCAATTATCCCCCTTTCGATATGATGTTAGCTTTGAACTTGTCATATATAGCCTTCATTATGTTGAGGTAAGTTTTTAATATCCATAGTTTCTTCAGTATTTTTATGTGGGAGCCACTCTGAGTGACCCACGCCTTCCATTCTGAGGCAAGAGGCTCTGACCATCACTACATTTCACTGCATTTGGTGGTGACTTGGGTGGGCGTTGTCCCAGCCCAGGAAGTAGAAGGCGTGTCTTCAAGAGCTAAACTCACCTATACCCTTGTAATCCTACCCCTTTGCCCTGTTGGGATGGAATGTTCCATGGAAACTCCCTTTGTGTGTCCCCTTCTCTTGCTCTGCCTTTAGATGTGGCCTTCCTAGGTGTCAGTCAACTGCTGACAGCAGACATCACGGAGCTAGATTCAACCCCCTGAAACCTGACCCCTTGCCTCATTTGAATGGCTTCTCCCCAATAAAAGGCTCATCATGTGCTCCCTCGCTCTCTTTCTGTGGACCCTGAAGGTTAGAGGAGGTGTTACAGGACCCAAAGGAAAACGTATCTCTTGTGTGGTTATTTCCTGTAGCCCAGTTCACCTGGAGTGACCCTGAGTGTTTTAGTCATGAGGAACACGACATTTTTATTCTTATTGTGAATGAGTGTTGAATTTTGTTGAAGGCTTTTTTTTTCATTGTATGAGATAATTATGTAATTTTTTTTCTCCTGGATTCTACTTATGTGGTATATTACATTTATTGATACCTAGGAATAAACCCAACCAAGGAGGTGAACGACTTCTACAATGAAAATTAAAGAACATTGAAGAAAGGAATTGAAGACAACACTAGAGGATGGAGAGACCCCCATGTTATGGATAGGCAGAGTCAACATGGTTAAAATGGGCATAGTACCAAAAGCAACCTACAGATTCACTCCAATCCCCATCAAAATGCCAGGGATATTCTTTGCAGAACTGGAAAGAATTCTCTCAAATTAATACGGAAGACCAAAAGACCCAGAACACGCAAAGCAATCCTGAGCAAAAAGAGCAATGCTGGAGGCATCAAAATACTTTATTTCAAATTATAATACTGAGTCATAGTAAGAAAACCAGCATGATATTGATACAAAACAGATATGTAGATCAATGGAAAAGAAGATAAAAAGACAAACCCACACAGCTACTGTCATCTGATTATTGACAAAAGTACCAAAAATGTACTTTGGAGAAAAAACATCCTCTTTAACAAATGGTATTGGGGACACTGCATATATTGAAGAATAAAACTAAATTCCCATTGCTCATCCTGTTCAAAAGTCAACACAAAATGATTCAAGGACCATAAACTCTGTTAACTGTTACAAAAAAAAAAAAAAATAGGTGAAACACTTCAACATACAGGCACAGGCAAAGAATTCCTGAATAGAAACCCTGTAGTTCAGAAATAAGAGAAAAAAATCAGCAAATGGCATGACGAGAAATTTAAAGGCTTCTGCATCACAAAGGAAACAGAGTGAAGAAAGCTTATAGAATGGAAGAAAACCTTTGCCAACTACTCTTTTGCCAGATGATTAATATCCAGAATATATAAATAACTAAGCAAACTCAACATTAGTAAAACAAATGATTCAGTCAATAAATGGGTGAAAAAGACTGAACAGACGCTTCTCAAAAGAAGAACTGCAATGCCCAACAATTATATAAACAAAGTCCAATATCTCTAGCCATCAGGAAATGGAGATCACAGGTACACAGAGATCTCACTCTAACTAAAATGGCAATTATTAAGAATATGGCCTCCCTGTTCACTGAGATTACAGGAGTGTACCACCACAATACATGCTTGGGAAGACATGGAGGGTAAAAGCAATCCTCACTCTCGGTTGGTGAGAATGAAATTAGTACAGCCATTATGGATATCAGTTTGGATTTACTCAAAAAGCTAAAAACAAAACTGCCATATGATCCATCCCTACCACTCCTTGGTATTTATCCAAAATTAATGTCAGTATACTTTAGAGACACGGGTATACCCATGTTTAGTGCAGCAAATCAACAGTATCCCAAGTTATGAAACCAACCTAAGTGTTCATCGGTGGATGACGGAATAAAGAAAACATTTTGTGTGTGTGTGTGTGAGAGAGCGAGAGAGAGAGAGATACATAGATATAGAGACAAATATATTTAATATATTTATCAACATATTTATACATACATACACATATATAAACACATGAACATATGTCATATATATGCATATATTATGTATACACATACAATGAAATTTTACTCAGCCATAAAGAAGAATGAAATTATGTAATTACCAGATAAATGGATGCACTTGGAGACCATAATTTTGAGTACAATCAGTCAAACCCAAAGACTAAATTTTATACTTTCTCTCTTATGCAGAAGCTAGAGGGGAAAAAGAGAAGAAAACTGTAGCACAATTACAGTAGAAGGGATACATTAGGGTAGAGGTAAGGGATCAGGGACAGATAGGAGGGGAGGGTAAGAGGAGGTTTGGGGAGTGAAACTGATCACATTGTGTTATGTGCAGGTTTGACGGTGCCACAGGTGAAACCCTGGAATGGTCACTATGGCACTTAAAAATAGCAATCTTGTATTTTAAAATATGGTTCCTATGAAACATAGGAAAGGGATGGACTGAAGAAGAACTAAATCAAAGTATAAATGCCAGAATCACACAACTAAAAGCAAAGCAAAGAATAAGAAAAACAAGAAAGTGAGAGCCAGTGTGATCGTCTCCCAGGACAATACCTCACAACTCTTTCCCTACCTGGGTATATCTATGAAAAGGCAAGGTTTCATTTCCTTATTCCTTTTTTACTTTTTATGTTTTGGTTCTGGGAATTGAACTCAGGGATATTTAAACACTGAGCCACATCTCAGTGTTTAAATTTTTTTTTATTTTGAGACACAGTCCTGCTAAGTTGCTGAGGCTGATCTTGAATTTTTGATCCTCCCACCTCAGCCTCCCTGTTCCCTGGGATCACAGGAGTGTACCACCACACTCAGCTCTAATTTCTCTCTTCTTAAATCTGGGTTGGCCTTAGTGACTTGTTGACTAGTAGAGTTGAGCAGAAGTTATGTTTTGATCCTTTTGAAGCTAGAGAATAAAAACCTTTGGAATTTCTGCCCGAGTCTTTCAGAACACAGACACCAGTGACTTTCTCTCTTGGGTTTTCAAGACCCTATGTGAGAAGACCTGCCCACTCTGTTGGGAGAGAGGCCCCCTGGAGGAGAACTAGGGACCAGACATTTGAGTGATGCATCTTTCACATCCAGCCTTCTGGAGCCTATGTGTGACCCCAGGCTCAGTCCCTCTCTGCCTTAGTTGCATAAGAGACTTAAGCAAGAACCACACGATAAACCATGGTCAAACCACAGCATCAATAAAGGTCATAATAAATTGTGGTTTTATAATTCTAATCTCGGAGGTGGTTTATTATGTGGAAGTTGATAATGAAGACAGCCAGGGAAAGTAATGAAATGTCCCTCTTTGGGAGGCAAAGAAGACAGATTGACATGTGTGCCTCAAGTAGAGGATATTAGTATGTCTAAAATTACTAGGGACTTAGGTCTCCTCAGAAGAATAGTGATGATTTGACAAGCCGATAACCAGAAGTATGAAATCAAGTCAATCAAGGACTGCCAACAGAGAACAGAGATGACAGTTCTCGATGAAAGTCTTATCTGGTGTCTTTCTTGAATCAGCTCATAGAAGGAGGTCCTGGGAACCTGGGAGGCAACACTTAGGAGAAAGTTTGAAAGTTTGAGATCATTATGTCGACCAAAGTCCTCTTTGATGTATACTATGCCCTTAAAGATGTGTTGCAAACTGAATGGCTCTAAATTGAACAATAGATTTTTAAGTATAAGGGAAGTTCCCTCACAGAGAACAAAAGCCATCATAAAATACCTTAATAATGACTCATGTGGGTGCTGTAGCCCTGGGTCACAGATCACTCAGAACATTACACAGCTGGGGAATGAAGATGGAAATAGGTTTATGAAAAGTGATTCTGCAGAGTCAGTGCACACAGGGGAAAGGGTAGCCTACGGCAAGGCGGATGTGGGAAGTCAATTAGCGCCTTCATTCTAGGGGTTTCTATTTCCTTCTTTAGGTCCTTGGTCCTTTTCCTAGTGTTCTCTCAAGGAGTTTTGTAGCAGTTATTACTCGGTATGCTTTTTTATGTTTATGTGAACCATTTCTATACTTAACATAGAAATCATTTGCTGCCATATTTCACTATAAATCCTTTAATTTTTTCTTTAATTGGCTTTATTTTTCACAAATGAAAATCCAATATTTTTACATAATCACTTTGTTCTTGTGCATTCTTCTATTGCTGTTAAAGCTCTAAAATCATTCCCACTTTGTAAGTTTAAATAAATATTAGGGCACTTTTCTCCTTGTTTTTGAATTTATTAAATATTGAGTTAAGTAAGATTTATTTTATCATATTAATATTGCTGGTTTTGACAGAAGATAAAATAAACTATTAAAAAAATGAGGAAATATCGTTTGGGTGGATTCAGTTGTCTTCCATATCCAATGTAGTTTGTAAGACTATAAGCTTGATTGAGTATGTTACTTAAACCAATGGAAAAAATAAATTTGACTGGAGAGATGTTGCTTTTTGTGACTGCATATAAATCCATCTGAAATGAGAAAATGTTCTAATGAACTGTTTATGTCTTGTTCTAAATAGTTTTTAAACTCTTCACAACATGCTAAATTGTGTAGCATAGTCTTGGGCACAGCAGTTAGCATCAGAGAACTAATTCTGCAGAATGTTCATTTTTATTATGTGAGGGAAAAAGGGTTGTGTGGTAAAAGACAAATGGGAAATCCAAGTTCAAACAAGATTAAGTTATCCTTTAACTCCAAGATCTCATAGAGAAGTAGTGTATGTGGTGAACTTCCAATACTTTAACATCATAGGAAGCACCGCCTGAGCTTACTTGTGTTGGTCTTCCTCTGCCCTCCTGCTCTCCCTGCAGAGCATCTTGCAGAACTCCTCTTCTATGGACGGTTTTAGGAAAGACTGATGTGCGAACAGAATGCCAAGATGGATGTTAGGAAATCTGGAGTAAGTCCCTTAATTACTTGGGAGCAGTTTCCTCCTCTGTGTAGTAAGCCCTGGACTCATGCAATCATTAGAGATCTGTTCCCTGGTCTCTAGTACTGCATGGTCTCCCGCAGTCCTGTTCCACTTGGGTCCTTTGTATAAGTGCTGCCTAATGAAACCATCGGCAGACTATCAAGAGCTGAATTCAGTGAGATTGCTTGGAAAACTAAAACTTTCCACCCAATTGACCTTGGGTGACCTCTAGGATTCTTTCTACTTTTGACATTCTGGGTCCAAAGGTCAACACTTTGGATTGTAGTACAGAAATTGCTGACAGTATCCTGCTCTCTGTAGTGCTATGTGATCTCAAGTTTATTTCTGTGAATGAACAAGAACAAATCTGGAGGTGGATTTCCTGTAGGTAGGGTCACTTTGCCTTCTGCTCTGTCCCCAACCATCTCTCCTTTATAACTTGGTACACTGGCAAAACCATTAACAGCACCCCTTTAATTTTAAAGGCTAAGTCAAAAATTAAATGGCCACGCTGCACTTTAATTTCAACAGTTTCTATATCTCCTAAAAACTTTTAAAAACAGATAACACTGGTTATTTTTTTTAATGTCAACTAAGTATATGTGCTATTCTAATGAAGGACTTTTTATATACATCTTATTAAATTCTCATAAAATACTGTGCACTCGGTGCTACTATTCTCCTCATTAACAGATGGAGAAAATGTCATAAACTTGCTCAATAAGTGATAGAGGTTTGGATTCCAACAGTCTAATTTCAGAACCCCCTTTCTTGAATCTAAAGTATAATATTCATTCCAACCTCTAATGCCAACTATTATAGCACCAAAACATATGGCCTGTTCCAGGCTTGTACAAAAAAGAATTTCTTCATTGGATTATCCTGTGCTCCTTTCCTCCTTTGTCTATAAAACCTGTTAATTCTGCAAAACTTTACATTTGAATAGTTTTCACCACAAGACTTTCTGCTTATTTTCCATCTCATAGTGCCATGTCATGATCACCTGGAATTTCATTAGCAGTTTTGTGTCTGCACTCATTTTGATATTCAGTTACCTCCTCTGGGAGTCACAAATGATGTGATGATTATATATCTATTCCCAAACCAGAAGCAAATGCTTGCAGGCTGGGGAACACGACTGAGCCTGTGCTCTCCAAAGAGCCTCCTAAAGTGAGATGTCACTGCAGTCAATATTGTCTTGACTCTCTATACCCACAGGAAAGGAAAATGCAAAAAATAATAGATAGAAAAACCACTGCTTCAAAATACAGGGTATTATTCTTTGATGTTGAGTCAGTATCAGTAATGCTAAGGGGGTCAGGATATCTATGTTTGACTTTGTTTTGGGCACATTAGACAATTGCTTTTTCAAGTGTCAGCTTCCTCACCTGAAGATGATTTTCTACATATTTAAATGTGCCATGTCTACTTTATGAGGATTTTATGTGAATCTGAAAAAGACAACTTTTAGAGAAGTGCTTTATAAATTGCAACATGCTATACAATTACATAGGGTTGGCTATGTACAGTTGTGAAGTATCCTGGATCTACAGGCAAGCATTTCTGATCTGCATGAGGGGAAGACAGTAAACAACATTTTCCTAGTCCAGTTTGAAGTCTGTTCGGCCTAGTTAGTCCTGGTAATCTGATGGGAGTGGCAAACCACTGCAAAAACCAACAAGCAGCCTACAGGGCATCCCGGAGCATCCTGTGGAAGACTCTTGGTGCCAGGGACAGAGCCTACGTCTTCCACTGAAATCAAATAAACTTTCTAGAGCAGTTGATACATTCAAGGCAACATAGAAGCAGAAAATAAGGCGTCCTGAGTGTTATTAGGATCTTTGCCTGCTCAGCTCTCTTTCAATTACCCATCATTTGAAGTTTCTATCCACTCAGCTTACCTATTTCCCACGATGAGTCTCTAACATGTCCCAGGTGGATTGTTGAGCTACAATCCAATAACCCTTGGAGCCAGAAAATTAATTTTCTGATGTTCCTACTTCAACCGCCTTTTATTGCACCTGAAGATCATCTTGTATTTTCCCTCAACACCACTGACTACCAATATATATTTCCTTCAATAGCCTCCCATCCCAGGGAAGGCTGTAGGTCAAAGGAGGTTAGTTTATTCGTGCTGGAAACATTTTGTCAAAACCAGTTGGCAAAAGAAGGAACTTAGAAGAAATACCTGAGGGGTAGACCATCTTTATTCCACCTTCGATTGATTCTCCCTTAGCAGCTTGTAATCAGGTGGACAAATTAACTTGATGTAAACACCTAATGGTCAAATTAGCTGGGACCCTCTCATGAAGGAACTAATGCATCTTTTCTTTCTTCCTTTTCATGTTTCCTTGTTTAATAAAAGCTTTTGCCACTAGAGACCATTTCCAGGTCTCTGAACACTGTTGGGAAAATTATTGTTCATTCTTGTAAATCATTATAATTTTCTTTTCCCAAGGTAATGTGCATTGCAGACAAAGCCTAAGATTTCTCTCTTTCTTGTATTTGATTTTATGTGCAAAATAGAGTTCTCATTACTCAGAATGGGGGGATAGGAACATGCAAATATTCTGTTTTGCATAATTTATCTCATGCAGTTCACACAAGAACTCAGTTAAACAGGTGCTATTAAAACCCTGACTTTACGAATAACATGTCCAATTATTGGAGATCTTAAGTAAAAGTCTAATATAGAGCTGGGATTTGGGCCTGGAGCTACCTAGACCCCAATGCCCTAGCTGTTCATAAATGCCCAGCTGATAGTAATATTCTACCCTCTTAAACTTTCTGAGTGATTGAGAAGGAATCAGAAGAGCATTTCTATTATGAACCATTTTGATAAGAGCATTTCTAAGAATAAACAATTGCTTTCCAAGTAATGAATGTTTTTTAATACTTTTAATTAAATTCTTCATTCTAAGAAAATTATAAATTCATATACAGCTGTAAGAAATAATGCAGAAAGAACTTGCGTACCCTTTCCCAGTTTCCCTTCATGATCACACGTTGAGACACTAGAGCACGATATCAAACCAGAATACTGGCATCTGTGCAGTTAAAACATAGACTCTGCCATACCATAAGCACCCTTCCAACTGTCCCTTGGTAGGAGGGGCCACCTGCTCTTCCTGAAGCCTGTCTCCTCCTTACAACCAGCAACCAATTATCTTGCCTCAGTTTCTATGATTTTGTAATTTTAAGAATGCTTTATAAATTGAGTCATAGGGTGTGAAACTTACAAGACTGACTTCTTTTTCACTCAGAACAATTCTTTGGAAATTCCTCCAGATGGCTGTATGTATTAGTGGCTTGTTCCTTTTAATTGCTGAATGGTTTGGATAGACCACAGATTGTTAACCGTTCACATAAGACAACTGGTTGCTTCTAATTTGGGACTATTTTGAATAAAACTACTGTGAGCATTTGTGTGCAGGTGTTTATGAGAACAGATGTGTGCTTTTCTCTGGGATAAATGAAATTGTTGGGTTATATGATAGATGCATGTCTAGTTTCTTAAAAACTGTCAAACAGTTGTCCGGAGTAGCTGCACAATTTTACATTGTCATCAGCAGCCTCAGAGTGTTTCAGTTTTCTCCATCTTTATCAAGATTTGTCATAGTCTTTATTTAGAAAATTTATTAAAATTTTCTAAATTTTAGTCATTTAACAGACATGTAGTAATATCTTACTGTGGTTGTGATTTGCATTTTTCTAATGACTAATGGCACCAACCTTTTTTTTTATAAGCTTGTTTCTAGCCCATACTGTATATCTTATTGAATAAAATGTCTTCTTAGGCCTTTTGCTTTTATTGTAATTGAATTGATTGCTTTTATTTTATATTGTTGAGTTCTATAAGTTTTTACATATTCATGACATTAGTCCTTTTCATATAAGTGGTTTGCAAATATTTTTTCCCATTTTTTAGTTTGCTTTTTATCTTCTGTGCAAGAACACAGAGCAGAAGTTCTTAATGGTCATGACGTCCAATTTATCAAATTTCCCTTTTATGCATCATGCCCTTGGAGTCTTATCTGAGAACTCTTCGTCTAACTCTGCTTTCCACAGATTTGTCTCCACTGAATTGCTTTTGTCAAAAATCAGCTGGAGCTTCTTCACAGCAAAGAAAACAATCAGGAACATGAACAGAGAGTCTACAGAACGGGAGAAAATCTTTGCCACTTAAACCTCAGATGCAGCATTAATCTCCAGGATATATGAAGAACTGAAAAAATTAACATCAAACAATCCCCAAATAACCCAATAAATGATCAAAGGAACTGAACAGACACTTCACAGAAGAAAAAATACAATCAATCAACAAACATGAAAAAGAGTTTAACATCACTAGAAATTAAAGAAATGCAAGTTAAAACTACACTGAGATTTCATCTCACTCTGGTCAGAATGGCAATTATCAAGAATACAAGTAACATAAATGTTGGCAAGGATGTAGGGAAAAAGGTACACTCATTCATTGCAAATTGGTATAACCACTCTGGAAAGCAGTATGGATATTCCTCAGAAAACTTAGAATGGAACCACCATTTGACCCAGTTATCCCACTCCTTGGCATACACCCCCCGCCCAAGACTTAAAGTCAGCATACTATAGTGACACAGTCACATCAATGTCTAGAGCAGCTCACTTCACAATAGTTAAGCTATGGAACCAACTTAGTTGCCCTTCAACAAATTAATGTATAAAGAAAATGTGTTACATACACGCAATGAATATTACATAGCCATAAACAAGAATGAAATTGTGGCATTTGCTGGTAAATGGATGGAACTAGAGGCTATAATACTAACTGAAATAAGCCAATCCCTGAAATCCAGAGGCCAAATATTCTCTCTGATATGCAGATGCTGACTCATAATGGTAGTGTGTGTGAAGGGGGAAGGTTCACTGGGTTGGACAGGGCAGTGTAGGGGGAACAGAGGGAGGGGTGGGAATGGAAAAGTTAGTAGAATGAATTGGACATAACTTTCATATGTGAATACAATCAGTATAACTCAACGTCACGTTCAACCACAAAAATGGGAAATTATACTCCATGTATATATGATATGTCAAAATACATTCTACTATCATTTATAACTAAAAGGCACAAATTAAAAAAATTTAAAAATGATATTGACCAATTTATGTTTAAAAAAAAAAACCCAGCTGGGCTTGCTTATGCGGTTGTTTTGAATTTTTATTCTGCTCTGTAACAGTCCCTCCATTCCTCTACCAAAGCTACACAATTATAATTATGTAAGTTCTGAAATCAGGTAGATTAAATTGTACAGTAGTTAGTTTCAAAATCATTTTAGTTATCCTAATTCATTTGATTTTCCATTCATTTTTTTTACTCCCATAACATTCTTCTACCTTACTTTTTATGAAAGTTTCTTTCTGCTTTTTTTGAGAAGGATTTTGAAGTAATTTTTCTCCTCAAGAATGTTATCAAACTGCAGCATCCACCCCCTCTTAGTTAAGGTTTCCACTCGTGGCCTTTTAACCAAGACAAACTTGTTTTTCTATATTTATCACATATGTCATTTTACATTTCCCTCCACTTCTGCTTTATTGATGCTTCTGTCCGTGTTTTTTTTTTTTTCACAGAAAGATATCCTAAGTGAACTCATTAGTTCTGATTCATGACAAATCTCACATGCTGACTGGGGAGGATATTACATCACTAACTTGAGTCATGTGAACAACGAGTTTTCAAGCACTTGCTGTGAATTGTGGGTTATGAAGAAAGGAGGCTGTCTCTAAGTATATCAAGTTTATCATCTCATTAGAGGAACTATCTTTACCTTAAATCATACCCCCTTCCAAATTAAAAGTCTTTAAATAAAAAATTCAGTTCCCAAATTGAGTAATTACTTTTGGCATAGTGCTTGAAGTTTACACTAAGATAACTGAGACCCATATCTAAATAATTTAAATTCACCATACACTGGAATTTAAATTATTTACACATGGAAGTAAGTCTGGAAGTTAAAATAGGATATTACAAAATTCCAGGAGTCCACTCCCCAAAAGGGAAGATGGCCATGGGCACTATTCTAGATACAGTCTAGTGACTCACCTCATGTATCCACACTACCAGGACCCTAACTTCCAAGAGATTGAATTATGCACACATTTTAAAATGTCAAGAACTTAGCATGCCAACTGACACATAGATCAGTGAACACTGGTTGAATACAGGAATGAATTGGATCCATGTAGGAATCCAAGCTTCCTGGACCATAAATGCATGTTGTTTCTAGATTCCATTCCTTCAGCCTCCACTGAGCTGAGCCCTGAAAGCAAAGAACAGTTCAAGTCAGTGAAACAAAGAATAACTCAGATAATTTTTCCTCTGAGCATTACTGGTGTTTAAGGAAAGAAGAATTCATTGTGAAAAGGTCTTCATGGGAGATGAACCTTGATCAGTGTCTTCAGGGTGAACAGTGTATAATTAATGGAGAGAGGAGAGAGAACGTAAGTAGAGAGGCTGAGGTGGGGGAAACCAACAGATCTGCCTGGAGCAGAGTCCCAGAGCATGCTCAGAACAAAGGAGACAACGGAGACAAGAGCGAATCCAGTGTTTCTTCATCAAGGGAGAGTTTTGCTGGTCAGGAACAATCTCGGATCACAGCAGACTGCTGCTTGTATTGAGTTGTGTTGTCCAATATAATAACCACCAACTACGCACAGCTACTGAAATTTAACCAAATTGAAATTGAAATGTGGTCACTCGATTGCACTCGCCAAGTGATCAGTTGTTACAGGCAGCTGTGGCTAGCACTCCACAGAACAGAGATTCCCAATGTTGTAGAAAGTCTATTGGACGTGGCTATCATGAAGGATCCAGAAAGGCAGGCAGGAACTGGCGGATCTTCAGAAGCACGAGGGTGTTGACACACCTGTGGAAACACAATATTCAGAGTGTGCGACAGGAGGAGACTGTCCTCCAGTGTTTGACCTTCCTAGACAAGGAGATGATCCTGATTATTGGTTTTCAGAAGGGTGTTCACTGAAGCAAACTGCTGTTGATTGATTTACTAGGTTCAAACTACTTCTGGAAGCTCCTTATTCCATAGCTATAGCATTGTCATTAATTGGTTAGGGCAGATTTTCAAAGTTCTAATGGCTACAGGTTTCCATGACTACAAAAAAAACCCCAAACCAAAAAACATTCTTATTTACAGTACCGTGTTTTGCTCCTCCTTTAGTCAAATCGGTAGGAGAGACCACTTTACAGGCACGGAATTACAGTGGTTCAGTTTAGTATTTTTCTGATTTAGGATTGTTTGATAATGATAAGTTTTTAATAGAAACCATATTTTGAATTCTGGTCTTTTTCCAGGTTTGTGATATGCAATAAAATATTCTCATATAATGCTGGCAGCAGGAGCAAGTTGTGACTTTCAGGCAGCACCATCACCTCCAGGCAAGCAACCAGCACTCTACAGTGTTGCTGAACTAGGATAAAGGGCAGGTGAGGTGGAACAAATGCATTTAAACTTATAATAGAATCCATTTAGAATGGGTTTATCAGGGTGTCACTGCATTGAAGACAGCAACATCTCTATATTGCACTGATTATCCATAAAGAGATTTCATTTACAGCTAGGCATGGTGGTGCACATCTGTAATCCCAGCAACTCAGGAGGCCGAGCAAGAGGATAGCAATTTCAAAGCCAACACCAGCAACTTAGTGAGGCTCTGAGCAACTAAGATCCCACCTTAGAATAAAAAATAAAAAATTCTGGTGGTTGTGGCTCAGTGGTAAATCACCCTGGGTTCAATTTCCAATATCCCCCCACCAAAGAAAGACTTTTCATTTACAAAGGTTTTATTTCAAATGTGATTATCATGATTTCTCCTGCTTTTGTCTTTCAATTAGTGGTCAGTGGCTACATATAAAAACTCAGGTCTCTAGAAAATAGATATCAATCAACTGTAAGATAAAACAGCAAAACTAAACATTTATAAGAAACAACCAAAATTTGTGTTAGTGTCACAATTTAAAAGTGTTGAGAGAGCAAGTCTCTATATTTCCTTAATTCTACTGTGGAGTTGTAAGTTAGAGGAGATTAAAGAGAAGTCAGTAAATAGGATTAATATGACCAAAAGTATAAAGAATAAAAATTATGTAAATAGAGTGTGACAATTGGTGACTGAAGATATCTAGGAGAATATTTTTTTTTTTATTCTTCATTTAGTTGGAAGCTGTCTGCATTATACAGTCATCAGCTTGTTCCAGTGATCTTGACTATCAGATCTTAACTGTCAGGCTTCTATGGACCAATTATTTCCAGTGGTTCTTAGTAAAGTTTCTAATTGTTACAAATTTACAATTATGATAAAGCCCTCCTCATGTTTTCAGAGATCTGGAGCCAATCATGACAGTGCATTTTAGATGAAGGGGGAAAGTCATGTATAATTCACAAATATCTGTCACTGTGAAGTTTAATATCTTTTTGCTGTTTTTAGCCCAGTGTGAGCAATATGCCTTTTATATACTTCCCTTACTCCATCTGAAAACTAAACATTAGCATATATTCATAAGCACATATTCATTAGTTATAACAGAAGGCAAATACATAAAATCCACTTAGAGACGCAGAATGGTTCCATGTCTAATTTAACATTTATAATATTTTGCTACACATATGGATAGTAAAGACAAGGCACAGCTGCTAGTAAAGTTTCCTCATCAGTACTTGATACTGTAGATCATGGTTCTTTTCTGGGGGTTGTCTCCTGAAATATTTTAGCAAGTACATGGTTAGGATTTTATCCTGTATTAGACAGAAACCATCATGGATTTGCTAGATACTATTTTTATAGATTTCAAAACCCATTGGTTCTGAGTGTTTCTTTAAGAATTTATTGGGTTCAGTGGCGCACACCTGTAGTCCCAGCCACCCAGGAGGCTGAAGTAAGACTATCACAAGTTTAAGGCCAGTCTTAGTAAATGAGTGAGGCCCTCAGCAACTTAGTGAGACTCTGTTTCAAAAGAAAAAAGAAAAAAAATGAGTTGGTGATGTGAGTCAGTGGGGAAGTGCCCCTGGGTTCAATTTCCTGTACCCCCCCCCCAAAAAAAAATTTGTATTTGAATCAAAATTTCTGTGTCTCTAATGGAACCCTTTAACTTTTCCATAGAATTACTATTTTTTTTTTTTTTTTGGTGTTACAAAGGATTTAAAGGATTCACAGGTAAGGAGTAAGGACTATATTTAGAGCACAAACTTAGCATGATAATGTGCTAAAACACTTCATAATATTATTTATATCTTTTTTACAAAGAAACCTCAACTTTTTGCTAATAATTTTGGAAGACCTGGGATACCTGGGTCAAATGGTGGTTTCATTCCAAATTTTCTGAGGAATCTCCACACTGCTTTCCAAGGTTGCATCAATTTGGAGTCCCACCAGCAATGTATGAATGTACCTTTTCCCCTGCATTCTCTCCAATAAAATAAATAAATAAATAAATAAATAAATCCATTTATTGATTTTTGATATTATTTCCAGGTGCTTTAGGAGTCTTGTTAAGGAAGTCAGGGCCTAATCTGACATGATGAAGATTTGGGCCTACTTTTTCTTCTATTATTTGCAGGTTCTCTGGTCTCATTCCTAGGTCCTTGATCCACTTTGAGTTGAGTTTTGTGCATGGTGAGATATAAAGGTTTAATTTCACTTTACTATGTATAGATTTCGGTTTTTCCAATACCATTTGTTGAAGAGGCTATACTTTCTCCAATGTATGTTTTTAAAATATCTGATATTGCATAAAGTGTCAATATTCACCTATTTAAATCAATTTTGTTCCTAGTAAGGGATTAAATTCTGTAACAGAAGCTGGGCTAGTCATTGCAGGTATTATTTGGTTTCATTTTTAAGAAAAGACCCATCAGCAAAAATATATTAAGTCAAGATTTCAGTAGGGGGCTGGGGATAGAGCTCAGTTGGTAGAGTGCTTGCCATTCAAAACCCTGGGTTCAATCCCCAACACTTCAAAAAATATTTTTTTTTTCAGTGGGTATTCAAAAGATTAGTTGTGGTCCTACATACTTCTGAATCACAAAACTCCATCCTAATGGGCAATGACAAAAGAGTGCTTATATTGAGTGAAGAAGATAGTAATAATATTTCATAGTTAGACAGTTAAGTAGCAGAAAAATGGTTGTTTACCATTAACAAAGAGATTATTCCATATGTATTAAGATCAGATTTAAGGTGCTATCGCATGAAATATGAAGACATTTTAAATAATTGAGCTGAGACTGAAATTGCTCTGAGGCAAAGAGAATAAACCTTGACTACAAGATCAAGGCAAGATCTATAGCAAGCAAAGGGCCTTGAAGTGTATGGCATTATTGACTTAATAGCTTGAGAGTAGCATTAATATGTACAAAAATGAGAAATATTTATGATAATTTGAGAAAAATAATTTGGATTCTTATGTATGCTTTGTTAGTTAATCTACTTCTATATAAGAGATTTTGCCCATAATAACTCAGGGATTATAACTGATTATTTAATTATGTCTTCAGTTATTCATAATATATAAATATTAATGCCTAGATAAGCTATAACATAATCATATGTGGAAGGCTTTTCTGGGACTCCTAATAATAATTCTTCCATAGTACATTTTATTTGGAAGTTCTATTTGAAAAGTGAAGTCCATTAATTTGAAGTTTGTTTGATCCCTAGCTTGTTTACATTCTAAGAGTCTTTCTGAATTTAAAATTTTCAGTCACACGTAAAAGAGACTTTGAACTGGAAGTTACCATTTATTTTTATTTATTTATTTATTTATTTATTTATTTATTTATCTATTTATTTATTTATTTATTTTTGTGTGTGTGTATGTGTGTGTGTAACTCAGGGCCTTTTGTATACTTGGCAAGTACCCTGCCACTGAACTACATCCCAGGACCCATTTCATTATTATTTTTTTTCTGATAAAGTCTCCTTTATTCAAACCTGAGCTTATTTATGGAAAAGGGTTACAAGCTCTCCTTACCTTAAACTGTAATATTCACTCAAAATACTGTCTGAATTTTTTATAAAGTCTTTCTTTTTAAAGACTACTATTGATTCATCTTTATCTGGCTTAAAATTATGAATTCTTCAGTAACCTACTCTTAAGAGAAAGATTTCATAAATGGCTTTTAAGTAGTACATTATATTTTCCTTTTAGATTGCCTTTTTAAAGCCATCTAAAAATATCCACCAGAAGGCTATTTAAATTCTCACTTGGACTTTTCCTGATTGTTACTACTTTCAACAATTTTTCCAAAGGATAACAATTTATTATGTAGATTAGAAGAGCATTATCTAATAAAATATAGAATCCCACAGAAGATTCTGATATATCTCCTACATGTTTATTAAAAAAATAATTAAATTGTACTTTTCAAATTGTCCAGGTCATATTTAAACGCATCTTATACATTGCTTGTTTCTTTTTGAGGATTTTAGAAGAGATATGTACAATGTAATTTTTTCTTTTCCTGAGAACACCTTGCCCCACCCCCCCACCATATACACACAAGAGAAGCTTACTTAAGAAGTCAGAAGAAGGAACAAAAAGAAGAGGAGGATAAGACAAGTTAGATAAGAAAGCTGCAAGAACAGACTTCAAAAATATTGATCAGGAGTGCACATGAGTTTCTCTTTGAGGTTTTCTTGAAATCAGTATTTTGCTTATATCAAGTCAACCTTTAAGTTGAAAAACATGAATACTGCATGCTTTGAGTTTTTGCTTCCTATTTTTTCTCCTTTTTAAAAGCTTCTCAAAAGAGTATAAAATACAAATTTATAGAAAAGATTTTTCTACTGAGAGAAGATTATAGTTTTTCTATAGATAAATTCACAACAAATAAGAAGTTCTTCATAGTTGGTTGAGAATATGAACCTGCTTTGGATTTCCTAACCAAACTGAGTCTAGAAATGAACTGTATGATCAAAAACATAATTGTGGACCTTGGAATGTGAACATAACCAAGTGATGGCCTTTTCTGAATTGATAAGATACATTGGAGTCTGATCAAGCTATCACATTCATCTGTTTCCTATAAAGCACACTTTTATATATGCAACAGAAATAAGAAAATCTAGGTAAAGATAATCCCAGGAATCTAGTCACAAAATACAAGTACACATACGCAAACACAGGTGATAAAATTAAAAGACAAATCATGGTGCATTATAACTAAAATGTTTAACATATAGAACAGGGATAGAATTTTTAAAACCTCAAGAGAAAAGCATCAAGTCATATTTAGAGGCAAGCCAATAACTTCCAATTTCTCAGCACAAACTCTACACATCAGGAGAACTTGGAATGATGTGTTTCAAGACCTGAAAAAAAATTGTCAATGAAGATTGCTATATCGGGGAAGCTATTCTTGAAAAATCAAAGAAAAAAAAAACTTTCTAAAATAAGCAGAAACTAAAAAAATTCATGGCTACTGAGCCAGTACTACAGAAATACTTAACGAAATACTCTACACAGAAGAAATTAAAAACTAAAAAACAAACCAAAACAAAAAACCCAAGCTTACAAAATAACAAATCTCATTTGAAGAGTAGGTTAGAAAATAAGAAACAGAATTAAACATTAGAAATAATAAAAATGGCAGGAATTAATAAACATCTTTCTATAATAACATTGAATTTAAATGGTCTCAACTCTCTAAAAGACATAGATGCAAAATGAACAAAATAAATAAGACTTAACTGTATGTCACTTGAAAAAGACTCATCTTACAGACAAAGGTAGATACAAGCTGAAAGTGAAAGGGTGGTAATTTACATATGATGCAAATGCAACTTGAAAACAAGCAGGGGTAGCTATTCTGATATCCAGCAAAGCATATTTCAAGCAAAATCCAATAAGTAGATATAAAGATCACTTCATACTGATAAAGGGAACAAGACAACAAAATTATGTAACTAAAGTAAATATTTATGCCAGAAATATTGGTGTACCTCATATATATAATAGAAACTACTTGAATTAAATACTCAGATAGACCCCAGTAAAATAATACTGAATAATTTCAACACACTTCTCTCACCAAAAGGTAGATCATCTGTAAATAAACTCAGTAAAGACTATTTGAACCTGAAAAATATCATAAATCAAATGGGCTTAATAGACATCCATAGAACATTTCATACAACAATATTCAAATACATTTTTTAACAGCAGCTCCTGAAACCTTCTTCAAAATAGACCATGTTTTAGGCCACAAAACAATTCTTAGCAAGCATAAAAATTGATATAATTCCTTGCATCTTATCAGGTCAATGGAATGAAATTAGAAATCCACACAAAAAAGCTATGCAGAAGCTTTATAAGTACATGGATATGAATAATACACTTTTAAATAATGCATGGGTAATAGAAGAAATCAGGGAATAAATTTTTAAAAGACTATTTGAATCAAACAAAAATAGTGAAACAACATACCAGAACCTCTGCAGCCACTTGAAGGCAATTTCAAGAGGAAAGTTTATAGCTATGAGTGCCCACATAAGCAAATAAAATGCAAAGTAAAGAGTGAAGAAGAAACACATTGATTGTAAAAAAAAATAAATAAATAAAAAAGAATTTGCAAAGTGGTAACCTTCAAATCAAAAGTTCTCCAAATTTTACCCCAAAAGTCTTATATGATTTATATGTTGGTGTCTACAAGTCCTAGGATAATAAAATGAAGTCATTAGAGCTCAATGTAACAGTTTAGAGTTCAAACTTCCATTGAAGGGCAAATGGAATTTTGGCCTAAGAAAAGCCAAGATCATTCTGTGGGTCCAAACCTCCTTAAAAAGTTCACAGTGATTTTTCAGATATCTTCAGAATGACCAGAACAGGATAGCGCTACTCTGTATCTGAAACAAAAGCACAAAGCTCAGTTGATTGCTTATTTAATAAGGGAGTTATGCTCCTTGTATATAACAGCTACAGTCAAGGCAGACTTCTGAATTTACACGAGGTGTTGGGAAGATTAACTCTTGGGGATTGGAGGATTTTTAAAGGACTGAGTTAAAGTCAATTGTAGAAACACAAGTGTTTAGATGAAATTGCTGTTGAGATACATCCCAGATGTTTCTGGGCCCCACTGATGACTTTTAGAAATCTGGACTGTCACTGAATAGTTAGCTTTAGGAAGCTTGTTCACCGAAGTGAGTTGCTGGCCAATTAAATGGATGTAAAATCAGTTCTAGTGATTACTTTCACCATGGTTATAGAACTGTAAATTATTAATTAAACAGGTATAAAATTGGTTGGGTGACTACTTGTTACCATGGCTACCGAATTTTCAGACTTTTCCCATCAGTGTTCAATTTTGAAAGCATTTTTATTTTTATGACAGTTAATGTTAAGGAAAAATTGTAAAGAGCAGGAATCTGGAATGAAAAGTAATCAGTCAATAGCTACTTGCTATGATCAAAACCTGAATCAGAAACTCATCAGAGGTCCTTCTCTTTATGAGGCCCCATCCTTAGAAACTGACTCAATCAACCCAGTATGGGGGAACAGGTAACTCTATTATTTAAAGGTTCCCCATGTAATTCTGATTGAAATCTTTCTCTGAATTTATAATGTAGATCTACTTTTATGCCTTATGCTACTGTTTTATAGATGAGCCCATAGAGATCAAGAAAATTACCTAATCTGGGTAGTACTGACTCAAATGAGACTAAAAACTTGACTCCTTACCTCAAGACTTGTAACCTTGATTTTTGTTTCCGAGTGCGAGTGTGGATATTTAAGCTTGAACCTTGGTCAGGGTAACTCAAATAGTTTTAGGTACTGATTCTTAATTATACCTCTAGATTTTTTGTTTAAACTCTTTCTTGAAGGTTAATATATATTATGAGGGAATAAGAGTAGTTGAATCAATGTATTACTAGACCTCTGATTTATGACAGTGGTTCTAATGTTGCTCCTGGGGCCTAGTCCTCAACTTTCTGACCTAAGTTTCATCATATGTAAAATTAAGGTGTAACAGTGACTAGTCTCTAAGAGCTCTCCAGATCTGACATTTTAATTTATTAAAATAAACCTGTGAGATTTTTATTCTGGTGTATTTGCAAATGTTGCATTAGACAAAAAAGAATTGTATCAGGTTTAGGAAATACAATAAAACATACTAGGTACATAATTAAAGTTGTAAACTGGTAATCCATAGTTGGATGAGGTAAATCTTATAAATAATGTGAGGGCTTTTTTGATTTTATGTTGATTTATTAAAAATAAAATGATATGATACTAGAAATTATGTCAAGTGGACTCATTGATGAGGTATACTTGGTCAGTTGGATGAATAGAGAGGAGTCTTCATGATTTCCACATCTTGTATTCTTAGGACTAACATGAATCAAGAGCACATTAGGGATCCTCTCAAGCACAGACAAGACCCAGCCAAGATGGATCAGGACAGACATGATGTCTAATTGCCTAATAAAACAATAATCAAGAAACAAGAGATGTGGTTTGAATAAAATCTATCATGAAGAAAGTTTGGTTTTTGGTAACAGGGATTAAACCCAGGTGCACCTAACCACGGAGCCACATCCCAGTCCTCTTTTATATTTCATTGAGATAAAGGGTCTCACTGAGTTTCTGATGGCCTTGCTTAGTTGCAGAGGCTGGCTTTGAACTCAAGATCCTCCTGCCTCAGCCTTCTGAGTCACTGTGATTATAAGTGTACATCACCAAGCCCAGCCCATGAAGAAAATTTGAAGAATTATTTGAGAGAGGTTTGAGGTTGCACTGAAGCAAAGTTGCATTCTGCTTCAAAGGACAACACTCCTCCCTTCAAGAGAGTCTAATGTGAGGTTTCCCAAGTCTTTCTCCCTAGTGTGGTCATAGACATTGCTGATAAATCAGTTCATTAACTCAACTTCTCTCACCTGTTCTGTATGCTGATAGCATTCCCTATGCTTCTCAGGATCTACTTCAAATCAGTGCTCCATACTGCAGCTAGTAAAGGGAAACTAATCTGTCTTCTTGTCCTCCCCACCCCATGATTGGGAACTGCAAAGAGGAGGCATATGCTTCTCTTTCCAACAGCACCACAACATTCTTTTAGTTTGGGGGAAGGAATATTGAAGGGAAGATGGAACTGAATCTTGGCCATTCTTAAAGCTCTCTCTGAACACTGTCTCAGATCCTAAATTGACGGTTAATTTCTGTGTTTTCGCCATTCTTGGGCAGCAATCGGCTTAATAGATGAGCTACACACATGACCTATGAATAAAAAGAACAGGAGGGATGTTGCTCAAATGAGACTACTCTTCAGCCTTTATCATGATCTTTTCTGCTAAGAGAGAGAATAGAATGGGTCTTCACACTGCAGCCTTAAAGATCTTCGATGGAGTGGCTGTGAAATTCTGAGAAAGGCAAGGCAAGGCACAGACCCCGCATTTGTTGCTTACTAACTAGGTCACGTTAGGCAGATTCTTGTACACTTCTGGGCTTTAATCTCCTTATCTGTAAACCAAAGGTCTTAATAAGCACACTAAAGGTTTATTACAAAATTAAACTTGTTATAAGTAAATGAATTTGTATACAAAAAAATGTTTCACACAGTACTTAACAATTTAAACCATTATTATTGGCATTCTAAGTCCATTTCCATAATAATCTAGACATAAGTCAATTTCTTTGGCTTTCTCTCATTGTGTATCGAGCTGAGCTGAACACCAGAGTAAACACTTGCTGTCATCAAGAAATTTAATTTTTCTTTGATTCTTTTTTTTATTCTCCATGTCTCCTGAATCTCTGGGTATTTCCTATATATCTCAGTTTCAGAAAATATGAGCACATTTCCACCCCTGGGTCCCTGCAACTGGGGGTTTCACTTCTTGACACTTAACACTGGAAGGTTCCCAATGATTCACTCCTGATGTCTCCCCAGATTCCATCGAATATCTGCATAAATGTTGCTCTTATGAAAAGGACTCCCAGTCTGACCTGAAATATGTCCCATTCTAACCCTGATACATTCTAGACCCAACACTTCTTAATTTTGCTCCAGAGTACTTTTACTTCCTAAAATTACATATTTATTTGTGTCCTTATTTAATACTTCTTCCCACCAACATGTAAATGAAAATAGGTGTTTTTGTTCAATCCAGCTTGCTGCTGGTTGTCTAGCAGCTAGAACCATGCCTGACATGGTACCTGTCCACACATACACATACATCGATAAATGAATGCAGGTTAAGTCAGTAAGTGAAGGGTCACAGGTTTGCTCCAGTCTTAAAGGCCGATTCCAATCACTATGAATAGTGTTAAAATAGTGAATAATGCTATCAATGCCACCTTGAGCACACATAGAGATACTTTCCTAGGAAAAACTCACACAGACACACACACACACACACACACACACACACACACACACACACACACGAAATTGCCAGGCCAGAGTGAATGTTTATCTTCAGCTCTATTTTCAAATTGGTCTCCAAAGTAGTCATATCTATTAACACTCCCACTGTCAGTATGTAACATTTCTTGTTTATTTTTATTTTTGTCTGTGTCAAGAATTTTGTATTATCAACTCTTAAAATTTGCCAATCTAACGTCATGTGTGGGTGAATTGTATATCTTTATTGTTTTTTCAAAGGTGCTCCCATGATGACTACTGTAGCTGAGAAAACCTCATCATAAATTCTCAGGCCTACCATAGCTGAAGCACACTGGAGTCTGAGGGAGTGGGAGGTTCTATCCTTCTCAACCCAGAGCCAGAACTTCAGTGCCTACTCCTCAGTTTTGTTGAATTCCCATTTGCAATTCTTTTTCTGTGCCCAAGTTAAAACAGGAAAAGAAGAGCACTCCTGGGGACTTTTGATTTCTGGGTCTAGGGCTTGGCTTGGGCAGAGTATGTAGCCTCTCTGAAAGTGGAATTCACCCACACTCCTGTCCTTCCTCCCTTGCAGAACTGGTACAAGATTAAACTGGGATAACCGACAATTGGTGTACTATCTAAAGGGCTGTGTAAATCTTAGTTATTATTACACTCTTTCTGCAGACCACAGAGGGTCTCCTGGAACAGACTTCCTGTCTGCAGCTGCAAAAGGGCACAAGGAGATCCCTGCTAGGAGCTCAGGAGCTCAGTGTGAGATTGAAGCTAATCTTTCCCCATGACTTTTTTTTTTTTTTTTTTTTTTTTTGGCTCGGTGAGTGAATAGTTCAACTCCCCCCAGCCTGTGAGACCCATAGGAGTGCTATTCAATAAGGAATTTACTCCTTCCATAATGAGCACTCCTCCAGCACCTAGGAGCCAGCCGCTCCTATATTAAAACAAAAATGTGAAGTTGCTCGCTCCCCTGCAACAGTGCCTTCCTCCTGGGGTTTCCCAGGAGCTGGGACAAAGAGCTCTCTGTTAGATCTCACGGCTCATGAGAGTCAATTTCAAGTGAAATTTTTAAGTGATGCAAGTTTCTTTTTGTTTTAGATCACCTTTTCCTTTATTTCATATGCAAAGGTACCACTTTGTTTCTAATGCGCGCACACACACACATACACACACACACACACACACACAAACTGCTAAATTAAAATTCTCTGGGCCCCTTCACCCTGCCAGGGCTCCTGTGAATTTTCACTTTGAGGAGATCAAAATTTTAATCTCCATGGAATAAATCCTAGGAATTGCCAATTTCAATCAGTGTGTGAAAGAGGCCATTGGGGCAGTGACCTGGAAGTGGTCCAGACCAAGAGGGACCTAATCAGGTGTGGCAGGTGAGGCCAGGCTGAGTAGAAGGCAGCTCAGTGCACTAGGTTCAGCACTTGGGAGAGGGAATGGGGCACGGGTTGTTCTGGGAGGCAGGAGGCAGCTGCAGGTAGCAGGGATTTGTGATCACACACATTTTTTGTAAAGTAGAAAGCAATTCGAATAAGTTAGGTGGCTTCCCCCCACCCCAAAGAGATATTTGTAGAAAAAAAAGTGACTGTGCTATTGAGCCCATTTTCTAAAGAGAGATCACAGTAAAATTGCATTGTAATACGATCCCTGCATATAGGATGGGTTCCTGGTGAGTCCTTTGTAAGAAAAATATGCCTCAAGAAGCAAAGCAAGAAAATCCTTCCCACTGATACTTTCTGTCTGAAACAGTTGCCTAGAACTCAGTGACCACTTGCCATGTCCATGTGTCCTGAATGCTACCACTTCATAAGAAACAAACAGATGTGTCCCACTTTGCACTGGGTGACTTATACCCTTTCCCCTACCTAGTCACCCCTGTGCCTCTGTGAGAAGTTGTGCCCACACCCATCAATCTAGGGAGAGAACTGTGATCCCCTCATATTAAATGATCAGCCCCAGGCCTCACAGTTACAGAGTGACCAGTTCATGACAGTTAACTTTGTGTCATTTTGAATGGGCCATGGTAACCAGATACTTGGTTAAACCTTATTCTGGATGCTTCTGTGGGGGAAGTTGATTGATTTTAACATTCATATTGGTGGACTCTGAGGAAAGCAGATAGGCCTCCATGGTGGGGATGGGCACCATCCAATCAGTTGAAGACCTGAATGGAATGAAAACTGACACCCTGGACCAAGAGGGAATTCTGCAGCAGATGGCTTTTGGATTTAAACTGGAACATCAGCTCTTCCCTGGGTCTGCAGTCTGCCAGCATGCCCTGCAGATTTTGAACTTGCCCCCCGTAATCACATGAGCCAATTCCCTAAAAACTCTCACTCCATAGAAATTCACGTTACATGGTCTGGTTCTCTGGAGAACATGGATTAATGTGACTGGTGGAGGACACAGTTTTCTTTTGTCCCTTCCTTTCCATGAACCATGTTGCCTCTCAGGAATACTGTTAGTCAGTGGCTGGGTACAGCCCTAGGTTGGCCATGTGGAGAGAGAGACCCTCCAAATGGAGTTTATTTTGCAATCAAGACTTAGGTTTTTCCCGGCACATGGTCACTAGTGAATGAATAGTGGGACAAGCATAGGACTGGAGCATGGACTGGAGCCTAAACACCAAAGATGCATGGGCTAGTGCAAACTGCTCACTACCTTTGAGTCTTTAGTGTTGTTTTTTTGTTTTTTTATTGAAAACTAAGTATGATGTTTTTCTCTTGAAAAAGCATTTTGTTTCTTTATCTCTAGGAAAGGAACCACCCCAAAACCAGTGGATTAAAATAAATAAAGATCATTTGGTTGCTTGAAATTCTGCCATCTGAACAGGGCTTGGCACAGATGGCTTTCCTCTGCTCCACACTGTGTGTCTGAGGCTGGACCCACCAGCCATGTGATGTCCTTAAGCAGATGCTGGTTCAGGGGGGATGGTGGGGAAAGCTTCTTCTTTCTCCACTTAATCATCCACATGCCTAGCTTCACTTCCTCCGCAGTGTGCAGCACCTGACATTACACGTGCTTCCCCCAATGTGCGAGTAGAAGCTTCCAGGCCTCTTAATGCTTAGGCCGACACTAGGTCCAGCATCCCTTCTGTCTCACTCCAGCGGTCAAGGCCTGTCCCACAGATTAACTCAGAACCAAGAGGATGACAGCGGGGCTTAAATAACGTGAGGCATACCTCACCGGGAGCTGTGAAAGTCACAGTCCATTACAATAGAAATTAAATAACAGGACAGATTTACAGTGTTCAACTCAGGAATAGCTTTCAAAGAGGACATAATTAATTCAGATAAAAATAATGCTAATTTATGTGGTTCTTTGCCATTATAAAACATATGCACAGACATTTGAGCTTCAGGTTGACTCTGGACCAGGAAGAGAAAAGATTATTTTTCTTCTAGTAACCGAGGTGCAGGGAACATAAGTAACTTGGACATGGCCACAAAGCAAGGTGACGCAGGGTAGGTGGTCTACGTCAGACAGCAAGCCAGCTCCCCAAATTAAAAAAAAAAAAAAAAAAAAAAAGAAAAAAAAAAAAAACAATCTTCAGCATTGGCAATTTCCCTGGTGCAAATACTCCCATAACTCATTTCAAGCAGACTTGGGAGGAGAGGCCCCCAGTTATCCCTCAAGAGCTATCTCATGCTAGCCCCAGCACAGCACTCTGTGGGGAGAGATGAATACCAGCTGCCCAGATGGTCAAGGTTCCAAAGTCAGAGCTTACGTGGAAAGAGAACTGACAAGCCCTGAGAATCCAAATGGCGAACCTCTTGTCCCACCCCAGAGAGAAACTGAGATGAGACTAATAATGCTGAAAAGAGATTAATAATGCATTCTATATGAAGCAGGGTGTTTCCTCACAGAAAATAAGCAGAAAAATAATGGATGGATAGATGGATAGATAATAGATGATAAAGGAAGGGAGGGAGGGAGGGAGGGAGGAAAAGAAAACAAAGAGGAAAGGAAAGAAAGAAATTGTCAGTGGTACCTTCCTTCCTCCATTTAGGAGTCTCACGGGTGAAGAAGTATCATGAAATCTCTTCTTTTCCCACTGTGGTAGCTGCCTACGCCTGTAGCCTTCCAATCTCTCCACCCTTCCCAGGAAGGCGATACCCATAAAGGCGTTTAATCATTGGTAATAGCTTCATCTATTAAGATTCCAGAGTATTAGGCAGACCCAAGGTTATTGATGAATCTTTCCAAAATACATTTGTAAGTCATTTGTAAGTCAGTTGTTTGGAACTTAGAGCACATTATCCCATATAAATTACAATATCAACAATCCTTAGACAAAAGTCTATTTTGCTAAGATCAATGAACCTTTATAAATTTTCACTAAAAGACAGAAAATGATAACTATTATAAAGATCAATCAAATAACCAAATCCAAATGAAATTTTTTGAAATTCTTCTCTTGTTGTTGTTTTCTAGTGTGGGTAAATTGGATTTCATAAAAAGGGATGAGGAGAATCTCTGGGTGTTTTGTGGAGATGAGAGGTATCTTGACATTTCTGATAGCTTTAGGGGTAAAGAAGGATACCAGAGTGTCGCTGTCTTCATTTAGTGTACTTGTAGCATTGAGCTTCATGCATCCTGGTCATTACCAGCACCGAGGTTCAGGAAATCCCAGGTGGAACAATTTGTGAGACGGCAAAATGGAAGAAAAGGGAAGAGCAGACACTACATGAGGAGATATTTGGGGAATAGATTCTAGAGTGTGCTAATCCAACAAGTTGCTCCGTGATCAGTTACATTTGGGAAACTGCATAGCACATGCCCTATCTGGATGGTGACATGGAATTTTAGCATATAAGGATATTTAAAAACAAAGGAACCTAAAAAATAAACAAGTATATATAACCTGCAGTTTCTTAAACACACTAGACAGCACGTTCCTTAAATACAATGTATTAGTAACCAGAATAACTGGTAAATTCTAGAATTTTTTACCTGCTCTGGGTGATGACCCCATAGTGGACAATGAGAGTATTTGCATACATGCTTGAGCATCTACTGAATACACATGCAAGCTATAAAGTGCTATTAGCGTACAGTCACTAACAATGCCTTAAAATTTTCTGTATGCTACCCTTGCTCTTTTATTCTAATCTTGGACTCCTCAGAAAAGGGATTCCAAAAGGTTGGGCTTTATCTTCAGCCCCACCCTTTTTGATCTACTTCCAATACTATCCTTAATAAAAATCAGTTGCACCTGGCTGGACAAATGCTCCTAAGTCCTTAAATGTAGTTATATGAAGCTATAAGCAAAGTCCCCCATCCTGAACCAAGAAAAGCATACAAACTCTTTGTGAATTCCATAGATTTTAGCCATCATTATTTCTGCCCACCTTTTCTGTAGCCCACGCATGATATTTGATTACTGTGGTGGAACAGAATTGTAGTCATGACTGGTTTGTTGTGTTCCATATGCATTTTTTAAAAAAGAAGAAAAAGTAATTATATTTAAAAATTGAGAAACAGAGATTACTCAGAGAAGAATGGGGTGAAAATAGATGAGAAAGAGTAGAAGAAAAATTGGGTTCATTTGATTCCATCTTTGTGACAATTATGACCAATCAAAAGTTTCCTGAATGAAAACTAAGAGAAATACAGAATAGATAAATGTTTTGAATATTGTTATAAGGATAAAGCATTAAATTGCAATGTAGTTATCGAAAACATCATTGCCGGATACTGGATAAGGGAACATGAAATTCAAAACAAAAATAAATTGCATGAAAAATTTCTATATGCTCATAAAACTGAAATGAAAACTCTTCAGGGCTGGCTCCAAATTGCATTTATTTATAAACTATAATTGGAGAGAAGACTAACCAATGTGTGGATAATACTGACAATACTGGTGAGGTGATCAGCCACTGGGGTAGCCAGCCAAGGATTTCTCTTCTGATAATTAGCTTCAGGATAGAGAACCTAATTTTTGCCAAGATAAATATATGTTGACAAAAATTCCCATATGGTCTGGCACATACATGCTTAGGATGTGGGATAAATTATTAATTAAGATAACAAGGCTCTGAATTAGGAGATCTAGACATTTTCAAGTATATTATTTATTCTGATGGACAATTCTGACACCTGAAAAGCACCTGGGCAGCTATGAATATCTGTGTTTGGATTTCCATCCAAACAAGACCTTGACTTTGGTTGCAAGGAGATCAGGTATTTGACAGACTCTAAGTGCCCACACTTCTAGGATTTGGCTCAGTTTTCAAGCCAAGGTCCGAGTCTCCTTGGGCACTTCCCAGCTAAGGCCTGAACATACTGCAGCATGTGGTCTTGCTGTCTCTCCCCAGTATTCCACGGTGGGTTGGCAGAGCATTTCAAACCCAACCTCCCTGCCGAATCTTCTCCCTCTTTTCTGTATAGCCCCCCATAGCTCTTAGAATCCTAACTCACTTTAGTACCCCAAACCTGGCAGACTCCTTACGTGACACTTCATGCAATGCCCAAAGGGAAACCTCTGAATTCTTTCACCATCCTCTCTTCCATATCAACTCCTTTCCAATGTTCCTACTTTAGAGATAAGCACTGCCTTCCATCTGGTGGAGCAAACCGAAATGGGAGTATAATATTCAATATGGTCTTGACTTTTCCTCCTCATTTGGAAACAAAGGAATCATCCAGTCCTGTGTATACACAGCATGGTGCACTTCAATTTCCTTTGGCTCTGCAGTCACCCTCCTATAATCCTGGTCAACTTGATGCACTGTCTTCACAGCATCCCGACTGTTACCTCTGCTACCTGGGCTCCCTCTTATTTGTTATTTGTTCACACTCTGCCCGGAAGGATTTCTTCAAAAGGCCTACCCACTCAGGCCACAGTTCATACACAAGGACTTTAAAGGCCTCCAGGTGTCACTAATGCTGAGTAAATCCTCCCCGGCTGGTTCCCAAGGCTGCGCACTGCCTGCCTCTTGGGCTCTCTATCCCAGGCCTGGATTCACCCCTTTCCTGGCATTTCTCCACTCCACACTCTCCACACTCCTTTTACAAATGCAGGTTCCCCTTCCCACAATGCTTTTCCCTCATTTTCTTTGGTTAACTTGTGCTCCACTTTAGATGTTAGGCCTTCTCACAGTTCCCCGTGCAGTGCCAATTTCCCCATGATAAGCTATCAAAGAATTAAGCTCTGCATTTCTTTCAGTGGTAACTTTATTTCACCGGAAACCCTTATGATTGTTTCTCCTTACCCCTTAGAAAAAGGTGCCATTTATGTACAATTGAATGCACAGATATTAAGTACGTTCTTGAATGAATTTTGACGGATGTGCATGTTGCTGATTATTAGTTAAACAAAGATATAGAACATTTTACTTTTGCTGGAAAGTGCCAACATCACTCTCTTTAGTCAACATCTGTCCTAAGAGCAAACCCCTGTTCTGATGTCTCAGTGTCCTGAGGTGTCTTTATCAGTGATTTGTTACTGATTACTTTTCTGTTGTATAAATATAGCCCAATTGGTTTACTATTCTCCTGATAATGGATATTTGATTTGTTACATTTAGCAGTTTTATGAATAAAGTTTTTATAACATCTTTGTCTAAGTTTGTGGAAATATGATTTTTTTTTCTGGGGTAAATACCTAGGAATGAGATGGTTAGGTCATAGAACAGATGTGTATGTAACTTCTGAAATAATTTCCAGTTTCCAAATCAGCATTAACACTCCAACCAAGAATGTTTCCAGACCTTCAGTATCCTTGCAGATATTAACACTGTCATTATTTCCTTTTTGAAAATTTTAGTCAACCTAACAGACATGAAATGATATGTCATTGTGAACATTGTGAATATTGCACATCTCCATGAGGACTAATTATGTCCAGTAATTTTCCATATTCTTTTTGACCACTCCTATCTATTATTTTACTAAGTGTTTTTTTTTAGGTCTTTGCCCATTTTATATTGTTTTTATTTCCTTTTTATAATCAGATTGTAAGATTTTTTTATATGTATTCTAGACAAAAATCCCCTTTCCATACATATGTATAAGGAATGTTTCTTTGCAGTCTGCGACTTCTCTGTTCATTTCTGTCAATATCTGTTCATTTCAGATTATTTTAATTGTGTTGAACTCCAATTTATAATCATTCTCTTACATGGTTAGTGTTTTTTATGTCATGTGTAAAGAATCTTTACTTTATTCCAAGTGGTCTAACACTTTCTTCATATTTTCTACTAGATGTTTGAAGTACACCTACAAAGCATCTTGTGTTAACTGCACGAATATCTTAAATCTCACCATTATTTAGGACATTAATTTCATCAATGCTTTGTAGTTTTCAGCATTCTGTTTTTATATATGGTTTGCTAAAATTGTTCTAAATAATTTCATGTTTTCTAATATCAATGTCAACATTATTGATCTTAAATAAATAAACTTTGAATTGCAAGAGTATTAGGTTAACAGAAAGTGGAACCCAGTACAGAGTTCTCATGTATCTCTTCTCTATCCCTTCCTTTTCCCTCTAATTACAAGTGAACTAATATTGATATATTAATTATTAATTAAAGGCTATATTTTACTCCTTGCATTTTACTGTTCTGAGAGTTTTGACAAATTCATGATGCCATGTATCCATTTCACTATCATACAGCATAGCGCTACTGCCCTAAAAATCCCCAGCTCCCCACACTAGAGCCTTCATGCCCTTCCCCATTTGCCTAGCAATCACTGACCTTTTTACTATCTCTAGTTTGGCCTAGAGGCCAAATGTATGTAGGTAGAAACACGGCATGTAGCCTTTTCAGAGTAGCTTCTTTCACTAAGAAATATGCATGAAAAGTTTACTCATGTCTTTTGTGGCTTGAAAGCTCATTACTTTTTATTGCTGAATAATATCCCCTTTATGAATGCATTACAATTTGTTTATCCACTCATCTTTTGAAGGTCATCTTGTTGGCTTCCAGTTTTGGGCATATAAATAAAGCTGCTATAAAATAAGAGTGCAGATTTTCATGTGGACATAAGTTTTCAACTTATTTGGGTAAATACCTAGGAGTGAGATTGCTGGGTTACGTCGAAAGACGATGTTTAGCTGCCAAATCTTTTTGCAAAGTGGCTGTAAAATTTTTTTATTCCTATCAGTGATGAATGACAGTCCCTGTTGTTCCATATTCTCATCAGTATTTAATGATTTCAGGTTTTCAGATTTCAGTCATTCCAATAGGCAGGTAGTATAACTCATTATATTAATTTGAGATTCCCTAATGACCTATGCTGTTGAGCAACTTTTCATATTATTATTAGTTATCTGTATATCATCTTTGGTTCAGTGACTGTTCAGCTCTCTTGCTTATTTTTAGATATGGTTGTTTCCTTATTCTTGAATCATAAGAATTTTTTTTCTATTTGGATACAAGTTCTTTATGAGATACATGGATTACAAATATTTTCTTCTACTTATTGACTTGTCTTTTAAGTAGAGCAATAATTTTAAATTTTACTGAATTTAAATTCATGGAGGATTGTGCTCTAATATAGTAAAAGCTAGTCACCAGACATAAGGTAGCCTAGGTTTTCTCCTATGCTGTCTTATAGAAGTTTTATATTTTGCTATTTTAAATTTAGTTCTATGATGCATTGTAATTTTTGTGAAAAAAATGTAAAACTGGTGTCTGGATCATTAGTATTTTATTATTTTATTTTTTTCATGTGGATAACCAATTGTTCTGGCACTATTTGTCAAAAGAGCTATTTTCTATTCATTTAATTGCCTTTTTTTGTCAAAGAGCAGTTGACTGTATTTTTATGTGTCTGTTTTATGCTCTCTATTATTATAATTTTTTAATTTGGTTGACTATTTCTTTGCGGAAGCCAAACCTTTTTGATTACTGTAGCTTTATGGTATACCTTGAAGTCAGGCACAGTGAGTCCTTCAATATTCTTCTTCTTCTTCTTCAATATTGTGTTAGTATTTGAGATATTGTGCCTTTCCAGATAAATTTTAGAATTGGTTTGTTAATAAGAGACTTATTACAACTTTGATGAGAATTGAGCTGAATTAAATTAGGAGGAATAGAATCTTAAATATAATTGAATATGGACTACCTCTCTATTTATTTACATTTTTAAACATTATTCATTAGTTTAAAAATTTTCTCATATATATCTTGTACATATTTTGTCAAATTTATAACTAAACTTTTTTTGTAGGGTGTTAGTGTAAATGATGTTGTATTTTATTTTAAGTTACAACTGCTCATTGCTTGTATGTAGAAAAATATTTGCCTTTTATATATTAACTTTTTGTCCTGTAACCTTGTTAAAATTGCTTATTAACACAAGTTTTTTCCCCTGTAAATTATTTGGGATTTTCTACATATATATTTTTGTAATTTGTGAAAAAAAAAGTTTTGTTTTTTTTTCAAATTGTATACCTTTCATTTTCTTTTCTTGTCCTATTGCATTAGCAGGACATCCAAGATAATAGTGAATAAGAGTGGTGAGAAGGGACATCAATATTTTCTTCCTGGTTTTAGAAGGAAAACATCTAATTTCTTACTCTTATGTATTAAAGCAGCTGTAGGTTTTTCATATACAACCTCCTCAAGTTCAAGAAGTTTCCCTCTATTCAAAATTTCTAGAAAGCTGTGTTATTTTGTTTATCTATGTTTTGGTTTGTTCATTTGTTTTATTTTGTGTGTTTTTTAAAATATTTGTTTTATCTCACATATGCTTTTTCTGTATCTATTTTTATAGTATGACTTTTCTTCTTTATCCTATGAATATTATGGGTGATATTAACAAATTTTCAAATATTAAAGTCTTGAAAATGTATTCCAGGCATAACCCTTGAATTCCTGGAATAAATCCCATTTTATTATGTGAGCATTTATTATTCATTTATTTCTTATTCATTTGTTATTCTTTTAATTGCTTTTTCACATTGTTAGATCTGATTTCATATTATTTGTGAGGATTTTAAACCTATACTTATTTCAAAATTTTGATCTATATGTTTGCCTGCTTTAAGTATGTTTATCTTTGATATTAGGGTAATGCTGGCCTCATAAAATGCAATAGGAGATATTTACTTTGCTTCTGTTCTCATAAAGAGGCTGTAAAGAATTGTTATTTTCTTCCTTTAAATATTTTATAGAATTCATTAGCAAATCACGTGTTTTATTAACAAATCATGGTGTTTTATGTTTGAGAAGTTTATTGATTGTGGATTCAATTTCTTAATACATATAGCATATTCAAATTATCTGTTCACCTTGTACAGGTGTTAGTATGTCTTTCAAGGAACTAATTATTTCACTGAATATATAAAATTTTCTCAGCTCAGTGGTGCATGCCTGTAATTCCAGTGGCTCAGGAGGCTGAGGCAGTAGTATCGCAAGTTCAAAGCCATGGCTAGGCACTAAGCTATTCAGTGAGAACCTGTCTCTAAATAAAATACAAAACAGGGCTGGGAATGTGGTTCAGTGGTTGAGTGCCCCTGAGTTTAATTCCTGGTACCAAAAAAAAAAAAAAAAAAAAAGATATAAAATTTGTGAGCATTTATTATTCATTTATTTCTTATTCATTTGTTATTCTTTTAATGCCTAATGGATCAATACTGATGATTCATTCCTGGATAGTCTGGCTGGAGGCTTATCAATTTTATTGAGCTTTTCAAAATACCATCTTGTTTCCTTTGATCATTTCCTCTATTATTTTCCTGGTTTCTATTTCACTGATTTCTACTCTAATCTTTTTCTTCTATTTTTTTAATTTATACTATTATTTTTTCTCTATCTTCCTGTATTGGGAGTTGAGATTATTGATTTTAGAAATTTCTTCTTTTCTAGTATATGCATTAAATTATTTAGATTTTCTTCTAAACACCCTTTTTTCACTGCATCCCACAGTTTTTGATAAATTATATTTTTATGTTTAACCAGCTCAAAATATATTTGAACTTTATATAGAATTAAAATTCAATTTTTGGCAAGTTGAAGTTTTATAAATATTTAGTTGAAAATATATTTTAATTATTTTAAGACTTCTTGGACTCTTATAATTGTGTTGCTTCATCTTTAAATATTTTAGGATTTTTCAATTATCTTTCTGTTATTAAGTTGAATGCCACTGTATCCTAAGAATATACTTTCTATTATTTACACTATTTTAGATCTGTTAAGGTATGTTTTGTGATCCAGAATGTAGTCCATTTTGGTGAATGTTACCTGTGAGCTTGAGACCCATATGTGTTCTGCTGCAATTGAATGAAGTATTTTATAAAAATAAATTAGATCTAATTGATGAGGCATGCTTTTACATTTAATTTACAATAATTTAAAAATATAATTGCAAATGGTATTGACTCTTAATTTCAATTTCCCAATATTCATGGCCAATGTATAAAAATATCATTAATTTTTGCATCTTGACCTGATATCTTGTAACCTTGACAATTCACTTTATTAATTCTAGTAACGTGATATGAAAGTTCAAATCTCAATGTACAAAGTCATATGCTCTGCAAATAAAGAGATTTTCTTCTTTTACAATTAATTACTTTTTATTTCTGTTACTTGCCTTATGGCACCAGTTAGAGTAATAATCCTTTTTTATCCTTCAATTGTAGAGAGAAATCACTTAGTTTTTTTCATTAGATATGAACATATTTACAATTTCTTAAATGACTTCTAGCACAAATATTTTTTTACTGTAAGTGGTTATCACATTTCTGTAAATTATTTATTTTATTTTTGAGATAATACTGTTTTAATACATTAATATGTTAACATTATAAATTACATTATGATTCACTATCCGATTTATATTTTCCTACACTTTATTGGTAAATATATTTTAAGGACTTTGCCCCATGTGTTCAATAGAGATACTATCCATAGTATTCTATTCCTATGATGTTTTTTGGTTTTGGTTTTAGGGTAATGTTCATCCTTTATATTAATCGAAAAGACTTTCCTTTCTTCTACTTTCTGAAAAAGTTTGATATATAAATTGCATTGCATTTTACTTAAAGATTTGGTATTATCTACCAGGGAAGTCATCTGGGACAAGAATTTCCCTTTCAATATTGTTTCTATAAAGAATTCAATTTATTTCTTGGAAAACATTCATATTTTCATTTCTTTTTGATTAAATTCTAATAATCTGTGTCTTTGAAGAAATTTTCCATCTTAAGTAAATTGTTGGATTTATTCATATAAATTTTTTTCATATTAATCCTTTATTACCCTTTGAATATCTCTATGATCTGTACTGATATCTACCTTTTAATTTTGAAATGAGCATCTTTTTCTCTTTTTTCTCTTCAATTAGTCTGATTACAGTTGTATAAATTTTATTAATTTTCAAGTCAGCTGTTGATATCATTGATTTTCACTACTTTTCTTCTTTTCTATTTTATTATTTTTTTGCACACTTTAATATATTTGTTTTTCCACTTTCTTAAAGTTTAATATGCTGCTTCTTTTTTCACTCCTTAGGTTGAATAATCTATTTTATAAATAATTAATTTAAAAATTAAATTTTAATATTTAGCATTTAAGGCGGTACATTTCAAGTGCTCTTTCAGATACAACTCATCAATTGCCACATATTATGGATTGATTTTATTATTAATCAGTTCAGGGGCATATTGAGCCCTAATCACAACCATAATTACACTAAATATAAATCTATAAATACTTCAAGTGAAAGACATAGATCACTAAACTTGATAAAAAGGAAATAGAACTCAACTATATATAGTCAATAAGCTATCCATTTTAAATACATAGACATATAGGAGAAGAGTTTTGTTGTGTTTTTGTTTTTTTAAGAGGAAATACCAACAGACACCAGAATGGCAATATGTAAATCAATGGTTGTGTAACTGATGTGATTCTGCAATCTGTATACGGGGTAAAATGGGAGTTCATATCCCACTTGAATCAAAGTGTGAAATATGATATATCAAGAACTATGTAATGTTTTGAACAACCAACAATAAAAATTAATTAAAAAAAAATCCAAAAAAAAAAAAAAGAGGAAATACCATATAAACCAATGTCTTTCTCCTTATCCTTGGCATGTTATGTTCCAATCAATTGAAGCAGGGCATCCTCAGTGATAACCTAGTACACTTAATGACTATGCTCTTGAAGGGAACAGGTCCACTCTTCAGCAGTAGTATTGAACTATCTCTGAAGTGAAAGTTAGTCTAGACTCACCCTAGCTTAACAGGCCTCGAGGAGAATGAGTTCATCTGCAAAAGCACTCTTTACATAAGACAACTGATCCAGACATTCAATAATGTAAATTCTACCTTTTAAAAATTTTCATAATATGTGCTTTTGATCATATGTTTATCCTAGTCAACAATGGACATATATACATATAAATATACATCTATACACACACACATACACACATATATTTACATTTTTAATGAACATGACTACTGCAAACTTCATTGTATGTATCCCCTAATCCATGTTTTAAAAAAATCCCTAGGACACATGTCTAGAAATGAAATTACTGTGTCTTGATGTACACACATGCATCTGTGCATATTTATCTATCTATATGTATCTTTTACTTTTTATAAATAAGTGTAAATTGCTTTCTAAAATTGTTTTTACAGTTTACTCTTTGATATCTACATGTCTATATATATATACACATACATACATACATACATACATATATATACACAAACCTTTATCAACACTCATTAGCATAAAATAGTATATTTTTTATTTTTCAAATTTTATAGCATTTAATTATTTCACTAACCTCTTCTAACTTTCTATTTTTGCTCTCTTGTTTTGAATTTCTTTCTGAATCTTTGCATTTCCTCAAAATCATTACATTTTTAGAAGAATAAGTCCCAGGATAAACCTAGAAAAACAGTTTTCATATTTTTATTCCCTTTTATTGAAAATTTACTCCAACTCAAAACTTGTTCTAATCATGCACACATTATTTTGTGTGCTGAGAAGAAGTGGGACACTGAAGGTAGAAAGGTAAATAGATATCAATTCACAATGTAGGTATATAGAAATATCACAGTATATCTCATTATTCTATGCAAAATTTTTAAAAAATTTAAACAAAACTATTGAAAAGTGGGGTGGTTTAAAACAACAACCATCTGTCATTGTTTATAAATTTTGTGTTGATGAGGTGATTTTTCTCCCATTTTTTTCTTTCTTAGGCTTAATCATGTAGCTGCATGAAAATTTCCTTTGTAAATCAATGGACAAGAAACAAGCTAAGACAGCTGTTTCACTGAAAATATTGTCCAATTACAGAAAAGGAAAAAAAGCTACAAAAATATTTCCACATTTAATCTACCAGAATAGTGATATGTTTATTTTTGTACATATTGCTTGATCCTATTCATTAATATTTTAAATAAAATTTACTGTGTGTTTTTGACGATTTTTGTCTATTTAATCAAATGGCACACATTATTTTATAACAATTATTATTACATAACCCTTTGAAATAGATGTTATTATTATGTTTACTATTAACATCCCCATGTTACAGGTTAAAACAGTAGATTAAAAATTAATGTACTTTCCTGTACACCATCTGCATCTTGGAATCACAACATTAGTGGCAAAGTCAGGTTGGAGGTCAGTTTTATTTCATTTCAAAACCTTAGCACTTTACACTACATTTCTAAGCTGTACAGTAAATGATTTAGAAAAACTAGATGCCACACATTAAATTCTCTGAACAAATCTCTAACCAATATGTGTTCTATTATTCAGATAGTTAATTTTATCAAGAATTCCAGCAAACTCATACCCTTATTCATTGAGAAACATATGTTCACACCATTTTTTAAATCATCTAATTGCTTTCTGCACTTGGTCAGGGCTTTGTGGCCATTTACAAAAGAGCCACACTCTATTTGTGGTCTTGAAACTAAATATGCATATGTTTTTATTTTTTTCTGATTATAAAGTCAGATTTCTTTTTATTCTCTCAAACCACAGTAGAAGTACCTATGAGGTTATACCTTCCTGCATAAGTTTCAAAAAATGAGACCTTGGAAAATAAACCAATTAAAATTCCAAGTTTAAGTGACCTACCAGATATAATCAGTATGAATATGTATATGTTCATCATCTTTTTATTTATAAAGAGTACAAACTTTCCCAATATATTTCTGTGAAGTATGCTAGTTAGAATTCCCAATGAGTAAAGTATGCTGTCTAAATGAAAGCCATTACTATAAGCCTCTTTGTTGTTTTAGAAAAGCTTATTTATGTGCAGAAATTCAATATTCTATCTTCTCTTATCAGCTTGGCATGGGATTTTAAATGTAAATTACTTTGGAATATAAATGTTTATATTTGTCAAGCTGAGTAGAATAAGTTGTTAAAACAGTATGCTAAGGTGCTTGTTCATAAATGACATCAGCTTTGTCTCCGCATATAGCTATCAGGCTGTATTAATGTAGTTACATTTAGGATCAGTGAAGGCGGATAGATTTCAAAACACAGTTATGGTTTTGATGGAAAAGAAAATAATGTTAACAAAAGAGTAGAATAAAAGTTCTGAGTTTCATCTGGGTTTTTAGTAGCATGGTAAACAACACAAGGTTGAAACACAATTGTATTCCCTTTCGAATTGTTTTAAAACTGGAGCAGCCAATTATGAAGCATTTTTTTTTCCTTCTGGTATACAAATGATTAAAGGAGGCAGCATTTTGGTTTTGAGCATGACAGTTTTCCCTGATGATAGCAATCTATTCTATTGGATCGCCTCATAAGGTCAATACATAGAATAGTGACAGATTGATTTGCAAAGAATGTGGGAATAGAAAGTCACTTCAAACTTTCATCATTTCAGTAATTTGGCAAGCATTTCTCAAAGCCTCTAACTCTACAGGGATTATCTTGCCATATCTTCCAGGCAGTTCTTCATTGATTGGATTTGAGATTACCAACAGGGTAGAATATTGTTTTAGATGGCTATTCCCGAGTTGGTTTTATTTTTCCTAAATACAATGTATGAAATAGAAAGGCAGGCTGATTTTTGATTCAATCTTTGTCAGTTTACTTAAAAATTATTATGTGGTCTGAGCAAGACTTCACCTGCTAAAATGTATTAAGTTCCATTTAACCCTCAGAAAATTCAAAGTTCTGAGAAAAATCAGGCTGCAGTAATTTTTACATTATCTGAGGCAATATTTTAAAATGTTCCCATGCTTTCTAACTACGTGGAGAACTTGAATAATTTGCCTATTTTCCATCCACACTCTAGAAATTCTGATTCAGTAGCTCTGAGTCAAGTTTAGGTACCTATGTTTCAAAGGGCACATCACATTTTGGACCACACTTTGATACCTGGTCCTCAATTTTTGTTGACAAGACTATTGACAGACTCTTCCTGGTTTCCAACCTATGTAAAATCTTTTCCTCCTTCACAATGTCTTGTGACTCTACAATGCATTTCTCTAAAGTAGTTCAAAGGACCACATGCAGGGGAGTCCATAAGGTTCTTAGCAAGATATACATTCTGGGGCCACACTACAGACAATAGATCAGACACATGTTTGAATAGGGAGCCTTAGAATCTTCATTTGAATGCAACTGATTCAAATGAATCATGGTTGTTCTTCTAGCTATATTTCCGGGGCCATTCTCTCATAAGAGTTTTTAAATAAGCTTTACCTGATCCCTTGTGAACCAGTCTGCACTTCGAGGTTAGTTCTGCCTTGATCTTGGATTTCAAGTACTTTTTTTCTGCAAACCAATCTGACCCATTCCTACATCCACCCCAGTCAAACTAATCTTGAGAACTTAGGTAAATTTGGAGAAACAATATCAAATCCTCAGGTTTTTCTTTTTGGTTTTGCTTTTTATTTCCGGATTCATTTCACAATCTGTTTCTTTTGACTTTTAGCCTCTCTCTCTTCTCTGCTACTACACATAGTTGTCTAGGTGCAAGTGTAGGATTGATGAGAAATTTCAAGGAAGAAAAAAGTAGTCCTTTAGAAAAGACCCTTATTTTAGGCATGTTGGCCAGAATTAATAGATTGTGATTTTGTTATCTATGAAGAATTAATAGAAAGCAAACAACATCATTCTCAAACCAAAGTGAGGTAGGATGCCTACTAAACTAAAGCAGCATCACTACAGAGACGTTTTTAGATTAATAAGTCAGAAAGACTGAGGGCAGAAACCGATCTCAGAAGTTACCTAGCCAAGTCATGCCAAGCTTCCTTTGGAAACGGTATCCTCTCTCTCTTGCCTCACTCGTTTCTTGTCTCTTTGGCTGTGTCTAAAGAAAAGCTCTTGGTGGGTGGGATGACTTGCTGCTCTTCATCTATTCCACATTCCCTCTACTGTCCCACCTATATAAAGGAGGGCAGAAAGTCAAATCCCTATATTCCTTAGACTCTGTGCAGCTGTTAAGGTCTGTAAACAAGTCAGGATGGCACCTGTTATTGTGCCAGAGAAATGTTAGAGTCTGTAAACAAGTCTGCATGGTGCCTGGCAAAATGCCAGAGGGAGTGGTTTGTGAAGTAACAAAAGCGAGCCATTAAGTGTGGAGATTCCTTATTGGTTGACTGCTGTATCTATTTTATGCTAATTAGATAAGCTGTGTAAAATGTATAAATATCGCTCAGATCCTACAATAAACAGCTCTCACTCCTGCTGTATCAACGTACACAAGTTATTTGTCACCCCCCGGGTATTTTGCTGCAGCCGGACTGCGGCATGCAGCAAGTGTTTGGATGATCTGTATTCAAACAATCTGGTGTGTTTGTGAAAGATTTGGTAGAAACAAGTGAGGTAAGATACCATTGTCCTCCCAAACTATGTTAGCAACAAGAAATGGAGACTTTGGGATTGTCTGCAGATCACAAGTAGTGAGGGCATCTACAGGGTGCAGGTTCTTTAGACAAGGTGTGGTTATGGAGTCAACAGCTCTGACAGTATCAACTCCTGAAAGGGTAAGGTCTGAACACTGGAGCAGTGATTGGCATGACCACTTCCTAATGGTCGTGACTAAGTTCTTGTGATGACCACACAAGTATCTTGAATCTCCTTCAGCATGTTTTGTGGGACAATTTTCTGATGTTTTTCTGAAAATCATTGAAGTTCAGGACTAGAATTTTCTTCTACAGTTGTCCAATTATTTTGTAATTATCTTGATACTGTTGAAATCCACTTACATTTAAACTAACTGAATCCTGATTATTATAGGCCTTAGTTATAATTCTGGACCACATATTATAGGTAATACATGGCAAATATTTCTAACATAGTGACTGTATATAACGTAAAGATCCACGAACAAACATCCCAAGTCAGAAAGCTTTGGTAAGAGCACTTAAATTGCTGTGGTCAACAGCAATATCTCTGAAGAATTTAGAAAATAGTTAAAACTGAAATATAATTCTGAAATGATATCTAGCCTGTACAATTTTGCCAGATGGAAAATCATAATTCTATTACATTTTTCCTAAATGCGTGCCACAATTTGTTACTTTTGCCATTAGTGTAGGTAACAGGGACATGTAGTTAAAACTGAATTCACATGGCAGGATTTCTTACGTCCCTTAATAGCATGTGACTCTTCAGAAAGGAAATTTAATAAGCAGTGTTCCAAAGAAAATTTATTGGTTTTCTTTCTCTCTCTTTGTTTTGTTTTGTTTTTTTTGTTTTTCATTTGTTTTTTGGTTTTGATTTTGTCTTTGTAGTATCTACAGGGATTGTAACCTCATAGAAGCATTGAGGAAAAAAGTCTTAGTGAGTGACTAGGTCTTGAAAAACTGAGAGGAGGGTACATTCACAGAGTGAAAGAGCACTGACCCATAGCAAAACTCCTGATTTGACCTTGTAACATCTCTCTCCTTTCTCAAGTTCTGGGCCATGAGGCTTTGGACCAGATGGTCTTGGTGTACCTTTCACATTCCAACATCCTAGAAGTTGATTTCAACATTAGAGCATCCACTACAACACTTGAAACTGTTACATTCTGAAACATTTACTGATGTAACAATAATCCTTCTCTTTTTAGAGTACCTTATGAAATAAAGAATGTCATTTGTAGATATCATTGCTGCTCCAGAAATCTCTGGCCCCAGCACACTGCCATATCCTAGCCCACAAGGCATTGATCTGTTTATGGTAGGCAGATTGCCAGAATATCACAGTGTAACATCTAGGTTTTTGTTTATTTGCTTTTTTTGCCTGCTTCTCACCTTGCCGACCACTTATCACAAACTTTCCTCCATTTTTTTCTGTCTCTAGACATCTTTTTCACTAAAATCTCACTTCAAATCAAGTTTATTTAGACTGTAAGGCTTTAATAAAACTTACTGTGCACAGAATATCTTGCACTGTGAACACTACATTAAGAAAAAGATTATTTTTCAGGGGCAGAAGATGGCTGCGCAGATGTAGGTAGCAATCCCCAAACTCACCACAGCACAGAGAGGAAGCATTGAAAAAACAGCTGACCAGAGAGGGGCATGGCAGAGTAAATACTCTAAAACTTCACACTGGGCAGCCTGAGACTTAGAGGCATTTGACATTTGGTGACTAGAGCAGAAAATAAGGATAGAATTCTTTAACCCCAGAACTTGGACCAGAGTGGGGTTGAGAGAAACATGGAGAGAAAAATCACATAGGCTCACTTCCTTAACAACAGCTGGAAAGAAAAGCAGAACAAATTAAAATGTGACAGGATTAGCAAAGTTGTTGGTTTAACCTCAATTGTAGACCAAACCTATGTCAAGCCTGGAAGCCATTTTGTGGATTCTACAGTCTCTCTAGAAGAAATGAAATCAACACAACTTCTCCCCGCCTGCAGATAACAGCAAGAAAACCAGAGTGAATACCTCTGCAATGAAATATCTCAATAATCCATCTGGAAGGAACCTGTGGAGGGATTGCTGCTCACTGAAAGTTACTGAAACCCCCTCCCCCTCACTATGGACACAGAGAGTGGGTTGGAGCACATTCAAGAGCTAATCACTCTTGGAAAGAGCTCATGCAAAGACAGGACTGAACATCCACGATTCATAACCACAGGCACCAAGGGCTCAAAGCGGGGACAACTGAATCTCCTTTCCAGTCACAGATATGGTCCTCCAGTGATCGACATCAGTCAGTGGGGATGTGTCTGCACCACAGACCATCCACAGAGAAGCCACAATCACAGGTCTAAAACGTCCAGACAGGAACCAGACACTATGCCATTTTAAAGAAGATCTTATGAAGAGCAACCTCAGGCCATGGGGCTGAGGACCAAAGACTGGCTGTGAGAAATCCACAGCAACCGATGAAGTAGCTCTTGTTCTCTAGCACCTCGGAGAATCCAAAGCTGAGGAGTGATGCACATCTTCTAACGATTCCAAACACTGATGAAATCAAAACCAGGAAGACTCAATAAGAATTTTCTTCACCTTGGCATGGTTTACTATAAATAGTTCTAATGTCGGTTTTGATTCTATATATATGTCTTCATTCTGATTTGATGGTTAGCCTCTAGCATTTGATATTATGCCCTCAACCCATTATACTGTATTTCTTCTAATGTTTTAAAGTATTAAATAGAATCGCCTCTCTGTCTTGGTTTTTCTACCTCAAGTTTGTAATTATACCTGTTGGCAGTATATTACCTACTACTGTTTCAAATGCCCCCCGATGCATCTATTTTTTCCATTTTTTACCTTGGTTTGTGTTATTCTTTTCTAGATTTTCTTTCCTTTTTTTTCTTCTTTTGCCCAATATTTCTGTCCTCTACTCTTTAGCCTCCATTTAATGTAATAGCAATTTTATTATCTTTATTAATTAATTTTTAAAATCTATTCTAGAACATTACTACAAATTTATGCCTGGATTAGATAAACTTTGGAGAACATTATCCATAAGATTTTGTTTTTCCTAGGGTTGATTCCTATGTGGTTTTGTGCTGAAGTGGTTTAGTAACAGGGCTTACTGTTTTCCATTAAAGCAGTGCTGATACTTGGAAGAACAGAGAACACAGGTTGAGTGAAGGTATCAACACTTGGATATTTGTTCAGCCTAAGACTCTTAAGAGAAAGAAGTTAACTAAATAATATCTTGCATAAAATCAGAAGTGATAATAACCTCACAGATGGGTAGACATATAAGCAATATGAAAAAGCACGCTAACCAACCATCCCCAACAGCCCACAACACTTAACTGCTTCCCTCAACACCACAGTGGAGAAAATGTCAGAGAAAGAACTTAGAAAGTTCATAATCAAAATGTTCAATGAGGAAAGGATGATGTTAGAAGTAAAATTAGAAAATAAAGAAAGTGAAAGATCATTTCAATAAAAGAGACAGTGATTCTGAAAAAGAACCAAATGAAGATCCTAGAAGTGAAAGACTCAATAAATCAAATTACAAATTCAGTGGAAAGCATCACCAATAGATTAGGCCATTTTGAATACAGATTCTCAGGCCTTGAATACAAAACATATAATCTTGAAAATAAAGTTGACAGTAAAGAAAACTTGAAGAAACCAAGGACCAGAATATTTTAGAAATGTGGGACTAATAAAAATACACAAAGTAGGTAACTTCCTCCTGGACAAGGGAAACGTCCATTAAAAAATATAAGATTTTCAAATAAATAATTGAATGTAACACCTATAGGCCCTAGGAAAAAGAAAAAAAAACTAATTCCAAAGTATGTAAAAGCAGGGAATAATTAAGATCAAAGCTGAAATTAATGAAATTGAGAGTTAAAAAAAAAAGGACCAATAAAATAAAGAGTTGTTTGGTTGCCCATATGTAGAAAAATAAAAGTTGATCTTTATCTCTCCCTCTGCACAAGTGTCAACTCAAAGTGGACCCAAGACCTAGAAATTAGACCAGAAACTCTGCAACTTCTAGATTAAAATGTGGAATCAACACGGAAACTAACTTCTTTAACAAACTTCTAAAGCGCAAGAAATAAAACCAAGAGTCATCAACTAGAGCACCATCAAATTAAAAAGCTTCTGCACAGCAAGGAAACAGGAGCATAAAAAGAGCCCACAGATTGGGAGAAGAGTTTTGCTATCTGCTCCTCGGATCGGTGATATATTAATATACATCAGAATATTTGATAATACATAAAAACTCAAACATTTAATACAAAAAACCCAAATAACTCAATTAGTAAATGGGAATAACAAAAACAAATGACCCAATTTATCAATGGGCAAAAGAAGTAAACAGATTCTTCTCAAAAGAAGAAACAAAATGTCAACAAATATCTGAAAAAATGTTCAACATCTCTAGCAATCAGGGAAATGCAATTCAAAACCACATTGAGAGTTCATCTCCTTCCAATCAGAATGGCAATTACCAAGATTACTAATAAAAATAAATGCTACCAAGGATGTTAGGGTAAAGCTACCCTCATACATTGGTGGTGGGACTACAGAGTAGTACAACCACTCTGGAAAGCAGTGTGGAGATTCCTCAATAACTAGGAATGGGACCACCATATGACCCAGCCATCTCCTTACTTGTTATATATCTCAAAGATCTAGAATCGGCTTACTGTGGAGATGGAACCACATCAATGTTTACAGCAGTGCAATTCACAACAGCCAAGTTATGAAACCAATTCAGATGCCTGTGAACAAACAGATAAATAAAGAAAATGTGGTGTGTGCACACAGTGGAGTTTTATTCAGCCACAAAGAATAAAATATGGTATTGCTGGTAAATGAACCGCATTGAAGAACACGATGCTAAGTGAAAAAAGCCAGCTTCAGAAAGCCATGAGCTGAATATTTTCCCCTCATTTGCAGAGCCAGACCAAAATAATAAGGAAAAAGTGGGGACAGGAGATAACAGGAAAATAGAAGAGAGATCAATGGAGTAGAGGAAGGGGATTCATGGTGGGAAAGAGGAGTGGGGAAAAGGGAGAAACTGTGGAATAAACTGACCAAACTACCCCATGTACATATGTGAATATACCACGGTGATTTTCACCTTCATGTACAGCTACAGTGCACTAATTTTTAAAAAAACTATAAATAAGTAGAAGAAAGACTAGTAGAGTACAGGAAAGGGAACTAGGGGAGGGAGGCTAGTAAGAAAAGGAAATACTAGGGACTGAATTGGAACAAATTATATTTCATGCTGGTATAATTAGATCAAAATGAGCCCCAATATTATGCACAACTGTAATGCACTATCAAAAAAAGTAAAAGAAAAAATTTATTTTCATCACTGTTGTGCATATTATCCCTTTTGAGATCTACTTGCTAGGGACCCAGTCTAGCTCCAAATATGAAGCCCAGTCTACTTTGCACTGGCAAGTGACCCCACAGGTCTTCTTCTAGGTCTCTGAGATGACAGTAATGGCAATGATCATTAATAGGACAATCAGCTTTACTGAGAGCTTAGATATGTCAGGTTCTGGGTTAGGTATTGAGCATATAATATCCCAGTCAATGCTTCTAATACTATAAAGTGACTTTATTGTTCAGTCCTATTGTAAAGAGGGATATTTTTAAATTTAGAAGGTTTAAATAGCTAACAAAAGTTCATAGAGCTTACAAGGGGTAAAACCAAGATTAAACTCAAACTGACTCCAGAATTTGCACTTATAACTAACTCTATGCTGTCTCTCAAGCTCTAGAAGTGTCTTCTGTATCTAATAATTTATATAGTTCTTCTATGCACTGTATATCCTTTGATCTCCTCACATACTATGTGATGTAATAAGGCAGCAAGCTCAGGAATAATTAATTTTAATACATACACATGTGTGTGTATTTGTATATATTTGTAGGCATGTATGTGTATATATCTATACATGTTTCCCTTTTACAATCCAAGGTATATCAAGTCACACTAGTGTCCTAATTTAAAAGGAGCACAATTTTAAGGCATAAATTCTCCCAATCTGAATTTCTCAATCTTAGATGCTGCTGAACTACACCTTGAACTGAACTTTGTTTAGAATTTTGTTTAAATCAGTTATGATCAAATGAAAAGGAGAAGATGAAGAAAGAAATTTCAACCACAAAGAAAATAAACTGAAAACAGACTGAAGTTTTTTGATGTTATTTCTCAAATGTCAAAATAAGTATTACAAATGAATGGAATATTTCTCTATAAGCAAGACCTTTAGAGAGACTAAAATAGTCATTTTTACTTTTCTTTCTTGATTGGATTTTTATGGTAAAGTAGATCATTCACCTGAAAGAATTTATAAAGTATTTAAATAGTAATATTAATAAAATAATAAATAGCTACCACTTAAGAGAAAAAATATATATTTACTACCTTTGAAGTCCCCTGTCTGTGCTTCTGCAATTACATGGCACCCCAGAACCGAGAGTAACCACCATGCTGAATTCAATCTAGATCATCTCTTTGTTATCTTTTGCAGCTTTTCCAGCTATACACATAACTATAAGGAATGGATGTCAAATTTTTGGACTTTTTAACTTTTGTATAAATGGAATCTTTATCTATTCTTGTGTGGATCTCTTATGGCTCTCAGTATTGGGCTTTTGAAATTTATTTCAAAATGTGAGTAACTAAAGTCCCTTTATTTTCGCTGCTGTTGATATTTCATTGTATGAATACCTACACTTTATCCATATATTCTATAGTAAAGAACTTTTGGATCAATGGAGGGTTTGTTGTTGATGTTTTATACTGTTTTGTGTTTTCTGCTAAGAACACTCCTGAGCCTGTCTTGCTACGTGCAACGCATGTTAAAGGCCAGGTCACACACTTGAGAAAGGCCCCACTGAGTTGCAGAGAAAACACGTCATGATCAGTGACACTGTGACATGCTAGGCTGTTTTCTGAAGTAGTTTCACCAAACCGTCATCTCAGCAGCCGGGGATGAGGACTCCCATTTTCCATAGGTTCATCAGTCCTTTCTGATGGAGCAGTTTTAACAAAGCTTTGGTGTTTATTTCCTACTTATAAATCCTATACTGAAAAAGATGGCACATTCTGTCATCTGTTCATAAACATTTACTGAGCAAGAAACTAAGAAGACAGAATTATCAAGACAAAAAAGGCTGCGGTTCTCATTAGTCATGTTTTCATGGAGGTTCCAGCAATAAATAAGCAAACAGATAAAAAAGAAGTGATCTGTGTTGTGATGAAAATCAAAGAGGGTGACGTCAGCAAGAGCAACTGGGAGTCTACTTTTGCTTAGGTGGAAAGGGAAGGCCCCACTCTCAGAACGACTTCTAGAAAAACAGGCAGATGGACATTGGCTTACTTAAGGTAACCAGGTAAATCACCAGACTGAGGCCCTTTGAGGGGTGATAAGTGCAAGCACAATAGTTGAACACTGAGACCTTGAGAGCCAGTTGTTCCAGAGGATCACCCCAACAATCCTAGGTTCACCCACATCGAGTTTTCCTCAGTGGACACTTACTCCCCAGCTTCCCTGGCAGTTTAGTGGAATCAGGTGGCCAGCTCTGGCCAGTGAAAAGCGAGTCACAGCCAGGGAGGAGTGATGAACAGCTGGTGCATGACCTTGGGTGCATTCTCTCCTTCCCTGATGCAGAACTCAAATTGGAAACGTGTTCTGGGTGGGATGGCTGCAAGATTGTAGAGTTGCCATCATCCTGGGACCTCAAGTCAAACTGCTGGAAACAGAATGAATAGTTTCTAACCCCCCGCCCCCCCTTTTTAAAAGACATTGAGAACTAGAAGTTATTGCAGCCACACAGTCTATACTATTACAGGAATATTCTGAAAAACACAGCTGAGTTTGCCTGACAAACTCTGTTATTAGCTATGATGCTATGATTTTCTTAGGACCCAGGCTCCAGTTCTAACTTATTTAGCAATGATTATCAAGTATTATGCTGTACTATAGTGACAATACTAATAAATACATTTTTAAACTTACACTAGTCAAATAGAACTTAATATACAGTATTGAATGAATTCTATTTTATCATCACAACATCTCTGAGGAGAGTATTATCCTCATTGCACAATCAGTTATAAAAGACAGATTAAAACTATGCAAACACAGAGAGGTAAATTTGCTCTCCCTCTTTTATTTGCACAGAAACAGGAATGATTAAAAGCATAGGCTTTGAAAATACACTTATCTAAGTCCAAAAACTGGCTCTGTCACTTACAAGCCCTTTGTTATTAAGTAAGGCATTGGATACCCTCTGAGTCTCAATTTTCACATCCACAAAAATGGAGATGATAAGAGTACTCATTCTACAAAGTTATTGTATGAAATTAGATAATTAAGTTCTTACGATTGTGTCTGGCACAGAGGAAGCTTATAATAAATAGCAGTGTTTATGGCTTTTATAATCAACATTGCTATCACAACTAGTCATGTCACATCTGGACATTTGCATTCAGTGCTGAATGTTACATTTTAATAGGGACATTTACAAATTAGAGTGTGTTCATGATTTCATGAGTGCAAGATCTGGGGACCATGTCCTTTGCCTGAGGATTGTGAAAAAGAATTGAGAATATTTAGTCCGGAGAACATAAGCTTCAGATAGTTATCTTCTAGTGATTGAGAGGCAGTCACAAGAGGGAGTGCTGAATATGTTATGTTACTCTAGAACAATAGCAGTGGACAGAGGTTTCTGGGGAACTTTCTAGGAGACAACACTATTAAACACTGCAGTAGGCAGCCGGGTGAGGTGTGGTGCTTTATGGTTCAAAAGCAGCTCCTCCCTTTACAACTGACTCTTGTGTCCAGTTAGAGATTGAACTAAATGATTATACAAGCAAACTTATTTTCAGGGAAGAAGCTCTTCAGTATGCAAATGATTCAAATCCTAAGCAATGTGCATAAATAAGAAACAGTGTTTTATGGGTATTTGGGTCTTTTCATGTGCAAATATGAGTTCAGAGTCCTTTTTGACTATTTTTCTAAAAGCAAGGATGCATGAGGGGATCAATTTGTTGTCTCAGGCCATGTACATATTGTCAAGTGTGGACTGCAAAATTTTGTCTCTTCCACAATGTACAAGAAGCTTAATTTAGGCAAGGAATGCATCTGTCCTGTTGACTTCTCTGCTCCCCACCTCTAGGAAGTACATGGCCCCAAAATGTTTGAAGAATGCACATTGTACTTTTATTTTCTTTGTTCAAGGCAGATGCTAAAATGAATTCAGGAGAGAAGCCAATTCAGAATCATCTTTAATTAATTCTGAATGCACACAAATATTTGAAGAAGGTATGAATGGTAGTAGCATGAACATGATTCTGTAATCTTTTTGTTGGTAAAGAAATTAGGAGGAGAAAAACTCCAGGATGAGTCTCAGATTCTGGGTTTAGGTAGCTGCCTTAGGTAACCATCCATCTAAGTAGGGAATATAAGAAAAATAATAGAAAGCTTGGATGGTTTGAGGGTGACAATGATATGTTGTGAGATTGCTTTTAGGACAGCCACGTGGGAACGTGTTAGTGGGCAGCTCTGGACGTGCCTCAGAAACTTGATTTGGGGTACATCTGACAGTCATTGGTGTCTGCGCTACAGGTAGAACCCTGGTGCTAGATGAGATCACACAAAGTGAACATAGGCAGGGAGGCAGGAAGACTGAGCCGAGAACTCTAGGGAGTCAGTCATTCACGCCATTGGCAGAGGAAAACAGCTTCTTGAAGAAAACTCAAACAAACGCAGCAGAGAGGAAGAGCTTAAAAAAAAAAAAAAAAAACCAGCAATTAAATCAGAAACATCACAGTGGGAAGGTTTCTCGTATCTAGCCAAAATTTTAAAAATTTTGAGGCAAGTTTCCAAATGTTCTGTCACCACAGCTCAAAATCACTTAAGGGCCAAGACCTTAGAGTCAGGATTTATATCTTTAGAATTCCTAAAATGTGACCTCACACCTTGCTTGGAAAATTCCAGTCAAACCAAATTCACTATCTTATGAGGCAAATCATGTGTGACTCATGATAAAAAGGAATATAGAGAAAATTAAGTGGAAGTTGATTTAATTTATTTCGGTTTTTATTTGGACTTCTCTATATAAAATAAAGATAGTAATTTATAAAATGATGCTCTATCCGAGTAGAAGAAATACAGGGAATGCAGCCCACATTCAAAGCAAATGTCCCACCAGGGAAAACTTCCAAAGAGCAAGATTCTGACTTAATAAAGAACTGAGATCAGGTCATCAATAGTGAGTTAAACCTACCCTGGGAGAATTAAAGGAATGAAAATGCATTTATAAGAGGGAGAGAGGAACAGCAGTAGGACTGAGGAGACAACCCACTAAATGAAATTAATGATGATTCTGAATTGGCTTCTCTCCCGAATTCATTTCAGCACCTGCCTTGAACAAAGAAAATAAAACCACGATGTGGATAAATGAAAAATAATAAACACTATCTAAAAATTTGGTAGCAACAATAACTGCACACATTATATATATATTATATATATAATATATATATATATATATATATATATATATATATATATATATATATATATATAAAATAACATATTAAACAGGTATAACTCTGGAGCTTTAGAGACATATAGTAGGGATGAGCTGAGGAGTAGCCCGGATGGATACAATTTTCAGTAGTTGAGAGGTGCTAAAAAAGTCACCCATCACAGAAATATTTACCTGCAAGTCTGTCCCATTATCTGAGAACTTCATCGTTTAAGACTTTTGAGATCTAGCATTTGACCCAAATCACATGCAGTTACTTAGGTTTACATTAGAAATGAAATAATTAACAATAAAATGAAAATAATGATTCAGTCTCTCCCTTGTACTAGCTGACTTCAAGTGCTCAATAGTCACATGTGGCCAGTGGCCTCTGTACTTGACAGAGCAGACAGAGAAGATTCCCATCAATGTAGAAAGGTCTGCTGGAGAGCTCTGACTAAAGTTGAGTCCTCTGTGATGGAACTTTCCCAGATCCAGTTACATATACTGAAAAATGGTGTTGAGCCATGAAAATAAATTAACACCTGGTAGAGATCAGCTTAAGAGATGACTTTTGAATTCACAGGGATGGGTGACAGCAAGGCATAGTAAAGTGTCTCTATTACATAGTATGTACTGCACGTAGTCTTAGGTATACTTCTCAAAACCACCTGGTCATAGAACTGAACATCAACCCCTGGGCCTCCTGACTACAAATCTACACTGCAAGTCCTGCAGTTTCCTTCCCTCGCCTGTGTGAGAGGAACCTAGAAGGACCTTCAGTGGGAAGATCAGTGTGAACAGCATGTGGCATGGTTTGGTACTGGAGAATGCATGCCGTGCAAAAGGCTAGGGAACATTATGTCAGGAGAGAGAGAATAGAAAAATGGAAAAGAAGGTGATGACTCACCCATTGACTCATCAATCATTTTGTTTTGACTAAACCTCATGAGATAACCTACCAGGTTAAACTGGCAGTACCATGTGGTACTGAATGCAAATGTGAGTTTTACCAGTTTTGAGTCTTGAGCATGTGGCCCTGTACATGCTCATGGAGCTGTACATGAAGCTGAAGTATCCATGATAAGCTGATCTTACTGACCTACAAGAAGCAAAGATCAAAACAAGGGAGTGCTTGGGTAGATTAAAAGAAGTCACCTGTGTGCAAAGGAGGAGACCACAAATAGGAAAGAAGCAGACTCTCAGTGTTGAGTAAGTGAAAAGTTGAAAGAAAGTGGGGGGAAAAACAGGTTGATTTGAGATAAATCTCTTTCCCACCTTAGTACAAAGAAATGACAAAGTATTAATATTAAAGAAAAGCTGTGACAAATTTGCACACTCTTTCTGAGCATCACTCTATGCTGGGAAGAAGATGATTCCTTGTAAAACAGCACTTTCTTTGCATTCAAGTAGAAAATATTCCCTTTTAGGGATCTCAAAATTCAGGGCAGTGGAACAGAATTAATTGTGTAATTGCCTCAGCCAACCTCTCTCTGTCCACTGAAGAAGATTTCTGGGCAAACATAAAATAGCTTCCCTGTCCCACTTTGTGAGTTACCAAGTGCTTGACAACTGGACAATCTCATAGTCTGGACTTTGAAAGCAGAACTCAGGCAAAATGGAAAGACATGGAAGGACAGAGTGTGATATATAGAAGGAGCTGTTGTGCTAGAATTTGGTGAAAGAAAAATAGAAAGATAAGTTTTCAGAGGTCCTCATATCCTGTTTACAAAATTTCTTTAATTGTTTTAGTCGACTGTGTTCTTTTGACTCAAGTATTACTCTGAAGTGGCATGAAGACATGCTATAGCACAGTTTTTTAAGCATTGCATTAGGAAATGTCACTATAGCCTGTCATTTTCCCCAGCCCAAGACCATCACTTTCTTAGATATACTCCCTTGACTTATCAGTGTTTGGCTTAAATTTCCTTTTCATAAAGCAAAACAAGAATTGATGATAAACTGAGTATGGTAAATGGTTTACTAGACTCACTGATTAGTTGAGTGATTGAAACCTGAGTTTAAAAACCTTGTCTTGAAAACTTTATAAATAACTTTAAGTTTTGTTCTGAGTCACCTGTACATTGATAAAATGCTTAGTTAAACCAGTGACAGTTAGGGGTACACTGTGACAGTAACCTCTTGATACAGGACTCATAAGGTTGCAGTAAGCTTGAGTAAGCAAATGCACAATGCAAGCTGCAAATTGCCCATACAAAGTGCTGGGTAAATAGAGCATAATTTCAATTATACCTTAATGAACAAATCGTCAAATATGGGTTGACTATTTGAATTAGAATGTCTGTCACCACAATGAACAATGTAGTAACTGCCTAACAGTTGCACAGATCTGTGGCTGGTGAGCTGGTGTGGCCTACCCTCCATACAAATCAAAAGCTTATGTAAAACACCTTTCATATGAGAACAGTGGATATCATGGAGATAATGTGGGTGTTAGAGCCAGACTTTCACTCATTTATGTGTTCACTCATTTAACAAATACTTCTTGAGACATCAGAGAGCATTTCACAGAACAAAATGTTTTGTTTTGTTTTTAGATCTCAGAGATGGCAGGAAGAGGTGATATAACGAAATGATGGAGTCACAATATGAAAAGTAGGAATAATTAGGGAAATGGAAATATTTTTCTTGTTGAGATAATATCATGTGCAGTGGATTTTCAGCAAAAATGAGGATGGGAAAGAATGAACATGATTCTTTCCCAGAGAGGAGAAGAGATAGAACTAGGAGAGATGGGACTAGGAGAGATGGGAGTAGAGAGATGGGACTAGGAGAGATGGGACTAGGAGAGATGGCACAGGAGAGATGGGACTAGGAGAGATGGGACTAGGAGAGATGGAACTAGGAGAGATGGGACTAGGAGAGATGGAACTAGGAGAGATGGAACTAGGAAAGATGGACCAGTCCATCCATTTAGCATCTTGCAGACCACAACACTGAATGGGAATGGGATGCCACATGGTCAGATTCACTGTGACCACAGGGAGGAAAGAGTGGATTGGAGAGGTGATTGGTTCAATTGCTGGTGAGGTAGTCCAGCAAGGGAAGAGTGTCCACAGGTGGAGGAAGGTCATGGCGAGGTTGGTAAAGATGGTTCAAATAAACTGTTCCTGAGTATGAATTATATCCTGGGCTTCTGTATCTTAGCAGAGATGTTAAGGCAGTTGCTTTACATCTCGAAGGCTCACTTCCTCATTTTAAAACTGGCATAAGAACTGGGGGTGTAGCTCAGTGGTAGAGTAATTGCCTAGTATGCAAGAGGCCCTTACTTCAATTGCAGTGCTGCAGATAAATAGATGGATAATAGATTGATTGATAAATAGATGATAGATGATAAATAGATTGGTAAATACCAGATAGATAGAAAAAATGGCATAATATTAATCCCAGGATTCAGAGTAATTAAATGAATGAATATGTATATATAAAAACACAGCTTCAGCTCCAAAGGTATATGTAATTGCAATCATGGAGACCATTAGCCCTGGTTACCTTAGCATTGCATTTTTAGGCTCATGTTGAAAGAAGCAAAACTTTAGAGACTGTTCCCTTTCTATAGAGAGAAAAAGCCAATTCAAATTGAAGCCAGTGCCCCTCCAGTGGCCCTCAGGCCTTAAGGGATCTGGTTTGTCTTGCCTGCACTTCCTCATTCCTGCATTTCCTCTAGCACCCTCCACTTCAGCCACCCTGGCAACTCAGTGCACACCAGCAGCTCCCATTGTGCATACTTTCTTTGTAAAGTGTGGAGTGCTCCTAAGCACCAGCAGCCCCTCTCCAGCAATTCCCTCACACATGGGTAGACTTTCTTTCTTCATAAGACACATCACTTTTTATGTGCACTCTATAATTTGTGTACGTCTTCTATTTGTTGTCTGACTCTCTCTATAAGAACAAAAGCTTCAAGGGGAGGGAAAATTGAATGTTTTGTTCACTAATGTACCCCAGACAAGTGGAAAAAACACTTGGCATTCTATCAGAGTTTCTTAAATTGAATGGATGTGAACGGAATTCACTTCCAATGCCCAGTGCATGAAAATCTTCAGTTTTCTGCTGCTTCCTAATACCATCCATCCAAACTGCAGATGATCAATAATCGTTACAACAAGACTTTATAGAGGGAAACAGCTACAACTAAGAAAGAAAATCCGATTTTCAATGTGTCTATGGAAAAAATAACCAGAAAGTTAACACTGACCAAATCTCATTTCAGATATTAGAGAGAAATTGAATAAATATTCAAAGAAAATATTCAGAGACCAATCAAGTAATTTGGTAATGGACGCTGAAGGACTATGAAGGAAAAACATCATGTTCCACAGACCTCAGCTCCCTTGGAGGATTGAGTTAAATGGCTTATGAGCAGGTTCAATAGCTAGTCAAGAAAGTCTTAAGATATTTTAATGCACTGTCATGATGAGTCCTTGTCCCTTACAATACATGTGTCTCTGATCAGAGAGTGCCAGTCTTTCCCCACCACTTTCAGGTGCTACACCATCACTTCAAGACCCAAACTGAGCTTTATTTTTCTTCACAGCACTTACCATTCCTTGAAATACATTGTTTTGTACTTGCTTACTCCTTATCTGCCTCCTTCAGGGACAAGAAAGATCTATTAAGTTCAAGGACTTTGTCTTGTTCTCTGTTATTTCCCCAGCACCTTGCAGCAAGCACTCAACACCTATTAGGCAAATGCATAAATAAGCATTTCTTTCTTTGGGGGAGGGGACAGACAAAAGGAGGAATCAGATGGGCCATGAAGTCCTGCTTCTTTGCAGAATCTCTTGCAACAAGGTCAAGCACTGGGTGATAGATTTGAAGTCTGTCATTGTTTCATTCAAATCACTCATGTCTGCACATGGGTGGGGATACTGACATGTGGTTTTGGCTTTCAGGAAGCTGGTAATTTAGTGAGGAGTAAAAGGAAAAGTTAGGAACAACAGTCCCTGTTAGGCCAAACACATGGTAAAGATTGAGTTACAGAACTGAGCCAAGGCAGAGGCCAATTTTCAGGGACTGAAGTGACCAGGGAAGGTTCTCTCTAGAAAGATGGATTGTACCATGCTTGTGAACTCTTCTATGCAAATCTTTTTTTTTTTTTCTCTTCAAATGCTCAAAGCACTGGCTTTGGCATCCACCCCAGCTAACATGATTTTTCCATTCTTCTTTATTAAAGTACATGTATCCCACACCTTACACATTTTAACATTCACTTCCCATTTGCTTTCCCTTAGAAGCCCACCTGAATAAATCCTTCCTGTTCTATACACATATATACAATCAAAAGGCATTCACTATCTCTGCTACACACAGGCTCTGTACATTGAACATAAGTTGAGCTCATAGTCTAGCTCGGGTGCCAGATATAGCCCAAGCCATTAACACAGGGCAGCATTAAAAATTATAGCAAATTGCCTTGGAAACCAAGGGGAGGGAATGACTTATCTTCCAAAGAGTATAGAAAAAACACATGGGGCCAAGATTTCAAAGATGAATAAGGTCTTTACCTGGCCAAGAAAAAAGATATTGTCTCAGGGAACAATATAGTGAACAGAGACATAAAGACATATTGCAAAGAGCAAGTGGTTCAAGGCAGCCGATCTGTATATAGTGTCAGGAGATTGGATTTGAGGTAAATTTTGGAGTTTGGGAAGATCTTTGCATGTTTTGCTAAAGGAGTTTAAACTTTGTGCTAAGGTGTGTGGGAGATATGTTTAAGAGAGGAGAGTGATATAATCAATTCTGGATTTATACAATAACTCTGCAGGAGAGGAGTAGGGTAGGGAGAGATTAGAAGCACAATGATCACCCCAGGGATGATAACTTTTACAACATTTTAAAATGATGGTCCAAAATGTTCTGATGTAGAAATCAAAAAGCTGTTTCAGGGAGTGGAATTTTAGATGACTGTAATCTTTAGGTTGGGTTCCTTAATCTTTTTTTTAAGGCCAGCATTATTTTACTTTTGCTATCATTTTGAAGGATTTAAAAAAAAACAGTTTTAAGTTTGTTAAAATATTTTCCAGTTATATTCAACATTGAATTTTATGCTTGTTGGACTATAAATTCCTGGAATTATTAGAGTAATAAGGATGCAAAGACATAAAAAACGGAAGGAAAGACCATAGTCCTATTTGAAAGTTGCCTACATGCTTATTTTTTAGAAAGGCCCTAAGAAGAAGGCATTATTGTCCCAATCTTATAGTTATGAAAATTAGAACAAATAATTAAAGAGACTTGCCCAATATTCCAATGGTATAAGGTAAGAGGTGGAGTGCCAGCCCATCTTAGCTGATGCCCCAAACCCATTTATTTTCATTAAGCCATTTTCCATTAGGTAAGAAGGTATTGAGGGCCTGCTGTGTATCCTTTATGGGTACCAGACTTGGAGAAGAAAGATAATATCAGTAAGATGGTTATTTTGTTATCTGTTCTTTATATCCCTCCTCCCTAAAAGTCCATTCTCTGCAATTTTCAACCACATTCAGCCCCAAAAGGCTGAACCTCACAGTCTCCATCACCTAGACTCTTTTAACATTCTGGGTACTGGTAGAATGGTGGAATTCTGCCATCAGAAACCATGGGAAGGAGTTTGGGAAGCTGGAAAGTGCATTTCCCATACCAACCTCTCCTTGCCTTGCCACAGCTCTGTTGCCAGTGGCTCCTAAGCAGCCCTCTTCCAAAACTCCCTGGGCTTGGGTCACACAGTGAACCTCTGCTTGCATATTCACACCTAAGGTGAAATAGTGCCCCAAGTCTGTCAGTTCTCAGGGGCTTCCTGTTTCTTCTGGTTTCCTTAATCTTTCTCATAACTTAGAACATCTCTAATGAAATTCTCTACAGCTAAGCCCTTCAAGTGTCCTTTGGTTTGTGATAGGACTCCAGTTTAATAACCTCCCAATAGACAGTATACTCCACAAAATCAAGGACAATAATTATCTTATTTATTAATTCATCCTCCAAAAACTAGTTCTTGAAATGTTCATAGAACTTAAAAACCCCATAAAATGTGTCCTATTGTTGAAAATTCAATTTTAGATGAGAACCATGTGTCCACTTGGTTTTAATCTATAGTTTTTCCAATTTTTTTTTTGGTCAAGTTTGATTGCACCCAGATTTAATTTTGCTACATCTTTTATTAACAGACCAATTATTATCCCAATGTACAGCACAATTCCACTTATTTGGAGTTATTGCAAAATGGAATATCCTAGTTAAGTAAATACAAATGTAAAGAGCCTTGTTGTAATAGAAAACCAACAAACTAGTTGAGTTTCCACCACTTTATGCCAGTATCAACTGGGGCATGTTCTTCAAACTTTCTGAGACTCACTCTCTGCATTTGTATAAGTTGAATAATGTCATTCTAAAACATAATCATTTTCAATTATTCTTGGCTTCTATACTGTGAAAACGAAAATGTTCTTCTTCAAGGACTTCAGGTAATTTTCTCATGAGACCCAAGCTTTCAAATAGACCAAGATTCTTTGGGCCAACTTACCACCCACATTAAACATGTGTTCTCAAGTATTTTTCAACAGTCGCTCTTGAAGATAAGAATTCCCAGCCATATGTTCTGAGCCGTTGGGCCTCGACGGAGCAATGCGAGCAGATGGGCCCATGGGAAAGATGCCGAGGCCCTGGCAGAGCAAACTCTTGGAACCTGGGTGTTCTCTTTGAGAAGTCTGAATTTTCTGGATAACAGTAGCAGGGATGGTAGTGAGGATGATGTTAAGGAGAACCAATCTTGTTAAAAACTGCCTCTCACCCATGTGCGAGCCATGTAAAAGCCTAGATCCTACAAAGTTATCTTAAAGCCCAAATCGTCCTAGGAAAGAGTGTGAACGTTAGAGATCATAATAATTTGCGGCAGAAGGAGCTTGGCAACATCTAGTCTAGTGGTGTCTATGAGTATGTGTGTGTGTGTGTTGGGGGTATGTGTGTCTGTATGTCTGTGTATGCATTTTAATTAGGATTAATTTCTTAAAAATAAATGTTATGGGGAATTCCAATATGATGTAATCTCTTTATTATGATTTTGACTTCAGAAGAGTAAGATATAGCATTAATGTAGAAATTTTACTCTTGGCTAGTTATCAAAAAGTATCAGGAAAGCTATGTAGTCAAATAATAATAATAATAATAATAATAATAACAATAATAATAATACAGCTAATCTTTATGACTAGCTATGTCTAATAATGCCCTAAACTGTGAATCCATAAACTAAGCTATAGGCCACATCTGGTCCACAGCCTGTTTTCATAAAGCTTTATTGGAACACAGTCATGCCCAGGTGTTTACATGCTGTCTATAACTGCAAGTAAGTAGTTTAGACAGAGACCACCTGGGCTGCAAAATCAAGAATATTTACCATCTAGCCCTTTCCAGAGAAAGTTTGCTGACCCCTGAGAACCAATGTAAGCACTTTGCATGTTTTACCTTCTTTACTCCTAATGTTAGAGTCTGTAAACAAGTCAAGATGGCACCTGGCATTTTGCAGAGGGAGTGGTTTGTGAAGTAATGCCAGCGAGCCATTTATTGTAGGACCGGAGGGGTATATATACATTACACACAGCTTATCTTAATTAACATAAACTAGATACAGCAGTCAACCAATAAGGAATCTCCACACTTAATGGCTCGCTGGCGTTACTTCACAAACCACTCCCTCTGCAAAATGCCAGGCGCCATCTTGACTTGTTTACAGACCCTAACATACTCCTGTCATCAACTTATAAAGTATGTGGTACTCTTATCTGTACCTTATAGAGAAGAGTGAGAAACAGCAGAGTTAATGTGCCTCAGATCTCACAGCTAGGAAGGGATTTAGTCTGCAGCTAGCACCTTTGTGGCTCTGCCTGTTATAATCCTCACGGAGTATAGGACTTGGCAGGGAGCTGGACATGGCTCTCTGTTCTGTTCTCTCCAGTCCACCAGCTCCTTAACAGGCCATTCAGGGCTTTTAGGATTAGTGGACTTGGCCCGGACTTTTAACCTTCTCTGAGTCCCGGCTCTCTTCAACTTCTCCCTTGCCATGCCCTTGACTTCTGAACCCCGCTTCTCCATCTCCCTCCTATTCTTAGAAGTTCTGCTCTTACTTGTTTTTCTGGCTTTTTTTCCTGGGAATACACAAGGAAGGTTTGCATTGTGTGCAGGTGGAGTGGGGAGAATTGTTTTTCAGAGTCAAACATCCTAAATGCAATGAGACCTTTCTTTTCCCTTACCTCTTGGGCTTCAGGAGGCTGAGAGGTCCCTTCCCTCTCTGGTGTATGCCTGAATTGTAACACAGAGGGCTTCCTTTTGTGTTTCTTCTCAGATTTGGTATAGGCTTGGCTCTCAGTAAAACACAGGAAAAGGTTTCAGGACCCAGGCAGGAGATGGAGGTAGAGAAACTCCTTATCTCATGAAAATATAAATTAAATAAATGTAAAAGGGTTCCTTTAAAATTGGGGGAGGGCAAAAAAAGAATCGGGAATTAGACCTGAGCCTGACATGCCCAACCCCATCTCAGGACCAAGACCCACACTAGAGGATTCAGAAAGCTGGCTCACACAGTTTTAAAGGAAACTGCTTGGGATTCTTGTGGTGTATGTGAAGTTCCCAGGTGTGGTGAGGGAAATGTGCGAGTTGTTGAAGATATTAAAGTTGCTGAAATGAGGAGAAGGACATTGATGACAATTCTCAGGGCAGAGAGGTTCCCATTAGAGCAGGGGTGCAGTACTGCCTCTGGGTGTTCTCCAGAAGAACCCTCTATAGAGGCAGCACCAACTATTGTAATTGTCTCTGAAACTGTTGGCTTTAGACTCCCGGTGCGTCTATAAGACATTTTCGGACACAGTAATCCTTGTGAGCAAGATGCTTTCTGCCTCCATTTTGTCTCAGGCTGTTCAGGAGCACCAGGGCAGGCAGGAGTGACCTTCTATTGCATGTAGTGCAGAGACTTTGAGGTCTTGGTTTGTGTCTCTCTTTCCAGCACTTTCTGCTCCTACTAAACCTCCGCCTCTCAAACTTAACAATCTGCTAATCCCTCATCTGTTGGAAATTTCCAGCATGTGTTCTTTGATTTTACTCCTCCGTTCTTTCTACATGCCGTTTACTGACTCTCAAACATTCATTTCCATCACTGCAACTGGTCCTTGTCTATATGGAAAATAACAAATTGACTTTAAAATGTAATTCCAGAATCATCTTTTCCTGAGAAACTTTTCTTTTTTCCCCCAAGAAGTACTTCTGCTCTGTACTGTCAGTATTGTATCTATAACTATATCACTAAGCATAGCTTAATATATGTTTATTTATTTTAATGCCTGTCCTTAATAGTTAATGAACTTAATGAGGGTAGACACAGTTTATCTGGCACAAGTCTAGAAAGAGTTAATGGCACTTAACTTTGGTACCCTTGTCAATCAGCTATTTATTAAGATTAGTAATTATATTGAAAATTTACTACAATCTGTGATAGCTACCCCTAATTCTGCCTCCATGTAGAAGCTTCTGAGCTAGTATGGTAAAGAGACTTAATATACATAATATTGTTTCCTTCCTTATGATTTTCTGAGGTTTTTTATCCTCATTCTGCAATTAACATATATTAATTTTACATCAGAAGAAAGAATACAGTTCTAAAACTACTTGTTCTAGAAACCTTCACTGCGCGGGTAGCTCTTATTTTGTATTAGAGATATTGTGGCAGACACTGCTAGCCAGCCAGCCTACCACCTATTTCCACTTTTGCTCTCTTTTGACCACATTCTACATGGAGATTGGAAGAGATGTTCCTAGATTTCTTGTCATCTTTTTTTTGACAAGGATACATGTCAAAAGATAAGTGGAAATCTGCCGGGGTGTGACTGAAATCATTGCCTTTTCTTTCTTCCTGCCTCCAGTGTGTTTTTCCTGCCTGAGCTATGGTAGCCATATTATAATATTGAGGGCCAATAGCATAAACATGAATAGCAGATGCTCAAGCCTGGGAGGCAAAGGATCAGAACAGCCTGAGTCTTTGGCATCATTCAGCCACTGCGCTAGCCTTCATTTACCATTTCCAGATGTCTGCCTATCTTGGGAGAACGAATGGTAGTATTTAAGATACTGTGAGTTAGCTTTTCTGAACTTGTAGCCAAAATTATTTCTTACAGAAATAGTTACATAAAAAAATTATATGCAATGATGTAGTCAGAGATCTATAAAGGTTGAAAACTTAGGACAATATAAAATTTGATAAGTTAGTTTTTGAACTTATGGAACTAAAAAGCAACTTTTAAAAATAAAGTTTTAAAAGACCATTAGTGACTTTAAAAAGTATTCATGGTATATTACTAAATGTTTAAAAGGCAGGTGGTAAATTGGCATAGATACCATGACCTCAATCTTATTTAAAAATATGTGCATATGCATAGTTTAAAAAAAAAACCCTGTACATCATACACTGCTAATTGTCTTTGTCTCTGGGTGGTTGTACTGCAGTGATCTTTGTTTAATTTATTATGTATTTATATGTTTTCCAAATGCCCTTCAATGCACATATATTATTTTTTCAATTAAGAAAAATAGCACTAAATGTTATTTATACAATATAAAGTATCAGAGGTCTCATATCTGGAATGTAGACAAGTTACCATGTGGCAAATATAAGATGAACTGAATGGTAATTGAGAAAAAATGTAAATTGTATTAGAATACCCTGCATTTTACTAGATCTGTATCCATGCCAACATTGATTTAAAAAGCCAGCCAATAATACTTCAGAGGAATAATGGGATGTTGGATTTGTAAAGAACCTTAGATGTGTCCACTTGCTGCTGAATTAAAGGTGAATTAAAATCTGTTAACAATGAAATAGAGTCTTGCTACTGTTTTGCTGTCCTTCTGAATCCCTCTGAATGATTCAGAGAGTGGGCAAAAGCCCAGGCAAACACCTGCTCTGACCCCACCCTCCAAACATCTCCACTCCAGCTGTTTGGTTTCCCATCTCAATGGCTTCTAATTTCAAACAAGAGTCATTGGGACAGGCACCCCAGAAACCCTATTTCAGAAAACCATGTTTGTTTTAGAAAGATGCAAATGATAATCTCAGTCTTGAAACAATGAAACAGCACTCTGGGAGAGTAATAAACAAACTTTTAATATCAAAATTTAGGGTTTTTGTTGACAGTGCTACTTAGACGGTACGTGAAATGGGGCTAATCTTTTCATGTCTCTGTGCTCCAGTTTCTGCATCCATTAAAACAGGTTTGCCAGCTCCTCTCTCACGGTTTTATTTTATTTTTTTTTTGGAAACATATAATACCATTATTATGTTGATGATCTCAGGAACCCAACATTTTAATGGCCCCCTGAGAAACTGGCACTTCAAAATTTGAATAAACACTGATTAATTGAAGGAAGGAGTGGATGTAGTAATGTCAACCCGTGACTCAGGGTTTTGTGAACGGATCCAGGAGTATGGCATCCATCTTTGCTGGGTAAGAGGACCTTAGGGCTAATTCCTGCCATATTGATCCCCAGGGGTTGGGATTCTTTCAAAGCGCTGTGGTGGTTTTCCATTTAATGCAGTGTCTAGACTTCCTTCACCCAGTGTTACAATCTTTAATTCCTTGATCCTAGGAATTATTTTAGTTTTATTCCACTAAAATTTGCTTTTTATAAAAATGATGTATGTAGAAAACAGTACAGGAAAGATGTATGTCCTGGATACCAGCAGCGATCCTTTAGGGCTGTAGAAAGTCAAACAGCACAGTCTGGTGATATATACTCTGTTTTTAAATAGATAGCATTTTTATAATGAGAAAAAAAAATGCCTTTTAAAACTGTGCCCTGGCTGGAGAGAGAAGGTAAGGGGCTTTGTTGTTACTTGTTTTATATTTCATTCATTTTGGTCTGGCTTGTTTTAAGTGTGTGATTATTTTTTGAAAGCCTGGTTCTACACAGGTTGGTGGAATTTCTCAAGGTTTTTTTTTTTTTTTTTTTGGTGTGGGGGGGGGAGTGGGGTACCAGAGATTGAACTCTAGGGCACTCGGGAACTGAGCTGCATCCCCAGCCCTGTTTTTTGTGTTTTATTTAGAGACAGGGTCTCACTGAGTTGCTTAGTACCTTGCTTTTTCTCTTTTTTCTTTTAGCTGAGGCTAACTTTGAACTTTGGATCCTCCTGCCTTAGCCTCCCATGCAGCTGGGGTTACAGGCAGGTGCCACCTTGCCTGGCTCAAGGTGTTTCCGGAGTTAAAAATGGCAGACTTTGAGATTTTCTTCACTTCTAGGGCATTTTGCTTATGCCATTGGTACATTTCCTCCCTTCAGGAAAACAATGGCTTGAAGAAGAACTCGGTTGTCTTTGCAAATTTGCCCTGAACCAACCTTGGTGTGTGAGATGAATCCTGTACAATAAAGCAATAGTGGGATAGAAAGTAAAAATTGTAATCTTCATATTGACTAAGAAATTCAACCATCTTCAGCTGTGAGAATGAAATTATGCTAGTGAGAAAAAAAATGTAAATTGTATTAGAATACCCTGCATTTTACTAGATCTGTATCCATTACCAAATTTAACCTTAAAATGCATCAAGCCTATAGACTGGGTAACTTGCATAGGGTCACAGCAAAGAAGTGATCAACACAGGATGTACAGTCAAGATGACTGGTGTTGAATCCACATGGTCAGCTGCAGACTCTGCTGCTGTCCAGGTCAAAGGCTACCTCCTGCCAAGACAGACAAAGCATATGTAGGGAGAAGAGAGAACACAGATCTGTTTTGGGCAAAGAGTTTCTTGTCATTATCAGACAGGAAAGCTAAGCAATATGCACCAGTAGCCAAAATTCTCCAGGAAGGGGTCAGATCGCAGGCCTATGCACTAGGAATGCCCAATGTCATATGGTTAGAGTTCCACAGAACCAGACATCTCAAAAGAGCTAAAAGGACACAGTGGGTCTCAATTGCTCTTGGATTATCCAGAATCCATACCACTTTTTTTTGGAAAGAGCACCCTCATATGCTCTTGGGGAGCTATATCTCTTCAGTGCCAACAGTCTGATTTGACAGTTAATCAAGGGACCTTCTCTTCCCTAGCCAAAGGGCATGCTCTCTTGATGGAATTTTAATTACAAGCTGGAGCTATGAAAATACTAAACACAGCTGGAGTTCCCATTCATCCCAGAGATGGTGCCCACTCCTCTGAGACTTCCTGGACCTTATTCCCAACCTATTCTTCAGTCAGACTTCACTTCTAGGAGTCCACTTGCCATATCAGCCCTGCAACACAATTTTCTTGTGGCCTAAAATGCTACAACCAGCTTCTTTGACTTTTATCCAAAACACAACAGCCAGCAATTAAGACAGTGAGTCAAAGCGTTTATACAACAAAATGGTCATTTATTTAGATATTTCAGATATTCTGACCTCTATTTTTTTGAAGAATGTGATGTGATATATTTATTTTCTAAGACTCTAAGCATTTTATAGATTCTCCACTATTGGGGGAACTTGCTGCATCCATGAACCTGCTCTTTTACTATAAGGTAAAGGCTTGTGTTAATGGAAAGTTGTTTCATGTATTTGGCTAAAATCAACTTTTTTTTTTTTTTTCCTCTTCTGCCATCCAGCTCACAGAATAAACAAAAGGTCCCAACTTCCTTGGACCCACTTCATTACATATAATCTGTTGTAGATTTAAATATATGTACGAACTCTCAAGAAGCTTACAGTGTTACTCTTGCAATTGCAACTGGAGTGTCCTCTGAGCTAAGCCCTCTTTGCTCACCCACTTCCTTGGCCGACACACAATCATTGAGAATCGCATGCAATAGAGCATCCACACAACCCAACACACAGAGGCAACAGAGCAAGTCCATCTGTTCTCCTTAAATTCTATTATTGTCAATGAAAAAAAAAAAAAAGAGTCTCAAGACTTAATCTCCTCAATTCCTGTCAATACAATGTCTGTCAATTATCCACATCTGTGCATAATATTCATTCATGCATTTATTCATTCAGTAAATATTTATCTGATATATATGCCAGGTGCAAGACAGAGTGCTTGGTGCTTTCAGGTGTAAAACAATAAATCAGACTTAACTATCTAACATCTAGCTTTAAAAACACAACATCAGGCGTCAAGGTGCTCGTAGACAGTTCCCAGACAATTGATGTGTTTTGTGGTTTCAATGTGTTGATTACTTGCTTGTGTCTGTCCTCCTTCTAGCCTGAGGGTGCTACGGAGACACAGCCAGCAAGGGTGCCGTTCCTGGAGGCACCTTCTTCAGGACAAGGCCCCAAGGAAAATGGGTGACATCTTAGCTTTCTAAAGACTCATGAAGAAGCTCTTTTACCCCTGAAGGTTTCCTGGGACTTGTCTCTGCTTTAACATAAGTATACATGTAAAACACTCTTTTTATTGTTATAATTAGTTATACTTGACAGTAGAATGCATTTTGACACATGATACATAAATGGAATATAACTTCTCACTCTTCTAGTTGTACACAATGTAGAATCACACCAGTCATGTATGCACATAGGGTAACAATATCCAATTCATTCTATTATCCTTCCTACCCCCATCCCCTCCTCTCCCTTCACTCCTCTCTGCCTTATCCAAAGTACCTCTATTCTGTCCCCTCCCCTTATTGGGAGTTAGCATCTGCATATCAGAGAAAACATTCGGCCTTTGATTTTGGTGGATTGGCTAATGTATGATATAGAAACCTCCAAGTACAGCATCAAAAAAAGAACAGATAAATAATATAAATACTGAATTACAGTAAGTTGGGGAGGTAAGAGGAAGGAAGGTGAGTTGGAATGGGAACATCTGTAGTTTATGTCAGTGCCATAGAGCTCTCATATATTCTCTGCCTATATACTTCTCACAATCCACCAAGCCGGCAGATTCTTTAAATCCCACTGATTGCAAGACTTTTTGATGTTTTCTTTTATTTCTAAAATATTTTAATGTTTTATTTTATTTAAGTAGGAGGTAAAATTATATATTTTTATCATGTGCATTGTGAGGTTTTGAAGAACATATGCATCGTGGAATGATTAAACCTAGCTGAATAATATATGCTTCACCGGAGGAAGTTTTCATTGTTGTGGTAACAGCACATTACACACACACTCTTTACACTTCTCCAGAATACAATACAGGGGCTGGGGATATAGTTCAGTTGGTAGAGTGCTTGCCTTGCATGCACAAGGCCCTGGGTTCAATCCCTAGCATCACCAAAAAAGAATACAATAAATTATCATTAACTAGAAATCTTGCTGGATAGTGGGTCTCTTGAGAGTTATCCCTCCTATCACCTGGAGTTACATCCTTTGACCAGAATCCCCTGCTACCTCTCCCCACCCGGTCAGCCTCTGCTCACCGCCATTCTCCTCTCTGCTGCTACAGCATGGACTTCTTCAACTTCTACATGAGTGGGGTGTGGTATTCATTTTCATGTGCCTGTCTTACACCACTTAATGTAATGCCCTCTAGGTTTATCCTAGACAGTATTTTTTTCTTATAGCTGAATAGTATTTTATTGTGTATATTGACCACTTTTTTGTTTTATTCATTCATCCATTAATGGTGATTTAGGTCAATTTCCTCTCTTAGCCATTGTGAGTAGTGCTGCAGTAAGCACCACAGTGCAGGTGTCTGTTTGACACACTGATTTCATTAGGACATATACCCAGAAGTGGGATTATTGGATCATATGGTAATTCTATTTTTAATATTTTGAGGAACCTCTGTGCTGTTTTCCGTAATGACTGTATTAATGTACATTCCCACAGCAGTGCGTAAAGACTCCCTTCACTCCTCAGCCTTGCCAACACATTTGATGTTGTGTGTTTCCAATAATAGCGGTTCTAACAGAAGTGAGATGATAGTTTGTTTTGGTTTTGATTGTAATTTCCCTGATGTTTAGTGATATTGAATATTTTTCATGCACTTTTGGACCAATTTTTATATCTTCTTTTGAGAAATATCTATGCAGGTCCTTTTCCCATTTTTAAATTGAGTTGTTGTTGTTGTTATTGTTGTTGTCATACTTTTGCTATTGAATTGATCTCCTTACATAATCAGAATAACTTGAGGTCAGATATACAGTTTTCAAATATCTCCTCCTATTGGGAAAACTAGACAGTCACCTGGAGAACAATAAAATGAAACCTTTTCTCTCTTCATATCCAATTAATGCACTAATTAAATAATAATAATAATAATAGCAGAAGTGTTATGGTTTAAATATGAGGTGTCTCCCAAACGCTCATGCATGAGTTTGTCCCCTGAGAGGCATGTGGGATGTGACTGAAGGATCTGGGTCACTGGGATTTTATTTCTTGGGGTTTATATTTTGTCTGTGGTGAGGTGGTCTCTTCTTTCTCTTCCTCTTTGTGGCCATGTCTTGATCTGCTTTCTCCCACCACAATCTTCTGCCATGATGTTCTATTTCACCCCAACCTGAGGAATGGAGCCAGCTGTCTATGAACTGAGACCTCTGAAGCCATAACCACCAAATAAACTTTTCCTTCTCTAAAATTGTTCTTGTCAGGTCTTTCAATCACGGTGGAGAAAAATCTGATTAAAACAGGAAGGGAAGTCAGTATAATACATCAAGCAGATCAGGGGAGGGAAAGGGAAGGTACTGGGGACTGAGGTTGATCAAATTAAATTATGAATATGGCACAATGAATCCCACTTTTATGAATAATTATAACACACCAACAACAAATAAAAACTGTATGAGGACTTTTGGAAAAACTAATTTACAATGGATTAAAGACTTAAATGTAAAATCCAAAATTATGAAACTACTAGAAGAAAACATAAAAAAAATTTATGACATTAATGTGGGCAAATATGTTTTTGTTTTTGATAAGACTTTAAACAGGCAGCAAAAGCAAAATTGGGCAATGGTATTATATCAAACTAAAGATCTTCTGCATGGAAAAGGAAACAATCAAGAGAGTGAAGAGGCAGCCTATAGAATAAATGCGAGATTGATAGGAGAATACTATTCATGCAAGATGGTCAAGAGAAATAGTTCTTCTGTTTTTAAATTTTAGGCGATAGTCTATACAAATCTGACACCAGATTTCATCAGTGCACACAATATGAGAGCATGCCTCTCTACTTCACTTTCCATTTCATTCTAAAGAAAGAATGTCAGCGCTGTTCTGGAGTTGATGTCCTGGGGGATGGTCACTACCAGTACTTTCCAAGGACCAGTTTCATTTCTTCTCCACAGAGTTATGAATCAGTTGCACTTGCTCTTTTTGTGTACCAAGGCTATCTCCGCCCATCTACCTGTTGGGCAGTACTGATCTCCAGGCATTAGAGGTAGTGCATGAAACGTTGCATCCCCTGCCAGGAAAACCACAATGCTCATGGATTTATTCTTAGATGACATTAGTGCATGCCTGATCCACAGGTAAGGACTGAGCATTAAGGAGAGAAGAAGGATCAAGTGCAGTGGAGTTTCACTGTTTAGCCTCCAGGTCTTTCCCCATGACCATACACCAGGCCCAAGGTAGGAGGAAACAGCAATAAGCAGGAATAAACATTTCCAAAGGCCTTAAAGACTCCACGGCACAGCTTTGCCTGGATATATGTGACCACCAGAGATTGAAGAAAAATCCTTTCATGACTTCTTGAACTCATTGATGAGTGTTATAAGTAGCAGTAGAAAAGTTGGCCTCTGAATTGAGAGAGACATGGATCTGAATTGAAGTTTCTGGTTCTCATTTTATGGCCCTGTTACTTTTGAAAACTTATTCCATCTCTTCACCTTTTTTCCTTAGCTAAGAAAGAATTACATGTGCATAGCAAAATGGAGTTTTTGTTTTTCATTTTGGTTTCTCACCTTCAAACTTGAGATGACAATAATGAAGTCACTCCAAATCTGCACTGTCTTTTTTTCTTTTTTTTTTTAACTGTTATATTTTACAACTCTTTGTTCAGAACCAAAAGTTAGATTGATATGAAGGAAATTGGGTAATTTGAGTATATTTAATCCATTATAAATGGGTTGTATTCCAAAAGTTCATTTGTATGTAAGCCACCAGCCTCATCCAAGTACTGAACAGATGCTAATTGCTGGGTGGCTTCCAGTTTAAAATGGCACCTGGCACTCTAGCCATCTCTAATGTAGTTTCATCCTTCCATCTCTTTCTACCAGGAATACAACGACCAAGGCAAAAGCTCATCCCTCCTGAAATTAAGACTTGAGTTTGGGATGGATTCATACTGATTTTCAAACCAATTGATTATATTTCAATAAAGATACTGGAGATTACACAGAATATATCAAGAAGGGATAATGAAATTTCCAGTTCAATAAAATAGATCCATGATACCTGAAGATATCATAGAAATTAGGAAATTGCCCATCATCCTGCCCTTTGGTTGAAGATTAGAGATCAGAATCAGCACTACAAAAATGGGTAGCAGTATTTAAGAGATATCTATATATTATTGACAAATATGCAAACTGGAGATGTCTGTTTCATTTAAAGCTGAGTAGAAAGAAGAAGAAAATATTACATATTTTTTTGAAAATGATATTCTGAAAGCCCCCTGCCCCAATTTAGACATCATTTGTGATATGCAATAAAATGAACCAAGAGAAGGAAAAGTATCCAGGAAATAGGAGCAAAAACTTAAAATATAGAACTGCAATAAGAGAATAGCAGAATGAATGATATCAAAGTTGAGTGAATAAAAAAATTATAGTAGCAGAAGTAAGACCATAATTTAAGGCAGATGGAGGCAGAAATGATAAGAATTGGGAAGTAAATCAGGATTATGGAGGAAAACCAGAGAAAACAAAGGCTTGAAAACAGAACACTCCAGAGAGAAAATGGGCACTCAAGATTAGGAAAGAAGAAATGACCTTTCAATATTTGGATAATTGCTATACCTGAAAAACAAATCTAAAATAGCAACAGTGATCAAGTATTTAAGAGAAGATATTGTCTCTGAGCCAAAGATATAAATATGCAGTGGTTACTAAACAAATCTACCCAAGAGTCATACATGTAGACACAGTAAACATACCCTGGCAGGAACATGAACTTAAGGTGTGGAAAAATATTCCAAAAATATCTATGAAGGAGAAAAAGAAAATGTTTTCTTTGCATAGTAATGAAAAGTAGGTTAACTTCTTTTTAGACTATAATACTTCTATAATGGGACATTGATCTATCAAATATGAGCCAAATGCTGTTAAGGAAATTCAACCATGACTAAAACCTCACTTTCTGGGGACTTGGGAATATTAAATGCTATGCAAAATGAAGTCAAATACTTATCTTCCCTTTAATATATACAAAAACCAGTTCTCTGTTTCAATATTATGAATCATGCAGATAATTTAAACACAGCTCTTATGGCCTCTCATGCTGCTACTGTACCATACTTGACTTTTCTTGCTCCCTCATCTGTATTTTAAAGATGACTTAGTTATGTCTTCTTACCTAGTTGATATAATCTTGAGCATCTCCATGCACAGATAGAAAGTAAACCGCTCTCTTTTAAGAGTTCCCCAGTGACTCTTTCACCAAAAGCCTAAGTAAATTCAGAGATGTTCCTGTTTCCTGATGCTTACCAAGTCTCTCCTTTTGCTGGCGGTCTTATGGAGAGCATACTGAACCCTGCGGGACTGGTTGTTCTCCCAGCTCTCAATCTCACCCAAATTGGATAAATGTACACATTTTTGGTTCATCATTGTATTCGACTGTTTCAATTTATTGTTTGCTTTCTCAGTGTCTAGTTTATCAATAGGTCATACTGTAACTGAGCTCTATTAAGTAGTTTTTAAAAGAATAGACTGCACATTACCAGGGCTACTGGGAGAGGCCAGTGTCTTTTGGAGGACCGGTTTCCAGCATCCTTTTATCTATCTACAGGACTGTTTTCTTTGGCAGGGAATGCCACATTTGGCGCTGTAGATGGCCTTCCCTTAGATTAATGTACTGCAGTGAGGGAAAAAATAATTAGCTGCACAGCATATGTCCTTAATGGCTTGATAAAGGACCATGAGGGGCAGAGTGAAGAAGACGGGTGTGGAAAGGATTCCTTTTTATTAAACTTAGCAGGGGAGGTGGTTTAAGATATTCATTTCCATAGATAAACAAACAAGCCAAAGGAAAAGAACATCTGCTGAGAAGGGCTCTTCCAACATGGAGCAGATGTGTTTCAACAACAAAGCATATCCTAAAAGCATTTTAGGATTTAATTATTTAGCTATTTCATTGAGCTCAGGAGAGAGGGGGTTGGGGATGGGTTGAAGAAGCATCTTGTAAATTTACTGAGTCTGGAAATGTAGTTTAGGATACCACATGCTGACGTTTCTCTCAGAACATATGCTAACTGCTTTTTGATGCACAGACCCCAACTCCACTTATTCTCCCATCCCACATGTGTGTTGGTTATGGCTCCAGACCACCTCTCCTCTCCTTGCCCCCTCATTCATACCCCCATCCCTTCCCCACACTCCCAACTCATCTCACAGCCTGCAGCTTTAGCCTGTTTCAAACTATTGTCCTTACAGCAGCCTTTATAAAATGTAAATCTGATTATTGGATCTCAAAGACAATAAAGGGAGGGGAGTTGGCATGAAAAATGAAGGAATAATTTGTCCAAAGCCAAAGAACATTGATCAGGAAGCATGGAGTAAAAGAAACTAACAACAGCAGAAACTGTCTATAAATTAGCCAGAATTCGGATGGAAGGGAGCAGCTCTGAATGATGTGCCATGTACGGGGTCAGAGCCCAGCTCGCCAAAGCAGCGACTTCGATCAGGAATGACACAAGTCCCATGGGGTACACCCGTGATGAAGGCAATGCAGCCTGCCTGTGGTTGCCAGAAACACTAGTTAGTTGGGGAACACAGCGTTCTGATTATTGTGTCCCCAAAGAAGCCAGAACGACCTGATCTGGACTCTGTTTCACAGTCTTCTATTGCCCATAGCCTAAAAGTCAAAGATGCTCCCCTGTAGCACTACTGCCTACAGTAGAAAAGTTCAAAGTGGTTCAGAATGGTAGACCAGAACTCCCAGTTCTTTTGACTCCTTCTCCCAGCCCCTCTGGGTGCTCTGCACTCCTGCCAACACTTGCATTTCCTAAACACCTACCCTCTTCATGATTGTGCTTCTATTCTGTCATATGATTCTCCATAACTTCTTACCTATACGGTAAACTCCCACCAATATAAAAGATAGTTCCAAGGTCTTTTCTTCTGGAGGCTTTCCCTGCTGACTCACTCACGAAATCTTTGACAGGACGGCCCCTGTGATCAGCTTTCACAAGGCCTGGCATGGTACTCTATATTTAGCAGTTATTGTTTCATTTTTTAATCCTGTCCTTCAATAGAATACAAACTTTATGAGGTCATAACATGCTCAATTTGTCTGTTTTGAATCAATGAATGGCATAGCTGGTTTTGCAAGGTCCAGGGTAACCAACTTGATCAGTGTGGGAACAGTAAAGTATAGGGAGGAATAGGATATGTATTCCTCCAAACTTACCAGAGCAGCAACTGTGGCCAAAAACAAATGTTGGTTGAATCTAGTACAATAGTAACAGTGTCCCACCCCTTTATTTTATTCATGTCATTTATTTAATATTGTAGTTATGATGCTTTTAACCACAAATGCCAAAACCTCACCTCATTTAACTAGAGCAAACATATCCAAAGTTAGTCTACTTTCAGACAGGGTTTGATGAAAGCATTCACTGAAAATTAATTAGGATACATGTTCTTTCTCTCTCCTGATTATGTTCGCTTTGCTTTCTCTTCAAGTCTGAGCTCCCTGGAGAAGCCCCAGGCAGCGTCAAGTACCCAGCACCTTCACTGTCCAGCCACCAGGAGAAGAGACAGCTGCCCCTCTCATCACACAGTGAACCCATCCCAAATGTGCTCACTGTTGCCGGGTGAACGTGATGCTCTGATTGCTCATGCCCGAATCACATGTCCATATCTGTCGTGACTTCATTCCAAATGTATAGGAAGTTAAAAGAAAAATAATGTTTCTTAAAAATAGGAAAACTATTCTCTGATATGTGGAAGTTAACCCACAATAGGAGGGAGGGAGGGAGAATTGAAGTTCAGTAGAGTAGACAAAGGGGAATGAAAGGAAGGGAGGAGGGATGGGAAAAGGAAAAACAGTGAAATGAATCTGACATGATTTTCCTTTGTACACATATGGATACAACACTGTGAATCTCATCATCGCGAACATCCACAACAAATTAGTTAAAAAAAAGTAGAAATGGTAGGAAGATCAATAAGGGAAGGGAGCAGGGGGAGAGGAGAAGGAAGAGGAAGGAGAGGTACTGGGGTATGAATTAGAATAAAATATATTACGTTCTTGTATAATCATGCCAAAATGGATTCTACTGTCATGTATAACTAAAAATGACCAATCAAATAAAAAAATAGGAAAATTATATGATTTGTTGCACAAACCAGGGTATTTTGAGAGTTACAGTGGGGGCTGTGAGTAGGTTAGGGCAAAGAATAAACTGCATTATGCAGACAACCTGAATGTTGCCTCGCCCTCCCACTGGAAGAGCAGAGAACCATTGATAGGAGGAAAATACATTGCTGGGCAGAAACAGCCCAGGTCTCTAGAGTCAGGCTTTGCACACACACAGGTAGTCATAATTGCTGCAGCTCAACAAAGTATTCTGAAATTTTTGTTTTTCATTAGCTCACAATAATAACTCTGTACTGCTTTGTTGGAGCATATTAATTTTACCTCCTCTCTTAACAGGTGGATATCCTCGAGTAACGCTCCTCACTTCTCAGGTTGCTGCTTTGTCTGTTGAACTGGGTGCTGAACTGGGAATCTAGCGGACTCTGGTGCAAAGGTGACACTAAGCCCAGGCTGCTGGGAGAAGTGACAGACTCTTGAGACAGTCTGTATCATGCAGACATGCAGACTTGCCTCCACACGGTAGATTAGATACCACAGCAAGGACAGGCGCAGATCAGTGCCTGGTACCTGCCAGCAACTCCACGAGCTCCTTGTGTGTTAGTTCAGGAATCCTGGCCCAACTCAATGAGTGCAGCATTACTACCTGCCTTTATAGACAAGGAAGCTGTCACTTTCACCAGTCATTCAGCTCACACTAGGTGCAGGCCTACTGTGTGCTAGACCCTGTTCCAGGCACTAGGAGATAATGATGAACAAGACACTGGGTCTCAAATGTTACAGAATTTACATCCTTTGAAGGTGAAGTCAATTGGATGAAAAGAGAGCCTCTATGAATAAAATGAGATAAAAAATTATTAGTCTTTACACAGTTGTGGGAGTTTCTTGGGATGTAAAGGTGCAAAGAAGATTAAAAAGCAGAAGACATCAATCAGCTCCTGATGGGTGAGTGAGTGGGAAGTAGCAGGGCCAGCCCCTAAGTGACTGCAGACGACTCTAGGGGTTTGTAGGCTCTGCTACCCCCTGGGAGCTCACGGAGCAGTATCTGGTGGTGGCCTGTGGCTGCTGCTGGTCAGCAGGACTGGAGGTCAGGAGGAGACCCAGACCCAGAGTGAAGAAGGGAGACGACAAACAAAACTGCTTGCAACCCTGTGTCTGTCCCTCACCACTTCCACCCAGTGAGGAACTGCTGAGAGCAAAGACTGCTTCTTCTCTGCCCATCAGGACTGCGACAGCCAGTCCTGGCCTCTTTCTATGAAGGAAGGGGATTCTAGGAAATGCAGCTCCAGGCACCTGAAGCCAAGCTGAATTGACAGAGCACAGCACCCCCATGACAGGGTAGGATGATGGGTCAGGTGATGGTGAGATAAGACAGAGTGGAAACACACAATAAAAATAATTTTAAAAAATACCTGACCCCACAAGCCTGTGCTGTACTCCCTGATGGTTACTTTAGAAAGGGGTCAAGAACTTTTCCAGAGCTGGGTAAGTGGAGAAGCAGAAATTCAAACTTAAGCAGAGTGGCACTGAAGTCAATTCTCTAATGTGACACAAATTCTGTGCAAACTTGATGGATGATAAGAATTTTCTGTGGGTAAATAGTATAGAAATACAGAGATTCTCAGGTGCCTTCTGGGTCAGAATCTTAGGTTCTGGCACCTGTGATTTTAATAAGTACCTGGGGTGAAGTTTTGCAGACCAGTTTAGAGCTCACTGCTTCAGGGATTCACAGAGGAGTAGTGAATTCCTGAAGTGTTCTCTGCTCACATATTCCTGAAAAGAAGATCAAACCATCCCTTGGTTGGATTTCAAACCACAACTGTTCCGCTAGCAATGAAATGTGCTAACCAAATGCAGTGCAGAGACATCTCTAGGACTTGGTGGTGACTCTCAATACAGCAGAGACGTCCCCTCTCTGAGCTATTTATCCAATAGTACACAAGTACCCAGCAACACACACACCCTCTGTCAGCTTTTCTGATTCATCATTGAAACTATGTGTGTGCACACATATGCATAAAAGTGTGTGTGTGTGTGTGTGTGTGTGTGTGTGTGTGTGTCCAGGGAGCAGAGCCTGCAAATCTTTTTAACTCTTCAAAGATACTTAAAAAGCACTGAAAAGCTCTGATTTTAGACATCTTGGCAACTCCCCCATACACCTGGGAGAGGCATGTAAATGAAAATGTGCTTCATTTATATGGAAAGGCTTTCAGGCTCAGAAGCACAGTCTGAAAGGCGAAACTTCATCAACAGCAAGAGGAATACGTCAACATTAATGGAAACTTCACTTTCCCCAATGCTGAGAGCTTCCAGCGGGATTAATTGTTTAATATTCACAAAGGACTTTGAAGATGAAAAGACCCACATAAAGGCTGAAAATGAACACTCACTTTATTTGCTTTTCTCAACCTGTAGTTGAATCTGTAGGGCCACCCTGTCTTTGAAGCAGCTCCAAGAGTATAATAATGATGACCACCCTTGGAGTTGGGAGAACAGAGTGAGCAAGAGGAATAATTTAGCCTCAGCTATGATTCTAGTAATAGCAAAAGCAAGGACTTTAGTATCAAAAGGAAGTCTATAACTTGCCATCAGTGAACCTTAGGCAAATTACTTACCCTCTCCAAGACTCTTCTTCTGCAACTGAAAAAGGGAATAATTGTATCTACCGGGTTATTGTCAAATTAGAAGTGATTTAAAGAACTTACTTGGTGTCTGACACATTGCTGGCACTTAGGCAATTATATCATTGTTACCATTGCCAATATCAGAGAAAAATTAATGAATAAGGTTTCTAATATTTGATGCTGTGAAAGTCAATACTGATCCTAGTTCAATTTTTAAAACTAAAGATAAGGGAAGAACTAAATTGACAGACAAGGTTTTTTTGTTGTTGTTGTTTGTTTGTTTTTTAACGTGTGTGTGTGTGTGTGTGTGTGTGTGTGTGTGTCTAACAGAGAACACTGCTGTAATTATATTCTGAAGATTCGAAAACTTTAAGTAATGTTTTTTATTCATAATTTATTTATTTATGTTTCCTCCAATATCCTAACTAGTTTCCTCTATATTGCTCTGCCATTGATTCCCATTCACACCCTTGCCACTGTCTTCAGTGTTTCTGGGGTATTTCTCAAAGCTGAGAACTTAAAAATCTCTAGGAAAGCTGTGAGTAGCTTTTCACATCATAACCCTGAGCTATAAGAAACTGTGAGAAGAGACACAGGTTTTAAGCCTAGCCCTGTTTCCATGTTTTTTCAGATACTGTGGTTATCTCCCCACATTTTCTAATCTGGAGCACCCCAGGTATGAGGTGGGACTGGCAGGAAGCAGTTGGAGTACTACAGTGTTTACTGTGCTTTAGGTTCTACCTTGCTTTCAAACTGCGGAACCAGTCTAGGTGTCCATCAGTTGATGAATGGATACAGAGAATGTAGTATATATACCCAGTGGAGTTTTATTGAACCATAAAAGAATGAAATTATGTCATTTGCAGGAGGATGGATGGAACTTGAGACCATTATATTAAGCCAAATAAGCCAAATTCTGAAGGTCAAGGGTCACATGTTTTCTCTCGTATTGGAATCTAGGGAGAAAAAAAGAAATAAAGGAGAGTGCAGGTGGAGGGGATCTCATGAGAAACAAAAGGAGATCATAGAATAGAGGAGAAGAACCAAACCAGGGGTGGAATGAGGTGGGGGAGCTCTGGGCAGTGACATTAGTCAAATTATAGTGTTATATTCTGTATGGTTACGTAATAACAAATTTCACTATTGTTTACAATTACAATGCAACCATAAAAAATGTGGAAAAATAACTCTAGCCAGTGGGACTTACTGATCACCACAGGTACCTGTTACTCGTGGCTCACTTGGGCTGGGACTGCTCTGTGGATGAACCGGAAAGAAGCTCTGGCCTGGCATTCCCCTCTCCACACCAGGAGGGGAATGTGACCATAACAGATATTCATATACAGGTATAAAACTCTACTGCCATGGGGGGATGGGAAGGGAACCAAAGATCCCCCATGGGTCCATTTTCTCATATCTGAAAGACACTGGTCTATTCCGCTCTGCCTTATTGTATAGTCACTTTGGCTCCTCTGATAGGTACGAATTAGGTGAATGTGGAATCTTAATGCTTTCAGTGCTAGAATATGATCCCTCAAAGTTTGTGCAGTGCTGTGGCTCTTTAGAAGCCAAGATGAGGTTAAGGAAAAAATAGCTGGCCATCAAGTTGTAGGGAGAAGAGGAGTTAGGAGGATGCTTGAGAGTAGCTTATACATTTTTTTTTAAAAGCTTCTCAATATCCAAATTAGTTTTTCCTTTTTTAATTGCAGGGACACAATAATAGGGGTGATTGGGTTCTCACTTGGAGAACAATATTAATGAGTAACTCACCAAAAGAACTGGCTAAGTGTTTGTGATCCAGGAGAAAGAAATTTCAATTAGGATGCAGAAGACTTGAGTTTGAGTACTACTTTTAACATTAATTAGCTCTGTGATGTTAGGAAATTCAATTAAACTTTGCTGGCCTTGTTTTTTGTTGCTGTTAGGTTTTTTATTATTATTTTTTATCTGTATATGGAGACAGCATGAGAAATTTTAACTAGAAAACTTACTAAATTTAGAGAGGAATTTCTTTGTATATCAACATTTTCTCTGAGAACCAAAGTCATGGTTATCCCTAATTAGCTTCCCAGTGTCCTTAACTGGAAGTGCAGGGTATGTTCGAATCTTAAGGTCACGTGTTGGGGAATGGATCACAGGAAGGACACTCAGGTCAGAGACTGGACCCAAAGGTAATAAATCCTATCTTGGTTTGGTAAGAATGGATGTCCATGGATTTCCCAAAAGGGGCACATAAATAGTATCCAAATATTTCATCCCCAAATAGTTAATATGTAGTATACAGAGGGTCAGAAGCAGATGTACATCAACAAGTAGGCCGGGTATTGCACCAAACCTAAGACCAATAGACCAACAAAGACACCAGTCACATTATAATCCAACAACTGAAAACAAGAACAAAAGTAAGCTTTTAAAATAACTCAGAAATAAATACACATACAGAGGAACAAAGGTAAGGTGTCAGTGTATTTCTTATCAGAAATTATACAAATCAGAAGACAGTGGAACAGCATCTTGTGTTCCATGGACAACACTATTTTTTGAAAACTGAAGGCTAAGTAAAGACTTTTTCAGACATATAAAACCTGAAAGAATTACTTTTTAAAACCTTTACACCAAAAGATATGTTAAATGAAATCTTTCCAGGAGAAAAAATAAGGCTCTATATAAAGGAACAAGAACTTTGGAAAAGGTAAGGGTATAGGTAATAATGTTTAAATTTTCTTTTATTATTTTGACAGATATCATAGCAATGTATTGTGGAATGTATAACACAACTAAAAGTATGACGCATGACAGATGTGACATAAAGCCAGGTAAGAGAGAAATGAAGGACACTATTATAAAGTTCTTCTTTAAAAGATGGTATGTATCACTTGAGCATAGACTATGGTACTTTAAATATATACCACTCAAATGAAAAAACAAGGAATTGTAGCTACTCATTCAAAGAAAAATAAGAAAGATACATAAAAGTATTCAATTAATCCAAAAAATGGAGGAAAACATAAAATAGGATAAATAGAAAAATGATACCAAGACAATCGACCCATGCTCAAAGATATCAATAACACATTAACTGCACTTACCCTGATAAACATCAGAGTGTAAGGGAGTGGAGCAAACAGATGAAACCAGCAGAGGTCGAAGAAGCAACCTTGTGACCTCTCACTGGTCCCCTGAGGTCTGCATCGTACCCCTGGCACCTCAGGGGAGCTGGTCCTCCCTCTGTTGCCCATAGTCCAGAGAGCCCTTTAACTTTTACTTTCTGTAGAATAAACTCTGCTCTTTTCCTGATGTTTTGACCTAGAATCGCAAAATTAGAGAAGGAATTTATGCTTCTGTTTTTTGTTTTTTTTTTTGAACAGACGCCTTGATTTCCGTGGTTCTTCCCCTCCTTCTGAGGTGTCTCGTTCCTAGGCCAGTTGGCAGTTTTGGAGAGCCAGCCCTGCCTTACTAGCTTTTGTGTGTGTGTGTGTTCCAAAAGCTACTAAATGAGTCAAAGTTTTAGGTAAGTTAGTACCTTTCTACCTTCCAAAGTAAAGTCAACACAGTTCAGGGAAAATTAATCTGGTCCATTATTTGTTTGGCTGAATAATTTTTTTTTTATCACTATTAGGATCAAATGATTTCCCTGTCTCTGTGAGCAAGACTAGCTTCAATTCCATCCCTTTCCAAGGAGCAACTAAATTCCTAGCTGTGAGAACTCCTCCCTTACCTATTGAAATGGGAACAAAGTACCTGCCTGGAACTCACTCTTCAGCAAATCCAAAGTTATTGTCTATGATCCAAGGTAACCACCCGGGATTAAGTGGAGAAGTTTTTAAGGAATAAATATCTATCCACTATTGCCAGGAGTTGAGGGTTTATCTAGACCAACATGTCTTCCATTGTGGGCTATGAACATTTTCATTCAGAAACCCCTAATGTCTTTATTAATACACATTTCTGGAATGCCATAATCCAGGCTAGTGCCTGGAAATTCATATTTGAACACACTCCCCCTGGGCATTTTTGTGAAGACTGAAGTTTAAGAACACTGCTTTAGGAAGAAGGTGAAGACATATTTGCAGAAGTAGTTAGTGCCAGGTGGTAGAGGTCCATGGATATGTACTAAGGGGTTAGATAGAGTTCCATAAATAAGATTCATCTGTTTCTTTGTTCTTTCATCCAAGAACTATGTATTTACTGCCTATTATATGCCAAGAACTAGAGGTTATAAAGGAAAATTAAGTATTCTGAAAGTCCACAGTATAATATGGAAAACAAAGAAATAGATTGTTACGGACTGAATTGTGTCTGCCATAAAATTAATGTTGAAGCCCTAGAGCCCAGTGCAAGTGTATCTGGAGATAGGGAGGTTGCTTCTTCGACCTCTGCTGGTTTCATCTGTTTGCTCCACTCCCTTACACTCTGATGTTTTTCAGGGTAAGTGCAGTTAATAGATAGTTGTAAGACTGGGCCTCTCATCCAATAATATTGTACTGGTGTTCTTAAAGAATGAGAAAGAATGACCAGATATTTATCTTCCTCTCTCCACATCACCTCATACCACACAGAAAGAAGGTGGCCACCTTTAAGCCAAGTAGAGCAATTCACCAGAATCTAACCAAGGCAACACCTTTCTCTAGAACTGTGTGGAAATGAATGTCTGTGCCTTGAGCCATTCAGTGCATGATGTGTTCTTGTTGGAAGTCCTGGGCCCTAGCAGAGAGCCACCTGCTGTGATGCGTCCTGTGACTATACCCTTCAGGGAAAGCAGCATCACAGAGATTTGCCTAGGACTTGGTGTGAGCCTGGATAGTTACAGATGTCTTCTGAGAGGAAATAATGACTGAATAGAGGCCTGAATGGTGAGAAAAAGTTAGTCAAAGAGAAATCCATGCTCGGTGGAGAATTAAAATATCATACAAAAAAAAGGAAATCTAGCTGCAAAGGTGCACAGAGAAGATGGAGTAAGACAGTTGGCGTGGGTAAAGGGCAGGGCCAGGATTGAAGGGAGGTCAGAAGTTAGGCTTTAGAAACAAGCAAGGCAAGTCATGAGAACCCTCATATCAAGGAATCTCGATAAAGACCCTCAGTTTCAGAGAGAGAATTTTGTAATGGTTAAAGATGAAATCCAGCAGACACTTGAATTCTGACATTACATTTTAACTCAGGCCATATAGGACAAGTTGCTCAACCACTCTCATTATTGATTTGTTTATTTGTGAAACGGCATAATAATACTATTTCCTGGACTTGGGGTAGTGATTAAGTTAGATGTAAATGGCACACATAGCTAGGATGTAATTGGTCCTGAATGCTAGGATAGGATGCATTCACTAAGACAGAGGTGTTATGACTCCTGAATGCAACGGAGGCCCCACGATAAGCTTTAAGTGTGAGAGGGATGTAGTCAGGTTGACTCTTTAGAAACAGAGCTCTAGCTATAATGTGGAGAATAATCCCACATTAAAACAAAAATAATAAAGAGAGTATTATTTTTGTTGTTGTTGTTTAAGGAAATGGGTGCTCATCTTGTTTTAGGCACTGTTGATTGTTCCCTTTGATTGTATCATAGTCTCATTTATTCTAACCACTAATTAAAATCATAGAAAGCAAATAAGTCACCCAAGTTCATGTTGCTACTAAGTAGATTAACCAGGATTTAAACCACAGTATGTGGTTACAAAATCTGTGTTTGTTCCCAGCTTCTTTTCCTGTTGGCGAATTCAGTCCTTGGTGAATAAATCAAAGGTCTTTTATTTGACCTAGAAGTAGAACTTGGAGAGAAAAACACTTGGCATGTGATAGCTCATATGAATCATATCAATATAACAATTGCAATGACAGGCATTTGTTTAGCATTCAGTATCTTCTTGGTTCCATGTGCTATACATGTATCCAGGCACTTAATGCTCCCAACAAGTAAGAGAGGAGTCCATTTATTTCTCCCCTTCAAGAGCTAAGCTGCCAGCATCATATATTACCCACCAGGCAATTCACGGTTCACTGGTCTTGCATCAACCAGACTGCCTGACTTCAATGCAGAAGAGACATTAGCAGCACACCCAAGATTAATGTGTAAGAAAAGGCAGCACCAAAAAGAGAATCACAACACAGCTGATAAAATAGTCACTCGAACTGCTTAAAGATCTTTATTTAATGAACAAAATATAGAGAACTGGACTGACTCCTCAACCCCAGCAGATGGCTGGGGCCTTCAACAGGATCTTGTTGACTTTGATTCTATTTTCTTACAAAGTACAGATTCTAAATATCATGTTCTGAGACCTGTTGTCATGATCTCTCACTCACTGGATCTATTAAGCCCAATGTTTAACCAAACCTGCTAATCCTCCTGGGGGCTCCCTCCCATGATGCACCAGCACATCTCTATCCACAGCTGTATGCCTAATCCTCTTGTTTGCTGTTAACAGACAAAAACAGTCATGAGCTAGGATGTGTCAACTATTATGAAGCTACCCGCTTTCCAATTTAAAGAAGGAACAGCAGACATTCAATTTTCCCATTAACTCAAATAAGAAACAATAAGATAAGCATTTCCATTGGCATTGAAGCCAATGAGAGTGCCGAGTTTTGATCAAACACAAGATAGCCTCCTTACTGAGATTCTCTCTTCATGACTGTGTGTGTGTGTGTGTGTGTGTGTGTGTGTGTGTGTGTGTACATGCCTGTGGAATGTAGAGGGATATAGAAACAGGGTAGAGGGGGAAATGTAGACCACTACTGCACATTTCATTCAATGCTAAGGAAGTTCTTTATATACAGTGATAAGAGATTTAGTAATTATTTCTTCCAGTTCCCACATAGCTTTGGAATCTTTCTTAACATAGCACTCTAGAAAACACACTACCCTGAATGTTGTCCTATTATCTATCCTATTAGCCCTGCCTCTCAACACTGCCAATGATAGCAATCCCTTTTTCTAAAACCAGCATGCTATATTTTTTTTATTGCTCTAATTATGTAAAGTTCTTGTGCTGAATAAAAATCCATTTTCAATTCACATTCTACCCATTGTTCCAAATTCTGATTTCTGGTCCAAAAGGGAAAAAAAATGGTGTAGACTGCTTTATATCCTGAAATGGGCAAATATCCCATCCCTATTGACAAATAGCCTTATTTCATATACAATGGATTCTTTCACAGCACAATGCTGCATAGAGCACTAGGTTGGATAGGGGAGGTACTGTAAGGGACAAAGCAAGCTCTGTCCTAATTCTCATCTAGCTCTCTTGTCTAGTTAAGGAGCCAAGTGAGTGGCAATCACAGCACATTGTGATCATGCTAAGACAGGGGACACTGGGGATGTTATAAACGTAGAATGGAAGGGCTAAAACTCCAGAAATCTGGAGGTGAGGATGGAAAGGAAGAATTTCTGGATAAAAAGAAGCAAGAATTGACCCCCAGAAGAATGTACAGGAATTGGCAGGCAAAAGGTGGCCACTGAGTGAATGTGTAACTATAAGTTAGAGGCAGAACAGAGAACTAGTGAGGAAATAGAATCCCTGAAGTTCAGAAAATAATAAGCATCAAAAAGAAATAGCTGTGGGCAGGTGGGTGCATGTGTCCAATGTCATACATGGGAACCAGAGCCTAAGTACTCTTGAAGACTTATTTGGTGATTTTCATGTCATTCCAAGACTGTGGGATGAGCTTTATTCAGGTATGTGTGTGACACAAGTACAGTTGTGTTTTGGAAAGATCATCCTGTGGCAAGGTGGATAATGAATGGGTAGCCAGACTGAGATAGGTTACCCACTCAGGAGGCTACAGCTCTCATGTCAAAGCCATCTGTGAACAGAACGGTGGTGGAGCCTTCTGTTTCCTTTGTCATAGTGGTCACTTTTTGTCTCATCAGGTTCAGTTTTTAAAAATTCTTGCAATAATGAAAATATCCCAAATTGAAAAAAATTCCAATGGCAACCTGACCAACGCAGATGAGAGATGAGTTATTGCCTCATTTGTTTTGCATACTGCAAAAAAATGGTTACTTTTATTTTTGGTGACTATATCATGTTGTTTACTAATATGATTGTAACAGACTAAAACACATGAATTCATTTTTTGTGTGTTATATAGGCACATATGTTTTCTCTAATTGCACTATTTTTTCATCCAGCTGTTACATTTATGATTGGTATAATGCATTTTTTAGCTTTTACTCATGTATCAATGTACTTCTTCTTGCCAAAAACATGATAGCACAGACTGGGTAATGAGGTTGAGTTTGGCCCATGGCTCTGGAGTCCAAGGTTGAGGGATCACATTACATGATGAGCTTCTCCCTGGCAGAGGACCAATGCAGCGCAGGGCACCACACTCTGAGACAGGGAGCATGCTTGTGTTTATATTGTGGTACCTCTCTTCTTACAAGCTGCATAGCCAATCATGGAAGTTCCACCTTAATGACTTTATCTAATGCTTATCAACCCCCATGGTTACTAACCATCATAACTGGATGAACTTTTCATTCTCTAGGAATCTCACCATGAGAATTAAACCCCACCATGAGTTTCAAAGGGGAAACACCACATACCAACCCCAGAAACTCAGAATTCCAGGCTTCTAAGAATGATTTAGATTTTAGCTCTAATATTCAGATGGTAGCTCAAATTTAACAGCTATGGACTACCTGGCCTGGCTATTTATTAGCTTTTTGGCTCTGGGGACTTAACTTTCCTAACCTTAGTTGTTTATGTCATTGAAGATTTATTATATTATTATAGACATATAATAACATGAGGATTAATAGGCATAATACATATAAAATGCCTGCCTCATACTTACTAAATGTGAACCATTAATCTGCTGCCTCTGGGCTCCAAACACACTCCCCATTCTTGACCTGATGACACTGCAGCGGGCACTCGGAAAACCATTTTTCTTCCTGGCCTGCTGGCTTCCTGTCACGTTCTGCCCACAGAGGGCACTAGAAGCTTCCACAGAGGAGGAAGAAGAACTGGCTCCTTCTTGCTGGTTCTTGTTACCCCACCACTGTTCATCTAAGGAGTAGCAGTCAGGTTTAGTAGAAGCAGTTGGGACCAATTTCTAGTTTCTCCCACACTCTCAGACCAATGCCATCATTCACTGCCAGAATCACTAGTGCACAATGGACAGTGTCCTTCTTCAGAGGTTAATCCCAGCTCAGGGCCCTCTCTTCAGGCTCCAGAGGCACAGCACCCTCTGGGCAGTACCTTTCCTCACAGGTTTGGTTCTTAACTCCATAAGACATCTCCTCTATGCTGCTGGGTCCCATTAACCCCACACCCCTCCCCTTGTTGACTTGGGTGGAAGAGATAGCTGTCTCCTGCAGTTAATACCCTTGTGTCATCTCAGTGTTTCTTTTTATGTTTCTTAATCTTCCCTATTTTCCAACTCCTTATATTAAATTCTCTGTGTTGAAAAACACTGATATGGTTCCGATTTCCTCAATATACTTTCTTTTTCTCCCTAGCATTGTAAAACCAGAGAAGTTGATAGTCTTTGGGTTAAATAAATGGCTGCCCGACATACAGCTATTTCCACTATTGAAACTCTGAGTATTAGGCAGGACAGCTCCAGAAGCACAGAGAGTGAGATGTGTTTTCTGTTTGCATATTTTCCCCATCTTCATAAACAAGGGTCTATTATCCCCTGTGTGCTCTTGCCTTGTTTGTTTTTTTTTTCAGGGGGTTGTTTACTCAGTGACCGAGGGCAGTACTTAACAGCTATTTAGAAGTTAGTTTCCCCTCATATCAAATACTGTTTAGTGAAGAATATTCTCTGTGCTTTACATGTACGAGTTCATTTAATTTTTAATTAACTTATGAGAAGTTTTCTATTATCATCATCCCCATTAGACAGTGGACCAAAGATGCTAACAAAATTGCTTAAGTTTGTCGTAGTGGGTTGAATGACTGTCCCTAAATTCAGCGTCTACTAGAACATGTGAATGGAACCGACCTTATTTGGGAAACAGTCTTTGCAGGTATAATTAATCTCAGGATGAGATGATCTTGGACGAGGGTTGACTCTACATTAAATATTTGTTCTTATAGAAAGAAGAAAAGGAAAAGAAACACAGAGATGTGAAAAGTTGAGAAGTTGGTGCAGAAATCGAAGTGATACCTCTATATGACAAGGAAAGCCGAGGATTGCCCACAATTACCTGAAGCTAGGAGAGGTGCATGGGAACAATCCTGACAACATCTTGATTTTGGTCTTCTATCCTCCAAAACTGTGAGACAGCAAATTTTTGTTATTTTAAGTCACCAAATTAGTGGTAATTTATTACAGCAGCATCAGGAAACCAATACATACATTCATAGAGCTAAGAAATATTCAAGTTGGTACTTGACCCAAGTAGTCTAGTCCAGAGTCCTGGTATCCAACTTTTATATCCTACAAAAAGCCTCAGCAGTTGAACAGATTGATGCTGAGTTCTCCCAAAAGGAGAAGCTGAGAGCTATAGGACATGAAGGTATTTTAGAGATTTTCCTCTGGAATTGGGAACAGATTAGAGTTGGGCACTTCAAGAGTTAGTAGGAACAGCATCCCTCATTCCCTAAGAAGTGACAATACCTATGATGGCATGGCTTGGTGGTAGTGATGTAACAGAATTCCAAAGTGTGGGAACTTTTAAAGCCACAGTGGAAGATTGCCCATCCAACTTGGTCAACCAGCCCAAAAGTTGGGACAGGCACCTGTGGCATACCAGCTATGAGCAGTATAAATTCCCTGGTTGACATGCCTTTATAAGACCTTAGGGATACTAAATAGTCCTGGGGGAATGAATGAGAGAGGTTTCTTGATGAAGATGGAGATGGAATATTTTACAAGCCCAGTGTATAGAAGTAGGTCAAACTTGATTTGGAAAAATGAATGAATGAATGAACTTTTGTGTTATAAGGAATAAAATTCATGAACTATAGCCACATCTATTTTTTATTTCACAAAAGAGTTTTATTAATGATTTTCATGGATGTAGGAGAGACTGTAGATAGCCCTCAGAGAATTTTTCAGCTATTAAAACTATTGTAAATTGTGTGTGTGTGTGTGTGTGTGTGTGTGTCTACACTTGAAAATGCATTTGAAAAAGTCCACACCCCTCAACATAGCAGGATCCATTAGTCTACATGAATTGAATAGCACCTTCCAGGCCTGGTATGTTATGATCTGGTTATTTTGTAATGGAATAGCACAGAAATCTACATAATTCTTAATATCAAAGTACCAGTGAGGTTAACAGAAATTAAAAAGGCCCTTTCTACTCTCAAGTTTTTGAATAAGGAATATAAAGACATATTCTGTTGTTCTATTATTCATTTTCTGCTACAGTGGAAATATCTGCTCCCCTCATAAACTCATTTGATTGAATTGATCTTCGTTCCAACCTCAGGACTCATGAGTTTTCAAGGTTCTTAGTTTGTTTAATCCTGGATTATAACTAACCAGGGTTAAATTTAGGAACAAGAGGATTTCAGATTAGTAAGATCATTCTTCCAATTAAATAGCATAGCTGAGGGCATGAATTCAAGAATGTTTTATCATGTGCTCATAAAAGAATGATTATTTTTATCCTCTCAGATATTGTAAGCATTATTGCCAGGCTGAGACTGAGGCCTGTAGGGCCCAGATGTCAGACAAGTCAGTAAGAATGTGGTGGGGGCAACAGTGGAAGTAGGGTGGTCTTGACATTTAGAAGTTTCAAGTGAAAACTATAAACAGATGGGTAGATGAATGGGCTGAGGTTTTGGCAGCTAAGAGTGGGTATTGATTAAAAAGGTTCAAGGTTCAGAGACAAGATATTCATCCTGTGAAGGATCTGGGAAGGAAAGACAGGTAAGAGCCCAATTCTAGTTGATTCAACTCACCAAACAATTCTTCAGACTTGTATGCTCCATACCTAATGCTTCAAAGTTAGATGGGTAGATGAGGCCCTCTCTCTCGTGATGCTCATGCTCTCCTAAGTGAACAAGAATTATTTGATGAGGGCTGCAATAACAAAGGAAAATAAACTGGGAACAACTAATTCTTCAGTAGTTAAAGAAGACCTTTCAGATGAGGATATGGGTTAATGCTATGCTAATTGCTAGAATGCATAGAGCCCAACTATATATTGTCTCAAAATAAATTTACTTTGGCTCATTTGTGAGTGCTGGCTTGGCAAAGATGCCATCATAATGACCTTCCACCTTGGGAGGCCCTAGGCTGACAGGCCCTACCATCTTCCACACATCGCTTCTAGCATCATTATGGGCTTCTCCTTAACAGAGGAGGGAAAAAAAAATCATGGATAGGCCAACGCAAGAGGTTTCTATGAGTCATCCCTAGAAAGTCACACCACTTCTACGTACATGTCATGCCTAGAACTGAGGCACAGAGGACACCTACAATAGCAGAAACCCAACATGCCTACCAGCCACGTGACCATGAGGATCACGAGAAGAGAGCATGGAATTTGGTGAGCAGCTAGCAATGGCTGTCACTGGTGGCTGTCGCAGGTGGCAACAGCTGAGCAGAATTCTGTGGAGGTAGAGAGAGTCCACTGGTTTGACAGCCGGGGGTGCACTCTGATTATACATTGAAACACTTCAAACTCCTGAGCAGATTTAAACAGACTGTCCACTTCCCCCTCCCTCCTACCTACCTACCAACCTACCTCCTTTGAGAAGGTTTTGTTGTTGTTGTTTTGTTTTTAACCAATATTCTCAAAGCACACTGTAGAGAAAGGATAAAAGGAAAGACTTCTTCATGTGCTCCAATGTTAGATGCAGTTTTATGAGTGCATAAAATTGTGTGACAGCAGATTTCCAGAGCTGTGGTGGATGTAAAGGACAATCTTTTCTAAGCCTATAGAGTCAGAAAAGTCTTGGAGACATTTATACCTCTTTCCATACAAAGATAAGATAATTTATCTTGATGATTCAATATGAGTCTATCCAAGAAAACAAACCCATTCAGGTAAATTAAATACACATAGCTATTAATACCAGGACTTTAGTTCCAGAGATGGAGGACAGAATAAAAGAGTGAAGGGGGAAGTGGAATGATATGAAATTGGAAACTCTAGGAAGTCACATTCATACCTAGGATTGGAGAGAAAATGGACTGGGAGTTGGGGTACCTGAGCAGGAGCCTGGACACAACAGTAACAGCTGGGATCATGGTGAACCTGGAAGAGAAGCTAGGCCCTGAAGAGGCACTGGAGGGAGAGAGAGCAGGTGCTGAAGACACAGAGAACACACAACCCCCTCCAGACACTGCCAAAGGAAGGCACAGAGTGAGAAGGAGAAACCCTTTGCCCCTCTTCCTCTCCCTTCAGTCAGCTCCCACAGATTCCTACTGGCTTTTCTAAGATCTTTGTATTTTCCCCGTGTGTGCCCTACTGCATAAAGGAAAGGAGAGGAAATGGATCTTAAAGCAAACCAACGATGGAGGTTACTTACCTTAATAGTGTTCAAAACAATAACCCCTCCATTCAAGATGAAGATGAAGGGTCATTCTTAACCCCTGCTTTGATGGTTTGCTTATGACAGCTATGAATGTTTTTCCGAAGTGGTGGAAGTTTTAACAAGCAATAATGAAACAGGGGCATCTCTTCTTCATAGGAGCTACTGTTAAGAAAAGGAGAAAAACTTGAATTTGGGAAGCAAAACAGTCACTTGATTTTTCTTTCCCCATATTTGAAGAAAACTAAAATCAAAATTGTTTTCTATTTCCATAGCTCTCCACAATAATAAATGGACTAGTCCAAGATTTCTCAAAACATTTTCATAATCATCTTGTCACATATCATTATCCCTTTGGAAATTAGTAGACCCAGGAAGTGATTCATTTCTGATAGAGGAGGGTAAAGGCCTGGAAAGAGTGTCTTGCAAAAGGTCTCATGTTTGGACAGCGACCCATGGAGGCCATGGGATCTCAGCTCTGTTTTTGAACGGTTGCATTCTTTGCACTGATCTTTAGTGGTTGAAGCACCATGGAGAGCTCCCACGTACTTCCCAAGTCTACCTTATCCACATTTGGTAAGCCCATGCCTCCCTTGATAGTCTAGGAAAATCATTACTAATGCTCTCAGATCCCCAACTAATTTAACTCCAGGGACCACCATGCTGAGGATGGAACTAGTGACTCTCTCTAAGCAGACCCTGTTTAGTTTCAGAAAGCGTCTAAAACGGTCGCACAGATTGGGTGCCTTCAAACAACAGAAATGTGTTGTCTCGAGGTTGTAGAGGCTGGAAGTCTGTTGTCAGGGGATGCCGCCTCTGAGGATCAAGGGATCTTTCCCTGTCTCCTCTTAGCTCCTGTGGTTGCAGGCATCCATGGCCTTCCTGGGCTTGCAGCTGCCCCACTCCAATCTCTACCTCTGTTATCACTGAGGTCCTCTTGCCTGTGTATGTATTATGTATAAAGGTTCCCTTTACTTTTAAGGATACCAATCTTACTGGATTTAGAAACCACCCCAATTCTTTCTGACCTTATTCTTAACTTGATTCCATCTGTAAACATCCTACTTCTTAATACATTGATATTCACAGGTTCTAAGAAGACTTGAATTTGGGGTGGGTCACTATTCCACTCAGTACAGATGTTAGGTAGTGGCAGGTCCAAAGTAGAACTTAGCCAGGGCTATGGTTTGGATATGAAGTACCCTCCTAAGGTTCTTTTATTGATGCGGAAATGTTCAGAGGTGGCGTGTTTGGATTGTGAGAGTGCTGACGGAATCAGTGCATTCCAGTTTGAGTGGACTGGGTGATGACTTAGGCAGGTGAGATACGGCTGGAGGAGGCAGATCACAGGTGGCATTTCCTGGAAGGGTCCATCTTCCCTGTGGCCCCTTCCCTCTTTATCCCTGCTTCTTGGCTACTACGAGGGTAGCAGTTTCCCTCTGCCACACCCTTCCACCATGACGTTCTGCCTTACATTGGGCACAGAGCAATGGGTCCTGCTGATCATGGACTAACCTTTGAACTGTAAGCCAAAATTAACTGTCCCTCCACTAAACTTCTTCAGTTATTTGGGTCACAGGGAGGCTAACTAGTGTAGCCAGTTTTAATTTCCTGTGTCCAATCTTTAAGTCTATTTCTAAGCTTCCCAAACACTTTTAAGTATTTTACCTTCTAGTATGTCTTATAATTTTTTCTTGATAGCTGGATATGATGTGCTGACAAAAGAAACTGCTGAAACCAGACTTTCAATACTATGTTGGTAAATGTGAGGAAAGGGAAATATTCTCTAGTCCAGTAAGTATGTCCAAGTCTTGGTAAGCCTGTGCCTCTGCCCTGGGACTTCCATACCTGCTTCTCAGTATTGCCACTTAGTGGAACAGGATGGCTACAGCTGGCTGGAGCTGGTCATTTCCCTATATCTAGATAGGCTCTGATTCCATAACTTTTCTGGGTTTATTTAAAACTGGGTCCTGCTGGGTACGGTGGCGCAGGCCTGTAATCCCGGTGGTCTGGGGAGGGGGGTAGAGACTGGAGGATAGTGAGTTCAAAGCCAGCCTCAGCAATTTAATGCAGTGTTAAGCAAATCAGTGATACCCTGTCTCTAATAAAATATAAAATAAGGCTGAAGATGTGGCTCAGTGGTCAAATGGCCCTGAGTTCAATCTCCAGTACCACCCCTCCCCCCCCAAAAAAACTGTAAAACTGGGCTCTTTCCCCTGCCCCAACAGAAGCACTGGGAGATTTTCTCCAGTGTTCACTGAGAGGACCTGGTAGAGTCCCAGGATTAAAGTATGTCCCTACCCCAGAACTGGTCCCTGTGTAGTTTCCTGCTCTGTATAGTTTCTGCTCAGTAAGTTGTCATTCTCTTCTGGATCTGCCTTTCATTCTTGCCCATTTGGGAACCAGTAGTTTGCTGTGTGTTCTCATTTCTTTTATGGAAATAGGAAGACTTGATAATTTTTCATTTTGTCAGGTTTTACTTTCTAGGAAGAGTGGTGCTCTCCACGTTTCTTACATGCTAAAACAGAAAGCAGAAGTACTGTTTAAGTATTTTAGGATAAAATACATTAAGTGGTAGAGAGAGAGCTGCGCAGATCAAATATACTAAACGTGGAGTAAGAAAAACCTGAGTTTGATTCCTAGCTACGCTAGCGCTGGTTGGACCCTAACTGCTCTACCTACCTTCTCTACAGGAACCTCACTAACTATACTGCATACATTCCATGTATGTCTGTGTCATAATGAGTGAAGGGCATTATACATTCTAGATGAAATGGAATGTTAGGTTCTACTGACATTATAGAAGGGCAGCCATCATATATTGCTTTTAAAGATAATATAATAGGATTAAGTTAAAGGCAAATAAGAGAGGTGCTTCTGTCAAGTTTCCTTCAAGTTCTATGAAATTTTTAAATATTTTTTTTAAAAGGAGAAGATAATGCTAAGTGAAGTTAGCTAATCCCCCCCCCAAAAAAAAAACAAATGCTTGGGGGCAGGTGAGGAAAAGGGAGGAGGCAGGGGATTAGCAAGGATGGTGGACTACGATAGACATCATTATCCAAAGTACATGTATGAAGACATGAATTGGGTGTCAAAATACTTGTATATACAGAGATATGAAAAAATTGTGGTATATATGTGTAATAAGAATTGCAATGCATTCTGCTGTCATTTATTTTTTTAAAAAAATCAATAAAAAATGATGTGTCTCCCTCATCTCTCTCAACAGCTTTGATAAAGATACTTCTTCAAAATCTCTGGGGCACAACTTAGCACATTGTGATGGTTTGAATATATAACATCTTCCAAAAGGCCATGTGTCACGCAATGCACCAGTGTGCATTAAATTTAGGAAATAGATTAACTTATTGATGCCTGAATGGACTAAGAAGTTGGGGCAGACAAAGTAGTTCACTGGGACCATGTCCTGGAAGAATTATCTTCTCCTCTGCCCCATTTTCTCTGCTGCCATGAGCTGCCATAAGCTTATTGCAGTCTTTCTCTTCCATGCCCTTCCACCAAGGTACCTCTGCCTTGGAGCCAGCTGATCACGGCCTGCCATGCTGAAACTATGAGCCAAAATACACATTTCCTCTTGGAAACTGTTCTTGCCAGGTATTTTGGTCATCAGTGATAAAAACCTGACTCATATTATAGGATAGTATTATCTGTTGCTAATAGTCTGATTAGATTTTGACATTGCAGTTTGAGGGATGCACAAAATTTTAGGTTCATAATATGCTTAACTAGCATCAACTCTTAGTGATAAAGAAAATATTTCTGAATTTTATTTTGTGCAATTGATAAACTTGCCTACCTTGATGCCAATATTGCACTGATTTTCATAATGTTATAATAAGTTTTCAAGTTATGAAATTAGTATAACTCTTCCAACTTTGCTCTCATTTAAACTTTTGGTTAATCTAGATTATTGACACCTTCATGTAAAATTCTACGGAGTTTACTTGAATATTGATTTGGATTACTTTGAAACTATACATTGATTTTTGGAAAACCTGGCATTCTTAACAGTAATGAGCATTTTTGATCAACAATATGGCACATTTCCTCATTCACTTAGGACTTATTTAATTTCAATAATATTTGTGATTTTCAGAGCACATATTGCTAATTTTTTGCCAAGCTTATTGCTAGTTATTTTCTACATTTGATATTATTATAAATGACATTCTTTTATTTCATTTCAATTTCTGATTATTGATTTATACAGAAATACAGTTGGGTTTCTCTGTACTGCCCTTCTATCCTGAAGCCTTGATAAGCTCACTTATTAGTTTAGAATATTTGTTGTTGTTGCTATTGTTGTTGTAGAATCCTTAAAAAATTTTCAAAGCTTATTATGTCATCTACAAATATAGACAATCTTATTTCTTCTTTTCAACATTTTGAAACATTTTAAATGTTATTTCTTGTGTATATTATACTTCTTAGGATTTCTAGTACTTGTTAAATGAAAATAATGAGAATGAATATTCTTGCTTCATTCTTAATCTAACTAGGAAAGCATTTGGTTTTTCAATGTGACATATTGTTTTAGTCAGTTTTTTCATTGCTATGTCCAAAACACCCGAGAAGAACAACACAGAGGAGCAAAAGGTTATTTTGGTTCATGGTTTTAGAGGTTCAGTCCATATCAGACGATTCAAGAGCTCTGGATCCAAGCTGAGGCAGACATCATGGCAAAAGGTCAGGATAGAGGAAAGCAGCTCAGGACATGACAGCTAAGAAGCAGCTCTGCTCACTAGGAGCAAAACATAACCCCCCAAGTTATTCTCCAGTGACACCGTAGCTGCCTACAGTTACCACCTACTTAATCCATAAAAGTGGATTAATCCACTGATTAGGTTATAACTATACAATATAGTCACCTCTGGATATTTTTATATTGTCTCCACATGAGATCTTGAGGAAACCTTATATCTAAACTGTAACAAGAATAACGTTCATTTTAGGTTTTTCATGGATACTGTTTATGGCAGTGAGAAAGATTCTAATCCTGATTTACTGAAAGATTTTATAATAAATGGATGCTGTATTTTGTCAAATTTTCTCTTGGCAGCTTTGAGGGGATTATTTTTTCCCCTGTTAATTTGGTGAATTACATGGATTTGCAAATGTAAAATGAATCCATGACTCTTCCTTCTATTTCAACATTGCTTTGTCTATTGGGGTCATTTGTAAATTCTTACCAATTTTAGTATAAAATTTTCCATTACCAAGAAAAGTGGGGGTTAAAGTTTTGATAGGGATTGAGTTGAATCTAGTGATTCAATTCTTCGGGTAGTATTGCCCTCTTAACAATAAGAAGTCTTATAAACATGAACATGGGTGTCTGCATCTTGCACCTCCTTGAATAAATTTGTTTCTAAGTAATTCATTTTGTGTGTTGATTTTTCATCTTGCAACTTAGCAGAACTCATTTACTATCTCTAATAAATTTCTTTTGGATTCTTCAGGATCTTACATATGTACGTAACTACATCAAATGAGAATAGAACTACTTTTACTTCTTTCCTTCCAATTTGGACACTTTATATCTGTGTTGCCTAAATTCTTTGGCTAGAACCTCCACAATTGTTACATAAAAACCGTGAAAGTAGGCCTCTCTATCTTTTCCTTATCTAAGGGGAAAGCTTTCTTTTATCATTGGTTGTTACTTGTGGGATTTTCCTGCCCTTTATCATGTTGAGTAAGTAGCATTTCATTTTTAATTTGTTCAGTGTTTTTATCATAAAAGGATGTTGGATTTTGTTAGATGCTCCATCTTCATGAATTGAGATGAAATTTTCCTTCATTCTATTTATGTTGTGTATCATATCGATTTTTTATAATGAACAACTCAATATTCCTGAAATAAATTCCACTTAGTTATGTTAATCCTCTTAATCTATAGCTAAATTTAATTTGCTAGCATTTTTTTAGGATTTTAGTTCTTTTCTTTTTTTCATCCAAATTATTAAGGTAAAATTGGCAAAAATTTATCATTAAATTTTTCAGTGTGATGTTCCCATATAAATACATATTTCAAGTATTCTACACAGGGCTGTTGACTCTATCACCTCACTATACTTTTGATCACCAGAACTTATTCATCTTAAATAACCGAAGGGGTGTGCCCCTGGACCAGCAACTATTTATCTCTTCCATCCAGACCTTTTCTTTTCAAGTAAAGTAAACTTATTTATAATTCCAGCAATTCAACCTTTAGTGTTGAGTTACTGTGTTAACCTGAGAATCCTAATCATCATAACTTCTTTAGAAACATTCCAGGTTCCTGCTGAACTTCAACCCCTCTCTGTTACTTTGAATTATACTACAATTCATATTGTTTACTTATCTTCACTGTGATCTTCCCCATATTAGTTTGAATTCTAGAGTCTATCTTTCTGTAGATGAAATTGTTCCTGTTTCCCAGATGCAGTTGATCTCACATAAAATGTAGTATTGGACTTTGATATTCAGTGTGCAACTTTACCCATTTTTAGTCTAATCTTAGGGTTGTCAAATAAGAACACTGAGATTGCTTGCAGTTCATTTTCTTGAATTATAATACAGTGTTTAAACTTAGGTTATGGATTCAGGCAGTTCTGGATTCCAGTTATGACTCCAGTGCTTGTGAGTTCCTAGACAAATTGCCCAACACCATCGTGTACCTATTTCCTATCACATTATAACAATGGTGTCTGCTTACCAGCATTCTCAAAATCACTGAGAAAATGCAAGTAGGCCATTTAGAATCATGACTGGCACCACTGAACACTCAGTTAATGATGGCTTTTATGATAATTATTTTGTTGGATTGCAGACAATCAAAATCTCTATTCTCACTTAGGTGTAAATCTATTTAGAGAAAATTGGTTATTTACTGAACTGCATGTTTATAAATTGGTTATACTCATCTCTAAGCAAACATTAAATAATAAAAAAATAAAAGGAGTGGGGGCAGAATAATGATACAGGGAATACTAATGGTGCTTCTCACCAGAAATATGTAATGTGGAACTAAGCTGTGAGTCAAATTAGTCTAAGGGTTTCTTGGCCGAAATCAAGAGAAATGAGGAGGGGGGAGAGATAGAGACATGGCCAACAACTGAATACTTTAATATTTGTTATGAAAAATTCATTATACATAAAGTTAACCCTATTCATTTGCCAATTGATATACTGTTCTGAAAATAGTTATTTAAAGAGCTATTCAATATTTGTTATAGATTTTATTTTAAAAAATAATTATAGCCACATTCCTTTAGTACTCCCTCTCTGGGGAAATTTTTGTTTTAAGATCATTTTTTAATTGGTACTTTATGATTGTATATAATAGTGGGCTTCATTGTTACATATTTGTACATGCATATAACATGGTTTCTGGGAGAAGTTTTCATTTCATTCCTTTGGCATCACATAAATAAAATTAGAATAGCAAGATTTCTTATATATGATGCTAAAAGTATATTTTTTAAAAGTCAATAAATCAGGATCACCCACACATTTGACTTTGGCCAATGATTTCAATGTAAGTGAAGGTGACTTTGCTTCTTAACAAAATTTTAAGAACCACTGAGTGTTGTACCCTTTCTCATTCTTTCTCTAAGACTTGCATTGTCTCTGATAGGAGGTACTCCTAGGTTTTAAAATGGAAACAAACCAAAATTGAAGTTAGATGTGATGGACAAGAGCCTCTGGAAAGAAAAACACCTTTGCTGTAAGGTACACCATGATGTAAGGGTGGATCACTGCTGCAGTATAAGTTCACTTAAGGAAAAACAGTGTTCTTCCAAAGCAACTAAAATGCCATCCAAAAAAAAAAAAAAAAGTAATTTTATGATGAAAATACCTAATGTTTTAGAATTATAACAAATCAGGATGTGTACTTTTCAATGTACTCTAAGACATAATATTGATTTTTTAAATATAAAAGGCTCGTTTTAAAATTAATATGGAAATGAAAAAGAAAAAAAAATATCAAATTACTTTGATGAAGAAGAACAAATTCCAAGAACTTAAGTCTCCCTGATTTCAATAGCCTGGTTTGGGCTTAAGAGAAGCAAATAAATTGATGCAACTGAGTAAAGGATATAAAATTAGACATACATATTTAGTCTTTGATTTTTGAAAAAATAAAGTACAAAGATAATGAAGTGGAGCAAAGATAGTTTAATCAATTTCTGCTGGAAAAACTGGGTATTCACATGGAAAGATATGCATGCATTTCAAACCATGGTTTGTACTAATAATAAACATGAGTCATAAAATAAAAACAACTATGACATTTCTACAAAGAAAAATTGGAGAAAATCTTTATGCCTTTGAGTTAACCAAAGATTTCTTAAATATAATGCTAAAAGTATAGTATATTTTTAAAAGTCAATAAATTTCACAAAAAGTTAAGAACTTCTCTTCAAATGATACTGTTAAAATAATGAAGAAAAGTCAAGCTCCTCTCAGATATAGTCTAGGAGTGGCCAGAACACCCAGAAACTCACCTGTGACCCCACGGGTATGTCTTAGGCTTAATCACAAAGCAGATCCTGAATAAGCCCAATCAGTTGACTACAGCCCCTCCCAACTGGTCTGAGAGAAGTCTGCCCATAAGGAACACATAGGAGAGCTTACTGGTTTATGTCCCAGAGGCAGGCGGGATGACTTTGAACTTGTCTGTCAACTCCAAAGTAGCCCTATAACTACATTTTGGCCCCTTTCAGATACAGTCTGAAGTCAATCTTGTCTACTCAGACACCAGCGGCCCAGTAGCATCTCTCCCACAGACCTGGATAAAGCCACAACCATCCATATACATAGTAAGAGGCCCCAGTATCTGCAGACCCTGAAGTAAACCCTCACTGCAGTGCCAAACCTATTGACCAAGTCCTAGGTCGGTCTCCTCAGGGGTCAGATAGGATCCATGCCCACTCAAGCTACTGATAACAGGCCTAACAATGACAGACCTCAGTGAAGTTTCAGTAACCCATTTCAGAGAGATGGAGATCTATGAATTGCTTGACAAGTAATTGAAAATAATAAGCTGTTGCAGCTCATTGAGAAGCAGGAGAATACAGAGAGACACATAAATGAAATTAGAAAAGCAATGACTGAATGAAATAAGAAGTTTAATAAAGAAATAAAAACTAGCCATAATAAAGATCCAAACAGAAGTCATGAAGAATACTTGAAAGAACTGAAAAAAATCCAGCAGAGAACTTTTAATAGCAGTCCAAATCATGCAGAAGAAAGAACCAGCAAATTCAAAGACAGGTCATTTTAAATTCATCAATTAAAAAATCAATAATAATAAGAAAGAGTAAATAATGCACACAGGATATACCGAGCATCATTAAATTTATGCAAATACAAATTATGGGAGTTTTAGGAGAAGAAAGAGAAAATGGTGTCACCATCAGTCACACCAGGAACAGCCTGAATCCTGGCTAGTTGGATTTGGTTTCCTTCCTCCCTAAGAAATAAGCAAACAATATAAAAAGGAAAAATGAATTTTTACTTGTAGTTTTGGCCAAAACTTGGAAGAAGCAACTAAACTCTCTCTGCCAGTCCTGTAGGAGGGGTTACAATTTATAGAAGCAAAAGCCAGGAAATAGGCATATGTAAATTTAAGTAGGCTATGCTAACCAGAGAAAATGTGACAATGCCTATTTTTCAACCTTTGCTAGCACCTCTTGGGCTCTGGGGATAGTTTTCAGTTTTCATTTTGAGCAGAAGGAAATTCTAGATACAGAAAATCAGTTTTCATTTTCATTTTAAAGTAACTCGATTTCAAAGGCAGATTCTTGTTTAAAGATATAATAGCTAAAAAATCTTAAGCCTTGGAAGGGATATGGACACCTGCCTTTACAAAGCTTCAAGAGTCCTGTGTTAGTCAACCTTCCATTGCTGTGACAGAGACCTGAGAAAAACTTAAGGAGGAATGATATATTTGGGCTTATGGTTTCAGGTTCAGTCCTATAACTGGCTCCATTGCTTTGGACCAGAGACAAAATATCATGGCATAAGAATATAGTGAAGAAAAAATACTCACCACATGACATCCAGAAAGCATAGAGCAAGAAAAAGCATGCAGACAAGATATACCTTTCCAGAGAGAGTAGGTCACACTGACCTACATCCTCTAACAAGACCTTGCATCTTACGGTTTTCACCAGTTTCTAATAATGTCATCAAATTATGGATCCACAGATGGAGTAAGAGACCTCATGATCCAATCACCCTCCTGAAGCTCCAGCTCTGAACACTCTGCACTGGGGACCAGACCTTCAATATATGAGCCGTTAGGGCCATTCCAGATCCAAACCTTAATAGAGCCTCTAAAAGGTCTACTTAAAGCTGAATCCTCAAAGACACATTGTAATCAAATTGTCAAGAATCCAAGACAGAGAAAATCATAAAAAGCCACAAGAAACCAAATAACACCCCTCCCCCACAAAAAAATTAAAAAACCTTCATATATACAGGACCCTTCATAAGGCCATTAGTAGACTTCTCAACACAAACCTCGAAGGTCAGGAAATAGTAGAATTACATATTCAAAATGTTCAAACAAACAAAAACACTGCCAGCCAACAATACTATACCTAGAAACTAAAGAAATATAAAGATATTTCTAGAGAAACAAAAACCAAAGGAGTTTATTACCACTAAATCTGCCTGAAAAGAAATACTAATGAGAGTACTTTGAGTTGAAACAAAGACACTGAATAACAATATGAAAACATATGGAAATATAAAATCCACAGGTAAAGATAAATATATAGTCAAATTCAGAACACTCAGACACTGTAAAGTGTCACTTTTGACTCTAGTATAAAGGTTAAAAGACAAAATACTAAAATAAAAGTAGCTACAATAATTTGTTAATTGACATACAACATAAAAATATACAAAAATGAGACATCAATGAAATAAAATATAGGGAGAATAAAAAATAAAATTTTGAATGTTATTGAATTTGAGTTGATAACAGCCTAACATGGAATATTATAATTACAGGATGTTTTATGTAAGCCTTGAAGTAGCAACAAATAAAAATCCTTATATATACACAACAGATAAATAGAAAGGAATGAATGCATGCCACTACAAAAATAAAAATCAACAAACTGCAAATAAAGGTAAAAGAGAAGAACAAAGGATCTATAAAACAACCAGAAAACAATTAATAAAATGGAAATAACTTCATTATATATCAATAATTACTTTAAATATAAAGAAGTTAAATAGTCTAGCCAAAAGACAGTGTGGCTGAATGGATAAAAATGAAAAAAATTCAATAATATGTTTCCTATAAGAGACTCACTTTAGCTTTAAGGAAACACTGAATATGAAGAGTGGAAAAATATTATTTTATGTAAATGGTAACCAGAAAAGAACAGGAGTGGCTATATGTATTCCAGACAGAATAGGAATTTTAGTCAAATTCTGTCATAAGAGATAGAGAAATTAATAGAGAAGTAAATTCATCAAGTGATACAACAATTGTGAATATATATGTACCCAACACTGGAGCACCAAATATAAGAAACAAATGTTAATACAACTGAAAGAAGAAATAGAAAGCAATACAATAAATTGTAGGGACTTCAACATCCAGATTTTAACTACAGATAGATAATCAAAATACAAAATCAACAAATAAGCAGCAGACTTGAATAACACTGTAGACCAAATGAACCTAATAGACACAGAAAACATTCCATTCATCTGCGACAGAACACTGTCTTGTCAAGAGCACATAGAAAGTTCTTTAGGATAAATTATATGTTAGGCCAAAACCAAATAATAACAAATTTAAAATTAAAACTCATAACAATTACTTTTTTCCAAACACAATGATATGAAACCAGAAGTTAATAATAGAAAAAAATTGGAATGAAAAAATAAAAATTATATGATCATCTCAATACATACAGAAAAAGCACCTGATAAAATTCAACATCGTTTTGTGATATAAACTCTTACAGGGTTTACAAGAGAAAAAACAAACAATAACAAGAAAGAACATATGTCAACATAATTAATGTCACACTTAGCAAATCCACCATTGACATCATACGCAAACCATACATCTAATAAATATCCAAAATATAGAAAAATTCTAAAACTCAATAGAAAAAAAAACAGCATATTGCACAATAAAATGGGCCAAGGAAGTGAATAGACATTTATCAAAGAAGACATTAAATGGCCAACAGGTCTATAAAAAGGTGACCAACATCACTAATGATCAGAAATATGTGAATCAAAGCCACAAAAAGATGCCATCTCACATCTTTTAGGATGGCTACTATCCAAAAGAGAAGGGATGAAAGTGTGGGCAAGGGTACAGAAGCAAGAGAAGCTTTCTACAGTTTTGGTAGGAATGTAAATTGGTACAGAAGTTATGGGAAGCATATGAAGTTTCCTCAAAAAATTAAAAAGAGAACTACAATGCCCTGCAACAGTCCCACTTGTGGGTATATATCCCAGGGGTATTAATTAACTCAGTGTCCTGAAGAGATACATACACTCCCATGTTCACACAGCATTACTGACGGTGCCCAAGACACGGAAACCACCCCAGTGCCTGCTGATGAGCAAATGGGTAATGAAAATGTGAAGATAGATAATATATAATAGATAGATAGATAGATAGATAGATAGATAGATAGATAGATAGCTTTAAGGGAACACTGTGATAGATGATAGATATAAAAAGATATTTCATTGTGTATGTATGTATGTATATAAACTATACACACACAATAGAATATTGTTTAGCCATAAAAAGAAAGAAACTCTGCCATTTGCAACAAAATGGATGAACTTGGAGGACATCATACTATGTGAAATAAGTCAGACATAGATAAATACTGCTGATCTCATTTATATGTGAAATCTAAAACCAGTCAAATTACAGATTCAGAGAATAGAACAGTGGTTACCAGGTGTCGGGGTGTGGGGGATATAGGGAGATGTTATTTGAAAGGTACAAATTTTCAATTATAAGATGAATAAGTTCTGAGACCTAATGTACAATGTGGTGACTATGATTAATATATATAATACTGTATTGCTTGAAATTTTCTGAGAGAGGAGATTTTAAGTATTCACACTAGAAATATCCACACAAACACACACAGATACACATATGCACACAATGGTAAGTAAGTGTGGTGGGGGATGTATTAATACATTTTATTGTGGCAATCACTTCATAATAAATATATTAAATCATCACACTGTACTTTTTAATTATATACAATTTTAATTTGTCAATTATATATCAATAGAGCTGTGAGGAAATAGTATAAGTTATAAAAATAAAATTTATGGACAGGAAAAATATTTCCATACAATATATCATATAGAGGATTTGTGAGCAGAAGATATAAATAACTCTCACAAACTCAGTAATAAGAAAACAAATAATGCCATGAAAAAATGGGGAGATGCTAAACAGATACTTCACTACAGAATATATATTGGCAGATTATCAACAGTATCAATCAAAAATAAAATGAAAATTGAAACCGTGAGACATTTCACTGGATGGTTTTGAATACCTAAAATTAAAATTTGGCCCATATCAAGTGTTAGTAAAAATTCGGAGCATGTGGGAGCTTTCAGATTCTATCAATGGGAATGTAAAGTAGTTCAAATGCTTTGGAAAACAGTGTGAAAGTTTCTTAAGAACTTAATCATACACTTAGCATATAATACCGCCATTCTGCTTCTTTGTATCTGCTCATGAGTAATGAAGATGTATGTCCACAGAAAGACTTGCAAGCAAGTGTTCACTGTAGCTTTGTAGTAACAGCATCTAATGGAACACTATTCATCAGTAAAAAGCAATTTATACACATAAAGGCATGGGTGAATATTGAGATAATTAGTTGAGTGAAAGAAGCCAACCAAAGGAAAGCATATGTTGCATGAACTCAATTACATACAATTTTACATAAGGCAAATGAATCTACACTAACAGTATATAGATCAAAGGTTTCCAGGGGGAAGGGGGAAAATGGAGGAACCTTGATTTGGCAAAGGGGAGGGAGAGGTTGGGTGGGGAAAAGGGGTTAGGAAAGATGGTGGAATGAGATGGACGTCATTATCTTAGGTACATGTATGACTGTACATATGGTATGACACTATGTCATGAACAATCAAGAGAAATGCAAAGTTGTACTTCTATTGTGTACAATGAATCAAAATGCATTCTGCTGTCATATATACCTAAGTAAAATAAATAAATTAATTAATTTTAAAAAAAGGCTTTCAGGGGCTCAGAGTATATGAGTGAGTTTTCAAAGGGATATGAGAAAACTATTGGGAGCACTGGGTATGTTCATTATCTGAATCCTAGTGGTTGTTTTACAGGCTTATGCACATTTCAAAATGTATCAGATTGTACAGTTTCAAAATGTAAAGCTTATTATATATCAGTTATACCTTAATAAATCTGCTGAGAAGTCCTGTTTGCCACTTAACTTTCCATCAATAAGATAAAAATCTAATAAATCCTTATCTGAGGTCTAAGGAGTCCTTCACAGCCCAGCTCCAACCCATGATCAATTAGTGCTTAACAATTTTAAAATTTCCCACTATACTTTGTGTTTTTTTTGTTAGTTTTTTTTTAATTTTTATTGTTGGTTGTTCAAAACATTACATAGTTCTTGATATATCATATTTCACACTTTGATTCAAGTGGGATATGAACTCCCATTTTTACCCCGTATACAGATTGCAGAATCACATCAGTTACACATTCATTGATTTACATATTGCCATACTAGTGTCTGTTGTATTCTGCTGCCTTTCCTATCCTCTACTATCCCCCCTCCCCCCTTCCCTCCCCTCTTCTCTCTCTACCCCATCTACTGTAATTCATTTCTCCCCCTTATATTTTTCCCCTCACTTCCTCTTGTATGTAATTTTGTATACCCCTGAGGGTCTCCTTCCATTTCCATGCAATTTCCCTTCTCTCTCCCTTTCCCTCCCACCTCTCATCCCTGTTTAATGTTAATCTTCTTCTCATGCTCTTCGTCCCTACTCTGTTCTTAGTTACTCTCCTTATATCAAAGAAGACATTTGGCATTTGTTTTTAAGGGATTGGCTAGCTTCACTTAGCATAATCTGCTCTAATGCCATCCATTTCCCTGCAAATTCTATGATTTTGTCATTTTTTAATGCAGAGTAATACTCCATTGTGTATAAATGCCACATTTTTTTAATCCATTCGTCTATTGAAGGGCATCTAAGTTAACAAATAACCCAATCAACAAATGGGCCAAGGACCTGAACAGACATTTCTCAGAGGAGGACATACAATCAATCAACAAGTAAATGAAAAAATGCTCACCATCTCTAGCAGTCAGAGAAATGTAAATCAAAACCACCCTAAGATACCATCTCACTCCAGTAAGATTGGCAGCCATTAGGAAGTCAAACAACAAGTGCTGGCGAGGATGTGGGGAAAAAGGTTCACTTGTACATTGCTGGTGGGACTGCAAATTGGTGCGGCCAATTTTTTGGAAAGCAGTATGGAGATTTCTTGGAAAGCTGGGAATGGAACCACCATTTGACCCAGCTATTCCCCTTCTCGGTCTATTCCCTAAAGACCTAAAAAGAACATACTACAGGGACACTGCTACATCCATGTTCATCGCAGCACAATACCCACTATACTTTGTATCGCTTTTTGCATTAGTTAACATAACAGATTCCTTGGGGAAGATGGTCTGGCTGTAGCTGTCTTTGTTGACCCATAGTCTACCCCCACCACCACCACCACTCTTCCTACCAATTCCACCTTTATCCATTGGCATTTGAAATGTTTTTCTAGACACTTAGATTCTGCCCTCATGTTGCCCATGCATTATCCTGCTCTTCCAGTTTTCATGGCTACAAACTTGGAAATAAAGAGAAACAAAACAAATTACAAAGTCTTTGCTCTATTCAGACGATTTCAATGTTGTAAAACAGAAAAAAATACACACATGATTATATTATCATGTTAGAATCCCTCCAGAAGTACATTCTTAACCATGCCATTCCTGAGGCGGCAGCTTCTAAGTTTGTTCTAGAAAATCATGTAAGTTTTTCTATATGGTTGAAAATTACCATTTTGAACCTGGTCAAGAAGAGAAAGAAAGTCATGAGAGGAAGAAGATGAGGAAGGAAATGAAGGAAACCACCTAGACCATCCACTATTCCAAAATCTCTTAAAAATTTAACCACAATTTGGGGACCTCTGTGTTTTTTACCCCAGGTGTAATAGAATGAAAATCAATGTAATCTGATTGCCCAGTTTCAGATCACTGTCCCCCATCTTTTACCAACTCCTCTCACCAATAGGTTCCTCTTGTCTCACATGGTTTTTGCACTGTCTGAAAGCTGAGAAAGTGGAAAATATAAAAAGAAAAAGGGCCACTCATGAGATATTTGTTACCAAGAATCCCAGTCTGGCTGCTAGCTGCTTATCATACTCATGTCAGGGGTCAGCAGGATGTTTTCACAAATGACCAAGATCGCCCTGTGGTGCCCCACATTAGAGAGGCATCGACTGTGCACATGGGCATTGGGATCCTCTGAGGGCCAGCATTGTGCATGGTTTTCGAGATAAAGAACAATGACATACTTGCTTTCCCCAGCCAAGTTCACAAATACCGCAAAGTGATATGTTTTACACTGTTCCATTGAGTCACAGAGAAGGGCAAACTTCTCCCTTCCCAAAGAAATGCTTCAGCTGAGTCTTGCAGGCTCCCTGGGAGCAAATGAGATCAAGCAGGAGGAAAAGCCCAGGGAAAAGGTTTGTCACTTTATAGAGTGGCAAAAATGATAGCAAAGTCTCTGTTAGAAGGTCTGGTGTGACTGAGCCTGGACAGGTGAAAGCAAGCCCTGAAAAGAAGGCTGGAGAAGCAGATAGAGGCCAGACCACAAGCAAAGATGTGGTCCTCTTGAGGCAGGACCTTGAGATTGACCTTGAGCTTCACCTTGGACCTAGTGGAGAATCACTGAATGATAATGCCCTCCTTCAGAACACTCAGACTTCCAGAAATGTTTTGTAAGAATGTTATAGACTGTCCAGTTAGCTCCTCTAACGGATGCTGTTGTTCCTGCTCCACCCTCCCTCCTTCCACACCTCTGCCCTTCAATTCCTTTCCTCTCTCCCCTTCCTTCTTCTTGCTTCATGATGTGGGAGCACAGTCATGCATCTCTAGGTCAATAAACCAGGTGACCCTTAGGTCATTAGGATGAATGCTCTTCATATGACCTTAGCAATTCCCTCTCCTGAACTCCAGGAAGAGAGAATTCTCCTTGACACTGGGGAAAAGGCCTTCTTCTGATGGATACTCACTTATAAGCTGAAGGACAATCAGCTTCTCTAACTGATGCTGCTGCTCCTGGCCATAGATCTCCAATGCCAGTTACACCTCATGGCAACAGGTCAACAAAGGATCAAAATTGAGGTGTCAGATACTTTGAGGGCATTAAGTGGAGGGAACAGTTATTATGAATCACTTTATATAAAGTTATTGTTAATTATAAGAGAAATTAAGACAAATCCTTTCTCCTAGACTATGTTTATGAGTGACACCAATATAAAATCATGGGCTAAAGAAGAAACACTGGAAGAGAGAGAGACATGGAGGACAGGAGTGGGATTTAGGAAATCTATATGATAAAACAGAAAAGTAAGAAAAATTCCTAGAGATGTAAGTTTTTATACCCTTGTGAGAGCAAAAGTCCATGGATGGTGTCCACTCATGGAAATAAGGTCAGGGAAGGTACAGTATGTGCCAGAGGAATAGCTCAAGATAAAAGGGAATCTGCTCCCCACATTTGGCCCAGCTGTGGTTTTAAGGCGGGGGCGGGGGTGTCCCTCTTAAAACCTCTTTAGCTCTGTCTCGGTTGCAGAAGCCCCAGCCCCTGTCTCTGGGAAGGCAGGAAAGGCCATTTCCCAACACATTTATTTACTCTCTCCTCCTCTGCTGCCTGAGTGGCATTTCTTTTCCTTACAGGAATCCTAAAGACCCAAAACAGCAGCAAGCTGATTAAAAATTAATAAGAACCTCAGAGGGAAAGTTCCAAGAGGTGGTTGGCTCTGTGATCAGCAATATTTTGAGGTTCTTTAAATACCCAATTATTTTCAGGACACCTACAGAACAGAAACCACAGGACATGGGAAATAGGTTTTCAGGCCAGAGGGAATATATTTTTAAGCAAAAGTCTTTTAAGTTGGAGAAAAAGAAGAATTTTGTTTACAGAACCACCCTTCATTGCCTTCCCCACAGATCTCCACCTGTTTTTTTTAATTTTTTTTCTCTTTTATAGTTTCAGGGGACTTACCCAGCAGGACTAGGAAGAATTTATCTTCAGTATAAACTTCATTATTCTACAGTGGCTCTTCATTTGCCCAGGAGGTAACACTTCTATATAGGGAAAAAAAATTAAAAAGGCAATCAGTGAATTAAAATCAGGTCTGGGAATATTTGATGATATATTACATCCCAATTTAACCAGGAAGAAAATTTAAATCTGTTATGTCAAGAAATTAGGAAGCACACGTTTCTATGATTATGTTTCTCTGGGTGAGAAACACCTTCATAAGCAGGCTAATGAATGCACCAAACCATAAAACGGCTTCAAACTCCATAAAGATGGATCTATAGGAAATCCTTTTTCTACCACATTTATTCTTCCATTTCCTAAAACCTACTTCATGGTTAGTAAAATATTTATGTACTGCACTCTAGAAACTGATTATTTATGATACCCAAACAGGAAGGATTGCATCTGATGACCACATTTTCATTTAGTCACGGGAGGAACAAATTGCAGTTGAATCACTAACACAGAAACAGATCAGGCGGGGTGCAAATGATTTGTTTAGCCAGAGACAAGCTTGTCAGGAAGCTGAGTTGTAATATGGCACAGAGGAAAATCTGTGTTATCATTACCTTCCAACAGGTTGTCAAAAATCAGCAGCCAGAGGGAGTTTGCAATAAAGGCAGGAGAGAGAAAATTAGGAAGAAAGGAAGGGTTGACTTTTTTCTTAATGTCTTGTTAATGAAGGCTGCATTATTAGCTTTGCAGAAAAATAAATGTAAATTTTGGTACCTAGCAGAGTCAATTTGACTCTGACTTTTTAATAATGTGTGTGCTATTTTTCAATCAAATCTAATGTTTCTTTCCACCACTGTTAACTATGAAAAAAGCATAATGCTTAGGAGACCTAAATTACCTTTTCAGAATTATCTAGTAGACTTACTGTAAATCATTCAGCTGTCGGGAACAGGTCTCTGAAATCTAGTCTTCTACTGCAAGAAAAAAAATAGTTTATGTATATGTTCTTATAGGGCACAATTATAAATTAGATGGTAAAATTATTTACAAAAGCCAAAGTAGAGAATAAGGAAAATCACTACAAGATAATATCCCACTCACATTTAAGACTTTTTGCAAGAAAAATTCTGCAGACCTCTGATTGACTAGGATTTATACAACAAAATTATTGTTTCTCTAGTCTATACTTTTGTTTTGTTTTTGTTTTTGCAGGAAATAAACTTTTGGTTTATTTTCTTTTACTTTCTTTTTTATACATTTATTTCTCTCTTTCTAAAATGGATTTGAGGTGAATCACAACCTGCCTCTTCTTATGGAATAACATGAATCAAATTTATTATTTAAAAGAGATTATCAAAAGATGATACATGAGTCTATTGCTCAAAAATGTCACTGGGCTCCTGCCACATAATGAATACAATCTAAATCCTTCAGCACAACATTCAAGGCCCTCCATAGTTTGCCTCCAGCCAGCATAACAGGAAACAGTGATTCTTGAACTCTGAATGCTGATCCTACCACTAATCCATTGGGTCAAGTATAGCAGTATACTTAGCTATTCTTTCTGCATCGAGGAAATAGAGCATAGAGTTTCTGCAAAGAGCATGGTGCAGTTCCTGCAGGTTCACTCTCAGAAAGAGTTTACCCACAACATCTCTTGCTCTCGCTCACATATGCACAAATTTGTCAACTTTCCATGATGTGTAATATTAGTAGCTTATTAGATCATTTTTTAAACACATGCAGTGTTTTCTCTACTGTACTCCATACTCACTATGGTGTCAGCATATCTTAGAATGATTTTCAGGTGTGTTCCCAGCTCTCCTGCTTCTTCCTCTGTGTCTCATTGTAACATCAGATATTAATCTGATATTCTAGCTTCTATCATTTCTATAACTGATCTTGGTGCCATTATGTGTGTCTTTTCAGGTTATCAAATAGTCCTGGATTTTCCTTTCTTGAGTTCCAAGCTTCTAGCACATTCCCTGGTATGTAGAGAAAATTTGTGGAATTTACCATAAAATCCTGCTCATTACCAAACTCTCACACTCTTCTCTTTGAATTCCCAAATTCTGCTTTCTCTTCTTTCAGCATTTCCCTTTATGATATGCTAGAGTCATATTAGGATCTTAGGTCAGGTAGAAACTCTTCTGCACTGGGTCCTGGCCCACCCTCAGGTCTTCCCTGATCCCAAACTGAGATATGAATTTCCACACTCTGGAACTTCCATAACAGCATTTTGTTATCAGTGATGTCTAAAGAATAATACTGGCTGGTTAGAGGTTTTTAGTACAGAGAAGCATCCTATTCTATCAAAAAAAAAAAAAAAAGATGTTACAACAAACTTACTAAAAAAAAAGTACCCTGATTTACACTGGCACTTAGCATCCTGATGTGGAAGAGGTTTTCTAACTCAGCTCCAAAGAGAAGAACAAAGAAATGTGAGAGATGGGGCTGGGGTTGTAGCTCAGCGGTATAGTGCTTGCCTAGCATGTGCGAGGCCCTGGGTTCAATCCTCAGCACCACATAAAATAAAAAAATAAAATAAAGATATTTTGTTCAACTACAACTAAAAAATAAATATATATTTTTAAAAATGTGAAAGAGAGAGAGAGAGAGAGAGAGAGAGAGAGAGAGAGAGAGAGAGCCTGAATGTACAAGGGTGTGTGTGTATGTTCTGGTGTAGGTTGGGGAAGTTGTAGAAAATAGAAAATTTCCTTAATATTTTTCTGGGGTGTTTGTGTCCTGTGACTTCAAGATTTAGTTATTAGGAATTACTAAAATTAAAACTGCCCATTTCAAACTTTAGTGTGAAAATGCATCAAAAACATGAAGAACCAAGTGAGGTGGAAAATGCCTGTAATCCCAGCAGCTTGGGAGGCTGAGACAAGAGGGTCTGAGTTCAAAGCCAGCCTCAGCAAAAGTGAGGTTCTAAGCAACTCAGTGAGACCCTGTCTCTAAATAAAATACAAAATAGGGCTGGGGATGTGGCTCAGTGGTCAAGTACCCCTGAGTTCAATTCCTGGTACCCCCTACTCTCAAAAAGAAACACATGAAGAAATATGGTTTTTTTTAACTTTTTAAAAACATTTTAATTAGTCATATATGACAACAGAATGCATTTGATTCATTGTACACAATTGCAGCACAACTTTACATTTCTCTGGTTGTACCCGATGCAGCGTCACACCATATGTGCAGTCATACAGGTACCTAGGGCAGTGATGTCCATCTCATTCCACCATCTTCCCTGACCCCATTCCCCCTCACCATGAAGAAGTGTTTTGAGGCTTATCTGCTATCTTTGTTTATTGCACCCTTGTCATAGCTCATCTATGTGCCGTCAATCTGTCACACTGGCTTTAAGCAAGGACAAACTAAGAAATGAAATAAAAGTTGTTTCATCATTTTCCGAGAAAATTTTTAATTGTAATCTAAACTGACTCAGATAATCCTGAGTCAAATTCATGGAGAATTGGTGACTACTTTTGGGTCTGAGTAAAGATCATGTAGTTATGAAACTCTGGCCCACCTGGGTTATAGAAATGTTTGTTTTTTAGGTGAATTCTAAATGTGGCTCGCTGCTTCACTCGTTTTCTTTGAAAAATTTCCACCAGTTTAGGAATAAATGCAGAAGAGGGTCATTACTGAGAAATCTAAGAGAGGAGAGATGGGCCCAAAACAAAGGACAAAGCAACCCACATTGAGGCAAAAGATCTAGGACAATAATGTAAGGCTCCTCTGAAGAGCTAGAGGAGGAGGTTTGAGGGTCAAGAACAGGAAAGGAAGGAAATGCCTGCAGGCCTGAAGAGGCCCCGTGGAGACATGAGTCCACTTGGAGGTTCTCCGTCTGATACTCATAAATTAACTTCTGGGGTGGAAAGACCAAAAGAGACTTAGACATTGTCTAGGGAATTCCAGCAGCAATCCTCCCACTAGGAAGACCAGGTTCCAGGGACCAAATGATGCAGAGGGACAATACTCACCAGTAAACCCGTCAACAAAGGGGACACAAGTCATGGACAAGAATGTAGTCTTTTACCTGAGTGAAAAGATAATTGGACAGAGAATACTAGAGCTGGAAGAGATCTCAAACGAGATGCCTTCAGCTCAAATGGGGAAAATCCCTTGCCCAAGGTCACAGAGATAAGACTCCAAGTTCAGCTTAGAACCCTGATTCACTGCCTCCAACTCTGGTTCTTCCCAGGACGATACCACAGCTGCTCCCATTCCCTCCCATTTGTTTCTCAGGAGACAGACCGTAAGTCCTGAAGGTGGGCCATTTCTGATCAAAGATTTATTAAACATACTATAAAAAGGAATAATTTTGCTTGTTGGTTTCACCTTCTATGCTACTAGATAGTAGTTGGTAGGTTTTTTTGTTTTGTTCTTTACTGGGGATTGAACCCAGGGGTGATTAACCACTGAGCCACATCCCCAGCCCTATTTTGTATTTCTTTTCAACACAGGGTCTTACTGAGCTGTTTAGATGGCTTTTGCTGAAGCTGGCTTTGAACTCTTGATCCTCCTCCCTCCATATCCCTAGCCACTGGGATTACAGGCATGCACCACCACACCCGGCCTGGTTGGTAGTTTTGATGATTCCTTAAAGCATTTACAATTATTCTGAGCTTTCACATGTACGGGTGTATGGATGAGTGGGTGTTCATGTTCACGCGTCTGCATGTATGTGTGTGTTGGGGGTAAATACTAATCAGGGCCTAGGAAGCCATGTTGTTACCAGTGCTGAGACAAGAATGACTTCAAGGAATTTGATAATAAAGGAGATGAGACTGGAAACCAGCCACTTCCCTTGTCTTTGATCATTAGATGGCATCAAAGCAGAGCGACCTTGGTTGTAAAGTCAAATTGTGTACTCATAACACACCTGGAGAAATCCACCTTCTCAGTGGGCATGCAACCTGTCCTAGAAACTAACCAGCTTGTCTATGTGGGGTGGCCCTCCACTTTGTCCTGGCCTGCTGTCACTGAGCAGCATGTGAGTAATAAGATGTCCAGACCCTCTCCATTGAGCCCTCCGTGCTCTTTCTTGGGGACAGTAAACAGTACACTGGGGCTCTTGCAGCCCTGGGGTTGAACAGTGTGTTAGGTCTAAAGGAGGATTTAAAATTCCCATCAGTAATATGATACCAAAAACTCAGGCAACAAAATAAAAAAAAATAGATAAGCAGGATTACATCAAAATTAAAGACCTCTCCATGGAAGGAGGCCATCAACAAGTGAAAAGGCAACTTGTGGAATGGGAGAAAAATGCAAATCATCTATCTAATGAAAGCTTAATACTCAGAGTGCATAAAGAACTCCTATCATTCACATATTAAAAGAGCCAAATAACCTAGTTAAAAAATGGGCAAAGGTCTCAAATGGATGTTTCTCCAAAGAATATATACAAATGACAATGAGCCAATGAGCATATGAAAAGATGCTCAAAATCACTAATAACTATAGGATGTAAATCCAAACCACAGTGTGATATTATTTCACATCATCAGAATAGCTAGTATTAAAAGTAAATAAAAAATAATGAATGTGAGTGAGGATGTGGAGCAATCAGAGCTTATGCTTATAGTTGGTAGAAAGGTGAGAGGTTGCAGCCAGGAAAACACGGAAGACCCTCAAAAAACTAAACAGTGCACTGTATAACTTAGCAACTTCACTTCTGCTTATATTGACTGAAAGTGGGGTCTCAGAGAGACATTGGCACCCCCATGTTCATGGCAGCATGATTATCAATAGCCAGGAGGCAAAACAACTCAAAGATCCATTGGTGAATTAATGTATAAACACAATATGGCAGACACATGCAAAGGTAAGTCGTTCAGCCTTCCCAAGGGAGACAACCACGTGGGTAAACCGTGATGACATTCCACCAGGTGAAATAAACCTGTCAGGAGAGCACAGATGCTGCATGCTTTTATTTATATTAGGTAACAATGGAGTCCTGCTGCCAGAAACAAAAAGAGGTGGTTGTTGCAGAAAGGTATTAGGGAAGGGAAATGGGGAGTTTTTGAAAAATGGATACAATGTCAGGCTGGGAGCAGGATGGGAGGGAGAGGAGGAACCTGAGGCAGGAAATGACACCCAGGGCACGCCTCCCGTGCTTCCTGTGGGGTCCTCCAATACACTGTCCTCATCTGCATTTACAGCAATCCTGTACCGGGGGCATTTTACCACCACTTCCAAAATAAGACATTTGGGACTCATATCTGTTAAGATATTTCCAAACATGGTCACATTCAAAATGATAGTTGGGCACAGTGGCGCAGGCTTGGAGTCTCAGCCACTAAAGAGGCCGAGGCAGGAGGATGGCCAAGTTCAAAGTCCACCTGGGCAATTGATCGAGAGATCCTGTCTCCTAAATAAAAAATAAAGTAAAAAGGGCTGGGGATGTAGCTCCATGGTAAAGAACCCATGGGTTTAATCCCCAGTACCACCTAAAACACAGAAAGACAGACAGACAGAAGGAAAGAAAGAAGGAAGGAAGGAAGGAAGGAAGGGAGGGAAGGAGAGAGGGAGGGAGGGAGGAAGGGAGGGGCAGGAATAGGATTTAAACTTAGGTCATTCTGACTTTTTCCATAGTTTACAAGAAAAACTTTTTCCCAGACTTTACACCTGTACTTCAAAAATTATACCTTAAACACACCAGGAAGATCAGGAGGCTGGCTGGTTGGAATTTGAATAGGATGGCTATGATAGAACTAACTGAGGAAGTAAGGGGGAGGCAGGATTAATGACCCTCTAAACACGTCACATCCTACCTCTAGAACCTAGGGATAGGCTTTGTCATGTGGAAAAGCAGGACCAGGTTGCACATGTGGCGAAGGGTGCTATACAAACAACCTTAGCAGAGAGTATCAGGAATTCTCTCCTGGGCTCCATGTAGTCAGGAGCCAATGTCAGAGTGATGTGAGATGAGAAAGGCTGGACTGGTGCAGAGATGGGGAAAAAATAAAAACTGAAAAAAGTGACTTCCCTTCCCTCTCTGTCACCCTAACCCCTCTGATGGTAGATGTGCGTGGTCAGGGTAGGGGCTCCCCACACAACCAGGAATTCTCTAGCAGCTTTCCTAGTGGACACCAGCTTGGTATCCTCTAATCCAACTCAGTTCTGACACACTCTAAGACAGCCTCGGGTCCCCCAGGTTGTAGTCTTGGGCCCCAGGACAGAGTCCCCCACTTTAGATGCTAGTAGAAAGTAGTAGTTGGTCACCTCTGCCTCTAATGGACCAACCAAAAATCAGTGTTTCAACCACCACCTTTTTGGGTTTCACTAACTCACTAGAAAAGCTCACTGTACTCAAGGCCACACTTTGCTTACATCTAGTGGCTTGTTTTATTTAAAAAGGGCCTGAAAAAGGACACAGAAGGGCAGCCAGACGAAGAGATGCATGGGGTGAGGTAAGGCAGAGTCCTGACTGTGGGTCTTCTGTCCTCGTATTGCTGGGCACACCACCTTCCCAGCATGTGGATGTGTTCACAAACTCAGAAGTTCTCCAAACCCCATGGTTCCCACAGTTCAGGGATGTTTATGGAGGCTTCACTACGAAGACACTTATTCATTTCATTCCCAGCCCCTCCCCCCTCTGTGGAGAATGTGAGAGGGACAGAAGCTACAGTCTTCTAGTCATGGCCGGCTCCTTCTGATGACCACCCCCCAGGAGGCTGCAGAATCACCTCATAGAGCAAAAGATGCTCCTGTCACCCAGGGAAGCCAAGGGATTGGGGAGCTCAGTGTCAAGGGCTCCCAAAAGATTCTACTTGCCCTTGTCATTCAAGACACTTCAGGGATTTTAGGGCTCTGTGCCATGATGGGGGCAGAGAATAATACACATGTTTTTGTTATTCCACAAGCAGTCATTTAAAGAATTTTTTTTTAGTTGTAGACAGACACAATACCTTTATTTTCTTTATTTGTTTTTATGTGGTGCTGAGGATCGAACCCAGTTCCTCTCACATGCAAAGCAAATACTCTACCAACTCAGCTACAGCCTCAGCCCACAACTAGTTATTATTGACTTTGAAAATGGAAGGGGCCACCAGCCAAGGAATGTGTGCCTCTTCAGCAGCTGGAAAAGGTAAAGAATGAATTCTTCCCAAAAGCCCTCAGAAAGTAACACACCCCTGCTGTCACCTTGCTCTTAGCCCAGTGAGGCCCACATGAGATTCCTGGTCTTCAAATCCACAGGAAATAAATTTGTGTTGTTTGAAGCCATGAAACTTCTTGTAATTTGTTTTAACGACCATAGTTACTGTATGAACTAACCAAGTAACTTTTCATTTTCCTTTCTTAACTTACCTTTTCTCTTTAAGTTAAATTGTTTTTGTGTATTTTTTTTTAATGAAGTATTAAGGATATCCCAAGTCTGGCAATGTTGATTGTTTTGTTTCTTTCTTTCGTAATTGATCTTCTGCCAAAAGAAATACGTATCAGAACTGAAAGACTCACCTGGATCTGGAGCACATTTGAGCGTTGTTTATGAAAGGTGAGAACGAGGTCTCACAAAAGCCAGAATTATGCCTCTAAGATTCACTCACAACTGCTGCTCCTGGTTGTGAGCATTAGGAAGAGAACCCTGAGGTCCCTGGAGAAAGAGGCAGATGAAGACGTCACTGTTCTTCGGGATGATCGATGGGGAGCACCCTGTTTGCCTCCAGGCTTCCAGAGGGGTCAGGGAGGAGCTCCTGGGTGCTGGGCAGGTGGTAGCCCCTTGGCTCTCATAATAACCCTTAATAGGGTTCTTATGATAACATTGTGATTATCTGTGTAACACATCAGGAAAATTAAAGCAGTTACTGGCTTAACAAAGCTCAACTTTCTGCTGGGTGACAGAGCCAGGATCTAGACCATGGACTGTGAGATTTCAAATACTATGCACTCCCTCCAAGCACATAATGTTCTTTAACTTCTTTTTATTGAGACTTGGACCATTCTGAGAACCTAGTATGAGCAGTAGTATTCTTTCCCAGAAAAATGGGCACATAACCACAAACACAGAGGTATGGCAATCTGCACACACGTCTTCACACAACCCTCAGAGTGCTCATTGGCTCCACAAAGTTATGTACCCGTGAAAAACCACATGTGCATGCCATCTCCAGTGAATTGCAGGCAGCATGCCAGGGTGGTGAGGCTGATGTCCAAGTGACAATTCCTGATCTACTGTTGACTGTATGTGAGACCTTGAGAAATTCCTGAACTTCCTTGTGGCCAATTTTTCCTCATTTATAAAGCAGGGACAATAAGAGAATAGACTTCCTGGGGTTATGGTAGGGATCAAAAAAATTGATATAAGAAAAGCTTTTAGGAGAATAAATGTTCAGTATTAAGTACTTAATAAGTGTTTTCTATTAGGACTAATGTTGATTTATGAACTCCTGACTTGGGTAATACTTTTTCAAGGATGACTTTGATATGACCTCAGGGAAAGTTCAAAGCATCCATAATTACAATACATGGAGAAGAAAGATCCATTTTTTGGATAAGGCATCTACAGTCCTTATAGACATTGATTCTGTGACTAACAGGGTCAATGGAGGCTAAGAAATGCATGCATTTTTGCTATCAAGTATTTCCATGACACTCATCTCCAGAGAACAGGAATCTGAGAGAGATTAGACACAACATCAGAAGCAGGTGACTTATGACTTGAGGGGAAAAGCATTTCAGAATACCCAGCAATTAATGATGAAAGAACATTGCTATGGAGCCCCTTTGGGATAAAATTGGAAGTCTTCACAAAGCTCATGATGCGCTTCTCTTTATAAGAAAAAAAGTAGAAAGGAAAAACTGGTGACACTTTGATCAGCTGGGAAAAAGAAGAGTTTAGCTGTCATCATACTGTGTAAACACATCTAGCTTCTTCAATATGAACACAATACCAAGTGTCCATCATGGCTAATGGATTTATAAGTGACTGTGGTGATGAGGGAAAACCTGAAGATACAGGAAACCTGTATAGTGTCAGTTTACCATTCTTCAGCAGTTTACCTAAAGCATCCAGACATAGCTTCCACATGTAAAAAATATATATTTTCAGCCTTCTTGGACATATTGATTGATTACTCCAACCAAGAGTTGCTAGAATATATTTTCCCTTGATTATTCCAGAAGTTTTCATATTTTCCATTTTCTCTTTCATTCTATATCTTTCTCATTGCTTCATTTTCTTCATTTATCCAAGCAAACTCAGAAAACATGTGTCCTTATTTAAGACAGCATCCCAGGGCAGAGGGAGGGTTCAGGGATGTCCAATCGAAATGTCCACTGAAGGAAGAGTCACATCTCCTGAAGTTTTAAGTCATTTTAAAAATTCAAGAATTGACTCGTAATGATTCCAGAAGGACTTTAATCCCGCTCTTTATGAGGACAACTGAAGTATTTCTTAGAAATGATTTCAACCACACTCACCTGTTCACTCATATTGTTTACTCTGTGCCAAAGACAGCCATGTGCCAAGCCCCTGGCTCTCTCTCTATATAAGAAAATATACCTTTCTGCCTTTAAGAGGTGCACAGTTTGGTTTCATAATTAGCAAAGTAAACTATGTTGGGGTTACCAGCACCCCAGCAGAGCAGATTCCTACTTGGAGGTGTGAACCTGCTGGGAAAATAAAAAGTCTGAAAATAATCAATAGGGAACAAAAGACAACAGGCAGAAAATAGTTTTCAAAGCAGGGGCCGGGTGGGTCTTCCAGCCTTGGTAGGGACTGGAACTGAACAAGGAAAAAGGCCCAGATTTTTTATTTCAGGGGAAATAAATCAAAAGTTTTCAGTGTGGCAGGATTCTTGAGGAAAACAGGATAGAGTTGGGAAAACCCCTGGGGGCTGCATTTGAACCTAGGCTGTGAGCTAAGGGAGGATGTCAGCTTTCATCTGAGCCATCTGCAACCTGTGGGTTCACAACAGATTTTTCTCAAAAAAGCAACCCTCTGCCTTGTGATGGCTGAAATATACCCATAATTCATACATGAGCTCCAATAAAACTAGAATATGAATCTAGGATTTCTGAGTTAAATTGAGGAACACTTAGAACTGAACAAATGTGAATGTAGCATTCATTGCGGAGAACTTTTGGGAAAGGCTCTGTAGCATCCTTTCAAAGATCATTAGCATTCACAAGACTCTTCTTCTTGTCCAGAACATTTGAACAGCATGTTTCCTAACTGGAAGATCTCACTTAGCTGGCAAAACCCAACTGCTTTGCCACTCGTACTGTATAAAGTCATGTATCAACTAAAAGTCCAGCAACTAAAAATGATTTAAAATAATTGAAAGATGAATGTAGTTCATCTCAAAAAAATAAAAATCAATGGAAGAAGTTTCAAAGGGGTTAGTTGAATTCACAGCAGCAGCAAACTTCTTTTTAAAAAATTCCCTTTTCTCACATCACTTCCTTTTTTTTCCTTTTTTTGCAATTTACACAGTTGTCTCAGACCTCTTCTATTTATCTCACTGAATGTGTCCCCCCAAATCCTTCTTTCTCCCCAGCCTATAACAGCCTCCTCTCTAGGCTCACCATCACTATCCCTGACTCTGGCCTCTTTTGCTTTGGGTCCTGGTTCTTATATAAATAACGGAGAGCCCAGAACTGAACTCACAAGCCATTTGTCTCCCTCCTTTGGGAGAAGTGGCTGAGACATGGTGAATGCTTATGATATAATGGCATCCCTTTTATCCTCTTCACACATGGACTTTTAAAAGTGGAGTTCATGTTGCAAACAGTATTTCAGAAAGATGTTCAAAGGACAAATCTGCTTCTTCACTCACAGAAGAAATGATGGTGCTGAGTCACTAAGAATGTAGCCGTTAGGCCTGGATGGTCAGTGCATTCATCGTGAGTTTATCTCCTTAGTAGCAGCTGGAACTTCCACAGAATATACAGGTTTATGGAGCTTATGATGTTCCAACCCTGTGTACTGGCAAGGCAGCTAAAGGGCAGATAGAGGGTCATAGTCAAAGAGCAAAGTTTAGAGTGGTTGGGACTGAAAACAGATTGTTTTAATAATCATAATGCTTAGCCAGGCTGCTCACTAGTGAGAAAAGAGAATTTGACAGAGCACAGCCAGTACAACTGTGAGAGGAACACACTGACCAAAGTTTCTCCCTCACCAAGTCGAAGTTGCTGCATTACCACATAAGGTATTTAAAAGGTATTTAAGGACTTATTGTGATATCTATGGCAGGTCAAAAACTCTTCCTTTTCTCAAGAAGAAAACCATGATTTTATTCCTCCTTTTGTATGTTGTGTGGAAAGTAGGAATGCTATAAATTGGTAAGGATTTCGCCAACTTTAATTCTTCCAAACAAAACAAAATAGTATTCGCCTTCTATGCAAGCCTTATTTATATATTAAAAATGTCTTTCTAACTATTTTATTCACTTTTGATAATTCACTTGTCAAATGGTTGCCATGTTCCAAGCACTGTTGGAAAGAATTGTGATGTCATAGTCATGAAAAACAGACATGATTCATTTTGTATTGAAAAATTTGTGTCTACGTTTTATATTATTTCCTTTATATTATTAAATGTGAAATTCCTATCCATTAAGTATATGAACATGCATGGGAGTTTATTCTTCCCCCAAAAGTTTAGATTTCTTTAGATCCCGTAGGGGGTTCATTGTTCTGGCTAGATGGGATTTGGGGTTACATTTCATCTATGGCTTGAAGCACTCAAAGGAGTTCCAAGGCAGGAAGAAGGTAGGGGGAAGCTTACAGGGATGGCCTGGTGGGCCATGTTTGGAATGGGTTGTTTAAGACTGAAAGTGAAAGGATTTGTTTAGAAATGTAGCATCAGTGTGGACATACCATCTAATTTTCAACCCCTGAGATGGCTGTGCTTTACCTGTCACATGCCTCATCCCCTAAGAAGTGCAATGGTGTGCCGTGAGATCCCCTCCCATACCTAGAGGTGTTTGAGGAACACCCTCTTACTGCTGTGGTGACTGGAGGACAAGCCTGTGGCCATAGTAGCTCAACTCCAAAGGGCATCTTCCAAGGAGCTTTTTAGACATTAAAAAATGGAGGAGCATCTTCAACACCTAGCAGAGGCCTAATGCCTCACCATTTGGCAGTATTCAGTGGTCTGCATGCTGTCCTGAGCGTCCAAGACTCTGGAGATGAAACGAGGTTAATGGGATATGCTCATTCAGACCTGGATCTCAGCCTAGACCACCGAGACATCCTCCAACAACTGCCAAATTGCCCCCTTGAAAAATCAATAAAATATTTCCATTCTGATGTGTATGAAAGTAATCCTGCTATTTTTTACATCTTAATATATTTACTGATTCTACAGTCAGTGTTGGATAAATCTCTGGAAACTGCTTAGAAATATGGAAATTAACTGAGGTGGCTGCCAGGGCAGAGATGTATGTCTCACCCCACACTGCAATTCAGGTTTCCTGGGAAATAGACAGTGAGTCACTGATTTGTGTATAGGAAATACACAATGCAGTGCTTTAAGGTGAACAGCAGGACCAAGCAGAGAGGTGAGGCATAAGAGGTCCAGTCAGAACACAGTACTCAGCTGATTTTTTACAGAACTCAGCAGCTGGTGGCCCCTCCTCCTGCCCGAAGGATAATTGTCCTCATACTTCATATTAACCAGTCCTTGGGTGTGGGCTATACAAAGGAAGGAGGCTGACCATGGACTCACTAGTTCTCTTCAGCTGATGGGAAGTGCTCAGAGAGAGGCTGAGCTGAGAGCGGTTAGCAGTCTAGCATTCCTAGTAGTCGGGGGAATGGGCATTTTGATTCTGAAGGGAATGTTTGGATGACACACCACCACATCAATGGCATCTCCTAAAAAAGAGAAGGTCGAAGGTTTGTTTACTTTAGTCTTTCTATGCTTTACTCTTTTCTGTGCTGTAGGACAATTGGTTCAATTGGTTCTCCCTTTTACAGCTAGATTTGAACCTATGGCATTTAAGATATGACTTTTTAATTAAAACGAAACACTGAAAATATTCACTGTAATTGCCCAGTATGTTATAATCCCATTGTTGGTACCCATAACTGTTACCATTGTGAATATCAGGTCTTATAAAGGCATTCTACCATCCAAAGTAACGCAATGCAATTAAAAGATACAAGAACCAGGTCAAGGTTTAGATCCCATCTCCACCCCTTGTGAGCTCTGTGACATCACCAATTCATTTAACCACAAAAGTCTTACTTTTCTATAAAATAGAATTACAATCACAAATTTAATAGTTCACATAAGGATTTTATCAGATAATCTATCTGTGACCTACATTAAATATATCTGACCTTGTAGAATTAGTAACAGAAACAAAAATAATTATAATAGCAACCACCACTACCATGTAGATCTAGGTGCCTTGTATGGTGATAAGATCTTCACATTGATTATCTGTGTAATCTTTCCATGCAAATGATAGCATAGTTATTTTGTGGTTATGTGGCAGGGGCAGTATTCAAAATATTTAACAAATGGTAGAACTCAGGTACAGATGAATCAGAATGGGGACAACAGAAACATTTCTGGGGGATGGTTATTTTATTATACCCATTTTACAGATGGGGATACAGAAGAATAGAAATGTGAACTAGCTTGCTTAAGGACATAAGCCTGTAGGTAGCAGAGATAGAATTTAATTGCAGGTACTCTCACTTCACAGACTATAGAAGAGTTTTGAATACTACTTTCCAATCTCAAGATCTGCATGGGGTTGCTTTGAACCTTCCACTTTACTACTTTGGCCTTTAGATCTATTTTCTTACTAACAACCTAGACCTTGCACCAAATAGAGTTGCCAGGGTTTATTGGACTGAAAGCTAATGTTGTGAGCTATTCTGAGCCAGTGATGATTGTAATTATAAAGGATAATAGCAGTTATTAAGAGTGATTTTGGTAAAAAGCAAGCTTAAAAAGGGAATTTATTTAAATAGTTCAATCAGGAGCGACATTACAATGGAGCCCGAGGAGAACGACTCTGAGAAGGTCTTCAAAAGTGGAAGGGTGACATGCATGACAAAGAAGCCCTAAAGGAAGAAATGACAGCAAGTGCCATAACCTTGTCAGCTCTGCCTCATGCAGCCCCTGGACAACAGTGGGAAAGGGGAACGGACACAGAAGGCCCTTCCCGGAGCCACAACAGGTTGATGGAGAGGCAGGAAGCAAAACAGATCATCATGGCGGAGACATTGGTCAGCATAGAAATGAAGCACAATGTATTTGATTTTGTATGAAACAAACATGAAAAGAATTTCTAGCAGGGAATTCCACAAACACCATAGCTATTGTCTCTACAGTTACTCTATAGGTGTGTGCCCACTATTAACTTCTAGGGTAGAGTCACCCACTCGTGTGTGTGTGTGTGTGTGTGTGTGTGTGTGTGTGTGTGAGAGAGAGAGAGAGAGAGAGAGAGAGAGAGAGGGAGAGAAATAGAGAGCGAGAGACAGAGACAGAGCAAATATCCATATAGGAGTTTTGTGATGATTGTGATGAAAAAATGTGTGTAAGTACTGGTAAATTTGCTCAGATACACTCATACACATGTCTCATGAAGTCACACGTGAAAAGATGAAGAGAGACTCACATTTTTGAGAACAGCACTATCAATTCTCATTCTCTCCTAAATGTGGATCCACCTCTTTCTTCTTTGTGTCCGATCCAAGCTCTTCCTGTTCTTTCCTCACCTGCTCTGCCCTTGGTTACTTCTGCCTCTGGCCTTCCACATGTCACGTGTGGTCACCTGTCCACGCCTTCTCTCTCCTGTTATTATCTCAAGCAAATTTGATCTCACCTGCAGTATCTGGGTGCTGGCTGAACTCAGGATTCTGATTGGCCCTTCTTATTCTTTGCCCAAGCAGACACCTCTATCCCTCTCCTGTTGTCACCTTGTGCCCATATGAGCTGCCAGGCACACTCACACACGACAATGACAGCAAATCAGAGACACTCCAGTACTATTCATGGCAAGTACCCATAAATTCAATCCCATTTTTACCATCTACTCAATAACCTGTATTAAAGCAAATTGATTACATTCTACCTACCTGTAGTCAGAGACTAGTGGGAAAGAGTTAAAAAATTTTATTTAATAAAATTTGTGGCTAATGGAAACCAACAGGGGATTGTGTCCTGCCTGGGGCTGGAAACAGGAGTCCTTACCACTCCTAGGGCTGAAAAGACAAGGGGAGAGACTGGTACCTGCAACTCTGAGAGGGTATCTGTGTCCCTAAGTATAGGGACAGGATCAACCCAGAGCCAATGGAAAATCATCCCGACTTCACCTTATCCCTCTCTTGTTTGTCTCTTGTTTGTGCTTCCCATTTGTTGAATCAAGTGTGAACCACAGGGCAAGGGATCCCCCTGACACCACCCTCACAGGCCAGTTTCTTAGAGAACAACGCAGAGTAGATAAGCAGGGGAGTGGGCTTGGGGAGGTGAACGCAAGACTCTAGCACTCTTACCATGGGCCAAATCTGGGATATGTGGTGAAAACCCAAGACCTGTGAGTCAATCTCCATCTTCAGGGAGCTTACAGCCTCCATATGGGAGGTGAGCATGTTCCCCACCACCCAGCGTGCACAGAAGAGAGGTCAGAGGTGGTTACCTTGGAAACACAGGGACCCCTCCATGGGACAGCAGTCACCACTGGCATTAGTGAATGGCAAAATGCCAGGGCTGAGTGGTCTTCAGTGCTGTGTGGAATTCGCCAAGAAAATGGGGTTTCCAGAACAGGAAAGAGGGCCCAGATTCCTGGCTAGGACCTGGGAATGGCCTGATCAGAGTTTACCAATAAAGTCACAAACCATGGGTCTAAGTCACAGGGTGCTGAACTGTGAAGATACTACTACTACTACTACTACTACTAATAATAATAATAATAACAATAGAATGAATGCCATCAAAGCTAATTTTAAAATAATATAGGTCATCCAGATGTATCTCTTGAATCCCTGAGTGAACACAATGTTTCCTTGGTAGACAGGATTCCAGCAATTCCTCTGATAAGAAGGGCTTGTGTTTGAGACTATCTGCCTGTTGCTCTGTATGCAATGTACTATTTGATGTTTCCTTTTCCTTTAGAGTCCTGTGAACATCTCTGTTGTCTTCCTGCACTGATTGGCGCTACAGAGAACTTTGAGGTAAATCAGATTCACCTCATTATCAGCAGCTCTCTCTTTATGTCTGAATGCCTAGCAGGTCTGCCTCACATAAGTCATTATTTTCTGGGAACATATTGTACTATTTTGTCCTGAATATTCAATTCTTCCTTTATTTCAAATTCTCTATTTCAAGTACACAAATTATTCTAGGGTTCCATGTCTTTGTCTGCCCTATCTATTGTCAAATCTCCAGGAAACTGCCTTTTTTTTTTTTTTAATTGACAATCAACATGATATCTCAAAGCTTTTGTCACTGATTTCAATTCTCTGCTATATCTTATTTTTTTCTAATTTATATTTTATTTCCATAAAGGTATTGCTTTGTTGCTTATCCTCTAAAATTTAATTGTCTCATCTTTGAACTCCTAATTATTAACTCCATATTATAAAACCCACAGTATTGTCATAGTGTGTGTGTGTGTGTGTGTGTGTGTGTGTTTGTGTGTGTGTGAGATTATGTGTATGTGATATCTATAGATTTAGGTAGTTCTTCTTTCCCTTAGTTTATATTTATTGCCAGACTGTATTCATATGTCTTTTTCATACCAAGATCATTTCTTAGGTGTTCATTTGAGTGTGTATTTAGCTATAGCACTAAAGGTCATGTCACTTGGTTGATCGTTTTCCTCCAAATCTCTTATGGTCAGCCCCAGCCTCCCACGGAGTCCCTAAACTATCTGGAATCTATTTTCCTTCTCACAGATATGTTCTAAGGCCAGGTCATTCCATGGGAGGGAGAGGACTTGGGAACAGCATCCTTGATGAAATGGTACTTTCTCTTCTGAAATAATTTTTAAATGCCCTGTATCACCATTTTATATCCCAAAGCTAAAAGTATGTGTCTTTTATACAGGAGTAGATAAGCTTAAGTGTTGCTCATTATCTCAGTGTAAAATGGATCTCTGGGAAATCACTGTAGAAGCCAATGCAGTGTGTGTGTGTGTGTGTGTGTGTGTGTGTAGAAAGAGAGGGAGAATGCAAACATTGTACACTTCTGAGTTGTTGAGATTTTCAACATAAGTAAAAAAAATTTTAATCCTAGGGATTTGAAAATTTCATGTCCTTTTGCTATTGTTTGAATGTTGAATGTCCCCCCTCCCCAAAGCCCATGTGTTTAAAGGCTTGGTCCCCAAGGGGGCCTTATTGAGAAGCAGTGAAACCTAGGAGGTAGGGTCTAGAGGCAGATGTCGAGGTCACTGGGAACAGTCCCTATCAGGGGATAATGGGACCCAAGCGTCTTCCTCTTCCTTTTCCTCTTCCAATTCCTTGCCACGAGTTGAGTGGTTTTGTTCTACCACTTGCTCCTTCCATGATGCAGTTCCCCCCCTGCCCGAAGCCTAAAAGAGTGGATCAACTAATCATGGACTGGAAATACAAACTTGTAAGTGAAAAAAAACAAAACAAACAAACAAACAAAAAATTTTCTCTTTATCAGTTTTTTATCTCAGGTATTTTTCTATAGCAACAGAAAGCTAACACACCTTGATCTATTAATAACCTCCCTTATATATAAGACTTCCAACAGTTTTGACTTTTTTCTTTGTACTAGGATTAGGAGTAGAAGCTGCTTTTTGTGGGCCTAACAACATAGATTTTTGCTTATGTGCCACTGTGGATATTTTTGCTGATACTTGATCTTATAGTTATGTTACTCAAAATTTATTATTCAGTGTGTCAGTTTAGAAAAAAAAAAATTGTGTGACCCTAATTAGATCTGCCATCTTACCTTGATATTCCAGAGCTAAATTCCACATTCACTTGAAGCATCATCTTAGCTCTGGTTGTTGGCAATATGTCCCTCTTTCATCTGTTTGATATTGAGTCTCGATATCATCATCACCATCATCATTGCCATCATCACCATTAAATTGTATGCACGTTTTAAGTCAAACTTGCCTCAAATAGCTAGGAATATGGAACTATTGATTGTAGGAGGCAAAAACAAAACAAAACTGCAGTTAGGACCCTTTGGTTTTCAGTTGAAAGAAAAAATGGAGCAGAGGTTAACTGACAGTTACATTCACAAACCTGATTATTTTCTGAGTCCTAGATTATGAATGAAGTAAACATGGTATCAAAGAAAAAGAACAACTTTGGATCAAGATAGACTTAGCTTGGAATCCCAGCTCTGCCATTTATATATTATGTGAACTTAACTTATTTCATCTCTATTTGCTTCATTTTTTTTCCAAGTGTGGAATCCTCACAGGGTTTTAACAAAGATCTGGGATGATGAATACAAAGTGTTTAGCACTATGTCTCCTACATGGTAGGAACATAGTAAATGGTTGTAAACATTATTACTAAGTAGACTTACAGAACTAATTAGATGGCTGCATCAATTAGCTATTACTGTGAGGAAAAAAAAAAAAAACACCCTAGACAACCACTTACCATTTTTCTTGAGTGTGTGGACCAATGAGGGCTTGGCTGATCCAAGCTGGGCTCAGTTTGTCTGCTCTGCTGGTCTTGGCTGGGCTCATTACCTGTGCGTAGCCTGCTGAGGTTTGGTTCACCTTAGCTGTGCTCAGCTCTGTTCTTCTTGGTTGGGCTCACTCACATACGAATAGCTCACTGTGGGTTGATGATCATTCCTGCCTTCAACTAAGGATGATATGTACAATTAAGGCATATTAGTCAGAAAAATAATTAAATAAAAAAACACATTCCATTTTAAGACAAAGTCTGGAATGCTACAAAAATGGGGGAGAAATGGTTTTTAAAGTCAAACAGACAAAGAATTAAGTTTAGTTTAATTCTTTCTGTGACTACTAGAAGAAATGTTTTTCTAGTTTTCTCTTGCTTCCTGTCCTGACCTAGTTATATCCTCTTGGAATATATCACAACCTCAAGAAACCTCAGGCACAGATTCTTTAGTGCCCAGCACCCTAAAGTCATTGTACCAACCTTAAAGAAGATTCTGTGACTACTAGAAGAAAAGCTATTATTTATATGACTACCAGAAGAAAATTCTTCTAATGTGAAATACAGAGGAAATCTCTTGCCATTCAAAATGGCAAGGCTTAGAAAATTTTTAGCAAGTTGTCTGGCAAATGATAGTTTTTATGATAGTTGGTAGATATATTGGCTTATTTTCTACTTTTAACCTATGGTACTTCAGACAACATAAACTATTATCTTAAAAATGTAAAAACTGCTTCTTCTATAAGTTGAACAAATTCTTACTTATCTTAAATTTAAAAAAAGATAGGTGCTAATGCTTATAATACCTGTTTTCCTCTGTTAAATGCAAACATGAATACTGACACAAATTAAAGAATATTTAATGGAAAATTCAGCTTGATTTATCTTCCAATTAGTGCCATTTAGACTTTGGAGGGACATGTGAATGATGTGTTCATAGCAGTATTTGATTGTGATAAAGCAAATCAAATTTGCAGAAAGATGGCTGGAAAGCCAGATGCCAGGCAGGTCTGTTCTATTCATGAGGATTCACTGAGAACACTAGTTGCATGAACTCTGCATAATGTGGAGGACAAAACCAAAGAGCAGCAAGGGGTAAATAGACAGGTGAGATGACTGTTTGGAAAACAACATTAATAAGGAGAGAAAGTTGGCATTCTGCATTGTGGATCTACAAGTAGCATAGCTAAGTTGTTTTTGGGATCTTATAATTGAGAGTTACCTAGAAGTTCCCTTTGGTAATTCAAAAAGTGTTTCTTGAAGGTGTTCTACATGCTGACCATTGGAAATATAAGATAAACTGGGCATAATTCCTGATCTCAACTAACCTAATGTAGAGGTGGTTTCAATCATGGATCAATGGGTGGGATAGGCTGTGATGGCTCTTATATTGAAAATAGCAACAAAGAGTTATGGGCACACAGAAAATAAGTTAAAAAACCAATGGGTGCTGATTAAGATTTTGACAAATTTGGAGGTGAGGGTTAAGTTATAATTAATTAAATTAATGAGATTTCTGGCTATCCCAAGAGGTGAGGGGAGAGAAGAATTGCAGAACATCAGTAGCAGAAAGCTCTCATGTTTAGAGTGCACTAGGATATTTGGCTCTGCAGTTATCAAAACCATTTAACAGTTGCACTGTATGGGTCCAGCCCTTACCTTTCTTGCACCTTCGTTAAGTGACTTTAGGGTGTTGGGCACTCAGGAATCTGCGGCCTGTGATTACTTGAGGCTGTGATATATTCCAGGATATAACTAGGTCAGCACAGGAAGCAAGAGAGATAATTGGCAGCATGGCACCAGCTTTCAGTGAGTTCACTTTCCAGTGGGTGTGACAGACGAAAGCTAAACAAACAGAAAAGGGCAGGTTGCAACCTGCACAGAAGGAAATGAGAGGGACAGCCAGGGGGTGGGCGTCTGTAGTTAGGATGCAGTGACAAACAGCAAGGGTAAATCAAAGACGAAGACATTCAAGACAGAGAAGAGTAAGAATAAGAGCTCTGAGGCAGCCTGTGGAATAAGCAGGATGAAAGGCAATCTGGCTGGCAGGTCGTGAGAGAAGGGGAGGCGGGAATGAATGAAATTGAAGGGTTACCAGGACAAAGATCAAGTAAGACTTGCAGGTCAGGGGAGGAGTTTGGGGTTTATCCTGAGAGAAATGAGAAGCCATTGAACCATTTTAAGCATGATTGTGAAATGTTTACTGTGGGAACTTAAGGAAGACCATTTGGCTGCTGAGGGTGGATGGTGGCTAAGGGATGTCACCACCAATTCTTCCTACAGGCAGCAACCACATTTCCCAGAATCACCTTCCATATTTGGTTCTGGGCCAATGAAAGGAGCATCTGTGAGGTCTGAAGAGCAGAAGTCAACAGCAAGCTTTATTTTTCTGGAGGGTGTGGCAGCCAGATGAATGTGTCCCTGTGAGCATTATGTCAGCCCCTCAGAAGCTCCTGGGAATCACTGGCTTCAAAGTTAAGCTGCTGCTGGGGAGCTTCTCAGACATTTCAAAAATTGTAGCAACTTTGGAAAACAACCACCAATAAGAAAGTTCAAGGCTTCACAAGATTAAATGAGTAGACCTTCAACTATGTATAATGGAAAGAGCTGTAAAGTGCAGAATTGGGGTTCAAACCTTGGTGTCTCCCATTCCCGATTCCATATTCTTTCCACTGCCAGGTTGAGGGTAGCACCATTATTTGATTTTAAGTGCTCAAATATGACCCATGCCCATGCTAAATTACTGGTCTGGGAAGTAGACCGGAGTCCTAGGCTGTGAGTATATTATTCATGGATAGATTATCAGGGGAAACAAAAAGTTGAGTTAGAATCCATGATGTAAAGTATGAGTGACATCCCTACCTGCTGAGCCTTTGTCAAACACTTTATCTGGCAGGCAGCTTGATATCTACTAGCAGATGTCAGTGGTGTGAGGGCTTCATGAGAAGGAGGAGGCATGAGGGGGTGGTATAAATAACATGCAAGAATTACTGGGTGCCCAATAGCTCATGAAGAACAAGCCTTTGTTATATATGGAATCCCTTATGCGGGACCACAGGGCAGTCATAAGTGTCATAAATTGACAAATGGCTTTAAAATCATCAAACCAGGGATTTAAGACGTCAAACTCCTGGGCTTCAGCAGGTGGGGGTCAAAGTGCAGAGCAATGAAGGGCGGCTCCCCGTCCAGGCAGGCACTACCACTGTGTCCCTCATCACGCGCCATGCTCCACACCCCGAGTGGCTGCCATCCCGCAGACAGCCCTCATCCGTCATTTCACTTGCTGCTCGTGTGGCCCCTCACCTGGAACACGCTCTCCTGTCACTCTGGCCAGAGCCTCTCGTGCTTTAAGACTCAGTCCCAGCACCACATTTTCCAGTAAGTTTTTCCTGCCCCATCCAGGTGAGTCACCTTTACAGGCACTTTCCAAATTTCCTAGGTGTCCTTTCTCACTGCACTTAAAATACTCTTATATAAAGAAAATGGGCTTTGTATCCCCTCTTCTTGACTCTGAACTTCCTAAGGTCAAAGACTCTTTTTACTTTTTAAATCCTTAATACCTAACATAGACCTGACATTCTACCTGAATCAGGTTCTTAGCATCCACCTGAAATCACTTGGAAGGCAGCTGGACCCGGATGCTTCTGATGGGTCTGTGGCAGTGCCTGAGCATATACAGGGCTAAGGAGTTCCCAGGTGATGCTGATGTCACTACACTGGGGACAGACTTTGAGAACCACTACCATACATCATGTTTAAATTTTACTAAAAATGCTTAAGGTTATATTGCAGCAACAGTTATGAGTATAGGCTATGGGGTCACCTTCTTAACCTAGGTTTAAATCACAGTTCTCCATTGAACAAGTGACTTAAGCTCTCAGCCCCAATATCCTTATATAAAGAAAATGGGCTACAGTGAAGACACCGGAGCACTTGCCATAAAATCCACATAGCATGAACTCCTCCCATTCTGAGGCGGAAGGTCCAGGAGAAGGAGAATGAGAGACAAGGCAGGATGCACTGTTCGGGTTTGCCAGACGAGGACCAGCACCACACATGGAGTCTAGCCGTGAGTTTCATTAAATATTACACGTGTTTACTTACTGAAAGATCCTGTTTCCTTACCACAAACAAATAAGAGGGCAGTGATGTGTGGCAGCCCTCAGAGTGCTGGGGAAGAATTTATTTTGAATTTTCTACATCAATCAAGGGATTCGTATACACCAGCACCTCAGTGGAAGGCTTGCTGAATAGAGGCTGGTGGGTTTTCCACCAGGGCTCATGGCTAAAACCTGCTCATTAATAGGTAATCAGCTTCGACTGATCTGCTTCGAGGCTGCCTTTCAGAGCAGCTGTTTCCCTCTGTGCTGTGATTTAAGCTCTTAACAGTGATGAAAACAGATTTCTGTTGCTTCTTTTCTCATTAACCTTATTACAATAGCTTGGCCCCCAAGACACACACTTATTTAAAATGCATCATGTTTATAAAAGGGCAGGAACTTTTCTTAACCTAGACTAGTTGGATAATTCTCAATAGCTGGTTCAAAAGCAAATGATTTAGTGAATCTTCAAATTATAGGTTTGATGGGAAGTGATGGATTATCCGTAGTCTAGCCTGACACTTTTCCTGAGTGAACAGACAGAAATTTCTATGAAGTCAGGTGCTGTGATTTGTTCCCAATATTCAATTTCTTCATTTGAACCTCAGGACCTTATCAAATAATATCTATTCATATTCCCATTTTATAGATTAAAAATAGTGAGCCTAAAGAGGTTAAACTCTTGCTGAAAGTTGCTCAGCTAAGAGGAAGGTCTGGACCTTGGTTCCAGTCACTGGCAGCCTGTGATCGAAAGCCATGCTTTTTAAGGATTGATATGCATAGGAATAACCTGGAAGAATCTTAAAATGCAAATGAGGATTCAGAAGGTCCAGGATGGGGATCATTTGTGAGATCCTGCATTTCCTAAATGAAATGTAGGATTTGGTGTGAAGAATAGCTTTGCATACTGAATGCACATTTTACAGGGAGGGGGTGGAGGATAAAGAGGCTTCTCTTTTCCATTGGGTCAAGCCCGTTGGCTCCATCTTGTTTCTGGGCCACCAAAGCTTCTAAAATCTGTTGACTTTTAACTTTGATTGGATAAACATTTTTTAAGTAACTGTCTGGTACAAAACTCCATTCTAGACCCTAAATTGCAGGAATATAAAAAAATATTAAACTAAAAATAAATGACTGGGCATACCTCTGGAGTACTTACAGCCCAGAAGAGATACAGGGTACAGTATAGATTCAGTCACATCCATTACATTGGATCTCAGCTGTAGTCCCAGTATAGGATTAGCCTGACTCTGAATTCCACCTTTGAATTTCAGTGGAATGAGGGAATATTCTCTCTTTAAACAGCAAATAAGGGCTCTGGAAGTTGGACCAAGGCAGATCACAGGTCATCTGGAAGAGTCATAGAGAGGAATGTGCTACTCATCTGACATCTTCCATGGGTGTTCATGGGCCCATCTGCCATGGTGCCTTACTACCCATGAGTGCTGGGAGCACTAGGATTCAGTTGCCAGCATTGAGTAAGAGATCCTTCAGGCTACAGCGGTGGTTCTCAACCTGGGGACTCCCTCTGCCCACTAGCAGGGGGTTTTTGAAAAGGTCTAGAGATAGTCTTGATTGTCACAACTTGTGTGATGCTACCCATATGTATTGGGTGGAGGCCAAGGACACTGCTCTTCCACCTCCCCATACCTCACTCCCGCCAAAGATTCACAGTGCTGAGAAAAAGCCCTGCGGGGGGCGCTGGGGTTGTGGCTCATTGGTAGAGCACTTGCCGGCACTTGGGAGGCACTGAGTTCCATCCTCAGCACCACATAAATAAACAAGCAAATAAATAAATAAATAAAAGGTATTAAAAGAAAGAAGAAGAAAAAAAGAAAGAAATCCCTTGGCTGGAGCCATAACTCTTGACTAATAAATGAGAAGATTCTGGAGCTCTGACAGGGCTAGGCAGTTTCATCATCCACACTCATTTGACATGGCTTCTATAGGCCAGAGAATCCTTTGTGGATTCAGCAAGTAATTTGATCTTCTGGGGTCAAATCTTGGCTGCCTGGAGCATCCCTAGACAAATGTAAGACATGATCTCTCTCTGAACTCTACTCAGAGGGGAGTTTAAGTCTCACAGTAGGAAGTCAGGGGACAGTGGGAGAGAGGACGTCTGAACTAAATCTAAAAGTGTAAGGAAAGCTGGCCTGAGTGGGAGGAGAACCCATAGAAACTACCTGTCCAAGAGCCCTGGGGGGAAGAGAGCCCACTGAAGAAAGAAGACCCACTATGAGGCAAAGGGAGGACACGCAAAGAGAGTTGAGCACATAGCAGAAATGTCTTCATTTCCAAGTTATATCCTTCCACCAATAGGCCATTAATGGACACTTCCAGGTGATCCAAACTCCTTTCTCTGCAAACCTACCTAGAAACTTGATCCAGAAAAGTATGTCTGCCTGTCATTACCATCCTTCCCTAGACCCCCCAGCCCAATATAAACTCCCAACTCCACCTAAGATGGTGGGTTACCTGCTTAGATTTAGAAGTCTTATTTCTCCTGGATCCTGAAGACTATGTTCTCACTTAGTTTTTCTTAATATATTTTTTCCTATTTCTATGACTCACTGGGTATCATCCCTCTAATTTAGTCTGACCCTCATGTCTCCACACACATTCCTGGGGCAACTCTAGCCTCCCCAAACTTTGGCCTGGCTCACATGACTTGCTGAGGTCAGCCAGATCACCACCCTTCTTTCAGGAGACAGATGTTCTGCTTTGCCTGAAACTGGGAACAGCCTGGGGAGGGGGATATTCAGTTTTAAAAGTGGAAAAATACAGAGCAAGCCTGGATGAGTTGGTCACCCTGTGACTTCCACAATTCACAGTGAGTCAAGCCCACCTAGTTCTGAGCCAGGAAGAATTCCAATTCATCCTTCCCTGCGACATTTAGCTCAGGCAATTTTGAGTTAGCGAAAAGCTTTTAATCATCTTCTCCTCTCAACCCCCATCCTGCCTCTGCTTCTCAAACTGGTGGTGCTACCAGGCAAAGGTATAATTAATTTACCACACAAGCAAGGTGAAGATAATCATAAACAGCTTTAAACCCAGCCTGGGGAAATCAGTTGTCAGTGGTTCTGAAAGATATGCAGCAGTGTGCACATCCTGATAATGTTTCCCTAAATGCATTTCTAAAATGCTATTTTTTCCCTCTGCCTTGCTCTCCATTTTTTTCAGTTTGAAATAATGTGTATGTTCCCGCATCACTTTCAGCCTGGTTATATTGTTCCAATGCCTGCAGCGATTTGTACTCCAACTGCTCCATTGCAGCTAAACTTTGTTTACATATTTCAATTTTCACGTGAGTCAGCCTCAGGCAGGTTTGTTCTCTTACCTGAATCCCCAGCCCTATTTTCTGCTATATCTAGAGCTACAGTGGAGCCTGTCACAGCAGCAGTGAGCAAGGAAACATGTAGGTATGAAAACATAGAGGATGAAAAGCTTGCTAGAGCTTTGCAACAGCTTGAAGATATTTTGCTGAAATCTGAAATGTGCTGAAGTAACAAATTTGAAAATCTCTATTCCATGTCTAAACGTCTTCACCTACCAGGTATCTTCTCCTTGGACTTCTACTCTTTGAAGCGAGCTGACTCCAGGCATACGTGAAAAATGGAGCCCATTGGAAAGTATGTGTGCAAGTGGTTGGAGCTTTGGCCAGCACTTGGGAAGCAGATGTTTTCCAAGAGAATTGATAGATCCCAGGCCCATCACAATCTGGCCACAATCTGTCTTTCCAGACGCACCTCCCTCCACCCCCACGCGTGTTATGCTCAGCCACAGGAGATGATTCTCCAAACCCATTCCGCCTTTTCATGCCTTGCCTCCTTTCTGCATTTGCTATTTTCATAGCCTGAATTATCCACTACACTACCCTCTCTCCTTTTTGCCTGCTAAATGCTTGCTGATTTTTTTGATATTTGATTCAAATGCCATCTCTAACAACTCTGGAATCCAGCAAGTAATTATTGATTCATTTTTCTTAGCTCTCTCTGTATGTTGAATGTGCCCGTGTTTATCAGGCCCCAGTAAGGCCTTAAACTCTGGAGACTATGCCAAGCCAGGTACAGAGGGAGGCTCTAGAGAGATAGGGTGGCAATAAAATTGAGTATTGCCATGAGTAGGGCAAAGTTCTATATGAAAGGGGAAATCCTGCTGCTCAGAGACTGAGTAGTGCTCACTCTGTGACTGAGACTGATCAGAAGTTGGGGATCAGTTCTCCCATCTCAGAGCCCACTCTGGTGGCTACTCTTTCTTGTTCTCCCAATAGCAGCCACACCCTGCCCCTGCCAAGGTAGTGGGCATGTCTGGAGAGGCTTGGCCAATCACAAACCTCTATTCCTGGCAAACAGTAATCAGCCCTGGGGATGGGTATGTGAGCATCAGAGTCCTACCCTAGGGTTAACATCGTAAACAGTGGGAGAAACCCTAGGAAAGCCGGTACAGGGTGTGAAGAAGAAATTGAAGGTATAAGCCAACTCACGCTAGGGGAGTTAAGGGCTGTTGCCATGGTGACAGTGACAGAAACCGCCAGGGGGCCGAGACCAAGTCCCTTTTGCCAGAACTTCAGCCCCCTGCTGGCAGGACCTAATGGGAAGCCAGTTGATAACAGGGATATTTAATTTGCAAAATCAACTTAGCATTTTATAACAGAGAATGCAAGAGTGACTTGGAGCTGGGAAAACTTGTACAAACAAAAAACAAATTTACACAAGCATTTTCCCATAAGTTTCTTAGATGGCTCTGGAAATGTCTAGGTGCTCTGGGGTCTCTGTACATGCAAACACAAAAGAAGCAGTCACTAAAGTAACCCTGCAACATGAAAGGCAATGAAAGGCAAGTCTGCAAATGTGAAGGGGTGGGCATGCAACTCAGTGGTGGAGCACTTGCTTAGCATGCACAAGGTCCTGGGTTTGATTGCCAGCTCTACAAACCAAAAAACCTGACAAATATGAAACTACCTCTATATTCTATTATCAGTTTTCTCCTTCTTTCCTATTTTAAATAATAGATCAGTGATGTCATTACCAGGATCAAATCATGAAAGAGCACCATTACCTTTAAAGAGTTGGACAATGTTTCCTGCTATCTTATTTAATTCCCATACTTGGGAACAACTTCTCCACCCATTATGCCTTTTTTCGTGTAGGTTATTTCTATAACCATTTTCCCCAGCAGAGTATGAACATCTTGATGAGAGATAGCCCCCTTATTCATCTTTGTACTAGGTTTTAATGCCTAGGTTTTGTTTTTTATCTTCTCCTTTGATCAGGCGTGATATCTCAGGTACATTTTTATTCACTACAATTTATTAAATGCCTAGGTTTTTGCTCATTCATATTCATTTAATAAATATCTACTGAGCACATCATGTGTGCCATGTGTGGAATACATGTCAGGCATATAGCAGATCTTGATTGCTGCCCTCAAGATGCTCAGAGTCTGGTCAGATTCAGATAAAGAGGGCATATCAATGCAGTCTGCATAAGTGTGGAGTGTAATGGGAATGCTGGCAGGACAGTGCAGGGTAAAATGAAAACATAGTACTGGGACCCCTGACTCAGACTAAGTCAAGAGAAGCAGATAGGAAATGGCTAAAGTAATTTGCATTAGAGATCAGAAGGACTTTCACCACAGCAGACAGGGAGAATGAAGAGAGGTAGGAAGAACTGAGACCTCTTGCATCTCAGACTTAACCCCATGAGAGTCCCCTGGAAGCTTATAAAAATTCCAGTACCTGTGTATCTTCTGAAATCAATTCTATAAGACTCTCTTGAGGTGGAACCCAAACATTAGTAGTTTTTGAAGCATCCAGGTGATTCTATTGTGCAGTCACTTGTCTTAAAAATTTGAAGTCAACAGGAGCTTGAGATGATCTGTATATATGGTCAGGAGGGAGTTCAGGATCACTAAGTTCTGGTCTTAAGAACCAAAAAGACGCCCAGACAAAATTCTTCTACTATGATTATGTATTGCTCTATCAATTCCAAGGTGCCCTGTAAATGTGCTAAATAAACATCAATTTTTCAATAAATTGTAGTGAACAAAAATGTACTTGAGATATCATGCCAGATCAAAGTAAAGTTTTGAAAGAAAATCAGTAGTGATGGCTTTGAGTAATCTCAGGTACACAGGTAGCAGATTAAAGTAATAGGTATACCAACAGTAAATATTCACATAAATCCTTACATTGAGGACAATTTTCAAGTATAATTATTAATTAGAAAAAAATTAAGAATATTGATTTGTAAATTATTAAAAAGTATGTTGAGTTAGAACTCTTTAAAATCTATGGTGCTCGTTATTACCTCCATTCATCAACTATTTCTAGCTCTCCTTCTTGCCAGGCTCATGGTAGAACTGAGTTTCCTGACCCCAGCATATTCACCAGGGTTACACAACTTGTTCTCTCCAGTGACTTAAAAGTGCAAGTGACCCTGAGCCACAGCATCCAATTCCAAAGCATGTAACCAATTAAATTAGTATAAGACTCCCCAGAGCTCATTATCTCTCTGGCACAGTAACCAATACCATCGGAGATGATGGCTTCTGCACAACCTGGTTTCCTAGGTGGCTGGACATGTCCAGCCTATGAGGGCCATAAGCTAAAAATAGACCTTCCTGTTTTAACCACTGTAATTTGTGGGTTGCTTGTTACTGCAGCATACGGCATTATATTCTGTGTTATGTTCATCTCCACCCAGCAAGATTTCAAGAGGCTTTTTATCTGTATTTACTCAATTGGAGACACCAAGTCTGCTGTCATGCTATTTCTTTTGCATTATACAGCTTCTTCCATCTTCAGATACACAATAAGAATAAGCTCATTAAGAATAAGACTGACCCTCAATAAGTCATTCAACTTCTTTGACCTACAGTTTTTTTTTTTAACCTGTGAAATGGAAGCATTGAAATTTCCTTACAGTTTTTCAGGGATTAAAATAAACATTATATAAAATATAAATCACAGAGCCTAAAATAAACAATCACAAACTATACTTCTATCTCTCTTTGCAATAGTCACAAAATTTAGCACATTTCTAACTCAAAAATTACAGTCATATATGGAATATCTACTCTATGACAAGCCCTTGATAGATGCTATTTTAATCCTTATTAAGTAAATATTATTATATGTAAATTTATCTCCATTATGCAGGTGAGAATATTGAGGTTGAAAGACATTAAATAAGGTAAATAATTGCTCAAATGGTAGGAGTCAGTATTCAAACCTGTTGTAGTTCCAAAGCTTCTACTGGTGAAACTCATTGCTTCCTTTCTTGATTTAATTATTAATTTATAATTTAACCACTAACTCTGATTTAAGAATCGGTATAGTTTCAGATAGCAAAGTGATATCTTTAATCTCTCTAGCTATTTATCTAATATCACTCCTAAGATGCTGAGTAAATGTTAATTTTTTTAAGCTTCACTTTGATTTCAGAAATTTAAGATGAAAACAGAGGGTAGGTTAGAATTGATGAAATATCTTGATACAAAGAGTGTGAGACACTGTACTAAGATGACACTTCACTTTTATGCTAATGCCTTAAGTTCTCAAAGCAATCCTGAGAAAAAGTACTGTCCCTGCTTACAGCTTGGAAGATTGACTTACCAGTAACTACTTCCTCTCCAAGTCATACTCCAGTGAGAGGTGGCCCTGCCAGGCACACCAACACTCTCGATATTATCTTAGGCAGAGTTGGTACCTATTTGCAAAGTGATTTGAGATTTCAGAGTTACTAATCAGTGTCTTAAAATACCTTCTCATCTGCCTTTAGATGAGAACAACTTTGGAACAATCCCTGATAATGTAGCGTGCTGCCTACACCAGTGTATAAGGTGCCCAGGGAAATGTCCACGCAGAGCCAGGAGGGAGCATATGCTCAATGCTTCCTCCCCAGTTCCCCACCACCCTACCAGGCAAGGAACTGTCTCTGCAATGTATGTCTAAACCCTTGAGAGATAAGATCCGGGTCAACATGGGGAGAGCCAGAGGTATTGATTTCTAAGGCTTACAAGATAAGGAAAGCAACATTGGGCTCTGTACGGGAGAAAATTGAAGCTATAAACTAATCAGTATCAGAAACTAAAATGATCAAAGACCCTAGAGGCCAAGAACTGGATAGTATCAAGGGGTCTGTGTAAACAAAATGCTTCAAAAGATAGCAGAGACCTTAGCAAGTGGAGGATGAACCACCTCCCTTTAGTGCCAAGCCCTACTAATGATAGCAACCAGAGCATATGTGTTTATGAAGGCATAAACACAAGGAAGCTCTGTGCCAACAAAGACCAAACACCTGGAAATAAGGTTTTAAAGCAAAGTTGTCCGGATTCATTTTGCTCAACTTTTTGACTTCCTAGAAATTAACTAATAAGGCTCATTTTGGCCCAGACCCAAGCTCAATGGCCGCTAAGGCACTAGAGTCTGGTTTTAACTGGTTTCTTGGACTCAAACTGCTCTCCAGGAGCTTGTCAACTAATGCAACATGGAGCACACTGCTGGCCAGTATTATCAAAAACTCCGCTGAGGGTCACAGCCAAGACAGACACATCACGAAGGATACGTCACCCCCCCTATTCTACCAGACATGGACTATACCCCCAGACTAGGTACTATCAACCGAAGCCTATCCCTGACTCTATCCCTTGGTTTCTTAGGAAATTGTTTTGACTGCCTTGCACTTTGGCCAAACTGCTTGGTGAGAGACTGTCAGACCATGGTGAGGGTTACTGTAAGAAATGGCTCACGGTACTCATCACTGAGTCTACTCACAGTGCTACTGAGGACATCAACATTATATCACACACCAAGCTCTTCTTGAGGAACCTGGGGATAAATTCCTAAATGTTCCCAGTAATGTTATGGAACCCAAGTTCAGTTGTTACCACAGTACAGGCTAAGTTGAAAGACACAGTGTTGAGAAAAGAAGGGGATTTTATTCAATGAGCCAACTCATCAAGAAGATGGAGAACTCTTGTCTAAAGCCCATCTTGCTGGGAAGCTAATTTAGGGGTGATTTATAGAGATGGCTGATGGTTTTTACAAACTGGTGGGAGCCTTTTCACAGTGGGAAGCCAAATGAGGCACATCTGATCCTAATCACCTAGTCATGAGATGCCGTTCAACTCTGCAAAACTCAAGAACAAAGATATTTTATTTCCTTGTGCTATTCTTGTCACTGGTTAATGTGCCATGTGTTCCTGATAGTTCCTGACACATTACACAATGGACAGGCTAGAGGGGTAGGTCTCCCACGGCCCTCTGGCTGAACAGACAAACTCATAATAAGTGTAAGAAAACACTTCACCTGATTATTGTGGAAGACAAAGGTCAGGTGAGGTTAAGTGGAGAGTTGGGCATGAGATCTGGGCTCAATGCTTGGCTTCAATCAGAAGAGAACAAATATATTTATAGCTTATAAACACTGAACTGTGTAACAAGCAGGGGTTTAAAAATTTCCTTTTGGTTGCCAACTCTTATAAAATAATTTTTAGAACATATTTATAATATGCACATTTAGTGTGATCCTTGCTATTCTCAGATTCTGCCTTGTCTCCTTATTCATTTACTCCTAATTTTAACCTGTAACAGCTTGCTCTGTATTATGCAAGTTACCTTAAATCCCTTTTGCAACAAAACTGGGGTTCCTAAATTGACATCCTTTTGAACTCTTGGTAGTATTCTGACAAAATTCATCCCTTTATCTTTAAGATGTTGTTTTTTTACAAAATTCTTCTCTATAAATGAAAATGATTCTGGACAAGACTAAGTGAGATAACATAGTCAACTGTCATTGTCACTTACACCTCATATTCTATTATTTGGATGAAGAAATTGATATCCAATTGGGACTCATATTTACTGTTGATGGAAAACTAGATGGGTAAAGAAAATAGAAAAATTACTTCATAACAAAAATCAGTAACAATTTTCACAATTTCTCAGATCAGAATAATGGGATGAATCTGAGAAATTGAAAGCTGACCGAGTCATATGTAAGATACTGCATTTTATTTCAAATAACCAGATGCACAAATAGAGAATGAAAGAGCCTCATTTAACCAGAGTCCAGAGGAAAAACATCCAAAAATGTTGCCTGATAATCACTATTCTATTTGAAGCAAAATGTGCCATTACCAACTCTAAAGATAATGGAGTCTTAAGCAGGACTCATAGAAGACCCATTCTTATTCCATTGTAAGGTATATCTCAGGGTACATTTGGCTTTGGTTAATCCACACCTGGAAAAGGGAACTTGGTCAAGATAACATTGGAAGAGGAACATGAACAATCTAGAAAGTGAAATAAAGGGATAGTACCTTTAAAATACTGAAATCCATGCGATGCGGGGAATAACTGAAAGCATCATGTTCCAGTATGATGACAGAGAACATAGCTTTCATTCAAACCAACCTGGGCTCAAATATGTGTTTCCACTTGCTAGTAACTTGGATTAAGTCTCTTTTAACTATCTGGGTTTTTGTTTCTAGTGGATATTTATTCAACAGATTACTTATTCCCTGGGAGGGAATAGTAAGGCATGGAAGATATGGAGATCCATATGGAATTATAGAAAAGTATGAAAAAGGAAAAAAATAGAGTCAGCACAGAGCCTAAAATCATAGTTTAAAAATTATATTTGAAAGGCTGTGAGGAATAGATAGAATCTTTGGAATTAAAACCTGAATCTATATAACAATTTTTATTAGAACATTATAGTTATATAAAGCAGTTGGATTCATTTTGACGAAATCATACATGCAAAAAAATTTATTTCAATCCTCCTTCCATTTCCTCTTTTCCCTCCCTGCTCCTGTTCTCTTCTACTGATCTTCCTTTTCTCATTTATTTATATATTTATATATTTTATTGGTACTTTCCACATATAAATAAAGTTGAAATTCCCTGTTGTATATTTATATTGCATGTAGAACGATTTTGTTAAATTCATTCCATAAAATACAGCTTTCTTAAAATTATATTTTAGAAAACAGATTATGATTGTCAATATAGCTAATGTATTCTATTTATTAACTTGAACAAAAACTAGGCTATCAAATTTATTAAGAGTATCAAAAACTAGAAACTGATTATCATAGCAATTTCCAGTATTACCCATGTAGGTACAGTGAAAAAATAGATTACTGCAATATCCATATTGACTAGTTATGTGACCTCAGGCAAGACTGCCTTCATTCAACTTTATTTTCTTCAAGTGTAAAGTAAGAAATGTAGAAGCTGCTCCCTGCCTTGCTCACCGGATTGACACACAACATGAGATCATATTTGTAAAGTATTTTGCAAACTATAATATGCTGTGAAACTCTTATTTTTATCACCATTGTGATGATTAATGGTGAGTGAGGAAGGGCTCACGACAAAGTATCAAGCTTGCCTTCAAATGGCATGTTTCAATAGCAGGAAGTGTGAGGAAGAGGAAGAGACGCAATTAATGAGATGGTTCCACTTTTATTCATCTTTCAGTTAACATAAGAATGAATCTTAAAGATCATACTGTATTTATTTGGGCAGAATAGACTTTGGGGATGAAATAATTAACAGGTGAACTCAACTGTTTAAACATGGCCATCTATTTTACTCAGCTTTTTCACTGCTGTGATTAAAAGGACCTGATCAGAACAATTTTAGAGGAGAGAAAGTTTATTCAGGGGATCATGGTTTCAGAGGTCTCCATCCATAGACAACAGGCTCCATTCCTTGTGGCTCAAGGTGAGGCATGACATGATGGCAGAAGAGTGTGGCAGAGGGAAGCAGCTCACATGATGATCAGGATGCAGAGAGAAAGAGAGAGATCTCCACTTGCCAGATCTAAACACATACCCAAAGCCCTGTCCCAATTCCCACCTCCTCCAGCCACAGCCTATCACTTCACTTACCACTCAGTTAATCCCTATCAGGAGATTAATTCTCTGATTGGATTATGACTTTCACAACCCAATCCTTTCTCCTCTGAACCTTCTTCCATTGTCTCATACATGAGCCTTTGGGGGACACCTCACATCCAAACCACACCCTGTCCCATTGCCTTTCAGGAGATGTGGGTCCTAAATATTTACCATAAATATTCTGTTTTCATGGATAGCAGAATCAGTAAAGTCTATAATTTTGAAGTTACATGACATAACAATGCAATGCTTGGCATAAAAAGAGTGAGAAATACAGATTTCTGTGAGTAAAAGGATGGGGAAGAGAAATAGTTTGGGAAAAGTGTGAGAAAAGAGAATCCAAATTCTTGGTAGGATGAAAAAGTAACTTTTGATAGTTGAAATACTTGATAGGATCTGTGGTAAGCAAAAAATATATTATCCACCAAAGATGTTTATGCCTTTATGCCCGGAACTTCTAAATATATTATGTTATTATGTGATGTTCCCAAAGGGACTCAAGATGGCAAAGGGAACTATGATGAAAAAAAGGGAGATAATCTTGGATTATCTGATTGAGTCCGACGGAATCACAAGGGCTCTGCTTGGTGAGACTTGAGAAATGCAGAAGCATCAAACAGAAAGAAATGCAAGGTAAGAAATTGACCTTGCCAATAATTTTGCAAATAGAGAAAGGAGACCATGAACATACGGATACAGGGATTTCCTAGAAGGTGAAAACTGCCCTATGACCATATCCCGAAAGAAAGCAGGAGCCAAATTCTGTCAACCATCCAAATGAGCAAGAAAATGCTCACCTATAACATCCAGGAAAGGAATCTAACCTGTCCCAAAACCTTTTATTTAAGCACAATGAAACTCTACAGCAGGTTTCTGACCTACAGAAGTGCCAGATAATACATTTGTGTCATTTTAATTCATTAATTTTGTTGTAACTTGCTATGGAAGCAATAGAAAACTAATACTTGGTCTTTTTAGTACAATGAAGAGCACTCTGTAATGTGAGTCTTTCATGCATATCTCAAATAAAGACTATTCAAAAATAAAGTGTTTATGGTGACTCAATATTCCTGGTAATAAGAATGGGTTCTCCTCCAGGATCCAGATGTTCCTGAGGCAAAAGCACAATCAGTTACATGTGGTCAAGAGTCAAGCTCCTACCAATCAAAACAAAAATTAAAAAAAATAATAAAAATGGATAATATACTTAAATGGGTATTTTAATGAAGAAGTATATAGGTGGACAATAAACATAAGAAAAATTATTAAACAGGGTTATTTCAGAAAAGAAGAATAAGTATAAACCTTGTGATGGATATTCCAAAGTATCACAGGACTTTAGGAAGCTAGAGAGGATCTGAGAGAAGCACTAGAAGAAATTACCTCAAGGGATGCTTTGTTTGCCTCTGAGAAGTGACTGGAACACTGTAGCTGAAAGTCTGTAGATGGTCAGTGGTGTGGGCAAAGAAGAAATCTAGTAGAGAGAGGGCATATGGCTAACCAGTTGCCCTTAGACCTGAAACATGTGCAGGATAATAGGTATACGACAGAAAGAGAATTACAGATGTTCATAGGAGAGCTTGCTTGTGAAGTTTCTATTTGAAAAGACCATTGGAAAGCAATTGGTAATTATGGGCATTTATCAGAGAAGTGGTGATAGTGGTGGTGATGGTGATAGGAAAAATAAAGCTTGTGGCGAAGGAAAATAATAATGTGCAGCATTGACTGGGTGCTCATTGTGTGGAGCAACATAAACACTCTTTTTCCTCATGTAATCCTTTCAACAACTGTACAATCATTAACTTCTTTTTTCCACAGTGAGCAAAAGTGAGGCAAAGATAGATTAAGTAAATGCCAACAATTAAAAGCCAAGTGAATGATGAACAGGGATTTGAATCCAGCTCCTTTATTTCAAGAGTGCATACTTTCAATCACTACATACAGTTGTCTTAACTATCCAGTCAGCTAAATATTAGCTTGAGCAATTGACAGGTATTAGATAATATATCCATTTTTTAATTAAGTAACTGAGAGATTAAACCATTTGTTCCAGATTTCTCACCTTAAAAAATATAGGAATTCCAAGTTCATTTCTCATCTTGACAGAATATCTGTCCTTGGTCTTGCCCTCTTGCTGAAAATAACCAAAATACTGGATACAATATGAAACTATTTGAGATGCAGGGTTTCAGGAAGGGCTCTACTGTGACAATTGAGAGTAGAAAACATGGCAAAAATCCTAATAATGCATGGACAGCTCTGGGGTTTTATCAAAGATAAGGAAACTATTTTTAAAAACTCAAATGGAAATGTCAGAAATAGAAACTGGAAATGAGAGAGGAGATGAAGAATCCCTTCAATGGACTCATCAGGCTAAAACTATCTGAGGAGATAAACCGTAAACTTTGAGAAGGATGAATGCAAATCATACAAACAGAAGAAACGAGAGTTACAAGAAGCAGAAGAGATCATCTAAGAAATGAGAACAAAACCTAACTGCCTAATATACACGCACTTGGAATCCCAGGAGGAGAGGAAAGGGTGAAAGACAGGAGACTTCATGGCTAAGGATTTTTACAAAATGATGGAAGACATCAAATCAAAGATGAATAATGCAAAAGAAAAAGCCATATCTAGGCATTCACAAGCCAGAGGAAAAAAAGACATTACACAGAAAAATGAAGGTAAAAACTGTGGCAGATTTCTCATTAGAAACTAAAGGACATTTCTGGTGGAGCAGCATCTTTAAAGGGCTGAAAAATACTGCCAGCCTTGTCTCTATACTCAGTGAAAATGTCTTTGAAACATGAAAGGGAAATATTTTTAAGACAAGCTGAAGCAAAGAGAATGTGTTGTCAACATGCCTGTGCTACAAGAAATATTAAAGAAAATTCTTGAGGCAGAAAGTTAAATGGAAATTTGGAAGAGTATTATAAATGGTAAAAATAAGGTGTAAGGTGCTTTCTTTCATAAGTTTAATTAGTTCAAAGATAAACCAATTATCATATAAAAGTAAAATACATCATAAAAAAAGCACAAAAGATTGACGGGGAGAAGAAGTAAAAGTTTTTACATGATATAAGAAAACTTACACTATTGTTATAAGATAAGCAGATAAATACATATATAAACATAAGCTTATTCACGGGGAGAAAATATTCATGATTCTTACATCCGACATGTAACTGGTATTAGGAATGCATAAAGAGCTCCTAAAAATCTAAACAAGAATTTTTTAAAAGCCCAAATAAAATTGGATAATATGCTTAAATGTGTATTTTAATAAATAAGTGTATATTTAATATAAGTGTACATTAATTTATTAAACTATAATTGGATAATAAGCATAAAGAAATTTATCAAACATTATTAGTTATTTCAGAAATGCAAATTAAATATAAATAATAATACTCTACACACACTTGAATAGCTAAAATTTAAATATTCATAAAATCAAATGCTGAGAATGAAGATCAACAGGGATCCTCATATATTGTTCCTGGGGGTATAAAATGACAGATAAATATATTTAAAATTGCACAAGTAATTGTATCTCTACACTATGGCCCAGGAAGTTCACACGTAAGTATTCACCCAAGTAAAATATGTATATTTGTATATGTGTTTATATATGTATATATTGTATATTATGTATATATAAACATATATGTCAGTGCTTGTACAAGAATGTTCATGACAGCTTTATTTAAATCACCCAAAAACTAGAATCAGAGCACCCACCACAGGATCTCAAGCCAATGACTGAATTTGTTGTATTATAAAGCTCATCTTCGGCAAGGCTGATATGTAATTTATTTTGCAGTATCAGACTGGGGGTGGTACTTCGACAGAAATTATACCTTTCTATTTCTTTCTTCCACCACCAATCACCACTTTCTCCTTATAGCACTCCTTAATAAATTCCTGTTGGTGAATACCCATAACAGGGTCAGCTACTAGGGAACCTAGTCCAAGAGCAATTCGGAGTTTTCCTGCCACATGGGCACTCTGTGTTACCTAGCTCTGGGACAGGAGGACGCTCACTGTGAAGGCTCCCGAGTTCTAACAGGGCAGGCTTCATTGGGTGTGTGCTGTTGGGCAGATGGGCAGCTCTGTTCATTGCTTCTTAATATTCTCAGGTGATATTTCAGGGAAATCCTCTGGTGGAATACTTTCAAAGAGCAGCACCATCAACCTGGAGCAGTTGTCAACAGCAACAGTGAGGAAAAGTTACAGAAAACTCCAGAGCCAGAAGTTTCTGGAAGCATGGATCCAGTCTCACTCTCTGACTCAGCATTGCGCTGGAACTTTCCTAATTTTAACTCTTTTTAGAAACAAAATATTCTTTATTCTGTATAATTTAAAACATTTAATACAGCAACCTATCCCACAATATAATCCAAATCCCCTCTTACACCTAAATTTAGATGTAGAACAGAGAAATAAAGTTTCTACTACATGCTACGAATTTTCTATGCAGTGTCATTTAATCCCCCCAACCATCCTCTTAACGACCACTGTCCCCACTTTAAAGATGATAAAGTGAGTCACAGAGACGTTAGGTAAATTATCCCAAAGAACTTGGCTTGTCAACAGAACACCTGGAGCTTTAAATGAGTTATGTCTGGATACAAGCTGGTTGGGATCTGCAGCTGGTTGAATGCAGTCAACCTTCCTATATCTCAGGACTTTCACATAATATTTCATCAGAAATGCAGCTGTTGGGCTGGGGATGTGGCTCAAGCAGTAGAGCGCTCGCCTGGCATGTGTGCAGCCCGGGGTTCGATCCTCAGCACCACGTACAAAGATGTTGTGTCCACCGAAAACTAAAAAATAAATATTAAAATTCTCTCTCTCTCTCTCTCTTAAAAAAAAAAAAAGAAATGCAGCTGCAAATAATGCAGACATTGGGTTGTCCAACAAACACAACTCAAGTAATATTGTTAAGTTTTATGTCATTAGAAGAATAGAGAGCAGGAGCTAAGGGTTGGTTTAACCACACAACAATCTCATTAGGAATCCAGAATCTTCCCATCTTTCTGTGTGATCATTTTGAGCTTGTTGGTCCAATATCCCCTTTTATTGAAAGGTGGTCTTACAACTTTCGTGGTTAAGAAACAGATGAAAGAGAATAGAATTAAGAAAGGAGGGTATCTTTTTGTGACTGTCACTCTTTTATTTTCCTAAAAAATTATTCTTTCACAAGCCGTTGACTTATGTTAATGCCCATTTTTTGCTGCATTCACATCTGAAAAAATAAACCTCCAACAAAAGGAAATCAGACAGTTATTATTTGTACCAATAATGATTTATCTCATAGGATTGGGAATATGGTTTTTCATTAGCCCTTTATAAAATGAAGAAGAGGTGTATGACAGTTGGTAGCAAAAAGTTGTTTGCTATATGGCAAGAAATGGATCTGAAAATTTAACTTCTTGACTACTTCTTCCCAATTCAGGTGACAGTTTCAAATTCCCTAGAAACACGAGGAACATCCCTTCTCCCTGAACTGTAGGGCTCAGTGTGTCAGAGGCAGGTCTCTGAGGATGGCCCTGAAACAGCAGCACATGACAAAACTGCACTTGTTTCTTGACAATATAGGATGAGAATGGAGAAGAGTAGTAAGAGAGGAAAAAGAATTTCCTTCACGTTCACTCTGTCATGGCCACCCATCCCAGTAATGCACTTCCCAAATGGACATAGTTCAGCCCCACTGAAGTCGGCAGATTAAATCAGTGTGATTTTTTTTTTTTTTTTTTTAGGAAGAGCGGTGACCAAGTACAATGCCCAATTGATTTTTTTTTTTTTTTTCCAAATGACAATCTGGTCCCTAGAAATTCATCTCTCTTTGCTGCAGTTGTGCATCACCTAATGTGAACTTAACCTTGGAATGGATGAGGGGACTACAGCCTTTCATTTCTAGGGTCTCATATGTTGGAAAGAAGGGAGACCCACAAAGGGAAAGAGATTGAGAGTTTAGTGAATCCAGCCCTAGAAAATAGACAGCTTTGGTGTGTTGACACACAATCTGACACACTGGGACTTGGAATAATGATAAGGTCCCAGGTGGAGGTGACTGAAAATGGTCAGGCCTTGCTCTGCTGAAGGGAAGGTCCCTCTGGGACTTTCTACAAGAGTGTGATTAAAGGCAGAGACCTCAGCTTCCTAAGTGCAAAACTGGCTCACTTTTCATCAGAGGGCCCTTAAGATTTATATAGATATAAAATAATTACAATGATCACAAAAAATACCTATTAGGCATTTTTTGTGTGCAAGACTCTGTTTCAAGCCTTTTAGTAATATCAACTCATTTAGTGCTCACAACCCTGTAGGAATGACACAATTATTATCACCCTAATACGTATGAGAAAACAGAGAAGCAGGGAATTTAGTTACCCAAAATCAAAGAACTAGCAACTTGTTGACCCAGCAAGCGGGATCGAAATGCAAGCAGAATCGAAACGCAAGCAGAACCTGGCTTGCTGCCTGCTAGACTACACATTCCAGACACAAGTTTTCTTTACCATACTAATCCAGATGGATCTCCGCAGGCATGCTCCCCAGCATGCTCATGTATTGAACCACAAACAAAATGGTCCAGTCAGAAAAGTTTGGGAAATGCTTTTTTAGGCAAGCTTAATGATCCCCCAAATTCATTTACTCATTAGTCTTTTATTTTCCTGAAAATATTTGGATATTGATATTCCTGGTAATCTACCTGGGCAGTAGTGTTCTAAAGTCAACCTGGGGCATAAACCTCAGGACAGTAGGTGAAGTTGAATACTTTCTTCCTGGACTTGATAAATAAATATTACTAAAATAACAGTAAGAGAGCATTAATAGTAAGAGAGCCTAAAATAATAGTAAGAGAGCATTAATGTCGATTTTCAAGTGTTTTCCTTGTGCCTGGCATTATTATGCCATATGATGTCTGTTCTAGTCAGCTTTTTCACTTCTGTGACTAAAAGACACAACCAGCACAATTGTAGAGGAGGAGAAGTTTATTTGGGGCTCCTGTTTTACAGGTCTCAGTCCATAGACAGCTGGCTCTATTTGTCAGTGCTGAAGGTTAGGCGGAACATCACGTCAGAAAGTGTTGCGAAGGGAAGCAGCTCACATGATGATCAGGAAGGGGGGAGAGAGAGAGAGAGAGAGAGAGAGAGAGAGAGAGAGAGAGAGAGGGAGATTGATTCCACAGCCAGATACAAAACATCCAAAGCCACACCCCAATGCCCACCTCCTCCAGCCACATGCCCCTTGCCTCGGGTAATCCCATCAAATAATTGATTCACTGATTGGGTTAAGGCTCTCACAACCCCATCATTTCTTCTCTGAACCTTCTTGAATTGTCTCACATGTGTGTGTTTTGGGGAAACCTCACCTCTAAACCATAATAACACCTTATTTATTTCTCATAATGCTTAGTGGTGTAGAAACTATCATTATTCCCACTTTACAAATGGAAAAGAAAAGAGAGAGAGAGAGAGAGAGAGAGAGAGAGAGAGAGAGAGATATTAAATAACTTGGCCAAGTTCTCAAATAATAAGTGATACTAATATTTTAATTCAATTAGATTGATTTAGTTTAAATTAAAAGTCAGATTTTTTTAAGCCCCCATAATTACACAGAAAGTCTTAATTCAATTCTTCAGACAATGAAAGAATTAACTGGGAATGACTAAGCCTACATAGTGGGGTTATAATATTCCATGTCTTATGAATGAGCTAACTTTAAATAAAAGCACATAGAAGGCAAACTGATAATACTATGGGGTGTTGTCCTGGCATTAGCATTATTTTTGGTACTGGGGATTGAACTTAGGGGCATTTGACCATGGAGACACACCCCCAGCCCTATTTTGTATTCTATTTAGAGACAGGGTTTCACTGAGTTGCTTAGTGCCTTGCTGTTGCTGAGGCTGGCTTTGAACTCACAATTCTCTTGTTTCAGCCTCCCAAGCCGCTGGGATTACAGGCATGTAACCCTGTGCTCAACTGGTATTAGATTTAATACCACCATAGATGGATTCTTTAACCAGGTGTTGCTGCAGGGAAATATTCTCATTTTTGTCCTTTCTGGGTGATCTTTTTGTTTTCCAATCATTATTGTTTGTTTTTTTTATGTATTTGGATCCCATATCCATAGAATTAACTATACCCCTGAATTCATAGCATGTGATCATCATCGTCAATGCCAGACTTCACTTTTTAATTCAATTTTACGTTGTTTTCACTTGTCTGCCACCTTCAAACCCGTTACCCTTCCCTCAAAAAAATTCTCTCTGGTGCATAATGTGTTTTCCTTGATCCTTTGTCTGATGAGAGAAATGTATACCGGAGGCAGGTGTTAGTCTGCTCAGTAAAGGGTCAACTCTCTTCTGTGAGTTCTATGGCTTCCAGTTCAGCAGCCACCTATCACTAGAGCACCACAGTATCAGATGTCTGGAAATGAATATTCTGATCCAGGCCACTCTAGCTTTCGATGAAAGGGTGTTTGATTTATGCTTCTTGGCTTTGTTTCACTTGTGATAGGCACTGGTGGAGTTAGGCCTGAAAATGTTGGGTAACAGACCCTACAGTAAGTGCCAATAGCACTATTGAATACTCTCTTCTCTACAGGTACCTGAAGCTTATATTTGCAAGGTTTACATTTGTAACAATGTTATGCAGTGTTTTGTAAATTGTATACTTCCTGTCATTTTTTATTAGCAAACCTTACGTATAGTCTTCTGAACTATACTGTTTTTTTCCAGCCTTAAGCCTCCACTTTACTGTCCTGAATAACCTAGAACTCACTTCTCCCAACAGTATCCATTCCCCTTCCACATGTATCAACTCTGCCAGTGACTTATTCTGATTTGTAGAATGAATTAACTTGCACAATTCACAAATGAATACATGCAAGAATTAATGCATGAAGGACCAGAGAAGAAGAGAACATGCTATTCAATCACATGATCTCTCCAAAGATCATCCACAAACAGCCTTGCCGTCCTACCCTACCTGCGTGAGACTGGCAAAACGCCCATGCGCTTTCTATCAAAAGTTTTCTGTTCAGAAGTATGCCCCCCCAAAATCTCATGTTACTAAGAAACAGTTTCAAGTTCAGGATGGATTTTTCCAGCTTAGTGTAAAATTTAAATTAAGAGCAAGAGTACAATCAAGGTTAATCAAACATTTTAGAATTAGAAAGATGCTGAAACTCCTTGAGATTTGGTATCTGATATCTAGAAACAATACAGTGCTCATTTGGAGAACACCTAATTGGATAACAATTTGATATTTAATGGTGCAGCTCATCCTGCTGTTAATCCTCTCTCTTCCTCAGTCCCTGTCTAATGAGGTTAGCGCTAAATCAGTATGCTGGCTTCCCTAATCTCTGGAGAATTAACCAGTGGTCTCCATCATTAAGACTTTGCACAGGTAATGAGAAAATTTTCCCTGAATATTTGATTGTATTACAAATAAAACAACTGGAACAAATCAACATTTGCTGGAAATGGGACTGAAGAGTTTTCGAATAGTTCATAGTCCTCATCCACTTATATTTGACCTGAAACTATTCTAAGCATTTTACATATTTACACTCATATAGTTATGATAAACTATCAGGAAGGTGCTGTGATGGTCCCCAGTATTAGAGTGGAGTAGCTGACCATAACACGTATACCCAAATATGGAATGACCTGACTCAAGAGTAATTTTCTCATGTAATAGTTTGGTAACAGTCCAGTGTGTTTCTCATCTTTCTGTCACTGGGACAAATTCCTGAGAAAAACAATTGAAAGGAGTAAAGAGTGATTTTGGCTCATGGTTTCACAGGTTTCAGTGGAGGGTTGAATGGCTTTATTTCTCTAGGCCTGTGATGAGGTAAAGCATCATGGCAGAGGTAATGGCAGGGGAAAACTGATTACCTGATGTCAGTTGGGAAGGGGAGAAGGAGAGAGAGAGAGAGAGAGAGAGAGAGAGAGAGAGAGAGAGAAAGGCGAAAGGGGCCAGGTACATGAAAACCATTCCAGAGGCATGCCCCTAGTGACCTGCTTCATGCAACTAGGCCCCACTTCCTGAAGTTTCCACCACCTCTTCGTAGTACCATCATCCATGATCCCACTGATGAATCACTGATGAGGTCAGAACCCTCATGATCCAATCATTTTCCAAGAACCCTACATCTGAGCTCTACTCAATGGGGACCAAACAAGCCTTCAACATACAGGTTAGATTCAAACCAGAATATTCATTCAGCTACCTTCAACCTGCTCTTCACAAAGTCACCCTGCTGTTTGCCATCCTAATTAGTAGGAAGAGAAAAGTATGGAGAGCGGTGACAGAGAATGGGAGAAGAGTCTTATCAGCTTTGACCTTGATCCCAGGCACATAGCTCCTGGGGATAAAGGAATTCTCATGCTAGAGAACCATAATGTTTCACCAGATCTGTTTCTCCATCAGAGAGCAGCACTCCACCTGACCCCAGCTTTATCTTCAAAATCTGCATGTGTGAGTCTTTATTTTTCTTATCCTCCTTCACTACTTGCCATTACTGAGAGTTTGGCCATGCTGGTCATAGTGGGAAAGAGTGTGGAGGAACATGTGTTGGAGCCCTATATGAGCCATCCAGTCATCAGTTTTGCTGAAATTCCATTGGCTAAAACTTGGTAATTTGGCCACACCTAACTCCAAGAGAGACTGTGAAATATCTATCTTCCTTATTATTGAGAATTGTTTTTACATATGAGCCCCAAAGACTTATATTCAACTCATAATTCAAAATGCTTTTGAGTCCATCTTCATAAATTTCCATAGTCTTAATGATTCTGGCATTGCTCAAAAGTCCAAGTCCAAAGTTTCCTGAGTCTCAAAGAATACGCTAGCCGTAAAAACCAAATAACTAGTTATATATTTCTAATATACAATGGTGGGACAGGCATTGAGTAAATATTCCTATTCCAAAAGGGGAAATGGAGGAATAGAAAGTTGAGATGAGACCAAAACAAGTTGAAAACCCAGCAAGCCATAAATCCTAGAGCTCAATGTCTAGCATATGGGGCATATGATAGAAAGATGAAGTTCCAAAAGCTTAGGGCATCCCTGGCCCTATGGTCTTGTTGGTTGCAGCCCACCTAGATACTCGCCTGGACTGGCCCTATTCACTGCCTGCAGCTTTTCTCAGAAGACAGACCAGGTTCTTGGCATCTCTAACTTCCTGGGGTCTCCACTGTAGCCTGAACTTCAATTTCGGAGCCTCCCCATATCAGGGGATTCTTACAGGTATCCCTACATTACCTAACCTGCCTAATTCTTCTTTGACATCTGGGTATAAACCTTCATAACCTGAACATTCTGCATTCATGCAAAACCAGCACCATCTGGACTGCACAGAAGTTCGCCACTAATGGGACCAATATCCAGGCCAACTTGGCCATGGCAGCAGTGGCTTCTGAGTATATAGATATACATACATTGTGAAATGACTTCTGGGGAGACAGCATCCCAGGTGCATTGTCAAGGCAGGGTGCCCCCAAGCTCTTTTCTCAAAGCAAAGTCTTTCGAGCAATTTCTAATTTTTGCACCCTTGAGCCTATGTTGTATGTGATTTGATGACTCCTGAGACTCCCTTAAGATATGTTTCCTATTGTCTCTGTGCAAAGTACTTGGTTTCTCCTTACTGGTGAAACTCTTCAGCAACCATTTCACTTTCTTAATTTTTTAAAATTATTTTATTGGTTCTTTTTAGTTATACATGATAGTACAATGCTCCTTTTCTGGCCAAACTGTAAGTTTTTCATATCTTTCTGTCCTGCTCCTCATTTACAATTCTCATTGTAAACCTGGTAAGAAGCAGATGTCAATACCCATGCCATGACCTGAATGTTGGGCTGTCTTGAAATTTCTCCTGCCAAACTAATTAGTCCATCACGTTTAAACTCAGCCTCATACAAAGCCTCAGGGTATGGATGAAATGTAGACCTGTTTTTCCACAGCATGGAATACAAATGGCCTCTACTCCAAGTCCCAATAGATTTCTCATTCTCATTTGAATGTTCATGAATATCACCTTTACTATCCATATTTCTATTAGCATTTGGTTCACATAAGAATTGTCCAATAAGCTCTGCTTGCAATGTTCTAGAGCTTCTATATCATTCATCTCCCAGCTTTTCCAAATTTCTCCCAAAAACAAGTTCTAAAACCTTCTGAATGATGTGGTCAGGTATACTCAGAATAACGATCTCACTCCTCTTACCATTTTTCTGTGCTAGCTTTTGTTGCTGTAACAAAATGCTTTAAAATTAACTTATAGAAAGAAAGATTTGTTTTGGCTCACAGTTGCAGTTTTTAGTCCATGGTCAGGTGACTCCATTATTTCTAAGCCTGTGATGAGGGAGCATGTTAGGGCAGAAGCGTGTGGCAAAACAAAGCTGCTCAACTTCATAGCAACTTGGAGACAGAAAGAGAGAGATAGAGATAGAGATAGATAGAGATAGAGATAGAGATAGAGATAGAGATAGAGATAGAAATAGAGATAGAGATAGAGATAGAGATAGAGATAGAGATATATGGGGAGGGGAGGAAGGGGCCAGAGACAAGACAATCCCTTCCAGAACACATCACAGTGAACTACTTCTTCCAACTAGGCAACAGCTCCTAAAGTTTCCATCAGTCCCCATAATGCCATCAGCTATGAACCTGTCAAGATTAATCTATTGATAAAGCTAGAGCCCTCATGATCCAATTACTTTCCAAGTGTTCCGCATCTGAGCGCCACTGCATTAGTGACCACATCGTCAATACATGAGTCTTTGGGGAATGCTACATATCTAAACTATGACACCCTCATTATTCTGTACATCCTCTTGCTCTGCTTACTTTAATATAACCCGATCAATCATTTCCAGTTAAACACCATCCCCAACTTACAGCAGCTCAACTTAAGTCTTTCTTCACTTTATGATGATGTGAAAGTGATTCACACTCAGTAGAAACATTATTTAGGTTCAAAATTTGAGTTTTGAATTTTGATCTTTTCCTGGGCTAATTAATCATGCAGCCTGAGGCTCTCTCATGAAGCCATGCAGCAGTACAGAGGGCTGCTCCCTCTCAGCCACACAGTTCTAAGGGGAAATAGTACTCTTACAGGGCTAAGTTAGGGTCTTTGGTAGGTATGAATATTAAACATATTTTCAATTTCAGATATTTTTTAAATTTATGTAGGGTTTATCAGGACATAACCCCATTGCAAACTGATAAGAATTTGAATTCTCTTAGAATACTTGCACCACATTAAGAAATTCTAATAGCCTCAAAAATCTTCAAATATTACTAGCTACACATATTACTCTCTCTGAAATCTGGCTTTCTCTTACCTAGTGATGCCAAGTACCCAAAAGCACTTCCCAGTGGAAAATGTTTACTTAAACATTCCTTACTCTTTCAGAGGCCAAAAGAGTGGATCCTTGGTTTTCTACTTCTTACTGTCATTTCCAAATAATTTTTATTGGTTATGATGAATTGCTATACAAAAATTCTCCCCTCCTTCTTTCTTGGGATTGTCATCCTCTGACCATTTTGTATTTTCTGTAGTTTTGAAGACTTTTGGCGCCTGACTCTCTCCATTCCAGCCTCTACTTGACCCTGAGGCATTTCATAGTGGAGTGCATAGTCAAGTCTTAATCTCGTAGCTCCCAGCCTTCACTTGCATTACTCTTCATTTATACATTCTCAGGAGCATGCCTTTGAACATTTTTTTGGCTCAAAATCAATTACCATTGGAATCTTAGAATTTTATATTTCAGTCTTCAATTATATTATCCTAACCTTTCAGGTTTGCACGGATTATCGCTTACTAACTTGCTTTCCAGCTCAATGAAAATAGCCCTCATTCCCATTAGTATCCTAGGTTGTTTCTCCAGACTGCTGTGGAAAAGTATCACCTTCTAGGCAGCTTGAAAGAACAGAAACATATTGTCTCAAAGTTTGGGAGACTAGAAGTTTGAAATTACAGTATCCTCCTCTGAAATGTGGGAGGATAATTCTTCCTTGCAATTTCCCAGGTTCTGGTAGTTTTCTGGCAATCTTTGGCATTCTGTGGCTTTTGGCTACATACCCCAATCATCCTTCTTAACATGATATTCTCCTTGTTTCTCAGTTTTGACATGACAGTCTACTTATAAGAACACCAGTCATACCGAATTAGACCCCACCCTCCTCCAATATGACTTAATCTTAGCTAATTACATCTTCTGTTACCCTATTTTCAAATAATGTCACATCCTGAGATAACAAGATTAGGATTTCAACATTTGTTATTTTTTTTTGTGGGAGGGGGACATTATACCCTAATGATAGTGCAGGGAGCCTCCAACTTCCTAATTCATGGCTGAATGTGAGACAAAGTTCATAAACATCCTGAACCATGTTAGCAGCAGGAATCCAAAAGTAAAAGGGGCATACAACTGGCTAACAAAATGTACCCACACTCTTTCACCAGTAAGTGGCTTATGCTTACCAGAGGTAAACTTAAAGTAGACAGGCTAGAAGACAAATTCAAAGGGGGAACTCTCTGATTGCCACAATTACCACAAATACCAGAGGCAGCAGGCTGCAGGAGAAATAAACTCTGCAGGATTACTTCAGCCAAGTCAACTAAGCAAATAAACTAAGCAATAAACAAAAGAACAACCCAGGAAGTAGGGAATTTCTACCCAGAGTTGATACAATATATTATCTAAAATGTAGAGTTTTCACCCAAATATTATAAGATGTCAAAGAAATAGAAAAACCTGATCTATATAAAGAAAAGGTAGAAACTGTCCCCGAAAGAGAAATACTGAGATACTACTTCATATTTACTTGGGTGGCTATAGCCAGTAAAATAGAAAATAATGAGTGCTATCGAGAATGTGGAAAAATTGGAACATTTGTACCTGCTACCAGGATGTCAAAATGGTATAATTACTGCAAAAATCCATTTTAGTAGTTTCTCAACCAATGAAACAGAAAATTACCTTATGACTCATCAAATTCACTCTCAAGTTTATACCCCCCAAATGAAGAGGTATTCAAGAAAACCTTGTGCATGAATCTCCTAATTGCTTAGTTCATGATAGTCAGAAGACAGAAAACTGTCTAATAGATAAAGTAAATATGGTATATCCATATAATGGAATATTATTTGGTCACAAAACAGAAATGAAGTATTCATATACAACAATGCAGATAAACCTTGAAATGTTATGGTGTGAAAGGAGCCAGGGGAAAAAAGGCCACATATTGCATGATGCTATAAACATGAAATTTCTAGAACAGTTCAACTTTTAGATGCAAATAGCAGATAAGCAGTTGTCAGAGAAAAGTGGAGAATGGATGGGGACAACTGCTTCACAGACATAAGGACTCCCCTACGTGGGTAATGAAAATGTTTTGAAACTAAACAGAAGTGGTACTTTTATAACATTGTAAATGTATTAAATGCCACTAAATGGTTAATTTTATGTTATGTGAATGTCACCTAAATTTTAAAAAGAGAAATAAGTAATAAAACATGTTATATCAACCAACCTTGAAAACCCCATGTTAAGAGGAAGGTCAGTCACACAATAGCACATATTGTTGTGATTCTATATGTATGACATTCCAGAATCATCAAATCTCTATACGCACAAAGATGAGCAGTTGCTTAGAGTCAGGGGCAGGGAGGGGCCTGGTGATGGGAAGTCGGAGTGATTACTAATATGCATGGGTTTCTTTTTTGGGGTGAATCAAAATCTTCTAAAATTGGATTCTGGTGGCAGTTTGATTTGCCTGTGAATAAACTCAAAACACTGAACTGTAATTGAGTGGGTTGTATAGTATTGAGTTTTATAGGGCAATAAAGCTGCTTTTAATAAAAAAGAATCAATAAAATATTTGGGCTACGGTTGGCAATAGCCAAGAATTAACATAAATTGAGAGAGGAGCTGTGTGGGGCTGAAAGGGAGAGGGACAGGGAAAGTACATGAGCTAGAGCTGGGCACTCTTCTCCTTGGCCCTAAGTACTTTTGCTATCACACGTATGTCCACCTGTTGTTTTGCATATCTATTATTTATTTTCAGACTCCCTCAACCAGATCGTGAGCCCATGCATTGCTCCATCCCTAGCACTGACAACCACGATTCTATCAATCATCAGAGACCACATACGATACCTACAGACTGAGGGCTGAAACCACAGAAATGTATTTTCTCACAATTCTGGAGGCTGGAAGTCCTAGGTCAAGGTATCTGCAGGGTGATTTCACCGGGGCCTCTCTCCTTGGCTGCAGATGGCTTTCCCTTACATGATTTTCCCTTTATATGTGTCTGTGTCCATGTTCCCTCTTATAAGAACAATGGGCAGATAGGATTAGGACCCAGCCAATGGCCTAATATTAGTTAAATTAGGCCATTGGCTGCAGATCAAACCCAAGGCTCTGTACATCCTACACAAATACTTGACCACTGAGCTATATCCTCAGACCATGAATCATCTCTTTCAACACTTTGTCTCTAAATTTAATCACATTCCTAGGTCCTGGGGATTAGGTCTTCAATATTAATTGAGAGAGAAGGACACAATTTTGCCCATAATAGTAAATGTGAATATTGGCAAGATGTATGAATAAACACTGAAAAGATGAAGCCTAGATCACATTTATACTCTAATAAAAGTGTACAAATTAAAACTATCACAAATATTTGTAAACAGAGTGTAAGTAAAACTCCTCAGAATATTAACAATAGTGGTGAGGTTATGGATGATTGTGGATCACAGTTTTCTTAATTTTACTTTCCTCTATCTTCTCAAGTTTACACAGTATAATAAGTTTTACTTTATTTCTACAAAATAATATCTGCTCACTGAAGAAAATTTGAGAAACGGGAAAGAATTAAAAAGATTGTTGAAGTCAATTGTCTACAATATAGACACTATTAAAACTTTAATTCATATTTGTGATTGTTTGGATATAAGGTGTTCCCCTAAAGCTCCTGTGTTAATGCAGGGGTGTTCAGAGGTGAACTGATTGGATTGTGAGAGCAGTAACTTAGTCAGTTCACTCTAGTTTGAATGAGCCATAGGCAAGTGGGGGTGGCTGGAAGGGTGGGTCACTGGGTACATGCCCTGGAAGGGCTTATCTTCCCTGGGCCCCCTCTCCCCTGCCCTCTGATCCCTCTCTGTGCTGCCTGGCTGCCATGAGGGGAACAGATGCCCCCCATCATGATCTTTCTCTGTGATGTTGGACCCAGAACAATGGAGTAAGCTGTCTATGAACTGAGACCTCTGAAACTGCAAGCCTTAAATAAACTTTCCCTCATCTAAGTTGCTCATGTCAGGTATTTTTGTCATAGCAACACAAAGCTGAATAACAACACAATATTGTTCCACTTTTATATACATGCATACGTATGGTATGATCTATCTAGTTTTACTGGATTGGAGGTATCTGTCATTTACTGTTATATGGCATGCTATATTTTTATGCCAACAGCATACCCTTTTTTTCATGAGTATTCTGAGTACATTTCTTTAATTGATAAATGATATGAATATACACCACCCTATCCATGCAGCTCTCTATTTTTAAAATAGACCTTCGGGTTGTTCATTTTCATATTAATCAGGCACCCTGTACCTTACATATGATGAAAAGTGATGGCTCAGCACAGAGTTGGCAAACTGAAGCTCAGCACAGATGATTCAGGAGTAAATGTAATCCATCCGGCACTCAGGACTCCAGCAAGTGCTACCTGAAGGGACCTATCAGCTTAAATATAACATGTAATGTTTTTTACTCTAATTTATGAGAACTTTATAAGTGAGCAATTCTGGTAATAGTGTTGGTTTCAGCAAAAAGTACAGTATTACAGAGTGGAGGGAAATATCACTAACCTCCCATGGGGCACATTTTATTACTTCTTCAGAGGACAAATGGGGTTCAACTTAATAAGTTGAAAGATGTTTCATTCCCTAGACTTGTCCAGAATCATAAGGCTGAGAGAGCTGGATCAAAATGTAGGCAGAATTTGTTTCTTCTGAGGCCTCAGAAGTCAGCCAGATTGTTCTCTGATAATATACAGCTATTATCAGAGAGATAAAGGCCAACATTGAGGGGTTTTGTGGTATTTGTGGGTGGCAAGGGGGCAGGTTGTCAGCGAGGGTCCTACCTCCCTTCTCTTCAACTGCACTTTAAACACTAGAATCACATAGGGACACAGCTGAAACCTGTCATGCTTCAAGACTGTGTTCCTCCTACTTACAAATATTAGACAGATTCCAATTCTGGATCTAACTTCTCTATACCTCAAGTTCTCATTTGCTAAAATTGCAAATAATAGGAGATAATGATAGCCCTTCTTGCACAGTTGTTTAAAACAGTTAAGTGTCCATTCACATACCCATGTGATGCCCCCACTCCTGGTGCACACACATGAGAAAAATGCCTAGCACATGATAATCATGTAAGTAATTTTCCTAGAAAAATCGCGATGACTAATGAATGTTGTTTGTTGCCTAATTTGTCAAAGAGTACAGGAAGCCTCTGTTTTATTTGACTTTTAGGTTTCTACAAGAAATTCCAATATCCAATAAATTTACTGCATTTCTTCTAAGAAACAATATTAAAAATTGATCAAAAAAACTATTTAGAGGTTCTAGGATATTAGATCAGGGAGAGAATGTAGGTGTTACTCAGTTAAATCTTCCAGTTTCCCAAAGGAGAAAACTAAATTACAGAAAGAAACAATTTCCTAAGGTGACAGGATTCTTAATGAAGAAATACCAATAGATCTCAGGGCCATTGGTACATGACCCCCTTCCAAGGGTTTTCTCTTGCAACAAGTAGCAAACTTTAATTTTTTCTACTTCAAGAGTTTCCATAATTTTATAAAAATTGTCAGGTTATTTTGTAGTTTAAAAACAAATAAATGTTTTTAATGTTTTGGTTCAAAATAGTGGTAAACAATTATCTTTACCACTCCTCTGTCTATACCCAAAGGACCTTAAAAAGAGCATCCTATAGTGACACAGCCACATCAATGTTTATAGCAGCTCAATTCATAATAACCAAACTGTGGAACCAACCAATCTACCTGTCAATAGATGAATGGATAAAGAAACTGTGGTATATATACACAATGAAGTATTACTCAGCAATAAAAGAAAATGAAATTATGGTATTTGCGGTAAATGGTTAGAGTTAAGAGAATATCCTGCTAAGCAAAGTAAGCCAATCCCAAAAAACCAAAGGCCAAATGTTTTCTCTGATAAGTGGATCCTAATCCATAATGTGGGGGGCGCATGTGATGAGTGGAGGAACTTTGGATAGGGCAAAGGGGATAGGGGAATTGGGGGTAGGAAAGACGGAGGAATAAGACAGCCATCATTACCCTAGGTACATGTGGAATGCAAGAATGGTATGACCCTACTTAGAGTACAACCAGAGAAGTGAAAAATTCTGCTCCGTTTGTATACAATGAATCAAGAAGCATTCTGCTGTCATTTATAACTGATTAGAATAAATAAGTAGATAAATAAATAAATAAACAACTATCTTTTATTTTGCCATCTAAGAATAAATATAACACAAAACAAAAATTCATAACATAATTTAAGGAAATACTAAAAAAAAATAAAATAAAGATATAAAGCCAGGGTAAAGAGTGGTCTTTTCAAACTGTGTTTCCTTAGAACATAAAGAAGAACAAAGCTGAAAAAAATTAATAAACTAATCTATAAGGTAGGAAACTTGCTCTTTAAAACACAGTTTAGAAAATAGAAAGTCAAGTTGTGGACTTTCTTGTGATTTTTTTTTTCAAAAAAATCATATACTGAGAATATTTAAAGAATTCTTATAACCTTAACCCTAACCCCTTGCAGGTACTGTGAGTTTGGCTGTGCTGGTTTCAGCTCTCCTCTGTGGCTCTACTTATCATGCTCAATCTTCCATCTTTTTAAAACACAGTTTCCTTGTATATTAATTCTTTCATCTGTGTCACTTCTGGGTTAGTTTCTATCAATTGGCTTTTCTTTCAACAAGTCATATTTTTCCAACTGGTTTGCATGCCAAATGACTTTTTAAAATTTATTTATTTATTCTAATTTGTAATACATGACAGTGGAATGCATTTAAATTCATAGTACATATATACAGCACAATTTTCATGTCTCTGGTTGTACACAAAGTAGAGTCACACCATTCGTGCCTTCATAGGGTAATGATGTCCATCTCATTTCACCTCCCTGCTCCTTCCCTTCCCCTCCCTCCCCTTCACCCTATCTAAAGTTCCTCCATTCCTCCCATGCTCCCCTACTCCATCCCCATTATGAATCAGCATCCTTGTATCAGAGAAAACATTCGGCCTTTGGTTTTAGGGAATTGGCTTATTTCACCTAGCATGATATTCTCCAATTCCATCCATTTACCTTCAAATGCCATGATTTTATTTTCTTTTAATGCTGAGTAATATTCTATTGTGTATATATACCACAGTTTCTTTATCCACTCATTAAATGAAGGGCATCTAGGTTGGTTCCACAATTTACTTTTTGTGAATTGAGCTGCTATAAACATTGATGTAGCTGCATCACTGTAGTATGCTCTTTTTAAGTCTTTTGGGTATAAGCCGAGGAGTGGTATAGCTGCATAAAATGGTGGTTCTATTTCAGTTTTCCAAGGAATCTCCATACTGTTTTCCAGATTGGTTGCAACAATTTGCAGTCCCACCAGTAATGTATGAGTGGGCCTTTCCCTCCCCGATCCTTGCCAACACTTATTGTTATATATTCTTAATAGCTGCCATTCTGACTGGAGTGAGATGAAATCTTAGAGTAGTTTTGATTTGTATTGCTTTAATTGCTAGAGATGTTGAGCATTTTTTTCATATATTTGTTGATTATTGTATATCATTCTGAGAAGTATCAGTTCAGTTCCTTGGACCATTTATTCATTGGGTCATTTGTTTTTTTTTTTTTTTTTTTTGGTGTTAAGTTTTTTGAGTTCTTTATATAAAGAACCCAAATGACATTTTATTGAATGTTAAAAGTGTGAATTACATATTTGCAGATATTGGATAATTTCATATTCCACAAATATTATTAAGTTTATTTTGAAATTTTGGTGATCTGTTTTTGGGGTTATGTTAAATAAATTCCAAAATTTGTTTCCCACTGTGATAACATTTGGTGAAATACCAAAAATAAGAATAATATTATGTACTTGCACTTAAATACATATAAAAATATTGATATACATATGTGTGTAACAGATAAATTTAGATCATATAATATTGTTTTATAGTCTAGCTTTTATACTTCCCATAAAATTTACAATTTCATGTCATTTTCTAAAATAATTTTTTGAAAAGTTTTTATAGTATCTTCTCCTGTAAATACAAACCATCACTAATTTGACCATTTTCACATTTTAGGATATTAAATTCAAAGATCAAATGCTAAACCTCTGTCATTGTCACCGATATTTATGGAATACAGTTACCTTCCTCACCATGAATTCACCTCTCTAAGAACCAATAAAATCTTAAATAGCTTTCCATAAGATTTATGTTAAGATCTCTTGTGGATTCAGTGAATAAAGACCATGTATAGTGCCTGGTACATAGGTTGCTCAATAAATAATACTTATATTTAAGAAGTCTAGATTGTCACAAAAACTTTCTTAAATAACGATTAAAAAAATTGTTCCAAATCAATAATGAATAATGGAGGCATGTTTTTAAACTAATACCAGATGGAGAAATAAGAGTTGGATGATTAGTGAAGAGGGCTTCAGAAGGCCCAATTGTCCTAAAGGATCACTCTTTTATGTTGGTGAGTAGTTTTACCCTCACATGCTGTCAACTCACCAATGTTGGAAAGGGATGTTAGAGCCGCGTTCTAGTGTGTTCCTGTTTACGGTGTTGTTTTGATGGAAGTAGTTAGACTCCTAAGCCCTCAACAATTTGACAAATATAATACAATTTTCTCAGCACATGAGCACGGGAAGAAAAGGGAAGAAGAGGGGCAGGGACAAGATAAAGTCCCCAAGGATATGCCCACCTTCCAACAGTTGTCACCCCATAGTCCATTTACATTATTCATCCATCAAATGGCTAATCCACTGATGAGGTGACAGCCTCATAATGTCTTTTCACCTCTGAATCTTGCTGCACTGCCTGATACACAAGCTTCGTGGAGAACATTCCAGATCCCCACCACAACAGGATGCATGTTTGTCAAGTTGGTCTATGGTAACTTCCCTGGTTTCACACTACAAATAAGAGGTGGAGAGGAGCTAGATTCTTTACCTTTGATTTTGTTTTCATTGTGCTTTGGGTTTGGGTGCTGGTGATTAAATCCAAGGCCTCATACATGGGAGGCAAGTGCTCCAACCCAGCCCACTTCTTTACCTCTGATCAGGTTACATGTAAGACAGGACTTCCAGCTTTGTATTTTAGTTTCTTTGTTTTGTTTTTTAACAGTTGATTCAGTCAACACATTACCTAAATTGGGATAAATCAATGTGAATTATTTTCTATCACTTGGCAGAGTAAAAACTGTTAGAAACTTCAAGGTTTCTTCTGACTCTGATGCTCTGTAATTCATTTTACTTTGCTAAAGAAATTTACCAGTAATATTTGGTGGGGAAGAAATGCAGTATTAGATAGGAATGGCCTAGATCAAACTTACAGGTAGTAAGTTATCTATAATCATCCTTCACCCTCTTCTTGGTTTACCAACAGTAGAAAGAACAGCGTCCAAAATCAGCCATGAGATTACTCAGTTTGATAAGTTTAAAAAAGGTTTAAGCATGCCTAGTACCCTGATAAGAGGTGGGAATTCATAGCATTAGTCAGAGCATGCTAAAAAGGGATGATTGAGTCAAACTCCTCTTCCTTGGGTGAGGGGATGGAGATGTGTTTGTCTGAATAGAGACCAAGGCTCAGTGCAGGTAGAAATAAAAAAAAAAAATGATCCTGTCTTAAAATGAAGAAGATGGACAATCATTAATCTTTTTCCCATTCCCTACTCTTTGGGTATGTACAGATACCACCTAACTAGCACTTTTACCAAATTCTGTGAGTAAAAAGATAAGTTACATAGAGTCATTTTCAAAGGACTATCAGAAGCTGGTTCCCTCAAGCATGGAGAGAACATGGGTTTGGAAAGAATATTGTGGGCAAACTTCAAATTTCACATTTCTGTTGGGGATAAATCCACAGGGAGTAGGAAGCTATGTTTCTGGTCAGATTTCCTCTGTTGTATACTTTCCAAGCACACTGCACCTTCCCTTGATGGCACTTGTGACAGTTGTGCTTAATTATTTGTGTAATTACTTGGTTAACATCCATGTCCCATGATAAACAGTGAGTTCTATGGGACCAAACAAGCTCTCTAGCTTGTTAATTTCTGTCCCTAGAACTAGCATAGAAACTGTCAAATATAAAATTACATAACAAACATCATCTGATTATAGTTGAATGAAGGGGAAATATTGTCCCAATTTCAAGATCAGGTTAAAAGCAATTTCCTTTGTGGTTGATGTTTTTAATTGAATTGCTGGGAAATTGAACCCAGAGCCTCACACATGTCAGGCAAACAGTCTATCACTGAGCCATATCCCCAGCCACCTTTCAAATTCCTGTCTTCCTTCCTCATCTCTACCTTTTAATCAAAATCATCTCCAAATCCTAAATTCAAAATTTCAGATATTAGCAACTTTCCCCCACTAAATAATGAGGAGCTACGTGACACAAAAGTATCCGGAAAGTACTGGGCTTGCTGTTGTGCCCATGGCCCATAATTACTATTTAGCTGCATTTTCTATGTATCTGTTAAGAGGATATTGGCTTTGAATATGTGATTTAACTTTAACCATTATCACTATATTCTAAGATAGTTATCACCATTTTACCCAGTGTGAAAACCAAGGTCCAGATAGTTTAAAGAACTTGTTAAAAACCAGCAGAGCTAAGAAATGAGCCCAGGTTGTTTTAATTTCAAAGCTGGAGTCAGTCCCAGGTTGGCTGGGCATGTCATTTTCCAAAATGGATTAAGCTCAAGATTCTTCTCCTACTGATTTAACTACAGAGAGGCTTGATAAGTTCTATTTCATTTCTGGCCTTAACAGTTTTCAAAAGTGATTTCTAGCAGTGCAATAATTGTCCCCAAATCCTATTACAACCAAACAATTTGGTCGAACCAAGAAGTTTATTCCAGTGGGATTTTGTGTGACCTTGCTTTCCAAACAACCCTCCCTGCAAGCAAGACAGACGATGCAACCCCCTGTGATGGGTCCCACACCTCCATTTCTGGAAGAGGTATTTTATTTTAACTCTAAATCTTTAAAAGCTCGTTTCCAAAGTCATAGCAAACACACTTGGGCTTGTTTTGTTTTCAGAGCAGAATGGTGGCCTGCACTTGGAAAGTTATGATCTCTCTGAGGATCCCCATCCCTTCGTTACACAGCACAGTGAGAGCCGAACATTTTTTATTTTTAATTTTCCAATGGCAATGACAGTCTAGACAACTCGGATGAAATATGCCTTTGAATTACTAGGTGATTCCACAGGAGGTAGAGACATATTGTGTTTTGATGCAGACACGCTTTTTAAAAGCAAGATGCAGCAATCCTATTTTTTAAACACCTGGTGAGATGGCAGAATAGAATTGTAACTTTTAGGGCATTATAATTAAAAGTGAAGGCCATAGTCAAAGAACTTTATTTTTCTAGTATAAGCTTTGCTCTGCTTTCTAACTTCTGAGGCTCATGGGGTTGAATTCCCAGGGTTCTGTCAATAATGTAGCTCACGAGCAAATTTGATGTATTTTCTCAGCTGTAACTGAGCATGTTAGCATAACATTTGCACACAGCTTCCAAGAGATCAGAAAGAGTTGAGAGGTTTATATTAGCATTTTGAAGATTGTGATTATTTAAAGTTTTGTAAGAAGGCAGAGAATACTTGTTAAGAACCATTTGAAGCCTGAATAAGATTCCACTCAATGATTTTACCCACTGTACAGCTGCAAAAAATTGTTCCCCTACAGAGGAGCCATGAAGATATGGAAAGAAGAAAATGTATGGTTTCATCTAATCTAGTCTTAGGTTTATAGGCTTATGTGGACCAGTCTGTACATGCAGAAAACCATGTCTGGCATCCATTAACAATAGTTCTTGCCACCAAAACTCAGGTTGAACCTTAATTCCTGAGTGTGCAGTGTGGGAAGGCAGAGCCTAGTGGAAGGCATGTGGGTCACGAGACTGGAGCTCTTATGAATGCATTAGTCCTTTCCCCACAGTAATGAATTAAGTCTTGCTCTCTCCTGGATTGCTTATGCAAGACAAGTTGTGATGAATCAAGCCCATCCTTCTGTTTTCTGTCCTGCATGACCCTCTGCCCTTCCTTGATTTCCACCGATGCTATGAAGCAACATATGGCCCTCACTAGATATTAACACCTGCTCTTGGATTCTCAGCCTCCAGAACTGGGAGATAAAATAGATGTATCTTCTCTATAAATTACTCAATCTCAGCTATTACAGTAAAAGAAAACAGGCTAGGGCAGCTGTATTTAAACTCTTGTGGTTAGGGTACTTTATTTGTGGAAATAATTTGGTGGCCCATGTTAGTAAGCAACAGAGGTGATACCCTTACCTCTTCCATTTTTCAACAGAGGTGATACCCTTACCTCTTCCATTTTTCAATGGGCATCCGGTTTCCTAGACCCAGCATATCTTAGTATGCTATTACCTTGGGAGACATCAAAGTCTATTGTGAACATCCCTTCAATATTATTTAGGTATCTTTGTATTCAAGTAAACCAAAAACCCAATACAAACTGATGTAAACAACAAAAGCCTTTACTGGCTCACATACATGAAAATTTTGGAGGTAAACTGGTATGAAATTCAGTATCTCCTTTTTTTTCTAGGCACATCGAGATGTTCTACAGCATTTACATGTTGACCAATGTCTCTTTTGAGGAACGTCTCTTTTCTTGGATTTTGAGTTCCATGATCCTGCCTTTCTTATGGGCTGCTGTATCATGAACCTTTCCTTTTCTGCCTGCCACTCAAATGCCAGAGGTCCCTTGGTCCTAAGGCTATGTTCACTGCATAATACGTCTTCCCTTAGGGATCTCAATCAAAGACTAATGACCCAATTGCCATTTTTATAACTCCTAAATCTGTGTTTTTCAACTATGACTTCTTTGTAGACCTTTCCACTCATGTATCCAACTTTCTCCTCAATACATTTACTTGACTGCTGTGTAGATCCTAAAACTAAAGCAACCTACCCGATCCACTTAACCAATTTAAACTAGAGATATAACCACATTCCTTCATTCTTTTAAGTAGTTGTCTGAATTCTTGCATGCCTCTGTTTGTACACATTGTCCAAAACTCTTAGTGGTTCCCCTAACCCAAATAAGTCTAGTCCTTTTCAAACTCCAGTGTGAAAGGAGAGTTATAAAGTCCTCTTACTCCACTGCCAATTATTTAATTGTGACGACACGGGTCACTTTTGGCCACTGGTCCTACCCATTCATTTGGACACTTGTTCATTGCGACTGTATGCCTTTGCTAGCTTAAATACTTACCAATTCCCAGACTCAAGTTTCTGGTTATGTAATTCATAGTCACATGCTTAGAAATCATTTTCCACGTTAGCTAGGTATGCAAGACTCAGCCCTTTTCCACGACTCCAGACGTTTTGTGAACACTTGCAGGAGTCAGTTACTCGAACACTCTCCATCCCCTCCGACTGAACTCCCTTTGGGCCCTGATGTGTTCCTCCCAGCAATTTTTCATTATCAATCCTATCAGTGAGATTCCTGCAATTGGAAGCTCAGAGAGCAGACTTGGGGTATCTGACCCCTGCCACTGGTGCTCTATTTAAAGTCTCAAAGGGCTCAGTTATGATTATGCTCTAATATAATAGGAGACTTCCCTTATATATAACTAAAGAGAAATACTCTACTAGTCTTAGCAGGAACAAAAAATAAAGATGACTTTCTCTCCACATATATGAAATTCTCATCAAATAAACAAATCTATGCTTCAGTTCAAGAGCTGCCCCATAAATTGATACATAAAGTTTAAAAAAAACTCATAGTCTGTCCTCTAAAACCCGTTTGGCTTACTGCACTCCTCCTCTTGGAAAGAAATTGTTTATAGCCCCAGCTTCTAATGTGGGAATTTTTCTAAATTTCTTTTATTTATAAAGTTCTACTTTGTTATTTTAAAATTAAAACTTTCCCTTCTGCTAATGACTTAATCATTAGTTCTTGAATGTATTAATAAATAACTGGCCTTTCTGCCTTTCTCCTTCATCATCCATACTACTTTTGAAGTGATGATTTTAATATTAACATGATTGTGATATTTCCAAGATTAATATTAAATGAAGAATACCCTCCTGGATCCTAAGGGTTCCATGTTTCATGACCTGAACCATGCCCAACTTTATAGCCTCATTTCCATCTAATCCTCCATAAAACTTTTCAATCTCCAAACTGCATGTGATTCATCATATACTATGTGGCAGTCCCACACTTCTGTTTCTCTACATGCTAGTTTTTACTCTGGCAATATCCCAGTTTCCCTTTTCACGTAAACTGACTCCTTTCTCCTCCTCAGACTTAGTTTTAAGTATTTCTAAATCTGGGAGCAATTCTCAATTCTTTGCCTGATTTTGACTCCCTTCTGTGGGCTACAGAACTACTTACTATCACATTATGTTTTGAATGTTGACCTACTTATCTAACTCTTCTAGAGGTTGTATTCTCTTTAAGGAAAATGCTGTCTCTTATATCTCTTCACAGTCACATTGAAGAGTACACTTCCTATCTTCTAACAGATATTTCATAATGTTGAATTGGAAGAATAACATGGATAAAGTGTCTATTAATAGTATAGAGTGCTCAACAAATGTTAATTCAATTCTATACCTCTTATCCTTGTCCCCTAACTTCATGTTGCTTTATTAAGTTTTATATTTAATTATTGTTTAGAATATAACAGCCATTTATTCAAAGAAAAGAAAAGGTTCAGATTTTATAAGATACACAGATTTATTGAACTGAATTACTTAACTTAACCCTCTAATGAAATTTACCCAGATATTTGCCAAATACTTCTCTTGCTATTTAAGTGTATTGTGCCAGTAATTTTCAACTCAGATAAAAGTTGGCCCCAAAGATAAGATCACAGTATGAGCCATAAGGATATGCTTGTACTACAAAAGAACTATCTGAATTTTCTAATTTATACAAGCAGATATCATATGTGGGAATGAATAGTAAGGGTATAGATAATGGTGGAAGGGACACTAAGTGGGAAAGTTTTAATTTGTTGATATGAGCTAAGCAGAGATCGCATTTGATATTGCAGTTCAAGGGGTTAGAGAGAGCTCTAAAGACTTGGCTGCTTATCTGAAATATGGATCAAAGATGGTCCACCCCAAGGAAAATATCTGACCTGCTTTTGTTTAAAATGTAGAGGAAGAGTTTCAAAGGCTTAGGGAGATTGAAATGTTAGCAAGATTTGTCTTTTAAGACACTAGGAGTGTCCAGAAATACATACATTTCATTGGTACTTTGAGAAATAAAATTTTAAGAGATGCCCCAGCATCTTTGAAAAATTTTTATGATTGCTTTTTTTATAGACCAGAATTACAGTAGAAACTGTAGCCATTCAGTTGGAAAACCTAAATGCAATGGAAGAAATTGCATCCTAAGGAGGCAGAGGTTAAGTGATAACAGAGAACACTCAACTGCCAAAGGTAACAGCATTCAATTGCCAAAAGTAAGGCGGGTGTAGTTATCGTGGGTGTAGTTGACTTCAGAATCAGAGTACCAAACATAATAACCTGACTCACTCAGGACCACAGTATTGGCTGGTCATGATGTTCCTAGAAGTTAAATAGATAGGAAGGCTATTAAACTCTCATCTGAGCTGTGTCGGTGGAAATGTTCTAGGTCAAGTAAGCAAGAATCTAATTTGAATTATAAAATCAGAGTTATGGTCCTCTATCAATTGCAAAATGTGAACAGTTTATAGATTCAGAACCCCTCAAACGAAGGGAAAATTTGATCCTCTGGAGAAAGAAGTCTAGCACATGACTCAAAATGTACAGTTCTCCTCCCAACAAAGGGACCTTCAGCCTTTTACTGGGAAAACTGTGCTTTGGGAGAAAGAAAATAAGCAGACAGTTCAGAGACTACTGAACATGGGCTCTGAACTGATTCCAAGAGAATCATAATGTCCGTGTGGTCCTCCAGGCAGAGTAACTGAGTGGAGGTGAAATGATCAATGGAGTTTTAGCTCAAGTACATTTCACAGTAGGCCTAGAAGGTCCCCAGACACATTCTTTGGTTGTTTTCCAAGTTTTAGAATGTATAATTGGAACAGACATACTTAGCAGCTGGCAGAATCCCCACTTTGGCTCCCTGAACTCTGGAGTGAGGGTCATTATGGCAGAAAATGACAGATGAAGTCATTGGAGTTATCTCTACCGAGAAAAACAGTAAATAAAAAAAAACCACATCACATCCCTGGAGGGAAGGAAGAGATCAGTGACACCAAGGAGGCTTTGTAACATGCTGGGTGGTGACCTCCACCCCATTTTCATTTAGCCTTCCTATTTAGTCTGTGCAGAAGGCAGAGGAAATTTGAAGAGTGACAGTGGATTATCATAAATTTAACCAAAGGGTAACTCCTGTTGTCCTGGGTATTAAAAGTCTACAATAAGATGGTACTCATTTAAACATTTTATATGAATTACTTTAATTTTCTCTGACCACAACCCCAGGAGATAGATAGTATTAAAATCCTTGCATTGTAAATGTGGGCACTGAGGCAAGGCACGTTTAAGCAAGGAGTCCCAGGTTGCCCAATAATAAGTTGAGAAGACAGGGATGAACTTGGGCTCTGTTAGGTTTCAAGGTCTGTGATCTTATCCCAGATTCTGCACTGCTTCTTTCTTCTTCTTAAATATAACTGGATATATTCTGACATATTTTCTTTTGAAAATTGGTGCAATTACATCATATACAGCATTAATCCGAAGATCAGACACTGTGGTTTTCTAAAAGGCAAGAGCCAGGTCTTGTTTTTTCTTTATACTCCACAGTACATAATATATTGTCAGGTATTTAGTATATGTTTACTAAATATTGATAGACATAAATAAAATGTAAAGATTGCAATCACCAGGGTGCATAATTTGGTACAGTAGCTACAACACCTAGTAACTGCCACTGTCCTCAGTAGAGTAAGATCTACTTTTCCAATTAAAATGAGACTTTGCATACATCCAGACAATTTTTCTGCACTCATAATTATATTTGTATGTGAAATAACTTCAGGTGTGACTGATTACAACAAGAGGGAGAGAAATTTTCATGCATCTAGTGTCACTCACTAAAAAATCATGCAAATTAAAAATACCATCTGATTTGAAGAGATGAGCAACATTCATACAAATACAGCTTGGAAAGAGCCAATTAGGATTACTTTCTCCTAGGCCCTAGCCTTTGCTCAAGAGGATTTTAAATTTCTCAGGAGATCAAGAAGAGAAAAAGAAAATAGAAAAATCCTTTCTGCTCTCAGGCAAAAATTCAAAGAGGAATAAACAAAATCCCCTTCTTATGTTGATCTCCTTCTCTAGATCCCTCCTGATTTTATAAAATGGACTTAAGCATACCTTCTAGTTTTGAATTTTTTTTCCCATTCACTAGAAAGCTAGGGGAAATTTCATAAGCAAAGCCTGAAACAAACTTCAAACTGCATATAAGGAAGAATTAAAATAAAAACTGCAAATAATGGGCCTTTGCAGCTTTGTTACTTGCCACCTCATCGGGTCCCTGGGCACACTTCTGCCTGCAATCCACGCAGCTCACCCCTGGGCTTATCTTTTTCTCTGCAGCCTGCACTGTCTTTCCCTTCCTGACTTATGCAGCCTTCTTGGTCAAAATCAAGTTTCATACCTGCTCAGCTGCTCTATGCTTCTCTCTCCCCACGGCAGAATCAATTATTCCTGCCTCTGTCATTCTGTGGAGGGTTGCTCATGCTGTCCTAACACTTTTCACATTGTTCCCTAATTAGTTACTTAAATTTTGGTGTCTTTGAAATTCCAAACCCTCAGTTTTTCTGTCAATATCGGCCAGCCATCCAATATTGCCCTGGAAACCTTTATAAGCTTATGTGGGTTTGTTTATTTGTTTTGTTTTATTCTTTGCCCCCCTCTCTCCTGGATGATTGGGTACTATCTAGAGCAGAGTTTATCAGCCAGGATAATTGTTGTCCCTCCAGGGATATTTGGTCACATCTGGAGACAGCTTTTATTGTCATCATTGGGACTATGCCATTGACATCTAGCAAGTACATGCCCAAGATGTTAATAAATATCCTACAATGCACAAAACAATCTCTGCAGAAAAGAATTGTCTGGACCCAAATGCCAATAGGATCAAGTAGAGAAATTTTGGTCTGGAGTGAAGACTTTCTCAGCGCTTATTCAAAGAGAAACATAGTTAATGCTATCACGGATAATTTCCCCAAATCTTGGATTCTTTTTCTCTACAACAGTCAATAATGACACCCAAGAACAATGGGACAGGTGACAAGCCTTTATTCAACGACTAAACAAAGGAAGGAGCTAGGAGTCTCATTTCTCAACCATATTCCACCAGTGTAAAAAAAAAAAAAAAAAAAAAAAAAAAAGGTGGGGGGCAGAATGGGAGAGGTAAGATTATGTAGATTTACAGGCTGTAAAGGGATCCAACAGCAGATGAAAGGGTGGAATATTTGTGATCACCTCCACCACCACTCACAGAAGAGACCGTATTTGGAAGTTCCAAGGATTGCCATAGAAATGGTAAATTGTCATGGAGCTGACAGGCAGGACCTTTCCTATGACAAAGCTTTAGCCTGAGCTTGGCAGACAAATGCCGGTCAATATGGTACCCAAACAGCTTAGACTGGTGCAGATTTGTTGAGCCCAGGATCCTCCTTGAGAGTCCTTGCTCATGTGTCTTGCTTTTCTACAGCATCCATGTCTCACACCTCCCATGATCATGCATGAGGGCTTAAGGCAGGGAAAAGCAAAATGTGGTGAAATAAGGGAGACACGAGAGTTTCAGAAAGGACTCCGTAAGGATCCAGCACCCATAATTATTCCAGCCACCTTCTACGGCAGATGATCCCACGCGTAGTAAAATAAAAGGGTTTGCACAATATTAGCCAGCATTTCTTTATGATGTTAAAGCCCATTTGATTAATCAGAAAACTTCCTCAGGCTTCCCCTCAGAGTGTAGTTGGATCCCCTAGAAATCAGCTCAAACCTCATTAACTGAATTTCCAGGTTGACCATGATGTCGCCAGCCCTCAGCACCCATCCGTATCTCTTCATGATGATTTCCTTCACGGAACTTAGGGTCTGTCTCATTTCCTTCTCCCCACCTTCTCTGCCTCCCTTAGACTAAATCGCTCCCCACTTTCTGCACTATGCCAGTACTTTCCTAGCTTCAATATCCACCCTTGCCATGCACACCCACCATCTGTGATCTACCCAGCGGACTCTAAAGGTTCTCAGTCAAAATAGGATTTATCGCACCTGGACTTAAAATAATCTAATGTTTTTTAAAGTTTTCAGAGAAGCTCAGTCATTTGTAACAGTCGCTCCCTGATCTGTATAGTACTGACAACCTAAACCTCATCTCTGGTCAGCTCTCACGTAGTCCACCTCCTCTCTCAACTCCAGGACCTGTAGTCGTCTGCAGCTCTTACGATGTGCACTGCTCCAGCCCATCTCAGGTTGCTTGTCTATGCTCTTCCCTGAAAATGCTACTTCATTGTCCAAGTAACACTGCCTGAGAGAAGACTTCCCCGACTACATGGGTGAAAGAGCATTTAATGTTCAATTCTGTACTGTCCAATATGGTAGACACTCTCCATCATGGAATAATTTGAATTGAATTAAATTAAATATTTAGTTCCACAGATACACTAGTCACATTTCAAACACATAATAGTCCTATGTGGGTGCTGTGGTGGACAGTACAGATATAAAACAATTCCATCATCAGGGAAAGCTCTGTTCAGCAAAGCTGCTTACACATTTCCATAGCAACATTTATTTTCTTCAGCCTTTACCACAATCATCAACTTACATTTATTTCCTGTCTGCCCTACTAAACTCCAAACTCTATGAGAACACAAACTGATATTTTCCCTTACAATTTGTGATGGAAAAATTGGTACGTAATAATCAATTATTGGAAGAGTGGTCAATATCAGAATATTGTTTTTTATCTGCTCTATTAAGATGAAATTTGTAAATTATATAGTTAACCCATATAAATTGTGTAAATAAAAGGTTTTTAGTAAGCCACTGATGGTAGTACCCTCTTTGGTCCCAGCTACTCAGGAGACTGAGGCAGGAGGATCTCTTGACCTCACAAGTTCTTGGCAATATAGCAAGAACCTGCTTCAAAACAAACGAAGCAAAATTTGCAAAAGGCTTTTAGTATAGCCAAAGAGTTATACAATGAATGTTACCTGATTTTAGAACATTTTTTCTCCCCTTAAAAGGGGGAGCCCCATTAACAATTGCTTCTAATTCCTCTCAACAAACATAGCCCTTCTCTAGAAAACCACCAATCTATACACATCTATAGATTCACTCATTCTTGCCATTACATATAAACAGTCATGCAAAAAAACCATGATATTTAATGACTAATTTTTTTCATTTAGCATGATGTTTTCAAGGATCATAATTGTGACTGCACATATGAGAGTCTCATCATTTCTATTGCCAAAATAATATTTTTATATGGACATACCACTTTCATTTATTCAATCTTCTGTTGATGAACAATTGTGTTGGTTTACTTTTTGGCTATTGTGAATAATGCTATTATGAACATCATATATATGTTCTTGTGTGAACAAAAATATTTCATTTTTCTTGGGTAGATATCTAGTAATGAAATTTTTGGATTATATGGTAACTCTGTTTAACATTTTGAGAGACTATCAAATTGTTTTTCAAAACAGGTTACCACTTTATATTCCCTCCAGCAATTTATATAGGTTTCCTTTCTGCACATCCTTGCTAATACTAGGATACTTGCTATTAACAACTGACATTGTTATGTCATTTTGGTTCCATTACTAGGGTATTGCAAATTGTGCTGGTATAAACATGGGTATACCAGTAAGTATCAAATATATAGCTGTATTATCTAGTAGTTTCTATTTTTAGTTTTGGGGAGAACCTCCATAGTGATTTCTGTAGTTACTGTATCAATGTTTACTTCTACAAAAGTGGGTAGGAGTTCCATTTACTCTTTCTTATCACCAGTATTTATTGTTATCATATTCTTGATGATTGCCATTCTAACTGGGGTGAGATGGAACCTCAGTGTAGTTTTGTTTGTATTTTAGTGAGGGCTAGATATGTTGAACATTGTTTCATGTAATTGTTGGCTATTTGTTCTTTCTTTGTGATAACTGTCCATTCAGTTCATCTGTCATTTTGTCAAATTACTTATTTATTTATTTACTTTTGCTGAGATTTTTTTTTAATATTGTATGTGTCAAGACACATGTAATTAAGGGTCACAAAGGTATACATTGAGACCCTGTATAAGAATTCTTATAGCCTTAATTTCTACAATTTCTTATTTATTCTAATTTGTTATACATGATGGCAGAAAGCAATTCATTTAGAGCCCAATTTGTCAAGTCATTGATTGTACACAAAGTATTTTCACACCATTGGTGTCTTCATACATGTACTTAGGGTAATGATGTCTAATTCTTTCCACCATTCCTACCCTCTTTCCCCCATCCTTCCCCTCCCTGCCTTGCCCTATCTGAAGTTCCTCCATTACTCCCATGCCCCCACCCATGGCCATTAGGAGTCAGCATCTTCATATCATAGAAAATATTTGGCATTTGGTTTTATGGGATTGGCTTGCTTCACTTAGCATTATATTTTCCAACTTCATCCATTTACCTGAAAATGCCATGATTTTATTCTCTTTTAATGCTGAGTAATGTTTCATTGTGTATATATACCAAAGTTTCCATATTCATTCATCTACTGAAGCATCTGGGTTGGTTCCAAAATTTAGCTATTGTTGTGTTGAATTTTTTTAGTTCTTTATACATTATGAATACTAACCCCCAGTCAGAAAAATAGTTATCAAGAATTTTCTCCCATTTTGTAGTATTTACGGGTTTTTTGTTTGTTTGTTTGTGTTTTGTTTTTGTTTTGGTACTGGGGATTGAACTCAGGTGCACTTGATCATTGAGCCACATCCCTGGCCCTATTTTGTATTTCATTTAGAGATAGGATCTCACTGAGTTGCTTAGCATCTCGCCATTGCTGAGGCTGGCTTTGAACTTGTAATCCTCCTGTCTCAGCTTCCCCAGCCACGGGGATTACAGGTGTGCTCCACCATGGCCCGGCTACAGTTCTTTTTTTTTTTTTTTTTTAGAGAGAGAGGGAGAGAGGGAGAGAGAGAGAGAGAGAATTTTAATATTTATTTTTTAGTTATCGGTGGACACAACATCGTTGTTTGTATGTGGTACTGAGGATTGAACCCGGGCCTCACGCATGCCAGGCGAGCGCGATACCGCTTGAGCCACATCCCCAGCCCTACAGTTCTTTATATATTCTGGATATTAATCTTCTGATAAGAGATTAGCTGGCAAAGATTTACTTCAATTCTCTACACTCTCTGTTGTAGATGTGTTTCAACAGTTGTATGGATAAAGAAAATGTAGAATATACACAGCGAGACTTTATTCAGCCATAAAGAAGAACATGTCATTTGCAAGAAAATAGACAGAACTAGAGAACTTCATGTAAAGTGAAAGCCAACTCAGAAAGTCAAAGATTATACATTTTCCCTCATGAAGAAGTTAAAGGGTAAAACAAGAAAGGACACCTTGAGTGTAGAAGGAATACCACTGGGATTGGGAGAGGGAGGAGAGAAGAGGAAGGGGAGATATTGGTATTGGGGAATAAACTTGACCAAACTTGAGGCGTATTGTCATATACATGTATGATATGCCACAATATTCTGTGTAATTAATGTAGTGATGAAAATTTTATAAAGATTTAAATCAATAATGTTTTAGTCAAAAGATACTATCAAGAAAATTAAAAATTATACATAGAATGAGAAAATATTTGCAAATCATTTATCTGACAATAGACCTGTATCGAGTATATAAAAAAATTCTTAAAACTGAACAAAGAAAAGCCTTTAGGGTCTCTGCAAATAGAGGTAACTTGATTTCTTCTTTTCCTATTCATATCCCATTTCTTTCTTTCTCTTGCTTAACTGATCTGGCTAAAATTTCAAGTACTACATTGAATAAGAGTGATAAGAGTGGGCCTCTTTTTCGTGGAACCGATTTTAGTGGAATAACTTTTAGTATCTTTCCATTTAGTATGCTGATGACTAGATTTATTAAATACAGCCTTTATTTTATTGAGGTAGGTTTCTTCTATTCCTAGTTTCTGTAGGATTTTTATTTTGATGGGATGCTGAATTTTGTCAGTTTTTTTCCTGCAACTAGTGAGATCCTCATGTGATTTTTGTCCTTGATTCTGTGTATGTGATGTATTATGTTTATTTATTAGCTTTTTTTGAATCATCTTTGTATCCCTAATATGAAACCAACTTGATCATAGTATATGATCTCTTTATTTTATTGTTGAATTCAGTTTCCAAGTATTTTATTAAGTATTTTTACATCTATATGCATCAGGGTATTGGTCTGTAATTTTCTTTCTTTGATGTGCCTTTATGCAGTTTTTGGAATCATAGGGATTCTGTCTTCATAGAATAAATTTGAAGTGTTTCTTCCTTTTCCAGTTCATGGAATAATTTGAAGGTCATTGATGTTGGTTCTCCTTTAAATGTCTTATAATATTGAGCCATGAATCCATATTTCCCTGAAGGCTTTCCAGTACTGTTTCAATCTCACTGATTATTTTTGTTCTGTATGGACTTTCTATATCCTCTTGGTTCAATTGTGGTAGGTCACATGTGTCTATGAATTTATCTGTTTTTTTGTAGATTTTCTGATATATTGAAATATAATGTTTTTAAATAATACCCGGTGATTTTATAGGTGTCTGTTGTAACATCCACTTTTTTGTCTCTACTTTTATTAATCTGTATCTTCTTTATCATTTCTTTTGACTAAGGGTTAATCAATCTTGTTACATTTCTAAGAATCAATTCTTTATTTCATTGATCCTTTGTGTTATTTTTAATTCTCTATTTCATTAAATTCAACTTTGATCTTTAATACTTCCTTGTCTTTTTCTGATCTTTAAGATACATCCATAGATTATTTATTGAGATCTTTCTGATTTTCTTAACATAGTTATTCATATCTATAAACTTGCTTCTTAGTACTGCCTCTGCTATATTCAATGTAGTCTGGTATGATGTGTTTGTATTCGTGTTTGATTGTAAGAATTTTTTAATGTCTCCCCTGATTTCTTCAATGACTCACTCATCATTCAAGAATATTTTTCTATCACATGTGTTGTAAAGTTTCTGCAGTTTTTCTTTTTGATTTCTAATTTTATTCCATTATGATTGGATATGATACAATAAATTGTGTCAGTTTTTTATTTGTTAAAACCTCTATTGTGGCCTAATATATGATTTATTTTGGAGAATGTGCAGCTGAAAAGAAAGTATATTCAGCTATTCTTAAATGAAATATTTTGTGGGTGCCTGTTGAGTCCATTTGATTTAAAGTATAGTTTAGCTCAGTAATATTTTTGTTGATGTTTTTGTCTGGATGACCAATTACCAAGAGTGAGGTATTGAAGTTATATGTTATGATTATATAGTAGCCTATCATTTTATTTTTTAAAATATTTATTTTTTTAGTTGTAGTTGGACACAATATTTTTATTTTTTATTTTATTTATTTTTATGTGGTGTTGAGGATCAAACCCAGGGCCTTTCCCATGCTAGGCAAGCACCCTACTGCTGAGCTACAACTCCAGCCACCATCTGTCATTTTATGTTGAAGGGATATCTGTTTTATAAAATTGGCTACTCCAATATTCAGAGTATATTTACAATCATTCTATCTTTTCTTTGGATTGTTCCTCTTACCAACCTATAGTGACTTTCTTTGTCTCTTATGACTAATTTTGATATGCTGTCTGCTTTATTAAATATGAGAATAGCTACTCCCTCTTGCTTTCATATCCCATTTGCAGGAAATATCATTTTCTATCTTTGTACTTTCAGTTTGTGTATGCTTATTTTCTGGTGAGGTGTATTTCTTGAAGACAACATACAGGCAGGTCTTTTTCTTAATCAAATTTGCCAGTCTATGTCTTTTTATTGGAGAATTAAACTCATTTACATTCAGAGTTATTAAAGAGAGATATTACTTTCTTTTATCTTTTTAAAATTTTTAGTGTTTGATTCATACCTCATGTACTCTTCTAGTAGAACTCATTATTTAGGATGCTTTCTTGCTTCTTTAATGTCTTCTTTTGTTATCCTTTAAGTATTGTCTGCAAAGCTTGCTTAGTGATCTTGAATTCCTTTAGGTGATATTTAGTTTGGAGGTTGTTATTTCTCCTTCAATTCTATAAATTGCTTTGTTTTGGATATAGTAACCAGTTTGTAGGGATTTTGTTGTTAGTTTTTGGGTTTTTTTGTTTTTTGTTTTTTCAGGGCTTGAAATATACCATCCAATGTCCTCCTGGCTTTTAGAGTTTCTTAGTACAAATCTGCTGTTATTCTGTTGGGCTTGCCTTGTAAATGGCTTGACATTTATTTCTTACACTTGAAAAAAAATCCTTTTTTTGTAATGAATATTTGACATTTTAACCATAGTACATCATGGTGTGTGTTCTGGTCATTTCTATTTAAAGTTCTAAATGCCTCCAGGACCTGCATGTTCATATCATTCCCAAAATAAAGAAAATTTCTGCTATTATTTCACTAAGTAAGTTTTCTATCTGCACTTCTTTCTCAAGACCAATGAATATTAAATTTGGTCTTTTAATATTATTCCCAAACTACTCTTGTATAATTCTCTCTCTCTCTCTCTCTCTCTCTCTCTCTCTATCTCTATCTCTATCTCTATCTCTATCTCTATCTCTCTCATTCTCTTTTTCCTGAATGCTCTAGTTCATCCACATTGTCACATTGTCTTTGAGCCCTGACATTATTTTCTTCTGCTTGATCTAGTCTACTAAACAGTGAACTAAGGGAGACAATACAAGATATGAAAGAGAATTTTGATTAAAAAAATAGAGATAGTGGGAAACAGTAACAAAGGAATCTTGAATATGAAAAACTCAATAAACCAAATGAACAATTCATTTGTGACTTTTATAAATCATTTTCCCAGAATTTCCTCAACTTTAGTTCTTCTTTTAATTTGATTAGCTATGGATTCAGTAATTGGGAAACAATGAATTTTGGGAGGTGTCTTGTTAGCTTGTTTTTCTCATGTTTCCTGTGTATTTATGTTAAGATCTGCACATCTGTTGGAACATATCTCCCTTCCCTTTCATGAGAGGGTCTCTTTAGTGAATCATTTTCTTTTTACAATGTGCCTGAGGCTGAGGGTATATCTCAGCATCAAAGTGCATGTTGAAAGTGCTACCTTTTATCTGCAGCATTGATTCCAGAAGAAAAAAAAAATAGCTAGCAATGACTTGAAAGCAAACCTTGTAGTCACATAAAACAAAACTTTTGAAAATACTCTCTACAACTCCACTAATCAAGTAGAAGAAAAGGAGAATAACAATAAAAGGCTGAAAAATTAGACAATAAAGAATGTAAAATTAATATTAATCTATGTAGAACACAAAAATAAAAAAGGAAAGAAGAAAAAGATAAAGAAAAAACTAGAAAGGATAAATCCAATTAATGAATTAATTTTTAAAAGAGAAGAAAGGGGAAAGACATAAAATTATGTAGAAATATGAAATAGCACATAATGAGGATCGAAACAAACCAACACAGAAGACAGTACCGATGAATGTTTTTAAAAGGCATTAGAAAGACTAAAATCACCTTTTTGTCACGGTCTCTAAGTTGGAAAGCCCCTTTCTTCAGGGACTTCCAGATTTAGAATATGATAAGTGTTAAGGTGGGAAATGTTCACAGCTCAGTGGTAAGCATTCTGTCCATCCATGGGTGTGGGGGATGCTAAAGTGAAGAGCTGTCCATTTACTTCCCCCCACATCTGCATCAGCCTCCTGCTTAAAAAAAAAAAAAAAAAAAAAAAAAAAGAAAGAAAGAAAGAAAAAAGAAAAAAACTGCATGGAACTTAGGTTTGGAGCCTGTCTTCACAGTCCTCACTCCAACCAACTTAAGACCTATACCCACCTGTGCAGCTTTATTAGCACCATGTCAGCCCCGGTGCTGGTGTGTTTTCTGGTGGCACAGAGGGGATGTTCCCTAACCAAATGCATGCAAGCACCCAGATTCCTGTCTGGTGTGCATGGCTGCTTTCTACGCTTGCTGGAAAAAGACTTTGTGCACCTGAGCTCAGAAATGTGCCCTGCATCCTCTGCTCCAGCCTCTGGTCTGCAGAAGGTCTCCATGGCCTTTGGCTCACAGCAATCTCACTGTCTATACTATTCAGGCGACTTGCTTCAGAGGTGTTCCTGTGTGATAACACTTGCTTGTAGCTTCAGACCAGAGGAAGATGCAGAAAAAAAAAAAAATGTGATTTCCAAAGGTGTAAGCTTAGGCAAGACCTTCACAAAATGATGTCCCTCTACAGCTCTCCCTTCACACACTAAGAGAGACAGAGCACTTCTCCAACTAGCCCACATAGAGTATCACAGAAGTTCCTTCTGATTGTCTCTTCTGCCACTTTTTCTGAAGGAACTTTTCCAGTTTGGCCTCGATTCTTCTTTCCCACGGTGCCACCCTTTCTTCCTGCTCTTGCCAGTGGTGACAGAAACAAACTCAGGACTGATGTACTCTTGAATTGAGGTCAAATTGCAAACAGTGACTTTCTCGGTCACTGTTCTAGTAGCCAGAACTCTGGAGTCTCTCCAACTCTTTTTCAGTCTGATCAAGAATCTCACTGCATTCCCTCAGTCACCCACCTGGCTGTTCTCTGGCTGTTTTGATTCCAAGCTGGAGAGGGGCTACAGTTCACAGCCTACTTCTACTCTGGCATCTTGATCTCTTTTCATCTGTTTTTATTTTATGTTCTTTTTTTCTCTTTTATTGCTTGTGCTTCAAGTGTTAGATCTAAGAAGTCATTGCCTAAGATCATAAAGACTTTGAGAGTTTTGTAAGCTCTTACATCTAGGTCCAGGATCCGTCATGGAACTAGATTTAAGATTGATTTGGAGGTGTGAAGTGGGATGTCTAACTTCAGGCTTTTGCGTATGTATACTCAGTTGTTCCAGCACCATTTGTTGAACAAACTGCTCATTGCACAGTAAATTGTCTTCACATTCTTATCCAAAGCAATTTGACCTAAATTCAAGAGTCCATCACTGGGCTCTCGGTTTTATCTCATAGATCGATATGTCTATTCTCTGTCAATATCCTACTGCCTTGATAACTGTGGCTGTGAAGTAAATTTTGAAATGGCAAATATGAGTCCCCCCCTCCATTTTGTTCTTCATTTTCTAAGATTATTTTGGCTATGCTGGGTCCCTTGCATTCCCGTCTGCAGTGACTCTGTAATATGCATTGTCAATCATTTATGCCTCAAGATAAGGAAATGCAACACTCATGCCCATCAGCTTGTCCTTCAATATCAAAGGCAATTTTTTTAAGTCAAGGGTGAGGGGAAAATCTCCCATTTAGCATTGCTTGAAGCCTCAGGGATAAAGGGAGTTAATGAGAGGAGAGGAGAAGGGTGATCTACATATTACAGAGCAAAAAGGGGTCACTTGGGACTAGAGAGGAGAAAAGTTGAACAAATGGAAGTACGCCTAGACCCCCATGAATGAACAGAAAATGGAGACATGTGGAACCCTTTTGTAAGAACTTTACTTCCTGGCCTCTTACTCTAGGACCTGCTGTCTCTAGCATATATTCAGTCTCTAAATGAGTCTCCATTGCCTCAATCAATTAGAAAAAGAAAAACAAACTATTTTAAGCCAGAAATCCACACCACCAAATTTTCCAAAGCAAGCCCCACTCTAACAAGCATGGTTAAATATTTGCTAGGAATTATTTGGGGACTGCTACAGGGCATCCAGGTTGTCACAGTTCTAAAGACACTGCATCAGTCCTGAGAGCTGTGACCTTCCAGGAAATTAATTGTCATTCCTATTAACCTTCCTTGAAGACGTTCCAAGGCTTCAGGTTCTGTGGTGTTGCTGGCAGCATTTCCCTAAATTTCCGGACTGCTAAATCCTACTTGAAGAATGTCAGTGCGAAATGAGATTTGTGCCAGTTTGTTTAACAGGTTTGACACCCAATGCAAATATTATCCCAAACCAGCTGAATGCTCTCACATCCACCAAGCTGAAAATGAAGTACTACATGGTCCAAGCTGAATATTTCCAAGGCAAAAATTTCCCCAACTCCCTTTCTCCCTTTCTGTGTTTCCCATGATTAAATAATAAGCTTCATGCTGAGAGAGAACATTTAAAATTCTAGGAAATGTTGTGCATAATGCAAAAACAAAGGAAGAATCATCAAATGTGTTATATCAGTCATTTTAATATTCTTACAATGCTATTTTCTATACTGTTGTTCCCTTCAAAGCTGCAATGACAATCCCTTAAAAAATAAATTCATGAAGCAGCTTCTATGTGCCAAGTGCTTTATTCATTATTGATGGGAACACAGGATAAAAGCAGATATGATTCCTACCCTGGAAATGATATAAATAACAGTTTAAGGTAATGATAGTAGACATTTGTAAGGGCAATATAGGAGTTATTACAAATAGAAAGAAACAAAAATAAATGCTATAAAAAGCCTGAGAATTGAGTAGCTCTGGTATCTCTGGTCATTTTAGAAGGTTATTTAAAAAGAAGGTAAACTGTTTCTTAGGCATAAAATGCAAGTCTTAACTTTCTTCTTGTAATTGCTTTGGTTTTTACTTACTAGGTTTAAATTGATAAGAATAGTGTTAAACAAATTTTTTAAGTTTTGTTGTTCTGAGGGGGCTTGGGGGTTTTTTGGGTTTTGTCTTTGTTTGCTTTTTTGCTTTTAAAAAAGACTCACCCATTATTAAGCTAGCTATAATAATTTTGGATCTTGGACAAGTCATCTAACCTCAGTTTATCATCTATAAAATGGTGATAATAACACTCATCATTTGGGATCACTGTAGGGCTAATTCTTTTAATTTTTACTTGTAATTAGTTATACATGACAGCAGAATATATTTCAATTCATTGTACACAAATGGAATATGACTTTTTATTTATCTGATTGTACACAATGTAGAGTCAAACCAGTCATGCAGTCATACATGTATCTAAGGTAATGATGTTCATCTCATTACACCATCTTTCTTATCCGCATGTTCTCTCTCCTTCCCCCCATCTCCTTTGCCCAATCCAAAGTTCCTCCATTCTTCCCACTCACCCCGCCTTTATAGATCAGCATCCATTTATCAGAGAAAACATTTGGCCTTTGGTTTTGGGGTTGACTTACTTCACTTAGCATGATATTTTCCAACTCCATCCATTTACCTCAAATGTCATAATTTTATTCTCTTTTAATGCTGAGTAATATCTCATTGTATATATATATATATATACCACAGTTTCTTTATCCATTCATCTGTTGAAGGGTATCTAGGCTGATTCCACAATTTAGCTATTGTGAATTGAATTGCTATGAACCTTGATGTGGCTTGGTCACTGTAGTGTGCTGATTTTAAATCCTTTGGGTATAGACTGAGGAGTGGGATAGCTGGGTGGGGGCTCATTTAAATGAAACAACACCTGAAAATCCTTTGGCACAGAGTAAGAACTCAGTTAAGAGCTGACGATGTGGTTTTGATTTTGCCTTTTGCTTTTAATCACTGTTTTATTTAAGTGGCTTAAAAATGTGAACAAAAATTTTAATCCATTATTCCTTTGAAAATATCTTTCCATTACATTACACAAAGGTCACGATGGTAGATGTTACTGCTGTGCCCCTTGGATTCTGGGGATGGCTCAGTGTCATTTTGGCCAATGAAATGAGAGTGAAGTTGATGAGTGAGGCATTTCCATGGGGGAACTTTCAGTGGCTTATTCTTAAACCCCAGCCCGTCCCTCTCAACAGAGCTGACTCTGGGGTATAGATTGATAGGGAGCTTAAATCTGAATTAGAGCATGCAAAACAGCTACCCTGATGGGAGGCTCAAAGGTGCAGCAGACACTGCATAGATAAGAAAGAAACCTTAGGAATTTAATGAGGACAATGAGATTCCCATAATAAGCCTCAAAATATATTTGTGATGGCTTCACAATGGTAACTAGTTTTAAAATGTGATTAAAAAGACTTATGTAATATTTTTAGTAAAAGGATTTTACTCAAGCCTAAAATATCTAGTATTCTCTGGGGGCTCTAATATGTTACTCTCCCAGCATTGGAAATGCCTGGCTAAAAACTCAAATAGTGAACACTGATCATGTGAATTCTATAATGAAATGCAACCTCCCTCTCTGATTTCAAAATTTAGATTGTGACACCCCATTCTTACCAAGAGTGCCACCTGGCTAATTCTTGAATGAGAAACTCATGGAATTTCCAAGGTAAACCTCTTGCAACAATGTTTAGCCACCAGGAGTTAAACTTGGCCAAAACTTGGGGCTCTGAGAAGGGCTCCAACAAAGAGTGCAGCTTTCAAGGTCAACCATGGGCTGTCTTTGTGGCTACGTCACATTACTTTTCACTTTTCTGGGCTTTAGTTTCCAAGACCCAAGATCAAAGTGTCAGATAAATCATATTCAATGTCCCTTCTAGTGTCTTGTTTACCTATAAAATATGATTTCAAGTGAGAAAATAAAATATAGACCTCCATTTTCATAAGCTAGAACTTCCTATTCTGGAGAAGTTAAAACTGATAATGAAATCTGAAAATATTTTATAAATGCATATTTGTGTGTGTGTGTGTGTGTGTGTGTGTGTGTTATGAAATAACAAAGATGGCTGTAAATCAGCATTATTTCATACAAGGGAAAGGGTGGAAATACCTCTTACCCATCCTACTCCTTCATGTTTGTGTACCCACGTAACAGGGAGTCTGGCGTACAGAGTAGGTGAGCAAAAATTACTTACTGAACCAGTAGATGGATAAATTCACGTATGGCTAAATGGATTGGATTGAACTTGTTTTCTTTTTTCTATTTAAAAAGATTCCCTTGGCAGCCCTTTTGCTATTTAAAATTGCTCTTTTTGAAGAAAAGCATTGTAACTCTAAATTCTAAATGCTTGACTGAGTGTTATGCAGAGCCAACAAGAAGTCGGAGTGAAGAGACCTCGGCTGAAGAGCTGCTGCCACCTGTAATTAGCAGTGTGACTTCTGAGAAGCTGTTTTACTGGACGAGCCTCAAGCTTCTCACCAATAAAATGTCTGTTCAACATTCATCATGTCTCCTGAGTAAGAGTTGCTGTGAATAAAAGGGAAGGAGACATGAAGAGGCTTTGCAGAATGAAAATATGTGTCATTATGACTGCTAACCAGTTAACCAGCCAGTGAAGAGCAGCTTATGCTCATGACAGAAAGGTCCCCAAAGGCCACGGGCTCTACAGTCTCTCAAGGGGCCAGGAAGCTTCCTTTGGTTTGCACAGAACCATGGAATTAACTCCCTTTTTATTAGGAGTCCTGAGCTTTCTGTCTTTCTTCTAGAAAAGCTGCCTTTCAGTCTATCCTTGCCCTCGAAGTAGATATTGGTTCTACCTATTTTTTCTTTTTTAATTTCTACCGTTTTCATATTTGTGTTCCCTTCCCCAACTCTAGATGTCCGTGTGTCCCCAGGTCCGATCTGTGGGCTTTTCCTCTATGTTTACCCACCCCCTCACAGGTGGTGTCATCCAAAACTTTCCAAGAAGCTGATAACTCCCAAACTTAAGCCCCCCTGTTTTCCCTTTCTGAAGTCTTGCCCTTGTTTCTAGATTTTTTATCAGATTGCATCCACAGCAGGTATCTCAAATTCAACCACTCCACACCCACTTGCCACCTTCCATCTTGTTTCAACTCTGCAAAAGACAGGAAGTAACTGAAATCAACTGTCAAAACTTTCAAATCATCTTTGATCCTCCCTCTTCTGTCACGTTACAACTTTCAATCCGGCCATGAAATCTGGCCTATTACTCTGCCTCTCTTTTATCTTTTATCTCTTCCCTTGATTATTCAAAGAGCCATCTACCTGGTCTCCCACTTATGTTCTTACTCCACTACCAGACTTTCTCAATGGTTGATAGAGTCTTTTGAATATATGAGTCAGATCAGAGAATAACTCTACTCAGCATCCTCCCATGATTTCCTGTCAGTGTAAAATCAAAAGTCCCTTGTAAACTGCACTCCAGCCTCAGAGGCTTCCTGCCCAGGGTTTTAGCATTTGCCTGATCCCATCTGAGATCCCTGCACACTGTCCCTCCTGTGTGGGGTTCTCTAAGCTCGTGATTCACTTCTTCCCTCCTCTCACATGGCTTTGGAGAACACTTCCCCGTTCATCGCCTTTGTAATACCTCATATTATCTGGATTCCCTACCCTGCTTTATTTATTTTTACTGCACTGTTACTATCGAGGTTTGGTGTTGGTGTTGGGTTGTTTTTCTTCAGTACTGGGGATTGAACACAGTTTAGCCACAGTTTCCCCACTGAACTCAACTCCAACCCTTTAGTTTCTATTTTAATTTTGTTTTTCAGCTTATTATATTTTTTATCAAATATTTATAATATGCAGACTTTTCTTTCATAAGAAGAAGAATACACATAAGCTGTAAGAAATCAGAACAATTGAGATCTGGACTCTCAACACCTTCACGGACACCAAGCTCAGGAAGTAAGCCAGCAGAGTGTGGCCTCTGGGCTGCTGATGACCTCTGATTGAACTTGAAAAACTAAGACCGAGGATTGAAGGGCTGAGAATTTCAGAACTGGGAGCAGTCTAGTGAACTTGTTTTCTTTTTCTATTTAAATATCATTACTGATAAAATAAAAATCATATGTGGTTTTGGTGCACAGCATGTCGTTGTTGTTAAGATATGGGTACATTGTGGAATGGCTACACTGATACTTAACATGCCTTACCCCACAAATATGTGGTGAGAACACTTAAAATATACTGTCTTGGCACATTTTTAAGGCATACTTAATGTATAAGGGTAGGGTAAGAGAGAGGGGGAGAAAATCCTCACATTGTACAGAGGAAAACCTCAGGAGTGGAGGAGAGGGAAAAAATCTTATTCAGTGTCATTCATTCAGTGAGAAATTTGTTCATGTGTGTGTGTGTGCATGAGAGAGAGAGAGAGAGAGAGAGAGAGAGACAGAGACAGAGACAGAGAGACAGAGACAGAGAGACAGAGACAGAGAGAGAGAGCTAGCGCATGTATGTGCAAGTATGTATGTGTATTGTGTTTGTGTATGAGAGTGTGTGTGTAGGGGGGTCTCTTGATGCTCCACAATGCTTTTTAATGACACAATTGAGTAACTATTGCAATCAGTGTTTTCAACAAGCATCAAGTTCAGTTCAGAGAAAAAAGGAAAATAAAAAATGTTAATATAAATACTTTTCAGCTAAGTTTGAATTATGCTTTATGGAAAATTTCTAAAAATAACGTACAGAATATCCTCAACTACCACAGAATTCTAAGATGGCTTTTGTTTAATATTTTCACTAAGCTTATAGACAAGAGTAATTCTAGAAATATTAAAAGTAAAAACAAGTCTAGGCCTGCTGTTTTCTTCATTTCCTCTGTATCTGAAATTCTTGCTCAGTGTAATCTGCAATGGCAACAAGGAAGAATACCCATTGGTCATGTGAGATCTAAGCAATATCTGAGTTTGATTGATAACAAAATGTGCCCCTAATCTCCTGATAGATGGCAACTGCATCTGCTAAATGCTATATAAAACATTGTTATTAGAAATTAACACAGTCTTTAATTTCGCCGGCTTTGGCACTAATGCTCATTTTTCTTACATTCACATTATCCTGCTAATTCCATTAGGCCTTTTGTGCAAAGCTATGCTCAGCCTGTTCTATCATTTGCATATTTAATTTTCACTGGGTTACTTCGTATATTTCAATTGCTGGTAATGCAACTGTGATAACTTCTGATACTGTAGTCGACTAAGTGCTGCTCAGTCAGTGCATTCTCTTCCTTTTCTCGGCACTCGAGCTAAAGGGTCTGATTTCTTCTTGATGCTTATGGTCAGTGAGCAACCTCCACGTCTTTTCCTTCTGCTCCATGTCTGGGCAAGCTGATGAGAAACCTAATTCCCCTCTTTTGACACGTTTGTGAAATAAAAATCACCTAAGTCTCAGCCTGTGCATGGGGACCTGCACCCCTATTCCCACCTAACTATCATAAAAACCCAAGCCAGCAACTGTCCAGGCTTTCACAGAAAGCCACCTCCAGACCTTCTTGGAGGGCCTGCCCTGCTCTCCTGGAGAAAGCCTCATAATGCAAGTAATAAATCTTGCAACTACTGGGCATGCGTGGCAACATCACTGCCAACACCTGAACAGATGACGGGTAGGGTGCATAACATGTGGGTTGACTGCTTAGTTAGCTACACCATTTGCTGTGTGTCCTGTTCCTGAGTAATTCACTGGTTAGACACACTGGACAATGTTTACAGATACCACCTCTCTGAGGTTCACCTTCCGTGTCCCTTCAGAGATTATGCCCTTGTTTGGGGATAGGTATGCTCAAGACCCAATTTCTTTTTTTTCCCACAATTTTTTATTGGTGCCTTATAAGTGGACATAATGATGGGATTTGTTATTACCTGTTCTCACATACACACAATATAGCAATATAATTTGGCCAATATAACTTCTCAGCATGTTCCCCTTCCTGCTCCCTCCCATCCCTTGGTCCATTTCCTCTACTATTTCCTCTTGATTTTCAGGAGACTCACCCCCTCCTTTCTTTGCCTTTTCCTCTCTAATTTCTGCATAGGAAAGAAAACAGGACCCTTGACCTTCTGAGTTTTACTTTTTTGCTTCCCTTCTCCTGCAAATGGCACCACTTCCATTCTTCTTTATGGCTGAGTAATACTCCGTTGTGTATATATACCACATTTTCTTTATCCATTCATTTATTGATGGACACCTATGCTGGCTCCATAGTTTGGCTATTGTTCTGCTATAAACATGGATATGCTTCGATGCCCAATTTCTTTATTCATTATGTAAGAAAGATGACATGCTTTCTATTAGATCTTTAGCCTCTGCCTGTGCCATGACCAAGACTGCACTCAGGCTAAAACTGCAAAAGTGAGTAACTCCCACCTTCTCATCTCTTGCATGTTTCATCTCACTGCCAAAGTCTGCATTTGGTGATCACCTTCCATATTTATTTCTTAAGTTCAGGACTGATATCTGTAGGTAGATTAACTTACCATGTAGTTATTCTGTCTTACAAGGAAGCAGAACACCTCATCCACTGAGTCCTGTTTTACAATTACATCTTTCACTTCTAGACTTTTCACTCCATTGTTTAATATTTTCTCCTAGTTGGTTTTTAAATACTCTCTTTTCTCTCGTACAACTTGTCATGTAATCCATTTGGTATGCTTGCAAGATCATTCTAGTACCTGGTGTTTTGGGGTTATACCTCTTCCATTTGCCATTATCACTGCCTTTTGTTTGCTGGGGTGGGGGGCTTGTTTCTATGTGTTTTTTTAATAAACATTTCCTGTATTGTAAGCTGAAAACTTAGTCCATAGTAAGGCTAGGGACATAAGTTGGACGTGTTTTACTCAAGACAGGGTTTTCTTTCTTCTTTTCTCCCCCCGCCTCGCTCTCTCTTATTTTGTGGTGCTGAGTTTGAACCCAGAACCTCACAGGTGCTAAGCAAACAACTTTCTACTGAGGTACACCCACAGCATTCAGGAAAAAGAGTGAGAGAGAGACAGAGATGAGTTTTGCATTTGATTCTATTGCATATTCAGTGTACTAAAAACTTGGAACATCTTTTCTTTTTCTTTCTTTCTTTCTTT